>NC_081530.1:29793752-30405002 GCF_030273125.1 Centropristis striata
TTTGTGGATTTTTTTAAATGACCTTAGTCCAACACATGTTAAATATGTTATTCGAAATAAACTGGAAGCCTTTTTTAATGGGACAAACAAGCAAACAAGGTTTTCTTTTTCCTAGACTTTCGGTGTCATTTTCAGAATTCGCAAACTTTCCAAAGCCTGAGGATCTTTGAATTTGTTTGTTCATACTTTTCAAGACTTTTGCAAATCTGCACAGGAATGTTGGGAATGAGAAAGAGGTCAAGGGAGAAAAAGAGGTAGGGCAATGAGAGGAAGAAGGAGGGAGAGAGAGGTTCAGGCAAAGGTGGAGTGTGTGTGTGTGTGTGTGTGTGTGTTTTGGGGGGTCAGGCAGTGACAGTAGACAGCATGGTTCTGTGATGGCAGGATACTGGATCAGATTGCATCCCGAGCTCCCCCAGTACACCCAGTACAATGTGCCGCTCTGTTCCCCGCCGCCTGCCCAGCTCACATCTGCAGCCGGGGCCCTTCCTGCCTGGAGGACCACAATCACGACAAAAACACACCCACAAAAATAACACACAGGACCACAGAGGTACACACTCACACAGCCAAGGCAGGGAAAACTGCACCAACACACCTCATGAGATGAGGAGTGGCAAATATGAAACGAGACAAGGTAGAAAAACAGAGAGCCAGGGGGAACAAACTCTCTCTCTCTCTCCCACTCTATCGGCCTTTCTTACCATAAGCGCTCACAGATGGCTGCAGCCTTTTGATGTAAACGGAGGCCAATTACACTGCTGTCATTAAGAGGGGAAACAGGGCTCCCAGGCACGTGAGGGCAGCGCTGTAGGTAAAGATTACAGTAGCCTGAACAGTTATCCCTCCTGACAGCTGCATGACAAAGACCATTTTTATGACACTGATAATAGAACATTAATACAGTGCATTAATTACGTAATCTACCTGATGTTACTGAATAGACTTAATTGAATATGACATGGTTCTAATATTGGGGAGAATCTCGTATAATCCCTCTGTTACTTTTTCTCATTTTAAATCTTCCTTTCATTTAAAGTATTTATTTAACAGCAAAAGTAAACTACATTTTATGGTTTGCAGGTGTATTAAAGATTGAAATCTTTTCAGTATACTTTGAACATTAAAACAGTCTCTGCAGTGATTACAAGCAGTGATCATATAATCATTTAAATCTCCAAAATACCAACATTTAGAAGTTTACAAATTCCATGAATACCTTTACTGAACCCCAACTAATGTCTTAGGATATATAATCTGATTCAAATCAGTACTCTGAATGAATGAATTATTTCACCTAGGTATTATGTAAATAACTGAAAGTGGTGTAAAAAATATAATCTGAAATAATGATATGCTGTCTGGTGTATAATGGAGCAGTGTTCTATGGGGTGGACATACAGGTGCCCCATGCCTGAACAATCCTGTCACTGTTATACTTTAACCCACTCACTTCCACAGACCCACAACTAACCAAACACGCAGACCACCAGCTTATTACAAGCTGATAGGAAACATATGTTATACCCAGGTTGGCAGTTGCACTGTAAAATGAGGAGTGCTGCTAAAACTGCAACATTTTTCAGCAGTTTGCAGTACTGCAGTTCCCCTCTGTCGCCACTAGATGGAGCTGAAACAGATTTAATTAACTTGGTGACAGGCAGACAGTCAGAGATGTTTACATGTGCACACACTATGCAAACAGACACACTCACAGGAGTGAGAGATAAACAGTGCTAACGGTTTCCGAACGAGTAACTATTAAGCCAAGTCTGTACATTCTGTTAGCTAACAGGACTTGACTAACAAAACACACACACCTCTTCTGTCTGGACACAAAGCGGTTGGACACACAGATTAGAGCCTTTATGCACATGACACATCAGAATGAGTCAAGAAAATTTGCACAGTAAAGGGATTCTGCTTGTTGGATTTCTCATAAAGCAAACATAAAACACTGAAAAATCTCAAACTATAGCGATAAAAGGAATAAGGGACTCCTGTGAGGGGTACAACATAATTATCGTATTCTATTAATATTTGATTCATTTTATATGTCTACTTCTTGTTGGGCTGGAGCATATCTCAGCATGCATTATCAGGGAACACAAAGGGCAAGAAGCAATTTTTAAAACTCATTGCTTGATGTCCTGTTACAAAATAGTATTATTTTTGCAACAATGATATATTTAAGTATTATGCAAATGTTTCTATGTTGAAACCTGAATATATTACACACACACATACAGAGCCATCTAGTTGGCCCCCTGAGCCCTGCATCGGTCATATTATCACTGCAGACCTGCGTGATGTGACAACTGTGTGATTCTCAGTTCACATAAGAGGAAAAGCTTTATTTCCTCTTCTAAGCGTTCTGCCTTAGATGCTCTGTGTAGCAGTTTCTGTGTGTGCATATGTACTCTGTGTGTGTGCATGTGTGCCCTTTCCTACTTTGGTACAGTTGTGCCAAATACCAGACACACACTCCAGCTGACATGTTGACCCCTCAACTCTCACCTTAACACAACAGCCACGTTGTCAGACACACAGAGCAAGAGGGATGTGCAATATTGACCACAGATTAACACGCACAAATTATTTTTTTCTATCTCAATATTTGAGTCACCAGGCATTTTAAAGAATAAACAAAGATGGCTGACTGTTTTAGGGGGCTGATACAAGGAAAAAAATCATTATAAGATATACACAAAGCATTATACGTTACAAAAAGCTAAAAATAAAAATAATTCCAGAATTGAAAAGCGTATACTAAACTCCAGTTGTTCCTCAATCACCAGCTGTGTCCCCATCCACCCAGCTGACCACGACGGCTAGGCGTATGAGCTGCTGCAGGTTATAATTTTCGACATGGTGCTCTGTACTTACGATGTATTTATAATGCCTCATGTACACAGACAGAAAATCCATTATGAGCACCCATGCTGTAAAAAGGGGGTTATTAGACTTAACATGATTTATATGGTATAAAATGAAGGATTAGGTTTGTCAGTATGGCGTTAATTGTCATGTAGATGTCATGCTATGTGCCACTGCCTGGTTAGCTGAGCTAAAAGGAAAAATGCCAATATAGAACTATCCTTTATGTCATATGAAAATACTGTAGATAAATCCTGATGTAGTGAGAGAAAAGGGGAGTGTGAACACATTGATGACAGTAAGTTGATCCCGCCATGACAGATGTTTCACTGAATTCCTTCAGTAGCAGCAGAGGACTCAAAATCAAGATAGAAACAAGATTAACATAAAACTTGAAGGAGTTTTTAGTGGTTAAAGAACCATAAGATAATTATCTAAGAAGTACAAAAACCTTTCTGAATACTAGAATTCAATAAAAATGTGTGCAATTCCAACACAATCTGTGCCACAAATTATCTAAACAAAACAACTGTTAAGGGATTTTTATTAATGATAAGAAATACAATGTCTGCCTTGCCAAAAGGTCTTGTAAAATGTTGCAAAAATGATTGAAGTAAAGCACAATTTGCAGACAACATTGTTCCAGATCTATTTATGAGCTTTCTTTAGACCTTTGCTTGCAGCATGTACTCAGGAGAAAAGTGATTCAGAAATTCTGGCAAGTCAATTTCAGTAGAAAAACAGTTTATCACCTATTTTCAATAGAATCTATCATCATCTCTGTCGCCTCCAGCAAACAGAAAACTGAAACACAGGTTGCAGTTGTGCTCTCTACAATAACAGAGATCTTAAAAAGTCTAAGGTTTGCTAAATGTCTGTGAGTTGGTTTTACTTGCTTGGGAAAGTATTTCAAGGATGCACAGAGCTAAAGGGAAAGTGGAAACGTATTTATCTTATAGTGAAACAAGGATTAATGCACCAAGTATATGAACACCAAAAAGGGACCAAGAGCACAAATATTATAGTAACATTGATTATATCTTGATGGATACCCAGAGCCGATCTGAATTCCGAGGACAATCCTTTATCGCCAAGTCAAAAATTACTATTTTTTTTGTGCTACTAACTAACTATGATCACTATTTTGCTTATTTTGCTCTCCTTTTAGCTTTTTACACCTGCCTCTATTGGCACTAATTTCAGGGTAGCACTGAATCCCAGTCCATGTGGTTTATCCATCACTACAGATCACTGCCAACCTTTACTGTGCTGTGTTGCAGCCGTGTGTGGTTTCTTCATTCCCTGCATTGACGAGCTGCTGCCAGCATATGCCCAAGTCCTCTACTGTCCCCTGTGTACCATTATGTGGTCTCTGCCAGTCTGTGTGTGCTGCGCTGATGCTGCCAACGTGTATTGAGAGTCTCGTGTGGTTTCAGGGCTAGAGGCCACAGTCTTAGTTTGGACCTGAGGGTGGATACTTACACCACAAGGCCTAGATGGGACCACAGGGCCCTGACCAGGAGACAGACAGTGGTTCCCTGTACCGTACTATCACATAGGGCCGACAGTCGGCTAGAGCACAAATTACAAACCTGCCTTATGCCCATTGATGTGTCTGTGCTGAACGGTATGACTGCTCAGCTCAATTCTGACTGCACAAAACCATAGAGTACAAAAAACACAATCTCCATATCAGGCTTTTAAAGGAAAAACAAATGATACACTAAACTATAACTGCCTTTCAGTTGCCAATGGTTGACATTTCATAAACTGCACAATTTTTTACAGCAAAACAGTACAAAAAATAATTTGTAAACTGAAAACTGCTCAGTGCTAATACAGATTACACATAATTTATGTATAATATCCTTAAACTTTGGACACACATTTGAGCATATAAACCCTTTCTTGTCACCAATATCTGGTTGATTCCTAGTAGTTAAACAAACAGTTTGCTGCGCAGCCAACCAACGTATTTATATTAAATCAAATATCTTTAATAACAGTAACAGGTGGCATCTTAATACCTACATTTATCTCTGTGTCTAGCCAGAGGTGACAAGTCAGACTTATAATAAACATAGTAATCATCTTCGCAACACCTTTTCAGTTTGGAAATCCCCTCATCACAAATCTACGCTACACTCTGTGGATCTTTACAGACGTAATTTAGCTGGAGAAACAATTGTGAGGAGATGGTGGGATAGTGGAGAAATCTAAGCACTAACTAACTAAATTAAGCAGTGTAAGGAAAACTAGAGATCCCTGTTTTCCTTATAGTGAATTGAATTTATTCCCATTAAATTTGGAAAATTAAAATGACTAATCCTTATCTGGACACTGTACACAGTCAGATTGGCATTAATTGCAGGAATCATGGTTGGGCCACTTTTGCTGGCAAATACATTGTTCCTGTTTTTACCAGTTACTCCATGGTATTTTCCTGATTTCCTCCCAGTGCATGCTGGGATAAGCACCAGTCCATGTGTGAGCCTAATCACACAGAAACAGGTATGAAGAAAGAATAAAGGAATGTTGTGTGCTGCTTATGTGACTTTCTGCATTTGGCCACTTCAAATAGTCCCAGATATATTATGAAACTGCACAGAGAGGTAAGTGTGTTTGTGTGATCAGTTAGTTATATTGTTTTCTATATTTTGACTCTACTCTTCTCTTCTAATATTTGATGGACTGAAGAGGTATATCTTTCGTTCATCCAAGTCTAAGCAAACGAGTATCTTAAAAGCAACATTTCAAGCTACTTTTAAATGGATAGACTGCATTGATGTCTGAAAGAGAGAAGTACATTAACATTACATGCAAAAGCTCACAGCTGGTCTCCTCACCCTCCTACACTGACTTCCTAGAAGAAGCAAAATAACAGTGACTAGGAATAGCATCCTATACAGGCAGTCTATCATTATAAAGTTGGCACACTCTCCTGCCGTCCTTGTACAGTACATCTTCTGCTAAAACAGAATGACGCCTAACTATCCACACACACACAAACCACTAAATCATCACCTATGAAACCATGGAAGAAGGAAGAACTCTCTTCTGGTCATGTGTCCCCTCAAGTCTGCTGTGCTGAAGTGGTTTTGTCTGAGAAAGAATTTTTTTACAAGTTTCCAGTTTGAGGGTATGTCATGGTTTAGAACGGATGCCTCAGAAATGTTTATGTGCATCTCAGCTTTGACTTCTGTGTGCTTTAACTTTACAACCAGTCTGGGTCTTATCTGTCCACGCAAATTATGCAATTTATCTGTGGTTGAGAGACTGTGAGTGAGGGTGTCGGGCATACAGTCACAGTCTCCTGGTAAAAAAGATACCTAAGCCTTTCAACATTCCCATTTAGTGGCTCTGAAAAGGACCTCTTTTTTGTCTTCAAACCAACTTTGCTATAAGAGACAGGATTGCACAGAAAAGTGTTAAATATGAAAAGGAAATCCCACATTTAATGCCAATAATATGAGATAACCCATTCAAACTAATCTATTTCAACATCACCACTAAACTGAGCCAAAGGCTGTGCCATTCATTACTCATTCAGCTGTACAAGTCATTAATATGTAAAATTAAATGAATACATGCTAACCAGAATTAAGAGAAACCAGGCCACTTTGAGGAAAGGGATTTCTTTGCCCTGAACATACTGTCCCAGGATGCGTTGCACAACCAACGTAGCAATCTTATATTTCACATGGTTAAGTTCAGGGCTGAGCAATGGCCGAGGTTTGTCAATCTTGGTAAAGGAGGCAGATTTTGTACATTATAGCCATCTGTGTATGCCCGGTTGGTGATGTACAAGCTCTTTATGCCACAACTATTTGCAGGAAAAGGTCCTGCATATGAGATGAAAAGCCAACTTCCAATTCCTACCTATAGAATTATTTGATCACTACATGAAGAAGCTGAGTTAAATACGCTGAGTAAAATCTTATCGGTGACGGCTCATAACACTTCATCTAAGTGTCAGGCTGTTGAGAAATAAGAGCAACACTGACATCTGACAAATATCTTACAAGCCAGTACAAAATTATCACTCTGGACTCATAACTCTGGATAACAAAGGTATAAACAGACAAAAAAAAAAGACAGGAAGTGAGAGTTTGGATGTGGATCACCAGAACCGCAAAGGCCCACAAGGGAAAATCATGACAAAGCAGAGGAAAAATCAAAGGGCCCAGGTTAAAGCAGCCAGACTGGGTCACATGTGACCAACAGAAGCCTGAAATACCACACACTTCCATACAGTCACAGGAATGAGCTGTCAAAAGCCTGCTCTTCCACCACATATAGTAGCTCTATTCACCAGCACAGAGAGAGAGAGCAGGGTTAAGTTATGTTTAGCCAAACTGAGACAGACTGCCCTTTGAGGAGCGCTCTGCTTTGAAATGAGGTTGAGGAACATCCATGTCAAAAAAATATTGCCCTCTGATTTTCTCCTCCTTTGAACAAAACTGGGCTTTCATGCCTTTCTAGGCTCACAGCTCTCTGGGTGCCTCATCCATCCCTCCTCCCTTTTCTTCTAGTCTTCATTCTCCCAGCGAAGAGAGAATAAACATGAAAGATTCTGACCGCTTTCCTCTCTAAATCGGTCTTTCACTGCCTGGGTGGGGCGCTGTTATAGTTTAAACTAACATCTGCCCTGCTGCACCACAGTGCGCGCACAGGAACTCGCGTAAAGACGCACCGCGCACGCAGTGATTCAGCGTGTCTGGCCAACTATGCTCATATGATCCATTGTGCGCGCAGGTACGCTACGTGCCCATGCGTGCAAAATTGACATGCCTTACAGGTGAATGGAGTTTTCTTGTCGTCACTGACATTATCACAGGGTCAGATAATTAAAGAATTCGAAGCCAATGCACACTTCGTGCACAGCGCCTCTATAAGCATCCTTTAAGATGAAAAATACAACCTACTGGAGGTGTTGCACACAGAGGCACATTCACACAGATGTGGCATACATTTCCACACCCTGAACTGGGAAAAACATCCATAGCTTACAGACGCATATACACAAACAGAACTGTACAAAGCGCACATAGACACGGACACACTGAACGCTTTCACTCCCAAACCCCTGTGAGCGAGGTGCTCCGCCGCATAATAACCTATTCATGAAAAGCAAAAATGTCTCAGGCTTCCGCCTCCAAAATACACACGGGAGACGACGGGAAGGTGCAATCGCCTCTCGCAATCTGAAATTGGAAACGGGGCCAAAGAATACACTGAAGGGGGGCAATTTATGTTACAAAGGCCCCTTACCCCTAAGCTGTCTCCGCAAACTCCCAAAACTAAGAATAAAGAGCCATTGATCCATCTGTCCACTGAAACTTCTGAAGCAAATGTATTTCTC
Source organism: Centropristis striata (assembly GCF_030273125.1). Classification (NCBI taxonomy): domain Eukaryota; kingdom Metazoa; phylum Chordata; class Actinopteri; order Perciformes; family Serranidae; genus Centropristis; species Centropristis striata. Next base: position 29,801,989 of record NC_081530.1, read on the forward strand.
CAAAAATACTTTGTGTAAACTAAACCACCGTTCAAGTTTCTGTTGAAACTCTGCATGATGCTGCCAAAGCAGTCAAACTTTGCTTTAATTATCATACAACAATACTTTCCAAGAAAGCTGATAGCATATCATATTCAAACACCACAAGTTTAAGTCGTGTTGATGCACTTAAAAAAAACACGAATACATTAATGTTTAGTTTTCTTTATTCCCATGGCGTGCCATTCCGCATCAAAAGTCTTCAGTCAGGTCTGAACTGATGTGTGGACTCAGGTGAATCAATGGATGCTCTGTGTTAAAAATAACTCAGGACAACTAGCGGCCCGTCAGGGAACTGCAGCGCATACGGATCATTTTAGACGAACTAATCCATAACTGTGGAGACCGGAGGGAGAGGACCAGAGCATAAAACCTTAAGTAAAATACTACCGATAAATACTGAGTGGGAACAATGTTCAAAATCTTTTCAACCCTTATGTGTAAAAAATATTTATATGAACTTATGTGTCTTTGATATCACTATTAAAACGAATACAAGCATAGAGCGTTGTCCTACAAGGGGAAAAACGCAAAAAACAACTATCCATGAGCCTATTGTCACATCCTACAAACTCGATGCAGAAATCCCTCCTCCCTGGACGAATAGAGGCAGTGATGGATGGACTGGTGCACAGGCTGAACTGGTAAACACTCAGCCAACCTCACACAGTCCCTGCTGCAGCCTGTATCCAGTTTACTCACAGGCCAACAGTCAGTTGCAATACAGAAAAAATACAAATACAAATGTAATACCCGGGATGTTAAATCGACAAATCTCCCTAAAAGCGACTGGAGCAACTCTTTGCACCGTCCTACCCCATGCCCCCCTGCGACTGTGGGGACACACAGGTGCGTAAAAAGAGCCCTATCCTGTCAAAACTCAACGGGATTCGAAGTTTATAGGAAGATAAATAGGAAAAGTCAACATTAGACATGTTGTTCAAAAAGCACCTAGATGCCTGAAATACTTGAGTTCAGGCTTTTAGCAACACTTGGTGAGATGACACCTGTCATCATGCTGCAGGCACGGCGAAAGAAGGAGGCAGTTGAGGAAACTATGTCAAAAAAAGCGACAAAAAATGTTATTCAAAGCATAATACGCGTCTGTATGTTTTAATGCAGCATATAGCAATATATATATGCTCTGATAACGTCTGTAGCCTGTGGCCATTGGTTAAAGTGTTCATCGGACAGGGTGTATGTTAAGCCTGTCTTGATTCCAGCTTCACGACAAAACCCCAAAGCTTTTTTAATATAATCAAATAAACAAAACAGAAAGCAACATTGGGTTCATTATTTTCTTTGATTTTGATTTGATGTGATGGACCTATAGAGACGCAGAGCCTAAATATCTTAGGTCAGTTATCGAGCATTTACATTTCCCTCGCATCACCTATTCTTACTTCCCAGCTAACTTAACAATTAACCTGCCAACGGTCGGTAACATGGTCCTGTCACATAAGGCCTTTAGTAACTAGTGAAAAAACACGCCGCCCTGGGATGCTTTAGGGATTTTACTTGGTGCAGAAAATAAGCAGAGATGAACTTTTACATTTTTTAAGTTTTCGCCTCAAAAAAAGAAAAGAAAAGAAAATTTTAAAAGCATTTAAGATACTGTGGTTCAATTATTGACGGGCCATTATGGACAACGCTTCTCGGAAAAGAACGAAAGAAACTGGTCAGGTGCGCAAGTGTCCGATAATGGATGAGGAATACATTTATTACGCACGGTGGAGCCACGAAGACGTTTGAAACGAAATTGGCCAAAATAATCTGACCAAGTCTTGTTTGAAACGCACAATAAACATCCCAACTATTAACAAGAGAAACCGTCTTACCTGCTCGAACCACGGTCGTTTGGCACACGGCGAGCGCCACGGTTACCAAGGCGAAGGATGAGAAGTCCATGCGCCACGGTCTCCGTTTCTTCCGGTAGGGACAATCTCCAGTATCCATAGTGTTGCAGTAGTTTGCCGGCCTGGTTGAGCTGTAAATGTAGGATATGGTGGAAGTTATCCTCTCACAGAAAGCCAGCCGACGAGAGGGACCCGACTGAACCTTCTGCGAGGCAACAGACAAAAAGGCACGCCTCTGGAGACGTCTCTACCTCTCTCCCGGAGACTTCCCTTAATGACCAACCTATGTCTGTCTATCTTAATGCACAAAACCTAAACACTAAAGGGGGTTTGGGGTGAATAAATATCTTTTATTTTAACTTTTAACCCCTTAGTGCTAAAGCCCCATTGAGTCAGACTGGGTACGAGTACCCAAATTGGAGAGAGCAACAGAGAGAGACCTGGAATCACGCTCTCTCTCTCCCTTCTCTCTCTTTCCCTGTTCCCTTCTTTACTTACACACTTACTCCCACGAAGAGTGAGAGCGTGTGTGTACGTGTGTGTGTGTGTGGAGAGGGAGAAAGAGAGAGAGAGAGTGAGTGGCAATGGGGGGGAAAGGAAAGAGAGGGCGTGCGTAATTGCGCCCTCAGCGTACGTAGATCTACGTGTCTGAGAACTGTGTGAACTGAACGTTTTTAATGATAGGCCTATGCAAATATTTCACCTCACACACACAACAATTGCATCTTTCTTTTAGTCTGTGAGTGGTTTGAGGTTGCTCATTGCACGTGCCAGTGTGCCTCTGATTCTCTCTTAATAATCCCCTTCCGAAAAACGAGCATTTCTCTTTACCTTTTCTACTTCCTACGTTCTTGACTTTGTATCTGTGGATTAAAAGACTGGCTTTATAAACCATGAACCGGGCAAAGTTGAGATAAGACAGCAGGACCACTAACCGTACTGTGAGAGCAGAGAAGTGAGCGTTTAACCAGCCAATCAGGCTTCTGTCCGCGCTATTCACCACGCCCCTTTTGCCCAATCCGCGCAGCTCTCTTCTCGAGCTGATTGGTCAGTCCCACGTGGCCTTGTTTTGCAGCATCAGCTCAGGTGTGCAGGGATAGAGAGAGAGAGGAGAGAGAGAGAGAGAGAGAGAGAGAGAGAGAGAGAGAGAGAGAGAGAGAGCAAAAGAAATATAGACATCGGTAAAATTGAGCCGTTTTTTTTGTTTGCTACTAACTTATACGTTGATTAAAAAACAAATATGCAATTCCTAACAAGTATTGCGTTTATACACACAATTATAACATATGTAGTCAGGAAAGAACACAGATGTCTACGCAGCTACACAGTTTTTGACCGAATTAAACGTGTATTTAATATTGTTATCAATTTCAGTAAACAGTTCAAACTTACCTTGGTGATGTTTTTAAATTGGAGTCAGTTCATTGCTTCTTGTGGACATCCCAGGTGATGATTTTGAACGATAACACTGAAATTACCAGTCAACAAGAATTGAACTGTTACTGTAAGGTTAATGACTTGCATTACACATTATTAACAGTTTATTGTAACCCTCTACTATTCTACTACTACTACTCTACCACCCCACTGTATGTATAAGTATGCATATGCTTTTGTCACATCTGTAAGAAAACAGATGAAAGTCCAAACAAGTTTAGTTTTCAAGCCGCTGATTCTATTTGCTACTGGGATTATATCAAACCACTGGGACATAAACTTTAAAACAACTTTTGTAGTAACCTGAAAGAGACATTCCTTTCATAATTTCAAAGGCACTTTCATATCCCTACCTGTCATAAACACTCAATAGCATCTCCTATATTTCAAAGCTATCCCCCGTACCCAGCCGTCTGCCTTGTAAATGTTTCTATAGTCACAAAGCCCGTGGTTAGTCACTTTCTTTGAATGCAGACTCCACATCCAGAAAGCAGCAATTAACCATAATTATCCCTTGATGCCATATAGCACTCTTTCTCTCTCCCCTTCATTTCTTCCCCTTGTTTCTTTCGGATTCTCTGAGGGTAAAGCAGGGGTATGTTTGCATTCTGAGACCTTTCCAAGATAACTCCACTTACTATCATTCTTTCAAAGGGCTTTGTAGCAATAGGGAAAACTGTAAATGGTAAAGTCAAACTTAATGGTTTTACTTTACCTTACATTCAATTAAAAACAATATTTTCTGATGACAGACTCTTTACAGATCAGGTTTTGGGTGGAAAGTAATAAAATCAGAAATGTGTTTCATTTTAACACTGCAATTTTTGTTTTGTGGTTCTGCCAATATTTACATTAGGATGGAAAATAAGTCACTATTTAGGAAGGATTTAGAAATAATATGATTAATATTAATGAATAATATGAGTTGCATTCAGTGACTTCAATTGATTTATATTTGAGTTACAAAGTCCATGCTCTGATTTACACAGACTTGCAGCAATATTACGTGGTTTTAGTGCCTTGTTCAACAGCTGTTATGTGGATAAGATCTCCCCAAATTAACTGTGCCTACTATGAAGTAAGATTCGCTTCATTAATCATAAAACTCTAACTAAAATGTAAAGGGTTGACTGAAAGTTTTATAAATATAAACTGCCGTTTTAAAACTGAAAAATATTATAAAATAAAATGGTAGATATGATTTTAATGTCAGAAAAAGCTGCTTCACTATAGCAATGCCTGCAGTGTACTGCTTTCAGTATTACAAATCAGTGTGATCAAAGTTTCGAAAATTTCGAACATGATGTTTCACAAATTCTGTAAGCACATAACATATTACATTTATTTAGTTTATTATACAATACAGTGCAAAAGTCTTAGGCAGTTGATGCTGGTTTAAAGGCAAAGGATGGCCACACCAAATATTGATTAGATTTAGACTTTTCTTCTGTTCACTCACTTATATATAAAAATAAACTATTAACATTTCTATTTTTAAAAGCATTCTTATTTTACAGAATTATTTTCACACCTGCCTAAAACCTTTACACAGTACTGTATATATACCTGGAATCCACTGCAAGTGAGACCCACTGAGAGAAACACTTAAGAGTTGAACAAAGGTACGTAAGACTACGACAGCAGACTAAACATAAACATGCTCCAAGTATACATGAAAAACCAAACATTTAGGTCCCTGTAGCATTACTGTTGTAGTTGTTGAGTGTTGCAGTGAGTGGGACAGACAATGTCTGCTAGTACAGACACAATAACAATATGTGGCCTTTTAAAACTAAATGAATGAATTAAATGAATGAAACCAAATTGGTCAAGTTGTATCAAAAGCTAAGCAAAAACAATAAATGCATTCTATTTTAAATATGTTCAGTCAACTGATCAATCATATTTTTTAGTAAAATAAGTCATAATCTAATAATTTAAAAAGTCAAATCTATTACAAGTTTTCCCTAACACTGGATGATCTTAAAGAGGAGCTGCTAGCAGTAAAAGAGTTTCATTAGTCTGACTTCTAGTGGTTCCACGTTTTAATGTCTACAGGATGTTTTGAGGGCTTTTCTACCTTGGTGAGAAGATAATTCTGAGTTAAACATTTGTAATATGCTAATGTTAAGATGAACACATTTGTGTATAAAAGCATAGCATCTTGCATTTACAGCTTAAATCTTATAAGTAAAGTGCTGTGTGTACTATAAGCTTTAGTGTGGATCCCCTCCAGGTTTCTGCCAGTGCTCTCTACTTTTCTTTTCCTTTAATATGTTGAGTGATATTTTTGGACCCATAGTCTCATAAGATGCCTGACTCCACCATCTCCCTCCCCAGAATACATGTACTGAATACTAAATTCCAGGCAAAGAAAAAAGGGACACGCTTAAAGTAGGATTGCCATGTTTTATCTCTGTTCAGCGGTAATGTGCGCTCGATGAGTTTGCATGCAAGGCTGCCAAAAAGAGAAAATTGTGCGGCCGTCTCATAAGAAACTATAGGGTGAGCTTTGATGTACTTGAATGAGAAGGAGCGGCTGTTGTGTGATCACTCTCTGAAACCATCAACTAGGCTGCTGTATCTAGCAATTATCCATCAGGAACCATAAGGAACAGGCGAGGGCAGTTTTTTTATACCTACATATTACTATATATTATATATACTATATACAAACCAGAAGGAAAACATAGAATTCCATGTTCTCTGATGCAGAAGAAAATAACTAAATATTTCTTTGGGGGGAGGTAAAATGAGCACTAAAGAGGTCAACAGAGCAGTAGAAAGCTGAAAAAAGGAAGTGACAAAACAAATATAGGGGCATTTAAAGCAATTAAATTCACATAAAAAATAAACCCAGAATTCGTCATTTACCTGAATTCCTATTTGGAGTTATTTGCCTCTTTTTGTAAACACTGCAGCTTTACTGAGATACTATTTTCACTTTTTGTACTAAATCAGAAAGTCCAGGAAACGCTCCCTCGCTGCGGCAGCTCTGGGTTTTTATTTTGGCTTCCTGGACACAGTGGATCGAGTGTTTTTTGAGAACAGACTGTTTGGTTCTGGCCTTCTTGTGCTCTGCCACATGTCGTAAAAAGAGACACCCCAAGAGACATCTGTGGTATGTGTTTGTGCTAGACTTTGCATGTGTGTGCATGTACATTTTTTTATTCACTTCAACTCAAGAAGTCATATTCAAGGATTGTAATCACCACTTTGGTTGTATCCATGGTTTCATCAAGGACATGACAGAAAGAGGTGGTCTTGCCAAAATAGTCTTGTCTGGTGTTTGTTTATTACAGGAAATAAATGTTCAATGATAATAAGCATTTGTTTTCTATGGATTGTGGTTTTCTTAGTCACAGTGGGTATGTGAATGTCTGCTTTGATGTCTGTGTGTGTTCCGGTTAGGTTTATAGACTTTTAAACTGTAAACTGATTAACAATTCATTTATGTCTTCAAATAAATTACTTTTCATTTAAAGGTGGGAAAGATATATTTTTAACTATGCAAATTACCCGAATGAGTCCTCATATGCAATCTGCTGACTGTCTTTCGAGGCAAAACCTAGTGGATCATGTGCAATAATTACATTTACTCTGGTGCAATAAATAGTCATATCCCAGTGAAAAATAACAATGGATATATTTTACATATTATTTTAAAACCTGTGTTGTTGGCTGTGGATGTTTGTTTGCTGAAATTGTTTTATTTTCATAGTGTTTTACTGTTTTTACTGTTGTTTTTATTGCATGGATCAGGATTCGGATGAGAATCAAATCTGTTGCACTCTGTACAACTATAATAAAGGCTTTCTATTCTATTCTGAAGTGTTTTCAGTAATTTTCAGTAGAAAGGTTTAGTTCCCTATTGTGATTAAGCCAACCATAACATTGTAACATCCAAACTTAGACTGTTTGTGTGTCTTTATCTTAAAGCAGGTCCACAACAGGTACTTTGGCAGGTGCCTACTTGTTCTCAGTGTGATCCTGTGGTGTGCTTCCATTGTCTTCCACGTGTTGTAGGTCCCTGCAGGTGATGAGGCTTTTATTTTAGTCTGCAACTACACGTTTGGCAAGCTGAAGGAATTATAAAAACACAGACAGCAGGCATCAAGTAGTATTCAAATCAATGTACAGTTATGCTCTTACTGATCAAATTATCAACTTTCTTTGCAGAAACCAATATTTCAGTTAGTTGTGTTGAGTCAAGTATTTAAAACAAACACAAATATACAAATATGCACAGCAGCTCTTTATATTCCTAAAGTTTTTGGTCTTTGAAAAAGTCAAGTCAGAACCTGGAACTGTGGAGGGAGAAAAAGTCTGTTGCACATTTAAAACCATTTAAAACACAGATTATCATAGCACAGAGTTGCATAGTATAAAATGTCCAAGTAAAAAGTTAGACCTGTGTCCACAAACATTCAGTCATAGTGCCCTCAAATGCTGCCTTGTCTTCTAATATGCCTTTAATGGCACAAGGCAAAGCTGCTTCAGATCCTCTGTATCTGTAATTCTACTTACCAACCATGACAGCATGTGGCTGGTATTGTTTTCACCTTGAAAGTCTGCGTGCGTGTCTTCAACGCAAAAAGTGGTCCTTGAGACACCAACTGTAGGGAGAACTACCACAGAACGGTTTCAAGGTGATTAAATGTCTGTCTGTCTGTCTGTCTGTCTGTCTGTCTGTCTGTCTGTCTGTCTGTCTGTCTGTCTGTCTGTCTGTCTGTCTGTCTGTCTGTCTGTCTGTCTGTCTGTCTGTCTGTCTGTGGAAAGATTTTGTCACTGTGATATCCTCAAAACCATGCAAGATGCAGTCATAAAACTGTACAGGTGTGTCCTTAAGATAAAAATAAAGGCCAAGCACCAGAAGAAGGGAGGTAAGAAGTCTGTGTGTGTGTTTGTCATGGCAAAATGTGGTACCAAAGAGGTAAACAAAAAAACATGCACAAACACACACATACATTGATCTCACTATGTGTATTAGTCATAAACTAGAGAAATGTTCAACAAAACACATACATATGATTCTAACATTGGTTAAAAGTTGGCCCAGCGAGGCATATTCTGTTTCACCAACATACTTCTCTCACATAATTTCACCATGGACACAGATTTAAATCAGCTTAGCGGCTGGTGTGATCACATCGCAAGATGGTCTGTAGCTAAATCTGCGCTGGACAGTTTCACATGGAGGGACCACAGAAGAAAATGTCTCAATACAACAATACATATATATTCAGAAGTAGACGTCTGATGACTAAAAATATTCACCATACGGTTCATTCTGTCTCGACTGATTATTATTTCTGCTGTTAAAGCATATAAAACGGAAGAAGAATCTGGCTTTCAAATCTAGTCTTTGCAGTTTTAGAATCCAGTGTGTTTCATCACGAGTGCCCACACCCTTAACCAAATTCAGCATAAAGTAACCCTGCCTTAGCAACAGTATAATCCACACAACTTGCTGAGCATCCACATTATGGAGGTACCACAAATTCCAAAGGGTAGGAATTGCATGTATGCGCCCACCAGCAGCATGACTTCATCATCCTCAAACAGACTGACGGCACCTCCCGGTGACCACTGTACCTAGAGGTGAGGCTGCTAAAATGTGACCACGGGGCAAAATATCCAAACATCAAAAGGCAGGTGCTTCCACTTCTCTAGTCCAGAAGTGTGTCAACCCTTCAATTACACTACTAGGCTTCAATGTCAGCTTTATTTAAATTAATAAAACCTTATAATTTCCAGCAATGTAAGGCTTATAAGAACCAAGAGACCACAAGGTTTCCCCGCAGGGAAGCTCCATGAGACGTGGCCACCCACCAAACTGATTTCTCACACTTCATCCAGTCAGACGTCACTGGAATCTTAACTGGCTGCACTGGCAAAGGGTGACTAGTATTCAGCTGATAGAGCCGCCTGGTCTGGCAACATCTGGGTCAATGCAAGCAAGGGACACTTCAAGGATGGATGAGGCAGAGACAAGGGCGTCTGCAGAATAGCAAGAGATGGCATTAGTTCTTGGAGATGGCTTCAGCAAGTGCTTGTGGGCAGCTCTCTCTGTGCGCTATTTCCAAAAGGAGAACCTTGTAATTACAATAAAGCGGCCATATTATATTGCTGACTTCCTTGAAAACTCTGTACTTTACTGGGCAGGGCCTGCAAATGCACACACACCCTGCTAGCCACAACACACCAAAATAGATCAGAGCAGGGGTTCGCCTGGGAGGAAACGGAGAAAGGGAGTAGACTGATACCCTCGCCACTAACAGTGGGGTCAAAGAGTATATGTACCCGTGTGCCATGAATGCACACTCTGCTTGGCCTGGTGAGGCTGCTGGAGGTGTGCAGAGCCAGGTACAAAAGGGAATTTAGAAAGAGAATGGGTCAGTGATTTTGAATCTGGCCACGGATCACACCCAGCTAACCACATACCTCGAAATAGGCAGGAGAGGAGGAGGAGGAGGAGGGAGGACAAGGGGTGACTAAGGGGCAGAGTGAGGGAGGGGGGAGGCACAGCAAGGGTACACCTAAGTGGGTGTGTTTTTCTGTGTGGGGTGAGCTCTGAAGTGTGCGTGCCAACTGATGTATAATAGCACGTGTTTCTGTGAGAGACAGACAGAGTTTATATATATGTGCACACAGTATATTTTGACAAAGTCTTTTGATATTTGAACAAAGTAAAAAAAAAATACAGTGTGTGTGTATTCTCTTCTCTCTCTCATTCTCAGCATTTTTCTTGTGTGCGTGTTTCATTAGTGGCTTTCAACACTTAGCAATCTTTTTTTGGGAGTTTGAAGGCAGCTTCCTTACTCTTTGACGTTAAATATAGTAAAAGGTGAGCTCCAGGATTTGCTCAATTTAGCACAATTACTCACTGTTAGAATGTAATTTGCCCAGATGGTGCATAATGGCTGTACTAATAAAAGGCAATTAGAAGTACTGGTGATATATGAACCAGAAATAGGAGGATACGCTATACTGAGCCACAAAGGCAAACTATCAAAGCATATACTGTATATATAAGAAGCAGGTTTCATGTACTGTGTATTATTTTGTTAAAAAACGAAATTTGCCACCCTATACGCCCCTTTATGCCCCACAGAGATAGTAGTGGGCAGATTTATATCTAACTAGCACTGAAAATACCTGAAAAGTGTGCCCACAACTACTGGCAATTCATTTTTCCTTATAAATGTAGAATATTACCTAAGCCTCAAATAACCACATCTAGATCTGCATCTAAATGCCAAAATCCCCAAAATGAAACACAGCCAAAGATGGAGGAGAGAGATATGACTCGAATGAAGGTTTGAGGGAAATGCTGCCTGGGAGGGGACGCTTGGGCCGTGGAAAGGTACAGGCAGGAAAAAATCACAGGAATGAAAAGAGAGAGAGGGGATGGGAAGGGGGAGGCTGGGTGGGCAGAGAGCTGGTGGTGGGGGGCACACAGGCATGCAGAGGGTGAGAGGGAATGAATGAGGGCCATTGATAAAGAAGGAGCAAGAGGACGGAGGTGAGGAGAGGGAGAAAGAGAGAGAGAGCAGAAGGGAGGGAGGAGGGATCAAAAGGTATTTACACACAGAGATTCCAGAAAAAAAACTGAGGTGGGGAGGGAAAAGTTGGATGGATGGATAGATGGACAGAAGCATCACTAACTGACCTACTGACTAAAACACAGGGTGGGACTTTGGCATTTTTGACACAGAAAGATATTTGTGTCTTCAAAGTCGCAGGTTTTTCCACAAATGAAGTCACCCGAACAGCTGTCACTGCAGTACACAGTAAGCTACAGTAAAGTTTCGAGCAGAGTCGGTTAAGGTTAGCTCAGTTTAAAGGTGGCAGCCATGAAGTTCCCATGGAATGAAAAAACACCTCTGTGTTGTTAGCTTGTATCCCTGGGTATATAGTTCAAATAATACATTTTTTTTTTGTCTTTTTCCTTTTCTTTCTTTTTTTTTTTTTTTAAAGATATTTTTTGGGGCATTTTGTAGCTTTATTGAGAGAGAGAGATATTGAGAGTGAAAGGGGGAGACAGAGGGGAAGACATGCGTGAAAGGGCTCCCAGCCGGATTCGAACCCGGGCTGCCCGCTTTCGAGGACTGGGCCTCTGTGGTACGCGCTATTAAAACTATTTAATCGGCTCTTTAGACTTTCCAAATGTCATCAGACCGAAATAATCAAATTCTGATAGTGAAACAAATTATTTTACAATCAAAGAATGTATTCACCGATTCATGTATTCACTTTTTAGACATCTCTGTGACAGGTGAACCCTTGACCAGGTTTCCCCTAAACCTGTGTCTTGCACTTTCATTGGCTCCTTCACAGCTCCAAGTATTTATACTGCTAGATATCTGGATTACATCTGCGACGCATCGTGTCACTCTTGGCTCGTGTCTTCGCACCAATTTTTTGTGAGCTCCAAGTCAATTCCTATTTGCCTCTGAACTGGGGGCTTTGTTTGGGTGGGAAGGGAACTAGAAAACCAGAGCTATGGAGTAAACCCAGTGTAATGCATGAAAATTGGGGATGAAGGAAAGAGCACTAAGCACACTGCCCTTATCCTGAAAACTTCCAATGTTCCAATTCAATTTTACAGCCCATCCTATGTGAAAATCATGAAGGAACGACTGGGCAAATGAATCCAGATAAACATGGGAACACCACTCGGTGTGGTTGAAACCAACACTTCCTCCATTCCAAGATTTAGCTGCTTGTGAAAACAACTTGTTTTGTTTGGGCTGAGAAAAAGCTCTTCATTGACTCTGGAGAGGTCCTGAGAACATTTTTAGGAGAATATTCTGAAAAAAACAAGTCTGTCTTGTGGGTTCATTATAAGGGATGAAAGAGGAGAAGCAGCAAGTATGTGAAGCATTAAAAGTATTCGGTTGGTGTAACGCTGAAGGGACAGAGGGCATTGAGGCCCGGCTGTGACCCAGACTAGTCAGCTGGACACTCTGAGGTCAAGAGGAAGGTCAGGTGGGTCATTCTGCCGTCAGAGTGACACCTTGCTATACCTGGCCCAGCTGAACCATTACAAAGAACTGTGGTGGAGCCAGAGCAACAGCCAGGAGCTCAAAGGCCTTTTTCACACCAGCTGCTCAACTGAGCTCTCCCAGACTGAGACGACCTGCACTTATTAGTGCTGCATTCGTCTGTCGATCGCAAGGAACTAGTTATATAACAACAGTACAGAGCAGAAAGAGAGTTGCATGTACCTATCATAGGGGAAACTTAACTTGATACAAAATAAAGAAAATTAAAATAGATTCAGAATCTACCTTTTAAGTTTGGATTTAACTTTTGAGGTTTCAAAGAAATTATTATCATTCTGCAAGGAGAACTAATTATCCAACATAACAATGCATGAACATTAGTCCCAATGTTAATTATGATGGCTGGCTGATGTTAGTAGTAGATTAACTGAAGCACGCGTAGCAGATCCAGCCTCTTCGTTATCCATTTTTTGCAGAGGCATGTATGCTTCATCCTGGGCTTAGAAACTTTAACATTTTGGGTATCATTTGAGCTGAATGAACAGTATTACATCGTATGTGCTCAAACAGCAGCTTACAAATGTGTCCTGCTGCTATGGAAAACATTTGTTACCGATTGGCTTGCAGGTTAAAATCTTATCTTGTAGCAAGAACTGAATTGCCATCAGGTATATTACACTGCAGCTCTGTGTTCACACGTGTTCTAACATTGGATGTCCACAAACTGCATTTATTTAGCTAGCTTTGTTAATCCTACCTTGTTTCTATAAATTAAGCCCTGATTTCAGCCAACATAGTCTTCCAACAAAGCTCCATGTCCACAGGTTGATGAGATTTTTGGCCTTTTGGTGAATGATAAAATTAGCTTAAACACTTATATGGTACTTATGCAATATAAAATGTAAGGGATTTATTATTAATATACTGTTTTTCTGTCCGTCTTGTTATTATCAGCTCACTAAAGCACGTTGTAATGGCAATAAAGTTAACTCTACTCATATTTAAAGGCATACTTTGTAGACTGAGACTCCACTCTCATAGACCCCGTTGACAGAGGGACTCCTCAGCCGGCCGAGGTCAATAAGGAATGCACCAGGGGAGAGGGAGGGAATGTACCACAGGGGTGTTGAGGAAGGGGGTGGTGTAGCAGCGGAGGAAACACAGAGGGGGGAAACAGAAGGGTCTTTTGTGAGACAGGAAGCTGCTGAGACCAGGGCCCTCTCTCTGGGTACAGTAGCAGAGCAGAGAGAGCTCTGGGATATGAGAAAGATGTGACTGAGGGGATGAAGACGGCGTTAACTGAGGAGGGGAGAGAGCTCAGTGAGCGAAGGACATGCAGAAGAAGAAGAATACACCTGGGAGGCGGTAGAAAGACGGCTGAGTGACGGAACAAGATGCAAGTTGGAGGATGTGAACAAATACGGTGTCGAAGAGGAAACGGTTATATTGAGTGCAAAAAAATATATTTTTCCCATGTTGGGTGATTCTCTTTTTTGAGCCTTTCTAAACTTCTCAACAAAATATTGTCAACTGCAAACCCTGAATAGCATTGCCATAAAACACATCCTATCACCAAGCTTAAGCATTTAACAATAAACGTCATAAAACGTGTCAATATTGTTGTTTCAGAGATGGAGAGAAATTGTTGCCAATAGGTTCTTCTGCCAATAGCCTTCTGCTAACTGTAGCCAAAGGTTCATGACTGTGGCAAATCCAAGTTTATGTTTATGTAGCCAGCTAGAGCAGACTACAGTCTGTCATCTCAAAGGGCTTTACAGGCCACAGGTTTGCAAGAAAACAGGATAGTAATTCTCACAGAATTGCTGCTATATAAAGGCATGGGGATAACAATCATGATCAGGATGATTGAAATGAATGACTAGTACTTGAACAGGTGACTGTATGAATATGGAGGGAGGGGCTTCGGACGAAGAGGAGGAGCTGAAAGAGGAGGCTGCTTTTTGAAATTCTGCAGCCCACCCCCCCTTTTCCAGAAAACTGCCTACCCCAGCTCTAAACCAGGAAGGTCCACTGAACCACTGGAGTCTTTAAACTGTCTCATTTGAGTAATAGCGGACTTCAGGTTATAGATGCGGGCATGTGACTGGAAAGTTGCCAGTTTAATACCTGGACTCATAGGGGCAGGATATATCTGGTTGGAGAAAGTGCAAGATCAGCCCCTTCCATAACAAACACAACTGAGGTGACCCACAAATCTGACCGTGGTTATACTGGGCACATTCAGTGTGTGAATGCGTCTCTGTGTGCATATGTGTGAACGGGGCATTCCTTAAACTTCCCTGGATTAACAAAAAAAGAGAGAAATATCAAAAAGTAAAAAACCAACATGAATAAATTCAAGAGTAACAGAGGAGATGAGAAAAGGGGATTCAGGAGATAAAAGTGGAATGAGTGAGCAGGAGGATGAGAACAGAATCAGTTTGGCTGTCCCAGGGGCGGAAGCACAAAACATCAAAAAACTAGAAACTAATTATTGATTTCCAAAACAAGTGGCTGAACATGCAGGCCTGCAGTATTTGTACACAGAAACAGCAGCCGGTTAATGAGGTCAGGGAAAACCAGTAATAAAAACAATCTTTGCTGTTATGGTCATGAGCTCATTTCTGTCCGTCTGTCCTCTGAAGTGCCATCAAAGAGCTTTTCATCTCAGTTCAGTCCCATCCGGGCCATTACTGTACGAACAAAACATACAGATGCCAAGACGGCAGGATAAATTACTGATGATGCTAGAAAACGAAAATACTACCCTCCCTCTTCCTTTTCTGTTGCCTTTTCCTCTTCATCTACCCTTTCCCCCTCGCTGAACCATTTCAGCCTTCTCACGTTCACTCCTGGCACACAGACAAGAGCTCGTTAATCCTCCCACACACACTCTGCCCACTCTCTCTTGTCATGACAGTGAAATTAGGAGATGGCACTTTGCAATCTTTCCAATGAAAATATTTTTACCCCCTTCTATGTACACTGCTCACACACAAAAGATGTCATTAATAAAGTTCCTGCATGATTAAATTCAACACTTGTTGCTCCACAGACTTTTTTCTGAATTAAGTTTGAAGAGTTTAAGAAACTCTGCCTTCTCCTGCACCATACTTACTTTATTTAGCTCACCCCCAAACTTGAGTGATTACAATAGTTTTTCCTTATTGACTCAGTGTGATATTATGGTTATTGTTCTGTTTGGGTGCATTAAACTGTACATGCAAAGTGTCAAGGCATAGTATTAGCATCATACATGGACAATAGACAATGTGTTTATTATATTTGAATCTAACTTGTGATTTGGGCTTTCACATTTAATGACAAATGCAGAATTTACAGCAACATTTTACCGTAAATTTGAGTTATTTTCGGTTCGTATTAGGTTTTATACCCCCAGTTTTCAGTGGCACCATGATGGTTTCTTTCTGAAACATTTCTTTATGCACATCTCTGTGTCATGTATTTATTCTGCCATGTTCCTTGATTAGAAAGCAAGGACAGCCACCCTTAAATGTAGAATTATATACTTTATGTAGGACTCATTCTCAGTTTCACCCAGATTTAGCTCTGCTCAGGAGGCGCTCTCAGTCATCTAAGTGTATCCTGGCTCAGATTTGGTCTGTGTATACCCAAAACCTAGCATATCATTACAGCTGAAAGAACATGGGGACAGTGGCTGACCAGTAATTTGGCTTCCCTAAATGTTGTCACTAGTCATTCCAAAGTTTCTTTCCATTTCCACAGACTGGACCTTACAGAGGCAACAAGCTGTACAATACGGTGGGCAGTTTGCCTTTATATGCCATAAAAACCTAAATAAACCATAGAATCATGTATGTATATAAAGCTGATACAAATCTGGCCCAAATTCCACACTGATAGCGGTTTTCACTGCTGACTGTCGCCCAACAGACGTGACTCTTTGATCCGACATTCACGTAAACATGGAAATGTTGTCTTTAATTTATCACAATGAACATTTACAGTAAGGCTGCCAACAGTGGATCATTCTAATCAGCAAGCTAAATGTTTTTCTCTTTATTTGTCTAACTGCAGTCAGAATTGTACAGTACTTGCATCCATGTTGTAAATGTATTCATTGTTAGTACAAACAAGTCCAGCTAAATAAAAGACTCCCAATGGTCAATTTAATGCCATTAAGCTGGGCTTCAAACTTTTTTTCAAATCATTAGCATTTGCTTTTTCTGCAGCCAGTAAGAAATGTGCAAAAAAGAAAGAAAAAAAGAGCCGACTTTATAGATGGAACTGAGTTCAAATGTTAGAATCAGTTTTCTTTTTCACTGTCAATTCAAGTCTCACAACCCTGAAGTTCAGGGGGGGATCACAGTATTTATTAAACCTACCGACCGAGAACAGAAAATACCAGTAAGCAGCCAACACACCTGACATCTTGGCCTCCATTTTAGTATTTGCCCCGTCTAGAGAGTACACAAGCTCAATAAAGCTCTGTCTTCCTCAGGTGTGTTTGCGTGTGCATGAACGCAATGTGTGGGGCATTTCTACCACACAGAATCCACCAAAGCTGTTGGCAAGTGACTTCAAACACAGCTCGTTTATCTGGTGCACAGCAATAACATTCACCTGGTGAACATTGACATTTGTGAAGCAGAAATTAAGAGGAATTTGACCCTCGGTATAAAGATGTCTTTCTGCAGCGCTCTCCCTCACACGCTGAAGGGGAGGGAGTGGGGTGAGAAACAGGGAGGGAGGGAGAGGAGTAGTTAGAGCCAGAAGGAGACTGGGGAGAGAGGAGGGCAGGAAAGACACTGAGGAAGAGATCGAAAGGTTAACAGACAGGATGGAGGGAGTCAGAATCAGAGAGAGGAGGATAAAAAGTAAACGAGAGGAGGGAGATACAAGAAGGTGAGACAAGAGTGTCATGAGGAGGGAAAAGTGAGGCAGGAAAATAAAGGTGTAAAGGAGGAAAGATGGGAAAAGGAGAGGCGACGGCAAGCTGGCAAAGGGCCTGAGAAAGGTAAAGAAGTATGACGGAATACAGTTCAAAGAGGGCACTCACATCACTAGGTGTCTAAAATAAGAAACTATGGTGAACTGGTTCAACATTGACATCATTAAACTTAATGTCATAGCATTTAGTGATACTGTGCTTGGTACTAAAATAAAATAAAAAATGAGTATCTTTCTGCTGTGTGGCATCTTTTTTTGGAATCCAACACATATAAGTCATCATATAGTTACTACTTTCCTGAATAAAATGGGCAACTTACTGTCTGGTTATATGCTCTTCTCTAAATATGATGCTGCTGACCTGGCTGCAATGTGCTTCACAGTCCTGAACAGAATAGTCATTGTGCTTGCTCCCTCTGCTGGCAGCTGCTGGTACTACAGGAGCAGCAGCTTCCTCAGTGGCACACTTGGCTCAGACATCTGTAACATGGAAAGTGATGCTTAACCTCCATCGGATTGGTCTTAGTCTATATACTGAAGTCATGGTAACCAAACTACAGTTTTATAGCACATTTCCACAACTCAGCATTAGAGTAATGAAGAGTTTAGCTAAATATTGCTCAAGCATGTAAAATTCTAAAGTTGGTAAATTTGGCCTGCCCGGTAAAACACAAAAATAAAAGAGGCCAAAGGACTCTGAGGGATCTATAACTAGGTCAACCACACATCAACCAAAGAAGAAAAACATAATATTACTGTAAGTACTGCTATGTCTACATGAATTTCTCTTCCAACCGCATTTGTATCAAAACTGCATCGAAGAATATCACAGAAGTTTTCTAATGGGTGAAATATTGAGGAATGAAACACATAATTTATTTATCTATTTTTGTACCATAAAAGCCAGTAAGACCCTATTGGTGTGCATTTCTCATAACTGTCAGTTATGCTTGCATGAACATAAGGATCTGCCTGATTTTATATACGGTTACTGTTGAATCCTTTAAACATGATGTGACGTAGAAATACATTTCATAAAAGAGTGACTGAGGTTTAGGAACATAATTTCAGCATCATCTTGTGCCTTGAACGATAAGCTATGCATGGAGCTTCTAGCTCCTGTGGACCAGGACGAAGAAGAGCTACTCCGGCCCTTTAGAGACGAGGGAGGAGACAGACTGTGGGAGGTGGCAGCAGAGAGAGTGAGAGAGCAGCCCCCAACTACATGGCCACACAGATACAAACTCATACCCACATTCCTATCTTTCTTTACATTTAAATATGTGGCAGAGGGAACAGAACAACCAGTGCGGGGTTAATATACCTATAAAAATGTTCTGATCTCAGTTGATCTCTGCTGCTTTCTTATTGGCCAAGGTGCATTAAGTAGGCGGAGCGGGAGTTTGAGACAATTGAACCACCCAGCAGCTCTAATTAAGGGAGGAGAAAGGAGGAGGTGGAGCAGTAAGAGTTGAAACTTGGACGAGGAGAAGAGGTCAGTGCTCCCTCTAGAGTTTGAAAGATGGGAATGCGTCACAAGTGGTCAGCCGGGGCCCTGCGGTCCTGCTGGACTGAAGAGCTCACCATCATTTCTCCACGAGCCGAGTTCGGACGTTCCATTTTCAAAGACAGTGAGTGGGTGTTTTCTGTGGAGGCTAAAGGAAATTAGTGCAGTGGAATTTTCAGCCCAGAGTGTGTTGCAATTTAAGTAATTTTCATTCACATCTTGCAATATCTACAATTATTCAGAACTTAGTGTAATAATCAACTGCTCTGTAGAGTTTTAAGTGTGTCATGTATAAAAAAAGAGAAAAGAATGAAAAACACTTCACATACAGTATTAAAACCTTTACTCGGACATGATACAACAAACAGAAACAAGATTCAGAATTAATGACTGAAAAAATTATTCATATTTTTTTTTCTTTCTTTCAATCCCCGAAGCACACAATATTCAATCAGCTCCATGTGTACGATGGAGTAGGATACAAACAGGACAAAGACACAAGAGAAAGAGAGAAAAATTTAAAATAAGAGTGACAGGTTCCATTCTGATTTTACAGTTCTCATATTTGTTTAATACTTTGTAATAAACAAAAGATGAATAGCATAGTTGGAGAAGAGGGAGACAGGAAACAAGACAAAGAAACAGTGTGTGAATTTCTTTATGATGAAGAGTAAACAATTAAGGAAGATTCTAGATCTACCAGAAAATAGTTTTTCTGTTCTTCTTGATTGACAAATGAACACCTGATCCGAGTTTGTCAAGCCCCTGCCCTTTGCTTTTCTTCCCTCCTCTCTCTGACCTACCCTTCACGTTTCTTCCGACCTTAAACACCAACAACAACCTCCTCTTCAGTTGATCCCTCCAATCAGGTTCATTCAATGTAACCAGATCCTGCTCAGATTTATCTTGCAAACCAGATCTGTGGATTCTAGTGGCATCTGCAATTGGAGCCACAGTTCCTCCCTTACAATCGACAACAAGTTCTTGATTTTATTTCTGGTAGTATCCAGCTACAGCCACATATGACTCTGACACAGTAAAAACACAACTGGTTGCAGTGGACCCGGTCGCAGAAATAAACCAAACAAATGCAACTGAAGAAGAGCAGGTCTAGGTCTAGGCTATCCCTGTTTAGCCATTCTTATTTGTATTTCAGTCATATATGCATTTCCCCGTTTCTTGGAAACCAAAGCAGACGTTAAAAGGGTCGGAGGGCCCTATAAAAAAGCACCAATGCACAGCTTGAGCACCAAGAGGGGGCCACACACTGGTCTACTTCTCTCTGCAGTGACCAGTCCTCCCCTCTCCACACGAGCTGTCATTCCAATCCTATTAGGGCCCCTCTTTAGTATGCACTACACAGGCCAAGGTTAGCGCACACTCTTTAGTGCGCTGAACAATAATCACAACATACATGACAAACAAGCACTGGGGACTGAGTGGCTCTGCATTTAAAAACAGCCACATCCGCAAACAACTTGGCAGTGATAAATAAACCAGTGAGGGTGGTGGTTTCAAGGCTGCATAGCACACACGGCCTCATTGATCCTAACGGGATGGGCCGTGGCTCCAGGGGGCCTGTGTCAATAGGTAAAAATGCCGCCCTGATAACTAATCTATACACAATGATCAATTCTTCAGTCACAGCCTGCGATCCGTTTCAAAAAAAGCATATTTAATCAATGTCTTTATTTTCAGAAAGCGAGTAATTTTAAAATGTAACAAAGATGGCGACAACAATACTGCTACACAGTCAAAAGGTCACAGCATGCGTCTGCCTTGAGTGCACACGGTTGCAACGACAAACATTTGTGGGCGGTGCGGTGCGATCCAGCGGTCTCCCATGGTGACCGCAGATCGTCGCTGCTCTGCCGTCAAGTAAAGTAAGCGAAGAGGGACACACGGCACTGAATCCCTTCCTTACAGCTCTCCAATGCTTGTCCCACGAAAAGCTTCACATCCTTTTCAAACAGTCCAAAAATCGTAGGATTATTTTTACAAGTCCATTCCAATGCAAAGCCCAGTCATTTTCAGCCCACATGGGTGAGTGAACAAGCATTTGTTAAGTTTTAAGTAAAGCAGTGGAGACAGGGCAAAGTGGAGGGAGGGAGAAGACTAGGTTGTGTTGATAAAGCATCCGGTCAACACGCCAGTTAATCACCCCTCCCGCTTGGCTCCTTTTTCTCTGTGCATCCTTTGAGTATTTTGCTCAACAATTGAACAGCGCTCAGCACATCACTGCCAAAGCTATAGTAACTGCCAGTCAAAAGGCATAGCTGCAGACAGATTCATTGCCCATGTGCATGAAAGCACACACATGGCCACACATACCCGACAACAAATGCTAAAAAAAAAAGAAAATGAAATAGCCAACCACCAGCTCTTGCCAAAACAGTCAGCTTGATGAGCAAAGCATAAATTGGCTTAGCACACAGAACCTGCACTGACTGTATAGCTTTTTAAATGTACTGTATCTATTTACCATCCCCTAAATGACCTAAGCTCATAGCAAAATGTTAAGAATATAGAAATGGCAAAACTTAAACGCATTGCTGTTACATGGAGGATGGGAATTTGAAATAATTTCAATGCCGATAGATAATAATTTATGTAACAGACTAAGCTCAAATTTGCAAATGCCAGAAACATAATGCACATATTGCATGACAACTGTTTACTACAATATGAATATACAAGTTGCATATTTTTACTTTTTGATGAATCATCAACAAAGCCAACTGTGTATGTGACTAGCATTTATGTGGATCCAACTAGTTGATCCTTCAGCACTTGTGTAATCATTCCCATCCCCAGCTATAAACATGATGCAGTAGCAGCAGGCTTACACATTTAAAAGAGGAAGCTCCAAAAAGAAAATCCTACAGAGATAGTTGCTGAGATGACAGATGAACACACATCCTAAAGTCAGCCGACCCTCTCTGAGGGACAAGTAAGTTTCACTCACAAACTTCATTCCACAGTCAAACTGTCTCAGGATAGCTTTGCTCTAATCCAGATCACAGAGCTCAAAGTCTGGTGGCCTCAGAATGCTTTTCACTTAAGTCTCTGAGACCATAACCGCATCATATACAGTACAAGAATGCGAGCAAATGTTGATGCTTGAAATCATTAGCTTGCCAATACCGCCTTGCTTTTCTTTGTCATCAAACAACAAAATCAGGCAGCAATGGTGCACGAAGGGCTGAATTTCTCTGCATGTAGGGAACTAATGGACATCTGGAGACTACTTTGGGTTGGTCGTTTGTACGAATGGATGGAGAAAAACTGAAACACCACCAAACTCTAAGGTTAGACCAACTTACTGACATGTTAAACAAAACCACCTGTCTCACAGGTCATCTAACTGTCAGGCTCCAAGTCCACATCACATGGGGGAGGCCAAGGAACCTCTCAGAGAAGTATTTAGACTATATGCAGGGCAGGAAGCTCATTACTCATTCCGGTCAAAGAAGATGGTGGAACCCAAAATCCACCAGCTACTTTCATTGCTTCCACCAGCCGAACTGCTTTCTAAAATACAAAAGACACCGGCTCTGTCTGGTAAAGTAAAAAGACGAATCTGCCACAACCAGAATGTACAAGCACTTAGCTGGTATTCATTATTCTTGGTTGGGAGTCTGAAAAAAGTTAGGGGTCCTAAAGTAACAGAAAAAAAATCCAGGAGGGAATCCTACATCCTAAACAGACCTGTTCAATGAGTGGAGACTGGTGTGTCTGTGTACTTGCATACCATGTTTGCATTGATGTAAATGTGCAAGTCTTACACGGAAAGACCATAATAGTTATTTAGCACCCGGTAGAGGACAGCTGTACCTCTTCCCTGTAGAATGATACTGCAAAATGTACGTTTCTAATTGCTAATAAATGTGGTGTCTAATAAGAAGGCTAAGTATACTTCAGTACATCAACACTCCTTTAAATACTAACAAAAATGGTAATAAATCACTGTGTACCCCAGTATTGCTCACTTTTGAGCATGTGTAGATGGTGTGATTCATAGTTTATTGTATATCTCCTGATCATGTGGTAGCTGCATTTGACTGTTCACTGCAATGCTCGGATTCAGTTGGCCACAAATTTCAATCACAGTAAATGTCAAGTGCCATTGTCAATGAAATCCAGCCAATCAATTACCAAGAACAACAGGAAACATTGGCAGAATTTGGTGCAAAAGCAGCAATGAGGTGTGGTTTGGCCCTGGGCTCAATAATAATTTCATGGTATGTCCTTACATTGGAGGAAAAAATAGAGCTTTTAAAATTGTTTGTTGGAGCCACATGTTTCACATTCACGAGTGTGAACAGGCCTTTGTTTCTGCATGACTCCTGTGTTTTTCTTTTGTATTATTTACATCTACTGTACAAAAGTCGCAAGCATTGAGCCAATACACACTGAATAAAGTTTCCAAAGCTGCAGGTAGTAGGTGTAGGATTTCCATTATATAACACTAACTAATTTCATTATTGCATTACAGTAACATGACATACAAGTAATTCAAACACTGGGGCATTGTTTATATTCACGGTCTGTGATCCATCCTTAAGCGGAGGGCTGCAATAGTATTGCAGGTAAGCCAAATTTGATATTGAATGATGGCCAGGTGAAATTGAATGTTGTATTATTGCCACTGTCTTTACATTTCCAGCTCTGCTGCTGCTTTTTGAGTTGAACAGAAATGTAGCTTTTTGCACCTTGTTTCACAGAACAGAGTGCAGCATCAAACAAAGAGGCTGACAAATTATACACAGAAAGGTCAAACAATATTTTTTTTGTCTATGACAAACGGACACAAAGAAGATTTTTGGACTAAAGAGCAACCTATCAAGAATTATGGACTTCCAGCTGGACTTGGTGTGCGGACAGACTCACATACCTGCCAGCCAAAATTTCGACCATTTGACCAGTCAAAACAATTTGACTGGTGGTCAGTGTAGAGTCCCAAACCTGGTTATCAACTGTGCAGAAAGTGGCCAATTATTCAGAAAGTTCTTTAACAAATAATCACATCTGATTCAACAATGATGCAATAATGAGAAAACCCTACACTTAGTACCTTCAAGGTCATCTTAGGTGTCTGAGAATAGATGGTCATTTCTAGGAAACAGTAACATTTACACAGTTACAACTCACGAAAGTGCATAAATGACCACCAGAAAAGGAGGATTTGGGGTAACAGGAGATAAAAGACAAACTACTATGGTTTTGTCTTGCATGAAGCTGTACTACCTGTGAGCCTCAAGCTGTTGAAAATGCCAAACAACTGCTGAAATAGAGAAAAGGATGAATCAAAACTATGAAAAAAAAAAAATTCAAGTCATTCTTCTTGTCTTACAAAGCCCGCTGTGCGCATCAGGGTGGGAGGGACAAAGTTTGTCTGTTCAACAAGTGCTCCCACTCCCCTTTTCCTGGATTTCAATGCCTTGGAAAAAGCTCTCATTTCATGAGTACAGTACTTCAAAATAGAAACTCAAACAAGTTTCAGCATGAATATTCAAAAAGCATAAAATATTTCAATGTTTACGAGTTGGATGAACTCACTGGGAGGGTGTGTCTGCTTGTCCATTTTAGGACACGTCCTGATCAATAAAAACTGAATTAGTTTGATGATGGACAGTTGATTGAAATGCTTCGCACCTGATTTTAAGCAAAAACCATACATGAATAACTAACTGGCTAGTGATGGATAAAATATACAGAGGTGCAGCTAGCAGTGTAACAAAGTAACCCAAGTAAAAACAGGGGAAGTATACCAGTTACGCAGAAGCAATAACCCACTGTGACATGAACATGTGAAACTGAAAGCTAACTTAAAATTAAGACATTTACTGTAACACGTGTGATAAAAAGGGGATGTATTTCCTTGAGTCGTAACCCCTACGGTGGAAATCTGAGCATGGGAAAAGATGTTGAAAATGTGTGTGTTAATATATTGTTCATTCAGAGCCATATTATCTGTGTATTATTTAAGTTGCATGTCAATTCATGTATGCAATTTAAGATCTGCGTGTGTGAAGATAATTAGCCAGTGGCATGGAAAAAACAAGTTTTTTTGTGTGTGTATAGAGCCGGTACATTAAAACCAGCAGGTGCTGCAGTTAAGTGAGGCTCAACGAGAGGAGACAACGACCCAACATGGGGTGACGTGTTGGTAATCCTGGTGTGCATCAGATCCTGACTGGACCGAACCTGGCTCCTCTAGGTGAGCTGGTGAGGCGCCTCTAGCATCTCCATCAGAAAGGTGTCGATGGGCGTGTCACCGATCAGTTTGAAGAAAAACAGGTGCTCCAGGCACTTTAGACCAATGGAGCGCAGTGCTGGGAGCCGGAGAAGGAGCTTGGCAAACCTGGAAGACGGAGGGAAGGATGAGAATGTGTGAGAGTGAGAAATAGTTGTAGATCAATCCATCATGTAAACTGAAAACAAGCATTCAGATTGGCAGATTTCTTTAGTCACGGCTCTAGGTGGAAACTATTCAGCCTTCAGCCTATTCAGCCTTCAACCGGCTGATACACGCTAAATATCCTGAGCTGACGATTATTTAACTGTGCCGATATGTGAGGAGCAGTGCCACCCATCACAACCCAATGACCTCACCGGTTACATTTCAGTATGTTGATGTGTTATAGCCTACCTGCCCTGCTGATCAGGGTATTTCTGTTTGCAGTAAGACTCCAGAGATGCGTATACCCTCTCTCTTAGGAGCTCCACCTCACTGGGGTTGGACAAACCCTTGGCATCTTCAGGGGAAAACAGAAAACAATGACATTATCGCTTTACAGGAATGAAACACACTTCACATATTTCAGATGTAAAGTTGTCTACTTTCGTTTGGCATCCTTCATGATATTTTCCTTATTGTTTTCAACTTTACACCTGAATTTGTACCTGGGTTAAAAAGGATGATGGCTCGAAGGCAGCCCAGCTCTGTCTTGTCCATTTGCATGTCTCTCATCTTACTTACAAGCTCCGTCAAAACCCTGCAGAGAAGAAAGGCGAGGAGAATTGCAGGGGGGAATCCCAGTGGGAGACAATGCCAGATTAGGGAGGAAAGAGGAGGCAAGGGGAAGATCGGCAGAAGAAGAAAAAGATAAGGAAAAAGAGAAAGCAATAAAAACAAGAGGAAGAAAGGGTGGGAATAAGAGAGTAAGAACAACAGAGTGGGACCAGACTCCACAATCACAATGTTATTTATGGTTACTTCTCAATGTAATGACTTTATGTTTAAGCTAGTTAGGGCATGGCTGACCTGCTGCTTCTGCAGGAATTTAAAAAACAACACAAAACAAGCAAGGACTTAAAGTAGTAGTTAAAACTGGCCAGTGTGGAAAACTGCTGCCACCAAATGGTGGTAAGTTCTTGCTTTGTCTTTTCCTACTGAATAATTCAATAGTTGCCTGTTTTTGTTATATTTTTACAACACTGATTCTAAAAACTTTGGGACACTGTGATAAACCTAACTTAAAACAGAATGCTATGACTTGCAAATCATTTTTGACCTATATTTAAAATGAATGCAGTACAAAGACGAGATAGTTAATGTTGAATTGATAACTTTTATTTTTTTATAAATATACACTCTGAATGACACTCTGACTAATGTTGAAAGGGCCAGAGGAAAGGGGTGATTGGGATTTTGGGTGCTTCACTTTATATTTAAAATGCCATCCAGTTATTCTTAAATGCGTTACAAATCTTGAAACCTAAGGAAGTAAGATGGGTGTCCTGTTACTCAAGTATGCAACCAGTAGAAACAAAACATTATCTAAAATATACCAACTTACCAACAAATCAATAGATTTCTAATCAAAAGGAGATATCATCAGATGTGTGGCACAATAATATATATAATGTCAGTTTGGACTTAAGAGGCTTGGTGTGCACCATTAGAGCATCTTCAAACTTCTATAACTACTTGTGCTCTCGTGCCTGGAATATGACTTGGATGAAAATGGAGAGGACAATGAAAACCGGTGAGTGAAGGAAAAAGAAGTGCTGACCATTAGAGGCAGCTTATCTGCTACTCCATGATCCATAATCATAAACTGACATTTTAACACATCCCAAGCCCACAATACAGTGCATTGGCAAATCAAGTTTTTTTAATACTCACCCGGCACAATATACATTTTTTATTCATATTAAGTTTAGAAAATGGAGAAAAGTAACTCTAGGGCGCACCCAGAGTGTCATTAAACACACTCTGACCTGACTGTATAAAAACAGTGACAATAATTTGGTTTTAATGGTCAGGCATTTGATTTGGTAAGAAGAGGCATCATCAATGGAAGAAAGATTAGAATTATTCTGCAGGCGAATGAACGAGGCTTTTAACAGTCAAAGCCACAAACCAAACATGGTGCTGACAGCACTGCTCTTTGTTGTTATCTAAACCATACCCCTAAAGGTCTCAGAGTGATCGGGTTGAACAATTCTCAGTGGATGTTCCTCAGAATAATATCTTGTAGCGAAAATTGGCTGACTTCTGCAAAGCTGAGGGTCTTTGTTTCAAGAGGAGGGGTTTAGAAAAGTGTTTGTGTAGTGGCGTAATTACCTGTCAAATATGGCCCCAACCTCTGCATTGTGCGCCCTGTGTATTCAATCACAATGTGTTATTACAATGTCATTACACAGTTACATTGTTATAAACAGAATGATGTCTGTTTCTGAGCCCCTTGGCTGCACAGATAGTCACTGCTTATATTTCCACATGGTGAAAATCTGAAGTGGTACAAATTATTTTTTGACACCTTTAAAACTGTTGTAAAACAGTATGCATGAGGATTGTTCACAATTTTGGTGTGAGGACTCAAAGTTTGATTTATCTTGCACCTGCAGCCAAACATTGATACTTCTTAATATGGATCTCTGATCGACATTTGATCAGCTTTATATATGGCACCCACCCACTACAGTATATTCACATGAATTAAAATAAGCAGAAAGGAGGTTAAAATAACTTTGAGCCAAATGTGTAACAGCAGAATATCATTAGTAAACATGAAACTGTTCATAAGTTAAAAACTATTAACCCTCAATCTTTAATATGTATGCTTTCTAAACTGTAATACATTAAGAAAAGTAACTTAAAGTCCAACTGATTTTGTTTAATCAATTAAAATGTCATCTACAGGACAGATATATGCCCCTCCTGTGAGAAAAAAAAATCAGGAAAAGGAAGATACTTATATCTATATTTTGGTTTCATGTTGGTGCATTAATTTGACTGTTCTATTCTTCTAAGTAAGCACCCTTTTTTATACAATCAGATCTTGCATGAAGCAGTAATATTAGCTTTCTATCACAGGCAGAGCAGACAGTCACATTAAGCCAGACAGCAGCTTGCTACACAACACAAGACCCACACACTGCACCATAGCTTGTTGAATAAGCAACCAAACAAACCTCCACCAAAGAAAGTGAAATACCTTTTTATTTTCCAACTAATAAACTATTAACGATACATTAAAA
Organism: Centropristis striata; assembly: GCF_030273125.1. Taxonomy (NCBI): domain Eukaryota; kingdom Metazoa; phylum Chordata; class Actinopteri; order Perciformes; family Serranidae; genus Centropristis; species Centropristis striata. Next base: position 29,830,257 of record NC_081530.1, read on the forward strand.
CACATTCTGTAATTATCTGCGACTACAGTGGGGATGACGAAAAGATTGATTTCAGTTGGACTTTAAGCAAGTTTCATTAAACCCTGGCTAATAAAAGGCTCCAAGTGTGAAATATAACAACTAAGAAAACAAATGAACAATACACAAGTCAAGAAAACAGATATCAACAACTCTGAAAGTAACAAAAGAGAAAACAACATTTCAGAAAACATAATAAACAGGAAAACAGAGGTGCTTACTTTCTTTGTCATTCTTGTCATTGATTGGCTGCAATGTCATTCAAATAAAGTGTATGTAGACAAAAGTGTAAGTTGTGTGTGGATTTTTCTGTGTGCACCTGTTACAGGTTGTTCCACTTCCTTCGCTCATGAACTACTTGCATCCCCTCTGCTTAGAATGACAAAGGTAGTATGAACCCACTGTTTCCAGTTTGTAAAATGTTATACTTAATGATTGTTTTCTCTGATATTAATTTATGTTGTGAATTATTTTTCTGTTGTGTAGTTGTTTTTCCGCAAAAAGCAGAAATTTTGTTGTTCTGTTAAAAGTTGTAGCTCTTTAGGGCCTGACTAAGAATTTTAACTGAAGTACTGTAAAGAAGTCTGTTGTTCTGATATTTTATTATTTACATCCTCCTTTATAAAAATGTAATTGAGTAGCTTCAAACAATGCTGATGCGAAGCTGAAACAAAAGGCTGCTGCTGGAAGAGAGCAGTGCTATGAGAAGATGAAGTATCAAGAAAATCATTGAGCCGTCTGCCATACGCCCAGTTAGCTTGCTGTAACACTGGATTTCTGGGCAAAATTAACCCTTTTGTAACAATGTAATTACTGTGTAATTAACAGTGAATGGACACGTTGTGATGTAGTTGGGGTTTTACATAAAAGTCATTGAGATTGTATATAGTAATGGGGAGAAAAAATATCTTACTCGATGCTCCAAAAAGTATAAAAACCTGTGAATTTAATGGACCCCTGTATAATGCATTAACATCCCATTATCGCATAAAACATCGTTCACTAAGCATTCTGAAACTCACTAACGCTAACCAATAACAAAAAAAAAAAAGATTTGAGTTGTCTCAATATTTTTTTTTTCAATCTAGTGAAAAACTAATTTAACTTTTGAAGTAAGATCTGATGGTTGATGCGATAATGCAGATGGCTGTAGAGGCAACGTTTACGGTTTGTTTTCCACTGATCAGTGAATAGATGTTTCAGGATCTCAAACAAACAACCTTGTTGAAGATATAAATGTGTATGACAGTGTATTAGTGGCAACCAATCACACTGTAGAAAACACATAAGGCACAGTGACATGTTTATATTATGTATACTGTGCCAGTGGAACTTATTTACTTATTCTGGTTCATGTGAAGCAAGATAATTTATGGTGGCTCAGGAGTTAGCACGGGTCAACCTTTAATCACAAGGTTGGTGGTTCAATCTACAGCTCCTGCTGTCTGCTTGCAAAAGAGTACTTGAGCAAGACACTGAACCACAAGTTGCTCCCAATGGGCAGCTTCACCACCACTGTTGTATGACAATGTGTGTAAATGGATGAATGCTTTAAAATTGTGCATGTTTAAGGTAGAAAGGCGCTATATGAAGTATCAAGTCTATTTACCATGAGATCACAAAACAATTATTCTTTGGTCAGCAGAAAATAGATGAAATACTAAAATATATTCCGGTTGCCTCTACAACATTCTGCACAATGACGGGATTGAAACTATCACATTGCTGTATTTTTAATAAATTTTAGGGAATATCTTATTATATATTCACAGGTTAGTATTGTCTATTAGCCAGCCATTGTCACATTATCAAATGCTGTAATAGGTGTTATGTATAGGTGCTGCTGACTGTGTGTGCGTGCATGCATATCTATGGGTAAGCATTAGTCACCAGCCTCCCCTGCATGCGCTGTCACCCTAGAGGCAGTACTAAAGAAGCAAAGTCTCTCAGCCAATCACAGCCAACGCAGAACACAGCAGCTGCAGCCAACCAAAGATGAGGACACAGTACCCTAAATTCTTACCCCAGTCACTAATCCAGCTAAACCTGAATAATTCATGTGGGTAAATAATGGCAAGTGCTCCTGCTTTCTTCTTTTTCTAGCTCTCAGAACTGATGTGGATTCACCATATGAATTCAAGAGGGGACTGTGATTTTACCTGGCTTCTTAGGTTCAATCTATTTTAAGCTAAAAGTAGATGGCCCTTAGACTGCACAGAAGCAGATCTATTCTAAGTGGAGAAAAAAGGCCTTGGCAAAAGCACTTCAATCCTATTATAACAAAACTCCCCAGCGAACACAATATTGCAATATTGTTTATGGTGGCACGTCCTCTCCATTTGGGTCAACCACCCAACCTTCTGAATGCTGGGGAAATCACTGCCGTGGCTTGTCTGTCAGAGTGATACAGTTGGTGCATATATGCATCTGTGTATTACCTGTCAAAGATGGCTCCAACACCTGCACTGTGAGCACTGTTCCTGTGTACATGCAGGCCAGTGGCCAGTAAAATCCCGTCCTTCACCGAGATGGAGCGATGGGAGAACGATGCAATCAGGAGTTCATTCCAACCTGTTGAACAGTTATCGTCTCAATATTTGTAGAGAACTAAAAGATATTCTACTATTGTGCCGTTTTCATTTTATTATCCTTTGTCGTTAAGAAATAGAATTAGCTGTGGACCCTGTTATTTAGATATATATTGCAAATAAGGGACGAATATATTTAATAGCCCTGCAAAGAACAGCTTGTAAGTTCATAATGTTTTCGAGATAATGTGTTACACTTGGCGGTTTACGAAAAGATTAGATCTGCATTTATTAAAACCAGAGCAGCTAGGAGTGATGTGGTAGCTGATGTTTGCCTGCATTTGTATGACACGAAGAAGGCACACAGTCAATTTATGGAGACAAGATAGTGGCTTTAACTAAGAGCTGAAAGAGACAACCCATCAACAGAATCTCTACTTATTCATTAAATCAGACTTACCTGCACGCAGCAGGATGACCTGGTCGTCCAGGGCCAGCTCGGAGAAGTGAGGGATCCTCTTAGCCCACTCCACCAGGGTGAAGAGCTGCTTGTCTGCTGCCTGACAGATGTTGGTGACAGGATCGTTGGGCTGAAAAAAGTAGTATAGAATTATATGTCATTATATAATCAAACAACTTGACTGAAAGACACTATATTATTCATACAACAGCCTCTACATCTTTAAAAAATAAACCTATCTCATATGTTATATTTGCATCTCAATACTGATTGAGCTTTTTACCCAAACAGTTTGTGAATAACTTCTACCATGCAGGATACTCACAGAGCTGCCGCCTGAGCTTCCATCAGCATGAAGCTCTGTCTTCTGCTCTACAGCCATCTCCGCTTCCAAAATCTTCTCCACCGGCATCTCTTCGTTTACCGCACTAGTCGACTCCACCTCGCCCTCTCGTTCCTTGTTCCTCTGCCGTTCCTCTTGGACAGCTGCAGGACGGGGAACAGAGAGGAGCACAGAAGAAAACAATGAAGGACAAAAGGGGAGAGGAAGGGAGAAAGAGTAGGGAAAAGCGGTAAGGAGAAGATATGGGTGGGAGGGTTTGGTGATAGGAGGTCAGTGTGAAAGAACAGAAAAGCAAGAAGGGTGGAAGAGCAAAGGAATGGACAAGGATAGAGAGGCAAGGGGTTTTGGCAGGCAGGCCATCGTAGAGAGCACAGGATGTAATTAAAAGGCAACAAGAACAACACACCAAAAGAAAGAAGATGAAAGGTAGAATGTGCCACCAGACAACAGAATGGATAAAAATAAAATCGGAGATTAACAGAAAATGTGTGGACAGTGAAGAGGAGAAATGCAAGAGACAGAATTGAGTATGAAGAGGTTAGCACAGACACATAAATGAAAAAATAACATGTGCAAAACATTGGAAAAGAATAGCAAGGTATGTACAATTTATGATAAATTAAAAGTCTCTCATGCTGTCTTTCATACTTCTTTCAGCCCCACTACCAAGGCAGAAATGGACCATATACAATAGGATTCATTATTATTGATAATCTGAGAGTAGGCTTTTTGTTTAGATTCACTGCCAGGAAATAGTTTGTTTTTTTAAATATGGGTTTCTCTACATTGCTTACCCAGATTACGGAAACTGAGTTTCTCAATTTCATGATGTTCAACAAATCTGGTTACAGCATAATTCGATGCATTTGCATTTTCCACCCATTTTGAGGTTCAAAACGTCAGTCAAACGTAGCTTAAGTCATCATATTTGACGTTTTGTTACAAATTCTTTGCGATAAAAGACTGTCATAAACCTACCATCCATACACATCATTGGACTGAGACTGAGGTTATGTGACTGGCTTGGTGAATTAAGAACACCCCACTGTTAGGCCCTACAAACATGGTTGCCTGTTTAGGATCAATTACTTGCCCTATTGTCCTTAAATTGGGAGGAAATTATTTAAAACAAAAAGTCTTAAGACTGTTTAAAAATGAAAGTAAACACAAAAAAAACATCCAAGCAGATATTTACATAAAACAAAACAGAATGTTACTGTCAAAATATGTAAAAATGGCACTCTACTAACCATCTATCTATTGGCCTTTTCCAGAAAGCTTTGTAAATATATATGTTACGTTTACTGTTTTAGTCAATTGTTGAATAGCAGCAAACAAAATTTGTGCAAGAGCAGCAACTGTAAGTGATGTTATGACTAAGATTCATTTATGGTTCAAACACCCAGTTTTCCTTGGTTGTGCTACAAACAGCTTGATGGCTATGCATGATTTCACCCTTTACAAGTGTGTAACCTATTCATATAACCTTACCAATTTAAAAATGGGATCTGTGAATAATTCTGCATTATGGAGTCCCTAAACTTTCATGGAATTGCATAAATGGGGTATGACTGGATGCTGAGATTCTTGTAGATTCAATGAGCGCAATTGTTTTCACGCGTTGATGTTAGTCCTTAAAGTAGCTTTATAACCTGCTGTGACCTCTAGGATAATCACAGCCTCATGAAACAACCAAAAACTACAGACATTCAGATGATGTTTGGCTTTTCTAGGTATATCGATCAGCATATTTACAATAAGGGGGTTTCTGAGCAATTTCCAGAGCAGAAGTGCTTCCCATCCAATCACAGAAAAACCTTTTTAATACCAAATCCCAACATGGGTTTTTCAATGGTGTTCCTAAACATCTCAGTTTCTTAATGTGGTTTTTAGGAAGGCTTTTTGACCATTTCAAATTAACTCTCAGGCAGACAAAGAATGTTACATTTTTGCACCATGTATGTGTAACAAATGGTAGCAACCCAAAAATTGCTGCAACAACTCATGAGACATAATTACATAATTGAGCATGGGAATAGACAAAACACAATGTTTTTTTGCAGATTTGTAACTGGAAAAACTTGCCACAAAGTGCTGAGCTGCATCTCTAATTAATCTTCAAGTTCCCAACTTTTTGAAAGACACCACTTCCATGTGGCACCTCCTTTTCACCTGCTTTCTCCCCCATTAAAAAGACAAAATAGACCAGTATGGTGGGTTTCTAAGGGTTAATTAATGAAGAACAAGAATTTTGTATTATTTTGATAATTAATTGTGATTATTAATGTGTCTGTCAACAAATTAAACAATTTGATACATTTAAATCATATGGTTGCAATATTCCAAGCAAACACTTAGATACGTAGATTTTAATCTACTCAATCACCATTAATCTGCATTGGTCACAGTGCAAAAAAGAAAGGGTTTGTCAGTGGCCAAGGATTTTTAAATAAATCTAAGAGGGAAATTTGACAAACATCTATTCATTCTCAGAAATGAATGTTTCTGAGAGGAACAGGAAGTGCTCTCTGGCTGACTGGAGTAACTGTGACCTTACTGGGCAGCACCCAGGTGGGCATGAATAACAAATAGCTTTACAGTAAAGTAGGATGATGATTAAAAGGAGTGTGCATACTCAGCAAACTTCCCCTGGATCTATAAAGTTTTAAAAAAACAGTGGGAAGTGATTCAAGGCTGGCACTGGTACACCTCTGAGCACTGGCAACAAACTATGGAAAAACATTTTAAACTAGCTCCTTCTCATAGATATGCAATGTAATATCTCTCTGCTTCTTGCTCACTCATACGGACACAGACACACACCCCTCCCTCCCTCTTCTCCTTACATCTGTCGTTCATCTTGGCCACTACAGAAGGAGGGAGGGGGGGAGAGAGAGAACGAGAGGAAACAAAAAGGGGAAGAGAGGGGGAAAGGGGGTTAGTGTTTACAAGGCTTACCCACCCCCATCTCCCTCTCTACCACTCTGTACTCGTTCTTTCTATCCCCTAGTGTACAAATATTACTGAAGCTCTATTACTTAGAATGCACAAGAAAGCACTGATACTGTAATTTACTGATACATTTAGTACTATTCATTGATTAGGTTATCATTTAAAGGGATAGTTTGGATTTTTTGTGGGGATATATGAGGTACTTATTCAGTCAGTGTACCAGGGGCAGCAGAAAAACATATTTTAGACACCTAAAACAAATATGAGTGTTCACTTTATTTAGAATATTTCAGAGAGCTTTCTGATGGGGAACAGAAGCTGTTACATCGACCCATGCCCTCTTCAAAGCCACCAGACTCCTTTGACAAAAAACAGCAATTTGACCTTGTAGAACATGGGAGTTGCTGGTCCATCACTGCCTCAATCAGTTGGTTCGATTGTGTTACCGTATGACTGTTTGTTATTGTATGAGGCAGTGTAAAACTTTACAGGGCTGCCTGACAACAAGGTAAAGCAGTGAAAATATTCTAAACATAGCTTACACTTTACTGGATATTGACTCTTTGCTGTTTCTTGAATTTTGCTACTGCCCTTATCCACAGCAGTGCATTGTTTAGCTTCCATGCCAATACTCCTGCATGCTTCTCCAAGCTTGAAGAGTGCTGACCAACATCTACTGTTGTTAATACACTGACGAGAGTTTCCCTTATACAAACCCACTTAAGGGTGATGGTGAAGTTCAAGGTTTATAAGGCTGACTGGATCTAACATAATTTACAGTGTTAAGACATTGTACAATGCTGCATTGATCAGTTGTAGTTTTATTATACAGCACTTTGATCATTGCAAGAATAAAAATGAGCAAGATCAGTTCATCAGCACCATCACTGTCATTAATAACATAATGATTTACTTTAAAATTCTGGATTGGTTAAGTCAGGCATTTCCATGATAGTAATAGCAGTTTTACTGCTTGATGTTTAATTTCAAACTGATAAAAATGTGTTTAAAAGTGCTGCCAATGAGACTCATGGGTGGAGTTTAAGATATTTCATTGGTACAAATCATGGGATGCAATGGCCGGTGACCTGAAGACAAACACTTGGTAAATATGACAGTCACGTGATACTTCCAGGCTTAATTTAAAAAATGCCAAAACACAACCTTACACAGTGCCTACAAAAGGTATTTAACCCCCATTGGACGTTTTGTGCCCTTTTCATGGTTTATTTGTTAACAACACTGAATCACTGTAGATATAATGAAGAGTTTAATAATATTAATGGCAATCTTGAATGTCATAGTGAAAGCATGAAAAAACACAAAGGAGCAGTGAATACCTTTTGGTTATATACAAGGTGTAAACTGGCGTTCAATGGGTTACTCAACACTGAGGGCTGCAAAGGATACACCAGCTGTGTTTCCAGTTTTGGGCAAAAGAACACTACTACTTCTTAAACACATCTGGAGGAGCCTTTGAAAAGGGAGACCCTTAATGCTGTGTTGAGCATTGAAATGATGAACGATGCAGCTGGGGAAGTCGGTGTTTTTGTAGCAGCTTGTCAGCCCAATGTGAAGTTGGCAAAACATTACATTTTCTTTTGATGAATATCAGAAATGTTCTCTTTATTAGTAGCGTCATTCCCAGTAAATATGCTACTGTTAAAGGTGACTGATTTGCTCCAGCTCCAGAGACACAGAAATGCTGATCAACCCACATCATCACAGACAAGACGTTAAAAGAGAAGGAGTCCGATATATTTGTCCCCCCACTAACTACTGTTGGAACCAGTCTTGGAATAGGCAGCTGATATGAGTTTCTGCTAAGCTAAATCAAAAAAGGCTTATCCATCAATTCCAAACAAAAACACCAAGAGCTTTCTGTCAGCTAAATAGTTATCTTAAAAAAAAACTACAACAGCCTCTGAGACCAAAATTTAAGTATAATTTGTGTGAAAATTCACCACTCTAAACCTAAAATTGTGTGTGTGGAAAGGTGAAATGGTCTCATTTTTAGGAGCCATGAGCAGAAAGGGCTGAGAACCAACCATCTACAGGGTGTGCTGAAGTGCCCCCACTTGCTCACCTTCTCTCTTCATGCCCATGGCCAGGCACTTCTGGTAACGGCAGTACTGGCAGCGATTCCTCTGTCTCTTATCCACCATACAGTCTTTATTGTCCCGACATGTGTAGGTCAGGTCTTTGCGCACGGTGCGCTTGAAGAAACCTTTACAGCCCTCACAGCTGTAGACACCATAGTGTTTACCTGGAGGGCATGGGAAGAATGGAAGAACAAAAACCAGAAGTAGGATGACAATGTGTTTCAAGGCAGTAAGTTTAGAGGATCTCTAATTTGTTGTGGCCCAAACAAAAAAGCAAAGCACGGTAAATAGGAGTTTTATTTAAGGTGTCTAGTTACCGGAGGATCTGTCTCCGCAGATGGAACAAAGGCGTTTCTGGGAAAGCATCGGCCCTGGGCTGTGGGACGAAAGCTGCTTCAAGCCCAAAGGAGGTTTCACATCATCGGAGCTGCTCACTGCATGGAGACCTGACATGGACACTGTTGAGTTGATCTGAAAGAATGACAGAGGAGACGGTGAAACCAGTGACAACAAGGAGGAATTTCATCCCTTCTCCTTCTCCAGTAAGAATTTAAAGGACGTGGTTATATTCCCATCAAGACCACACCCAAAAAAAAAAATCAGAGGCAAGTGCATAGCCCTTGACTTTACTTTTTTTTGTTGTGGTTTCTCCTTCTCTTTACACTGGCTTACCTCATATGTTTCTTTCTTAAAACTAATCAGAGATGTAGAGATGATAAGAACAAAACTCATGACATCTACCATGTAAACATGAAGGAAAACAGACGAGAGAAAAGAAGTGACAAAGATCTGTAGCAAAATTACATCTACAATTCTGCAAAGAAAGACCACATACAGAATTAAAGACAGCAGTCTTTTTTTCCATTTCTCTGTCACTTAAAACTGCAACAAGCAACTATCAAGACGATCTTAGAAATGTTTAGAAACACAACTGAAATACGTGATTACTTTGGATTTTCAGAGAAGTATTAAGGTGTTCATTTCCACTTTCCACTCCAACTGAAATGGAAATATTTGGCTGTAAGAGGCTAATGCACATATTTAGATGCTCTTGTATTGTATACATTCCCTGGCATAAAAACATTTCAGAATAACAACAATTCATCACACTGTAATTACTACACAATGGCTGGATCTTGAAACTGTGCTAAAAAATAGAAAAACAAAGCGAAGTTGGGAGTTGGGGAAAAAAGGCTTGTATATTCAAATAATATCCACGAGTACAACAGTCCTCCCTTACCTGCGGGCTGCTAATAGGGCCATAACCGACCGACGGTGTGCCAGGTAGGCAGGGCGATCCCAATGAAGAGCTGATGACGGAAAAGGGGGAGCCAATGCTACTGATGGGGCTGTTAACCCCAGTGGTGGTGATGGGAGGCAGGGAGGTCATGGAAGCGGCTGAGGGAACCAGCGGAGGCGAGCGCTGGCCCGATGGAGGGGAGGACACAGACGAACTGTCTGGGCTGCGGGAATCTGATAAAAGACAGCAATAGGGACAATAGCAAAGAGCAAATGTAATCATTCATTACAATAATGTGTTGCAAGAAAGGCTAAACTTATTAATGGAGGTAAAACAGGTGTCATACGGGATCATTTTAATTTACTCTCATTCTTCATAACACAAATATTGTAGTTAAATTAAACAGATTAAAGTTTATATACAATCAATGATTATCAAATATATTGATCTAGAGTAGTAATTCCCAACATTTCTCAAGATTTATCATCAGATTTTGCACAGCTCCTGAGATGAGGTTTACCTATGTGTGTTTACTCAAGAGGAAAAAATAATTCCAGTTGTGTAGAAGCATCGTTTGGCTCTGTGATCTGAATAAAGTGCGATTTTGGTCTGATATTAAGATGCCAGTTGTTAAATTGATTTATTTTTGTTTATGCTGTGGTACATATTGTGCTGGCTTTCCTCTCTGCAGTCGGCTGTGTGCTGCATTTTCACTGCTTCAGGCTGTGGAGTTGGTTGTTGTCTGATCTATTTTTCTTGCCTCAAATAAACTGGAAAAAAATCAACCAATCATATGCTCACACAAATCACCTAATGTGGTCCATAGAGGATAGTGCTTGCACTGCCACATTAATACTTTATGTTTTAAAATATTGAGGACATTCTTTTCATCATCCTTTTTTTTAAGTACTTTATCCTTTCAAGTCTTCATCAGTGTCTGACAAGGGAACAAATCGTACTCAAGCATATATTTCGCCCAGCGTTATATGAATAAGGATACGTAAGGAATACCGATTACAAGGTGCATAGTGCGATGAGTGAAGAGACCTGTTTGGCCAAACAAGTCAGGTACAGCACCAACACTGGTATGGTTTTCCATTACTTTTCTGGTGCAAGAATAGAGGCTCAAAGCCTGTTAGTACAACGCTGACACATTACTCTCATGTTGCTGTATGGTGTTTTGGATAAAGGTGAACAAACACCAGGCCCAACAGTGAAGTGTATAGTTCCCTTGAAGATTTTGGTATCAAATGTCATGAGGACAGCCATAATAATGCAGAATTAAAATGCACTTTGCTTTGGAGAAATGGTGGGATGTTAATTTGGATGACCCACCCTGACTGACCTTGTTCAAAGGATTGTAAACTCTGGAAGACACTGGGTCAATACAGGTCAACTGTGCCAGCTGGAAGGCATGTGTTTTAACTAGTTTTAATATCTTATCATATAAGTAGGTCTTGAGTAAATAAACTGTAAATAACCACTATCTTTCATAAGCCTGTATTCAGAACAGTCATGGTAAAAAAATGTCTAAGCATAATTTGTATAGATGTAACTGATATCAACATTGCTTTCCAAATAGTCACACTGTTAAAATAATCGGCTATGTCATTTCTTGTCAAAATTGGGTTTTTTTTGCCTAAATCATCTCCTCATGACGCCGGCCACCTATGGTAAAATCACCTACATCCTCAGTTGATCAGATCATGTGATTTTACCCCTTTAAGATCATCCCTTCTTTGACAATTTGCCACATTCATAGGCATCAGATAAGAACCCAGCAAAGAAGAGCTAGAGGGAGATTGTTTAGTTATCAGTTTAGTTTATCAGTGTTTTATTGTTGACACTAATATTGGTAACACTTTACTCTAAGGTGTCTACATAAGAGTGACATGAGCGTGTCATAAACATGACATGGGATGTATCATGAACATTAATGACACTTTGAAGTAACATTAATGCTCATGACACTTGTCATGTCATGTTTCTGACAGGCTTGTGGGAATGTAGACACCTCCAAAATAAAGTGTTACCATATCTTGCTTAAGTCACAAAGGCATGTTCAAAAAATTGCCTATGTCATTTATTTCTCTTAAGTTACATAATTTACACACAGTGTTATTACTATGCCAATAAACATCCTTTGTTACATCCCTTTTGAGTGAAATGATCAATAAATGTCATATGTTACACTTTTAGTGAAGTTTTTTGTGTTTCCTGCAAAACTTGAAAAAATGAGTTAGGCGATTATTTTAACAGGGTGACGAAATACAATCTCTACAGTCATGCTGTTACAACAAAATCACTGCAGTTATTTTCTCACCTCGACTGTCTCCCATGATGGTGGTTGGGGCTCAGGGGCTGGCTGGCAGCTACACACCGACGTGCTTCTGTCTCAAACAGTCCGCTATCAAACTCTAGACCGCGGACTGAGGCCCGGGCCGGAGTTGTTTTGGGAAACCAAAAACGGGTCTGAAATTCCAACACAAGAAAGAGCTCCGCATAAGACAATGATAAGGCAAAGGAAAAAAGCCAATTTTCTCATACAACCATAAAACAAAACGAATATTCCTCAATGATACGCAAGGATACAAGCTGTCTCTGTGCTTGTCAATAAGCGTATGTGTGTATTTTGTGTATTTTTTGGCATTTAACATCATGTAACGTTAACGTTGCAGCAGGACCTTGCAGAGCAAACAGCTGCGTAACAGATGCATGTGTAAATACACTATTAAAATAAATAACAAACAATATATTGATACCAATCACAGACTACATTAAATTGGTAAATTGCAGTGAAGAAAATGTCCAATTCCACTATATAGATGGAGCCCAGACAGATGGCAACAAACCACCGCTCTGCAAGCTAACCAACACTTACACGGTACCTACCGTTAGCTACCCTCTGGATACATGTTAAAGTGTTATTGCGTCATCATGCTGTTTAACACAGACGGGTCTTTAACATTACATTTTGTTGAAATTATGCTATGCCTGGAGTAAGCTGGCAAAACAATCTAAGCGCTGTAGCTAACTACGGTTAGCCACCTAGCCTAGCTAGCAAGCTAGTTAGCCCGAATGCACCGGAGGAGCCCAGAATAGACCAGTCCGGTACTGGTGGTTCCACCTATAGCTCATTCTCCAAGACATAGACTAACTAAGTGTAGTTAATATAAATAAATACGGATTACTGACGGTTTAGCGGCACAGCTTCTTCGCATGAAAAGATGTGGCGACTAGGCCCCGTGTGTGTGTGTGTGTGTGTGTGTGTTTCTCCCCCCACTTTGCCTCGTAGTCAGCCCTCCCTCCCCCTGCAAGCATGAAAACATGATGATGGTGGAGGATTTGGCTTAGTGCTCTCTTACAATTGAACATTGGCTCAGAATCGCTGCAAAACACTGCAGCCCGACTTCTTCAGACAGGAGACGAGCTGTGTGGTCATGTTGCGTGTTGCATGACACCGAGTGAGGGAGACGCATCCAGTGCAATAATAGGTCAAGAGGTCAAGACAAGTTCATCTCGGTATGTAGTCTGCTGAAAAGGTTATTGGAGGGCACCAGCACATTGATGGACCTGACTCAGTCCTGTAGATATGATCTCTTCATCTTCTATTTGGAAATCAATTATAGCTACTTGAATTTGTTTCTATTCCTGCAGGAGCAACAAACATTTACAGTACAGACTGGGATCTGGAAGATGCAAGATCCTTTATTAAACCTCTGGGGTCTCCAAAAGCATTCTGGATTACTGACAGTTTAGCTGCACAGCTTCTTCGCATGAAAAGATATGGCGAATAGGCCCCGTGTGTGTGGTCATGTTGCGTCTCGCATGACACTGAGTGAGGGAGACGCATCCAGTCCAAGAGGTCAAGAGGTCAAGACAAGTTCATCTCGGTATGTCGTTTGCTGAAAAGGTTATTGGAGGACACCGGCACATTGATGGACCTGACTCAGATGGCAAACAAACCAGTAGTCCTGTAGATATCGTCACCGAGGCCGGCTCTATGCTGGGGCAAGAGGGGGCCGAGCCCCCTTCAATAAATGTCTTGCCCCCTCAAATCAAAATTTTAGAAGTTGAGGAACACATTTTAATATACTCACAAAATAAATACACATTACAATTTGACAAAATTATCTGCAGTAGCGGGAAAATCAGCCGAAAAAGGGACACACGATACACTATTGTTGGTTGAAATCTGGATGAAGGATGTTCTATTTTATTTTATTCATTCATTTTATTTTTATTTTCAGTCACCTTCAAAATAAAGTGTTATCATATCTTGCTTAAGTCACAAAGGCATGTTCAAAAAATTGCCTAAGTCACATTTTATTTTGACTTAGGCATAATAAACACACACTTGACATAGGCCATTATCTTAAAGGGGTAAAATCACATGATCTGATCAACTGAGGATGAAGGTGATTTTGCCATAGGTGGCTGGCGTCATGAGGAGATGATTTAGGCAAAAAAACAATCTTGACGAAAAATGACTTAGGCGATTATGATCTCTTCATCTTCTATTTGAAAATCAATCATAGCTACTTAAATATGTTTCTATTTCTGCAGGAGCAACAACTGGTACGACTGGTATCTGGAAGATGCAAGATCCTTTATTAAGAGCTTGAATTTCTCTTAAAATACCAAGGAAATAGGAAAATACTTGATTTGCAATACAATTGCATATAGGTTTTATACTTTATTTACTGTAAACATAGATTTCAGTCCCATCCTCAGTAGAAATACATACACATGAATAACACTTTTTCTACATCCCTAATTGCAATTATTGTGGATTATTTATTATTATTACCACTAACAAAATAGGCAGATTTTTTTTTCTAACGGAAGATTCTTAATATGATGCTGCATCACCCTGAAAAGTGTCTGCACATGTACAAAAACAAAACAAATAAACAAACACAAAAAAACAACCCTACAATAAACCAGCCCAGTTGAGCTGAAATGTATTCATTTTAAGGATGCTAATGACATGATTTAGCTGTGTGCATTTCCTGTGAACAAAATTAATGTAAACCATGTTGTTCTGCCTGACTAAGAGTTATGACAGATAATGCACCAGTTGCTTTTTGATTGTAAAAGTTGTAAAATAAAATATTCCACAGAGACATGGCAAAGGGCAAGAGTAAAGCCACTGTTGACAAGTTTTATCAAAGAATCAACAAAATGTTTTAATTTTTGCAATCAAGTGTCCTGTGAAAGTGTTTGATATTGTTGCTTTGTTTAGCTCAATATTATCCACAGTACTTCTTATACATTTTGGTTTTGTTGCTTCTTTTATCATTCATCAGGAAGGTTAAATTGGTGTTGTTATTACAAAATATAATTTACTATTATTAATAAGGATAACTCAAATAAAAACATAATAATGTTATTGTGTGTTTTTTTAAATTATTATTATTATTACTCAAGTTGTTTAACCACTTAATTTCCTTTGTTTCAGTGTACACAGTTTACACACCAGCCTTGTTTTTAAAATGACGAGCAGGACAAAAGGTTCTTTTGACCTTAATTTCATTTTTCATGATGGGGGCTGTTCCTCTCCCTGTCCACCTCTTGGGTTGAAGGCTACAGCTGTTTTTTCTGATGTTCTATCACCCTCAAGGGGGCTAAAATGGCATTACACAAAACTTATGGACCCTTGTGTTTCTAGAATTGTTATACTCTTAATTTATGAATGCACCATTTTCCTTAAAAACAAAACAAAAAAACATTCAGATGTAAATATATTAAACTTCACATTCTACCAAATCTTTTAAATCAACTAAGTAGTTCAATATTTTTGTTTTTACACTTTTTGGCATTCTAGTCAGCCATTTTTGTCCATTAACTAGCAGAGACCCGTTATTAGTCACACATTTTTTCAGAGTTACATTATAATTTAAGTTATTTAAAATAAAATAATATAAATCAGTTTTTACCAATCTGTCTACTAAATTTTGTTTCTTCATAAGGTTTTTTTTTTTTACATCATGACATTGAAACAGCAGAAAAATGAATCCATCAGTAGGATACAATCATCACAAAACTAAAGTATAATAATGATAGTAATATTTTTTTAAAAATCATATAAATTAATCAAAACAATACATCCCTTATAACACTTACTTACTGTTTGTAATTCACCAGAACCTTTCAAGAATAAACATTATTTTTTCCACTATCAAACACAGTCTCAACTGTGTCCTAAAAGTTTAAATGCACCAGTTAGCTTCAGAGAACGAAACACAGGCCAGAACACCAGAACTGATTTTGAAGGTTATTTTTTATTATTATTATAATTTAGTATTTTCTTCTTTGCATCATGTGTACCTATGAAAAAAATATGAATTATTACACACATGTAAGATAACATAACATAACATAACATAACATAACATAACATGACATAACATAACATAACATAACATAACAGGCACATAAAAGCAACAGTATAGAGCCACGGAGATCAAGCAACAGTCTGAATTTAATGGCTGAAGATTTCCACCATGTGTCTGTATTTTGGCTCTTTTCTCCTTGCACACTGCATCTGAAATCAATCATGAAGTATTGTTTGGGGTCATTATCCTGCTACATTGTCATAAAATGTGTGGTCTGTGTATAAAAAGGGATATGATCCTCCACAAGAATCTCTCACACACGCTCAAATTAAGCCTGAAATTCAGAATCCAGAGACAAAGCAACAAAAAACATATCACTGTCCAAATATTTTAACCTGCCCTGTATGTGCCTGCATGTGTGTGATTGCATGTGTGTGTGAGTGCTGAGTGAGGGATTAGCCTCAGTGTGTGTCCACCAGTGATTAGCCTGGTCAGTGGGCCTGTTGTGCATTCACTCAGGCCATTAGCATATTAATGCAGCCTCGCTCTTGATCTCCCTCCCACCCTCTCTCTCCCACTCTCTCCCTCGCTCCTTCTCTTTCTCTATACATATTTCCCAGAATGAGTTGTTGCTTCCTGCAGCTTCAATCTATAAATATCGCCAATTTACGCCACTCGTGCTGTGAAGCAGCAGACTATTTCAACACACACATTTCAAGGTTCCTGGTCTTCTTTTCCCTCCAAAAATGTCCTCTTGTCCTCCTCTTCATCCTCTCCCTCTCTGTCAGATCTTTGCCTTCTTTTTCATCCTGCACACTGTCTCTCTCCCTTTCTCACCACCTCATTCAAATCCTTTACTTTCTCTCATTTTCCCTTTTCTCTCTCCAAGTCTGGCCCCCTGAACTTTGTCAAACACAGGAAAAAACACACAGAGGCAAATTCACAGGGGCAAACACAGAGAGGGTAAGTAGCTACACACACAGACGCACACACTCCTCCCTCCCTCATTCACTCTCCCTTTCTGTCACTCTCACCCCTTCCACTGCAAATTTAGCAAGACCCTCTCTTGCTAAAGTGTGAACCGGACACATTCAACTGTACTTAACATGGTGAGAGCAGCCCTTTCTACTCCACCAACAGACTCTAAAACCCTTCCCAAAATGGGACACCCCTGATCTGCAGAGCTGGGCCTGTATCATTGTTAGACTTTGCACCTGACCAGCAAAAATATACAAAAAAAGTAAGAAATAAATGCCGTTGGCAGTTGGGTTATTTGTTCCTTTCTCTTACTAAAAGTTAACATGGATATTTAAGGGATAGTTAATCTCACATTTGCACATCAGTTTGCAGTTTTGCAATTTTGTTATCTGTTTGATTTTGAAAATATTTTGTATTTGCTATAAAATATAATATACTTTGTTTCAGAGTTTGACATGGACCCGTGTGTGTTATGTGAATTGCAAAAATAATGAATTGACTTCCTCTTCAGTTCCCATTTGGCTGCTGTTTAACTGCTGTCTCTGTCTGGTGCCATTACTTTAAAAACCAATAATGATATTAACTTTTTACCAGCCTGTCTTGTAAGTCATTACTGCTCTGTAAAAGGAACATTTACTGAGCTGAGAGGACCTGAAGAGCAGAAATTACTGTTCATTTTACATGTTGTTGTTCTGGTACAAGTTGAAGCTTTGATTCAGGCTTTGTGAACATTTTTAAACTGCAGCTGAAAACACATTTATTTAATATTTCTTGAAAATAACATCACTTTCTTCTTTCTTTTTTAATCAAATTTTCTAATACTGAATGGTTTCTATTTTAACTTTTACTCATATTTTTAAGTTATACCTGTTTTATTCTGGGTGAATATTTGGGTTGCATATAATTGCACTGGTAAAATTGTGAATTGTTAAGTTAAAAGTTACATTTTGAGATAATAACATTCAAAATAACTCAATAAATCAAATAAGATCTGTTGTCTTTTTATTATTCAATTTCATATTTATTTACTATAATTTATTTATTTACCCTTGTTTTAATGTCTTTTTTGCATTTTTATATTTTATTTTACAGCGTTCAGAGCTGCATCTCTTTTATAAAAAGTGCTCTATAAATTAAATTGATTATTATAAGAATTACTTCTTCTACTTCGTATTATTATTATTATTATTATTATTATTATTATTATTATTATTATTATTATTATATTAAGTTTTTTAGGCCTAACTTGAAATTAGCCTGGTTGAGTTGAGCTGACCTCCAAAAATGTCAAGAGAAGCTGTTACAGGCTTTACATTTACATAAACACACACTCCCTTATTCAATATCTCCCTCGCTCTCTCCCGCTCTCTGTTTGCCTTTCAGTGTCTCTCGCTCATCCACCCACAAAACCAGAGTTTCATCCCGTCATGGTGGTCTGTCCCTCGCTGATTTTCAGAGGTCAGGGGCGTGATGTCCATCCACAACTCCTGGTTTCACAAAGGCAGACGCAAGAATTGCGTTTGGACAATCAGCTCCGGACCTCCGTCCTTCTCTCCGTCACCGGTCAGTCACATACTCACACACACTTGGATGGTCAGAGGGATGGCCTTAAGGTTGCTGAAGTCAATTCAGCTTCATTTCTGATGGTGCGATTCCATCCGAATATTACTTCCTCCATCTGCTGAAGTTCAGCTTCTCAAAGGAGTTGAACCCCCAGCTTGCCTCAGGTCAGCGCCTATGGATGGACAAGAAGCAAAGGATGGTCAGAGTAGAACAGAGGAATGAGCGGGAAGGCAAGAAGAAAGAGAGAAGAGAAAAGAGAGAGGGAGAAAGCTCTAACTCATGCTTGTCCTCTGTGTGGTTGACACCATGATGAACGAAGGGGTCACCACCCGGGGACAGGCCCGTCCATAAGGAGCCAGCGATGTGACCCTCTACAAAAGAAGAAGTGGGTCCCCCAACGGTCACACGGATCAAAGAAGACAAAAGCCTGAGATGATAACTCAGCGCAGCAGTAGAGCGCATTATTATCAGACACATGAGCTGTAGTGGTAGTAAATTTAACTGAGTTGAGGCAGGAGGAGGGGAAAAAACCTGAAAATGAAAAAGTAAAGCTCTGACTCGCCCTAATCTGATTTGCCGTACGCAACATTTTCTCTTTATCTGATCCGCTCCGTGAGGTGTTTTCTCTTTCTGTGGGAGCCCGTCTTTATCCAAATGATGTGGTCTTTGGTGAGGCCTGGCCTATTCATGGGAACCCCATGTGCTGTGTGCCCACCATTGAGGTGCAGAGCAGCATGGCCACAAAGGATGGCAGAGTTTCAGAGAGTCCTTTCCTTACAGTTAGAGTCTCTGTTCAAAACAAAGTTTACACTTAAATCACAGAGCCAGAAAATCCACCACATAGTTAAAAAGTAAAAAAACCTTCCAATGTTAAATAAATGCTGACATAGAAGCATAATGTTATATATTCAAATAGTCAGTGAACTGGAAAAAAATGTACTTGTTCCTCTTGTTCTCTAAGCAACATGGAAGTAAATATTCTAAAAATCCTGTCATGAATGCCAATGAGGAATGATGGTTGAAACTTTTTTCCAGTAAAAGAAAAAACTTTGCAATAAAGTTTGAAAACTGTTAAATACCTGTAATAAAAATATCCATGTTCTTTATGATAATGTAATATGTTAATATAATATGCTCCACTTTCCTGACAAAAAGTCCACAAAAGGCTGTGATCATGCTGGTATTAAATGAGGCCTGGAGGCCTGAACTCATCTGGTTTACACTTGTCTTTAGGTACTGCTACCACACAGGCTACTGGACTCACTTTCAGAAAGACTTGTACTGTAGAAAAGAGGAAAAAATGCCAGAAATCCCTAAACCTACACCAGTTAATATCAACTCAAAGCATATCTAACAAAAAGAAAGAAAAAATAAAAATACAAAACATAGTAATGCCCAGGGTTTGGACCCTTTTGGGGCCTAAAATCTGGATCAAGAATTAGTGCAAAAAGCATGTGATAAAGTCCCTCTCAGCCACAGAGGATTCATCCTTACATGTGCAACAGACATCCTCGCCTCTCAGTCTTCCTCCTTCAGTTCTGGGTTGAGTTTTAGTTGTATCGCTGTCGACGTCTGACCGCACTTGTCCTACTTCTCCATCTTTCACTCTCTCCGCCTCTGCCTCTTCTGATCCTGCGTCCTTCTCCCTCTCCTTCTTCAACCCTTTCTGTCCGGCCCTCCCTCCGCCTTTACATTTCCTTCGCCCTCTCTCTCTCTCTCAATTTCCCCGCCCTCTCTCCCTCATTCCCTGTCTCTCTCTCTCTTCCTCTCCTCATTTCATGCAGCGCTGGGGTTACCTAAGAGACTGGGCCTCAATGGAGAAAATCTCCTTTGGTACAATGAACTGGGCGAGAGGCAGAGGGGAGGGGGAGAGAAAAGAGGGGGACAGGGTAGGATGAGGGGGTGTTGGACACAGGAGGGGAGGGAGGGGTGAGGGAAGGAGGGAAACTAGAGGGAAAGATAGTGGGATGCAGATGCATGCAGGGATGGAAGGGGGATACGAAATCCCAAAAACTGAATAAGTGGCTTCGCTTGTGTGATTTGGCCTCAATGGTCAGTCTTTTGGCGGTTACATGTGCCCCCCTCCACCTGCTCCCCAGTCAGAAAAAGCAAAAAGAATCCCCATACATTTCAAGTAAAGATTTTTCTGAATCTCAATAAAATATTTAACGATTAAGTGGTCATTTCCTTTTTCTTTGCACAATCCCCTCAGAGAGAGTAAGTCAGTCCTAATAAGCATGAAAAGGCAGGCCTCCGTTATGTCATTGGTCGCCATTTTGTTTGTTTACTTGTTTGTTTACTCTCTGCAGGGAGTGCAAGATGAGACCCAGAGGATCAGAGCTCTCTTTACAAAGACAAGTGTGTTTCGACAGTGTAAAGCCTCTCTTCCTCTGCACGGTGCGGACCCCATTCAGCCCAAGTAATTACACTATCCCCCTTTAATCTATTCACAGTGTCTGTCCGAGAGGTGTTCCCCAAAGAAGGAGACAAAGCACACACAACCTTGTTTAGAGGTTAGTTACTGATTAGCACCAAAACTGTTGCAGTTCATTTTCCTGCTGCACCTTATTGAGCTCTTCAGCGATGCTATTCAGTTCGTCGTTTGTCTCCGAGTTAGCAAACAGATCCCCCGCTGCTCAGTCTGTGTCTTTACAACTCTCCCCCCATCCCCTCTTCTCATCAGAGGATGTGAGAAAACAATAGGGCTAATAAAAGAAGCAGAGAGATAATTACAGCACAGTGATGAAGTTAGTGCTCCTACGCCCCGAACCATAAATACCAGCAGTGTGAAATGGGATATGTGGGTGACTTTGGGGTGTATTTTTATGCTCTTCTGCGCCAACAACGGCAACTTATTCTTATTCCCATGTATGTTCCATGTACATGCCAGGGTGAATCTGGGATCTCTGTGTTAATGACTCTATCAGGCCCTGATACCCAGAGGCCCCTGCTGAGGGAATGCGTCCAAAGGGATTGGGGTGTTAGAATGTGGTGCAGGAGGTGTCAAAGTTGGGCTGGGGGTGCTGTGTGTGTGTGTCCAAGTCCGTGTATGTGTGTGAGACAGGGGGAAGGAGGAGGGGGGCTTAGGGCAGATTGTCCATGGTGCTCACCCCTCCGGGCGGGGCTGAATGAAGTTATTTCCAGGCCCCTGTCCATCTGTTACCGTGGCAGCAGCAGTGACCAAGGTGTTGCCATGGCGAGGTGCACACAAAAAGGCGTGGCGTGGGAACGGGTCCAGGGGTCAGGAGTGAGGGTCACAGGATCAAGGGTCACAGCCAGCTGGACAGCACACAAGAGGAGGCCAGGGTGAGAAAAGAAGGAGGGAAGGTTTGGTTCTCTTTCTCTTTTTCGTCCTTTCTTCTCTGGGTTTTGCTCGAGAGGGAGACGTCCGAAGAGTGGACACCACTGGACATTAACATTGAACTGGGGCGGTGAGATGAAAAAGGGAGGGGGGGTTGTAGAGGGTGAAGGGGGCCATGGGGTTCACAGAGTGGGGCCCCCACAATGTTCAGACTCTGGGAGGTTGCCTGCATTAGGCCTTATACCTACTGGTGTCTAATCGCACATTGCATTTGACAGGCAATTGACTCTGTTCAATGTACACGCAAATACGACTATTGAGAGGATGTGGACGGCTGCATGTGCGTGTGTTGCTGTCTGTGTGGCCGCAGGCTCCACTATAGCCAGATAAGTGATACCCAACAGGAAAAAAAGGCCATTTAACGACATTTCATTAAAGTCATTTTAGGCTCAACATCAGAAAAACACATTTAAAAAAAATCTTCTTGCCTCTTATAGCTTTACTAAGAACTACTCCATCATATTTCTTGTTTCACCTGCTGTCCAGGTCCTATGGCTTTGACTGTTATCAATAAATACTGTTGTGTGCAGTGAGACACTGATGTATTGCAATGCATTAATCTGAGACTTGAAAGCCAACATCCACAATTTCAGAAAAAGTTTAAAATATCACATTAAGATGCATCTTTACATCAAACTGCTACATAACTGACACCACTGTAAACGTCCTGTTTCATGGATAAAGCTAAAAGTTTTTTCTAAAGTGCTAAATATGACGAATGAGTTCATTCTTAATGAAGTCATAAAATAAAAAGTAACTGTAGTGGCAAGAATACGGTTTTTGCAGTTGATGCCACTCTTTCAACTTAAAGGTTATTTGTGTGTATGTATTGACTGAATCTGTTTAGTTACCTTTTTTTGACATAATTTTATTTATAAAGTAATACATTTACTGATGAAGTAATTTGCGCAGAACACATGTAATAAAGTCAAATTAATCAATGTTGGATTTGAATTTGCAAACCCATAAAGTTCAATTTAACATGCTGTGCACATATTGCTGGTGACTAGTAAGAATACATATTAAAAATATAGATGGAAAATAAAAGAAATCAAGAGAATGAGGCATTATTTTGTAACTTATCTACAAGTGTTTAAAGATTGACTAGACAGGTTTTTGTTGAATCTCGCTCACTCATTTTCACTTTTCACAAAATCATTCCCACCAATTCTTTAACGTCAAGTTAAAATCCCCTTTCTCTTGAAGTTTAGCTCTGGTGATAGAACTAATTATCTTCCTGTGATCACTGACAGAGAAACTAAAAGGAGGAGCTGAGGTGTAAAGAGCCACAAGACTTCATAAATAATAAAGTGTTTGTACTATTGAAACTGCTGTATAGTCCTATTTTTAGATTCTCATTAATCTTTATAAAGTAATATTATAAGACTTGAGACTCATTCTTGCTGTAGATGTGATGACAACAGAGTTTGACAAAAGGCTGTTTAAATTGTTCAATGTAATGTAAACCTTGCACAATACAATATGATATGCTTCACTATGAATCAAATTCAATAAACTTGACTTAAAACTCCAAGAGGTCATGATATCTCAAAAAAGAAATATCTGCAAAAAGTAAACTATTTATTCTCTGTAGAAGATATTACTTGGACCTTATTTTATGTTATATTCCTGCAAGACACTTAAACCTTAAATACATTAAAGAAACAAAACCTTTTTTGCCATCACATCATCAAATACTCCAAATTAAAAGGTTTGAGGTGAAACCTCATCATAGATCAAGTGACTGAAGTTGTACGAAGTGAGAGATTGAAATGTCCACCTGCACCGTAGCAAACAGAAAAAGACAGCAAAACCTTGAGCCGCATCAGTGGATAACATATTATGACAACGTGGATAAAAAGTCGCTTACAATGCAATTACACACACAAGAACACACACACACATACACAGAGTAAATACACGGGGCCCCCTTAGACTTTAATAGTTAGTGGGATCCATACTCCTCCACAGTCCGCAGTAATAGGATTAGGAGCAGCCTCGGGAGGACATGGCAGGCCAAGTCCAACGCTCCGTTTGACACCTTTTGTCCACAAACCCTGAGACGCAGATCACAGCAATGGGATGAGGGACAAAGGCTTTTGAACATTGTGTTGTAGCTACAAATATACCCTGATGGGAGAACGCTGAGCCCTAAGTTCCACAGCAGATAAAATGAACAGACAGCGATTTTGACAACTCAATCAATTTTTGGGAGAGACGAGTGTTGGAGAAAACCTGCTTTTCTCCATGTAAATCAATCACATTTTGTCTTGGCTCTTTACTAATGGTTGCAAAATCAAAAAAAGTGTTTGCTTTAAAAAATGTTATTGAAAAGGTTTAATTGAAAAATGATCTTTGCTCTTCACTTGTCTAAATGATCTTCTGGAGGGGAAATGTTATGATACCACAGGCCCCAAGCAGCTTTTTACAACTCATTGAAATGCTTATAGAAATTATTTTGACATAATACATTTTTTAATCCAGTAGCACAGTAGTATTTTATTAACTTCTGCAAGTAAGAAGTTGCAGGTTGTGCTTTGATTGACCTGTCGTGAATGTTGATCCTTTAAATCATGAAAAAATAGTTTAATTTGAAATATTTGAATCCATGTTACTATGGAAGACATTATAATCATTTTCGAGTTATAGTGTGAATATGTGTGTGAATTTCCTACTTGTAAAGTTTTAGTTTCTCTAGGTGGTGCACTTTTCATTGCCCACTTTATTTGTCTGGTGGCTCATGCTGCTCTTACTTACAGTCCAGTTCTTCCCACTGCATTTACTCCAAACAAAAACAGAAACATAAAAAGCATAATTTCCTGTGAAAGTCATGCTATTAACAAGTGAAAACGAACACCCAACTAATGGAAACCTATGGCAGTCCTGTCTCTTGCATGAGGTATAAATCCAGCTGAAGTTTTCTGTCTTCAAACCAATTCAGTTGTATAACTTTAATTTCATATTTAAATTGGTATGAAACCCTCATTACGCATGTTAAAGAGATAAAAGAGCATGCATCATCTTTATATACATCATTGCTTTATTTTGCCATAATTTCTTTTTAAACTGATATTCAGGTGGTTCTGTTGCATGGAGAGCAGGCAGCAGCTCGTCCTCGGTTCGAGCAATTATTGGCATTCCCAGCGATCTCCTCACATCCCGTGCCATGGCGAGGTGACACAGAGATTCTCTGTCCTCTCCCCTCCCAGTGCACTCTGGGAGAGTGACCAAAAGGAGTTTTACGACCAAGAGCTGCTGACGCTTACTTCCTGCCAAGAATCAGGGAGATGAGGTTCAAAGTGATCACGGCACACATACCAACACACGTGCAACGAGGAACACACATAAACCCTGGCACTCGTGTTTAGGTTTAGTTTTAGATGTGATCACACCATCACATTTCAACTTCTTATGAACAGGTCATATGAAATCTTGTGAAATTTATTAATCAATATGAAATGGAGCCACTTGGTTAGGTTTAGGCGCCAAATTACTAAATTATGTTTAGAAAAAAAAAAA
This sequence comes from Centropristis striata, assembly GCF_030273125.1. Classification (NCBI taxonomy): domain Eukaryota; kingdom Metazoa; phylum Chordata; class Actinopteri; order Perciformes; family Serranidae; genus Centropristis; species Centropristis striata. The sequence continues at coordinate 29,855,659 of NC_081530.1, forward strand.
TCAAGGTTTGCAACAAATCTTAAACCATTCGACCACAAAGGTTGTTGCTCCTACCCTCAAATAAATGTTTCAGGAGATCAACTCATCCTCATACGTAAATGTAACGGTCATTGATTTAAACATACTGTTAACATTGTAAAATGGTCACACTTTGGTTAGGTTTTGTCAACAGCATTACTCACTTAAGGTTAGGAAAAAAGTACATGTTAGACAAAGCAAAGGATAGTAAAAAGAAGTCAAATAAATGGATGTAATCCCTGGAAGTGAGGTAGATACGTATAGGTGCTGTGAAGCATGATGTAGACTTGATGTAGCTTCGCAGGGGCTACACATTGAAGTTACGTAGCTTCAAATAAAAATCATTCGTTTTTGGTTTCACATGGGACACCGATCATGAACATTGGCCTCCTTTATAACTACTATGGCCACTTAAAAAAAAAAAAGGATGTATAGGCCTTTTTAAGCTGCTTTACACACAAAAAAAATGTTTTTTGATCTTGTGATTATGTTGGTTATCTATAAATCATAGTGCATTAGCATTTCTAGATATAGCTTTAAGCAGTAAATAAGAACAGCCTGACTTTATGCTTCAAAGTGAACTGCTGAACACTTTAAATAAAAAACAAACAAACCCTCATCTTGCATCTCACAATGAATGTTTGGAGAAATTTCTCTGAAGTGAAGCCAGTATGTAGATGCAACAAGTCTTGTCTCAGAAGGTATTCTGTAAAACATAGAAGACTTAGAAAGGACAGGTGAGCAACAGAAACAGAGCATCTTATTAGTAAACACTAAGATGACTACTGTAAAGCAAGTGATGTCTCCTTTAAAAAGGGACTCAACAACAATCAAGGTAAATCTGGATGTGACCGGGCCTCATGTAGTGTGGTACCCAGAAGCCACAGACAGGTTCTGCTGGTGTCAGGTCCACATGTACAAAAAGACTTTCACTAACGGACACTAACTAGCCTATGTGTGAAAGGTTCATTACAACAGTTAGAAAACCCCTCAAGGACAGAGTATCTGAGAATTTGCGTGCATGCATGTTTTTTTTTTTTTTTTTTTTTAACCAAAAGATCATAAGAAATCTTCATTAATGTTTTGTTTTTATAGATATGTCAACACATGCTGTGTAATTCAGGAAGCAGTTTGGGATCTGATGGACCTCATTCTGCTTTAATAAACACATGCATGACATTAAATCTTAGTTAAAGCGAAGCTCATCAAACATAATAAACTTATGGTCACATTACACTGATCCTTTCTTTAATGCAGAAATGATTTAAGATAAATACATTGCATAGTATATTTTAAACTATTATTGATGGTGATTGAAATGTTGTTTGTTGCTCAAATGGTGAAAGCCAAGAAAATGTTATATCTACAAAAAATAAACTTTAAATTCAATAAAGGTTCTGGTGGATCACATCTCAACCTTGCATTGTGTGTGGTACGGCTCAACCCTTGTTGCTCTAAACTTCTTGACACGTTTTCTCTCTTTTCTCAGCACTGAAAGACAACCTGATGGATCAATGAGAGTTGTAAAAAAAAGAGGGAAACTGAGTGACAGAGATGTCTGAATAAGAGCCAGCAGTCAGAATTGATTACAATGGAAAGGCTCTGGAGAAAGGAAAGTCCAACGTGATGTTTTCTCAAGAAAAAGCTTGTAATGAAAAAAAACTGAGTGTGTGTTTGTGTCTGTGTATGTGTGAGAAAGTATGAAAAAAAGAGCGGTGCATGTGATTATCGGACAAGAGCCGGACAGGGGCCACACAGGGCAGCCTGCAGACGGACCCAGAGAAAGGGACATTTACCTTGAACTCCAATCGTCCCGTCTCTGGGGCGGGGTCAGGTATTGTAGCCGGGCCTGACAGGGTCAGGAGGGGACAACAGGGGGAGACGGGTGGGGACAAGGGACAGAGGCTGCCCCTGGGGTCGTGGGGCGCTACCCCTATGGGGGGCCAGAGAATGTGGGTTCAGCAGAGGGGGGAGGGAGAATAAGTATTGGCAGATTTTCATGGGGTGCAGATGCTCAATATGCAGATGTCTAATCGAATTGTGCGACGATGAATTGGTTGCCCCTCCTGATTTGCATCAGGACAATCCCGAGCAGTGGCTCAGGGGTCAGCGGAGTTCCCCTGGACAAAATGAGCAGCCGGCTGCAGACGCCCCTGAGAACGTGTGAACTTGAAGTAGACTTTACTCAATGACAAGGATATTGATTGATTTAAATTTCTGTCTGTCTGTCTGGGAGTGCATGTGACATCTGTCATTCCAGTGAAGACGATGTTTTTCCGAGTATAAAATGGAAAAAACATTTATAGTATTTTGATGTCTGGCCTACACTTTACTTCTGAGTAAACCGGTTCAGTTCAGATCGTGCGGTCTTGACAAACCTATCATTTTGCAAAATGATAAATAATAAAATTGCTTCAAAGCTCAGAACTCACTGAAAGCTTAATAGTTTTCATATACCGAGTGTTGAGTTTCAGATTAAAGTTTTTCATACCAACAACATTTCTTTAAAACCAGGGCCATGATGAGGTCAAGATGAAGAGGAGTCCTTCAATAAAGAGGAAGGCCTCTTTTTGTTGTTGTTGCATGGTTTAAGTTTTAAGTAATAACATTAAATAAAACCTCACAATCTTTCCTTTATCGGTTCCTTGAGTAGCCGCCTCATAACCAGAGAATCGAAAGGCAGCAGGACCTCCAAGCAGAGGTTACAAAAACAGGCCAGAGAGCAGCCAGCTCAAATGAAGAGGCAACTTCCCCATGATCAAATTACTGAACTTGAAGATATAAAAAAAGACCTGTAGAGTTAAAGTGTGTAGACAAAAAATACATTTTGTTGAAATTTTGAAACGCCAATTTAAGTGACTTTAAAAAGGGCTGAGAAGAAGAATCCTAACCAGCATCAATACACTGCCATGGAGTTGAGTGTGAAGCAGCAAAGCACAAGTCCCAGATGTGCACAACTGACAGGCAACGTTCACAGAATGGCAAAGGTAATGGGACATAAGCTTACTGGCAAGTCCAAAAGAATCGTAGCACTGAGGCAGAGAGCAGACAGGCAACAGGTTTCAGGGGCTTGAAAGCAAAAGCAAGAGGTACCAAAGCTACTCTGGCAGAGAGGAGTGACTTAGAAATGGGCCAGCTTAATATTTGCAGGGCTGATGAGGAAAGTGGGAACAGGTGAGCAGGGAGGTCAGGTGACTGGGACTGGAAGGAGTGGCTGGTTGTGAGACTTTTTAAAGACAACAACTGTCAATTTCTGAAGATGTGTCACTTAGTGACTGTTCTTTTTTTTGTAGTTCTTTAGCTATTTTTTTGTAGATTTTTAGCTATAATGTTATACGTTTAATTTATTTGCACATTAATGAACAAAATAAAACAATAGAAAGGACAGCAATGGCAGTGTGGGAGAGGAAGGAACTTTACATGCTTATTAAGAGTTGTTCCCTTTTTAAACAACTTTAGAAGACATTAGTGCTGATCAAACAGCTATTTTCTTGACACCACTTCAGTTTGTCTGTTTCCTGTTGTGAAGTAGGTTAAGACATGAAGTATTCTTTTGCATCTTTATGGTGAATTTATTCAGCATCCAAATGTTTATTCTCCCCTCTGAGCGATTGTTTACCTAAATCTATTTCCACATTTTTGTATGATATGTCACATGATTTTAAGATTAATTTGGAATGGGGGATATGAAGGGGGAAAGAAGGGCAGAGAGGGAAAGTTTAGATAAGCTGAAATTGAATGAACCTGACTCTGAAGACTCAAGGGGAAGTTGTAGTCAGACAGACTGAGGCTGTTTAAATAGATACAACATTTGTTTTATTCAAGAAAAGCAGTACAAATCATCAAAAATCCACCATGATATAAAATACAGACAATGGCATTCTTTCACAAATATATAGTGGGTTGCATTCTTTTTCTTGGCTGCTGTCAGTCAGGCATAAATTGTGCGTTGTTTAAGTTTAGAAAGATTCAGAGCTGATAAATTCAAAATGAGAACAGATATAGACAGGCACTGTGACTTCCATCAAGTCAGATAGCTGGAATGTGACATTCCTCCAGCACTTTCTCACAGGAGGGCAATCCCAAAACTTTCGACAATATGTACTGAGACTTTATTGAACAAAGGGCACAAAAAGGGTCATTTGAAATTTTCATGTGGTATAGTATGACAGGGGTAAGGTTTGTCCTGTGCAAAGTTAAAGTGAATTTGCTGGTGATCTGGACTGTGAGAAACTTCCTGAATACTGGATTGTTCCAACTGAGGAGCTGAAACTGAAGCTGAAAGAGTATGCCACTTACAGGAAAGATGACAATATGACTCAACTGAACTCATCGTCCTTATCAGTTGAGAGATAATAGGGCCAAAACACAATTGACAATGTTTGTTAGAGATATTGACAAAAATACAATCTCAGAGAGTCCAGGAAACGGAATTAAACTTTTGAATGTTCATTAGGAATCCGTCTCGAATCAAAACTACCATCGTGCCTGTGATTTACAGTATGGTACAGAACACACTTTTTTAAATTGGTGTAACAAAGTCTTAACTCACATCCTAGTATCAATACAATAATGGGAAAAAAGTTGGAGATGTGAAAATGCTCTGTCAGCTTGTTTCACTGCAGTGACTTCTCTCACAGCTGACTCATTTCAGAGTTATGTTGCTCTCTAGTGGTAACATAAGGAAACACACTCTAGCCTCAAGATTCAAGAGAGATTAACACTGAATATAAATGCGAGTAGGTGTTGCAGGTTCAATTTGTTGCAACATATAAGAACACGTTTCCCTCAAAGAAATAACACTAAAATGCAGTAAAATAGGAGAAAATGTAGCAGCAACTCAAGATAATCTCCAGTTCACCAAATGGGATTTTTAAAAAAAATTAAGACTGGAGATCTTTTCTACAACATGAAGTCTTCTATCAGTGTCTGAGAACTGAGAACATTCAGCTTGTATAAATCACCAGTGAAATGACAATAAAGAAACAATTCAAAGTAAATTATACATTCAGGAAAATAAACTGTCCAGGCCCTTGTGTGTGAAAAATGTTTAATATGTGTCTAAAACATTTGTTACATGTGTGGTCTTATCAAACAAAATATATATAAATATTTTATTTATTCAAACAAAATATGAGACAAAGAACACATTTAGCCTAAAAAACATGCATTAAATAAAAAAATAGACTTTTGACAAATAGATTTTAGACTATTCACTTTTAAGAAAAAATAAAATGGCAACATGCAATCAAGTTTATTATATGTGGTTGGTGAATACTCGATTTTAATTGATCGATAATGGCGTTGTAGGGTCTGTTATTTCTGAATAATAGACAGTTGCAAGGTATAACAGAACGTTGCTATATATAGAGACTTGCTATGGATATAGTTCTGATCATAGACTCTGTAGGATCATGTTCAATCATATCAATACGCAGAAAGAAATCCTCAACAGCTGTGGCAAAGCAAAAAAGAAAAAAAAGGAAAAGCTGATTCAACACCCAGCTCTTTGCCTCTGGGTCCAGCATCACCATGTCAGGGATCATTTCATGATATTGTACACTCTATGTACATTATCTCTTACATATCGTTACATGACATGTCATCAATGCTAATAATCAGCAATGACAAGAGATCACATGACTGAATAACATGAATTTGATATGTAAAAGCCCCAAGATTCTGCACTGGAAACATGGTTGTGTGTTGTGTGCAGTGGTGGAATGTAACTAAGTACATTTACTCAAGTAAAATTTTGAGTTACTTGTACTTCACCTGAGTATTTCCACTTCATGTAACGTTATACTTCTACTCCACAACATTTTAGAGGCAAATATTGTACTTTTTACTCCACTACATTTAGCTGCCAGTCTTAGTAACATGAAAAACATGATACATTTAAAGTGCTTAGACTTTAATTAAATAAAACCCCATCACAGTATAATACGTAGTTAAAGTGAGCCCTATATTTGCTAAATCAAAAATGTTGCTTACATAAATGCATTAATACAAAAACTACAATAATATATTTAGAATATATAAAACAATCTGAGTGGGGCTGTTCTGCATAACTAGTACTTTTATTTTTGAAACTTTAAGTATATTTTGATGCTGATTCTTTTGTACTTTTACTTCAGTAAGTTTTGAATGCAGGACTTTTACTTGCAGTGGAGTAATTTCACATTGTAGGATTAATACTTTTACTGAAGTAAGGGATCTGAATACTGTTTCCACCACTAGTTGTGTGACAGCTGCTGCAGTGATCTTTACACCAAAGGTCTGCAGAAACAGCTGCAGATAAAATGCTTCTATCACTTCTCACTTCATTATTCTTCACTGCCTCCACTGACAATCTGAAACAGTCTAATCTGATCTATGAACACTTAAGTTAGATTTCAGGAAAGAAGTTTTGTTAATACATATTTATGTCAGATAACATAACCTAATAAAATATTGATGCCACAACCACTTCACTGGAGTTACGTGTCTTCTTCTAATCTTCACTGAATCACTGTAAAGAGAGGACAAAGGAACCTGGACTCAGTGTTTATATCATCATGGAGTATTTGCTTTCACATTATATGCAGTATGTTTGGACCAAAATGTAAAGTTTTCAGTCAATAATATCATAAAATCTTAGTTTCAGCTGTTTCGTCTCACTATATTGGATCACTTGGCTAATAATAAGAATTTATTATTTAAATATATCAAATATTTGAACAGTGAAGAGTTGTTTAACACTTGAAGAATTCAAGGTGTTACCAAAGACAGACTTATATTTATGAGAGTATTATATGAGTATGACAGTAAAGAGTTGCTAGTTTTAGGAGGAGCATCAGAGGAGGGAATCTGCCCACAGTGTTTGCACATTGTTGACATGATGAAGTACTCACTGTGATCAGTCAGAGCTGTATCATTGTCCACAGGAGTTGGAGAGGATGAATGTTCAGAAGCTGTTAGAGAAAATTGTTAGTAGTTGAATTAAAAACTATAACAGTATTTATTAAAGAGAGAGGGACAGACAGATATTCTGACATAATACTTACAGTTTGCAGGCTTGAATCCTGGAATACAAATAAGAGATGAAGGTATTAAAACAGTACCGTGTTCTACTGAATAACAGACAAGTCAAACTGTTACTTGTTTTTTTCATTAAACATTATCTTCTAGATGGTAAAACAGTCGTAAAAAATACAGCAACACCTGTATAATTTACAACAATATTAAGTTGTCTTTTTTAGACCTTTTCCTTCATTGCATCCATGAAGTATGGAAAGTTGTGGCTTAAGTTCTCCTATGACAATGGAGTAAAACTTGGTTAATGATATGTAAAAACATCATTATTTCTTACCATTCTTGTGTTTCCTCCAGAAGAAGAGTCCAGTGATGCAGAGTGCAAGAAGCAGCATCAATCCCACACAAACTCCAATAACAGCAGCAGCAGGAAACTCTGAGGGAGAAACTGGAACCAACACAGAACATTCTCACTTTGTCTCCTCTCCTGGATGGAGCTGATGTTGACGCCACTTACCTCTGTTGGTCCTGATCACTGCTTTGTCCAGTCTGGTGACGATGTCGTCCTTCACACCAGAGAGATGAAACACACACTCGTACCTGGTCCAGTCTTCAGGTTTGACTGATGAGAGGTCCAGGTCAACACTCATCTGGAAGGATCCATCGTGGTTGGGGAGGATCTCTCCGAGCTCCACGTCCTCATGAAGCTCCTCTCCATCTTTCCTCCAGAAGATCATGGCTGCCTCAGGGTAGAAACCTGTAGCGTGGCAGCTGATTGGAGAGGAGGGAGTCTTCTGGAGGAGAGACACTGAGGGAAGGTCTGCAGAGAGGAGAGAGAAAGGGAGAGAGAGAGAGAGAGACAGACAGAGAGACAGAGAGACAGAATAAGAACTGTGTTAAATCAAATCTTACTGCTAAATACTGATTATATGACAATTCAGTCTCTACAGGCTGTATAAACATTACTGTGTCCATGAAATGATATCAGGTCATGTGATATTACCTTTTCTCAGCAGAGAGCTCTTGCCATAGTCCACATACATCTTCAGCCATTGAGGGAGAATCTGAGTGAGGTAATACTTGCTGAATTTCAATCTAACTTCCTCTGCGTCCCATCTCTGTTTGGTGATGACAGCCTGTGGTTGTGGAGCGATCCATGTCAGTGTCTTCAGGTCCAATGATATAAAGTCTTCTCCGTTATAACCATACTGATCATAGCCATGAACATTTCCAGTCTCATCATCCCACTCACAGCCATACATCCTCTGGAAAATATGGACACCTGAGAGAGAAACAGAGACTGAAACATGATGTACAGATGATATCTCAGGTTAAAAAAAGATGATCTTAAACATGTTGTGCATGTCATGAGGTTAGTCTCTCTTGTGGTGTGCTCATGATTCAAGAGCAAATAATCAGTGCATTTTTTTAATTAAAATGAGTGAGTTACAAACGTATTTGTGATCTTACAGAAACAAACACAATTCTGGAGAAAGTATTTTCCCTTAAAACCTAATTGATTATGCAGTTTTGTGTTATGGGAACATAATTTTAATAGACCAGGGCTAACAGGAAATGACCTGATCTCATGGAAAATAGTCAAATCTACAGTTTTGAAGCCAGGGCTCTAGGTTGAAAACCTAAACCAAAGCCTACAGGTTGGCCTGTCAAAATAAACAAAAAAAACTGCTTTGAAACAGCTAAACTGACAAAAATAAAAAAAATAAAAATGAAAAGATATAATATGACATTCCATACTGTACCTTCACTTTGGTTGAAGCGCTGCTTCAAATGGTCAATCGAGGCTTTGAAAAGGAAAGGCACATTGTCAGTACATTCTCGAGTGTACCACTCCCACTGCTGAGGTTCATTTTCTAATAATTTTCTCATCCAGTCCTGTTTTGGTTCTGCAATCTTCTTATCTGTGTTACAGTAACCGATCAGAAGTTCATCAACCAATGCAAAACCCACAAACTCTGGGACTTTTGGGGATCCAGAAGATCCAGTTGCAAAAAACTTCAAGGAGTGTTTAACTGTCGGACAAACAAGATTATACAATCAGTATAAACATCGTAAATATGATGCATTTAGTGTAATTCGGTTACAAACAAATAGTCATAACAAGGCCAAGTAGAAGTGAAAGTAGGCTAAATAAATATAAAGACGTGTTTTAGCTGCGCAGGAACAAATGCAGAGCTGACTGGAAAAGTGGAGCAGAGATTAAAAAGGTGATCGTACCTGGAGATGCCACATGACAGAGGAGAAGCAACGAGAGGAACTTCTTCATCTTCTCAATAAAGGAGTGTAAACAGAGACAGGTACCAAGAGAGACGGCTCACTGACCTCTCAGTCCCTGAACCTGTCAGGTGGTCCAGTTACTGCCACGCCCCTTTAGGAGACGAGCTGCAGGTCCAATGGGAGAAATAAAAGTGAGCGCAGATTATGATGTCTAACACACGATTCAGGTATAATAACGTTACAAGTTGCCTAGTTGTCTCGGTTTCCTTTTAGTGCGCGCCCTGTCACTAGATCACGCATGAACCATGTGGCCCACCATACATGGAGAGGGCAGTTTAGATCGCCAGGTGAGCACCAACATCAATAATGTGCGTGAGAGGAAACATAAACGGGCCTCAGAACCTACAACTTCTACTCAATAAAGCTGTGTCTAGTGCTAAAATGGTTTAATCATATATATAAATGTTTAAGATATAAAACGCGATCTTACCTGAAAATGCAATGTGGCAGAATACAGGCACCAGCATCAAGGTGATCAGAAGTGGCTTTTAGCGGAGTTGTGATCTGGTTGTGATAAGCCTCATTTTCTGCCTTATCAACACTGTGGGTTTGTTTTATTTGGCTAAGGCGGCTCCTCCCCTTCCTCTAACTCACTCTCACCTTTATTTCCTCTCACAGACTTTATAAATAAAGTTCCTCTCAGCAGAGATGTGAGGAGAGATTCGAGGAAGAGACGCGATGCTGGAGGAACAGCCTTCCTCATGAGGAGATGGAAATTATAATAACAAAACTGCAAAGAGTGTTTTCATTGTTCAGTCATGATTCAGATTCTACACACGACCGGCCATAACATAGGAACACTTGTATAATCTAATGTGATCCAATGCAACATCTCCATCCATAAATTCTTCCTTTACAATAATAATAATAATAATAATAATAATAATAATAATGTTCAGTTTGGATTGACAGCATCAGAGTTATTAATCTAACTATATTTTCATTATGGAGGTTGTAGTTTGCAGTCGTGTTGAACTGGACTGCATTAATATTGATTGTAATATTTTGGCCACCCAGTATAAATACTTGAGTGCCAGAATATTAGAAACATCTCTTAATATAATGCAGTCCAATTCAACACCACTGCAAACTACAACCTCTATAATGAAAATATAGTTATATTAATAACTATGTGACAGTGCCATTCAAAATGGAAAATTATTATTGTAAAGGCAAAATCTAATAGATTATACCAAAGTGTACCTAATGATATGGAAGGCTGGTGTAGCCATTGTTGGCTTTACTGTTTCCACAGATTATTTGTGTCATCTACAGATTCACAAGAATGCAACACTGTTAATATATCAGTAAAGCTGCCTGGTCACTTTGTCTACAGAGACACACTCACTGATGATGAAGCTTCAGTGCTGGGGTCTTCATTATGCAACCATTAAGGAATAATATGAGAATAATACTGAATATAACTGTGGGCAGGTGTTGCAAGTTCAATTTGTTGAACTTGAATTTGAGTTGCAACATAAAAGAAAACATTTCTCTCAAAGAAACAACACTGACATGCAGTCAAAAGGAGAAAATGTAGCAGCACCTCAAGATAATCTCCAGTTCAGCAAATGGGAAAAATGTTAATTAAGACTGGAAATCTTTTCTACAACATGAAGTCTTCTATCAGTGTCTGAGAACTGAGAACATTCAGCTTGTATAAATCACCAGTGAAATGACAATAAAGAAACAATTCAAAGTAAATGATAAATTCAGGAAAATAAACTGTCCAGCCCCTTGTGTGTGAAAAATGTTTAATATGTGTTTAAAACATGTTACATGTTTGGGTCTGGTCTTATCAAACAAAATAAGAGCACAAGAAGAACACATTTAGTCTAAAAAACATCAATTTAACTAAAAATAGACCCTTGACAAATAGATTTTAGGTGAATCAGTTTTCCAAAAAAAAAGAAAATGGCAATATGCAATAAAGTTTATTACATGTGGTTGGAAAAACTTGATTCTAATTGATCGATAATGGCATTGTAGAGTCTGTTAATTCTGAATAACAGACTGCTGCCAGGTATAACAGAACGTTGCTATATATAGAGACTTGCTATGGATATAGTTCTGATCATGGACTCTGTAGGATCATGTTCAATCATATCAATATGCATAAAGAAATCCTCAACAGCTGTGGCAAACTAAAAAAAAATTAAAGAATAAAAGCTGATTCAACATTAAGTGCTTTGCCTCTGGGTCTAGCATCACCATGTCAGAGATCATTTCATGATATTGTACACTCTATGTACATTATCTCTTACATATCGTTACATGACATGTCATCAATGCTAATCATCAGCAAAGACAAGAGATCACATGACTGAATAACATGAATTTGATATGTAAAAGCCCCAAGATTCTGCACTGGAAACATGGTTGTGTGTTGTGTGAGGTGGCGGAATGTCACCAAGTACATTTACTCAAGTAAAATGATTATGAGTTACTTGTACCTAACTTGAGTATTTACACTTTAAGTAACTATATACTTCCACTCCACTACATTTTAGAGGCAAATATTGTACTTTTTACTCCATAACAGGAAAGCATCAGACCTTACACACGAACATTAGGTATATAGTAACAGAAATAGGAAAACTGGGCAGTTGCTGTTCGAACCAAGGACCTGTTTGTGTATCTTGAATATTGTACTTGTCAATAAATCCCGCAGGGCTGTCTTTCTAGAAACTCTTGTTGTCTCTTAAGATTTTCCACTACAGTGTGACAGCTGCTGCAGTGATCTTTACACCAAAGGTCTACAGAAACAGCTGCAGATAAAATGCTTCTATCACTTCTCACTTCATTATTCTACAATCTGAAACAGTCTAATCCAATCTATAAAACACTTAAGTTAGATTTCAGTAAAAGAAGTTTTGTTAATACATATTTATGTCACATAACATAACCTAATAAAATATTGATGCCACAACCACTTCACTGGAGTTACGTGTCTTCTTCTAATCTTCACTGAATCACTGTAAAGAGAAGACAAAGGAACCTGGACTCAGTGTTTATATCATCATGGAGTATTTGCTTTCACATTATATGCAGTATGTTTTGACCAAAATGTAAAGTCAATTTCAGTCAATAATATCATAAAATCTTAGTTTCAGCTGTTTCCTCTCACTATACTGGATCATTTGGCTAATAATAAGAATTTATTATGTAAATATATCAAATATTTGAACAGTGAAGAGTTGTTTAACACTTGAAGAATTCAAGGTTTTACCAAAGACAGACTTATATTTATGAGAGTATTATATGAGTATGACAGTAAAGAGTTGCTAGTTTTAGGAGGAGCATCAGAGGAGGGAATCTGCCCACAGTGTTTGCACATTGTTGACATGATGAAGTACTCACTGTGATCAGTCAGGAGCTGTATCATTGTCCACAGGAGTTGGAGAGGATGAATGTTCGGAAGCTGTTGAAGAAAATTGCCAGAAGTTGATTTAAAATCTATAAGAGTATTTATTAAAGAGAGAGGGACAGACAGATATTCTGACATAATACTTACAGTTTGCAGGCTTGAATCCTGGAATACAAATAAGAGATGAAGGTATTAAAACAGTACCATGTTCTACTGAATATCAAGTCAAACTGTTACTTGTTTTTTTCATTAAACATTATCTTCTAGATGGTAAAACAGTCTTAAAAAATACAGCAACACCTGTATAATTTACAACAATATTAAGTTGTCTTTTTTAGACCTTTTCCTTCATTGCATCCATGAAGTATGGAAAGTTGTGGCTTAAGTTCTCCTATGACAATGGAGTAAAACTTGGTTAATGATATGTAAAAACATCATTATTTCTTACCATTCTTGTGTTTCTTCCAGAAGAAGAGTCCAGTGATGCAGAGTGCAAGAAGCAGCATCAATCCCACACAAACTCCAATAACAGCAGCAGCAGGAAACTCTGAGGGAGAAACTGGAACCAACACAGAACATTCTCACTTTGTCTCCTCTCCTGGATGGAGCTGATGTTGACGCCACTTACCTCTGTTGGTCCTGATCACTGCTTTGTCCAGTCTGGTGACGATGTCGTCCTTCACACCAGAGAGATGAAACACACACTCGTACCTGGTCCAGTCTTCAGGTTTGACTGATGAGAGGTCCAGGTCAACACTCATCTGGAAGGATCCATCGTGGTTGGGGAGGATCTCTCCGAGCTCCACGTCCTCATGAAGCTCCTCTCCATCTTTCCTCCAGAACATCATGGCTGCCTCAGGGTAGAAACCTGTAGCGTGGCAGCTGACTGGAGAGGAGGGAGTCTTCTGGAGGAGAGACACTGAGGGAAGGTCTGCAGAGAGGGACAGAGAGATTTAATTTAACTATAAAGTGCATAACTAGTTTAGTATGCTTTTGTGCTCCCTTATTGGACTTTTTTGGGGGTACAATAACTTGCTGAATATATAGAAGCAGTTATTATTCCATTCATTTCTTCAATTAAAAAAAACCATCAAAGGAAAATCCTGTCCAGTGTTAAAATGATCTGTTATTCTGTCTCTTTGTCTGTCTCTGTTGTCCGTCTCTGTGCGTGACGCAGGTAACTATCAAAGGTCACTATCGAATGCATGTGTAATTCACTGTGTGTGTGCCCTCTTTCTATGCATTTATATATTAATCATGTAAGATGCTTTTGATACAATGATCATGTGCTAATATTGTTTAAAAACTATGATTACTCTAGATACATCAAAACTAAATACATTTACCCCAACTGCTTAAACTTAGTAAGATTATATCATCATAAAAAGATATATTATATGCTTTGTATTTTATGTGCATGTTGCAACATCTGTGTCTCCAATTATATCTCTGCAAGTCATAACAAGGCAGGAGGTTGTGTTGAATGTTTTGGGGAACAGGTCTGGACACGGACATGGTGTTCTGGGCAGATTACTGCCTGGTGACATGACGTGTCCCAATATTGATTAAAACTGACGAATCAACAGATCAAGAGGGCGGCACTTCCTGGAAGAAATCTACCTTCATGATGAGTAAATCTGTTAGAATATAATAAGGGGTTCGAGGGAAATGAGACTAGTCCAGATTTCATGACCTGAAACCTGTCTCCTGTGTATCAGGGAAGTGATGTTTGAACCCACAGAGATCTCTATAACTGCACATTTCTTGACGTATTGTAATAAAATGTAAAACTAAGAACTTGGACGTCTCCTGCTCATCATTCCCCATCAAACGATCTGCACAGAGAAATAGGTGAGAATTTTCTGTTGGTGTCAGATAATTAAATTTTAAAGGTTTCCTCAATGCATTTCTCTAACACCAGTGTGCATTCTAACCGATCCACCCTGATGGCTACAAGTTTTAAAAACCAGTAAGAATATACAGTCCAGTACTATCCAAAGAAATATCAGGTCATGTGATATTACCTTTTCTCAGCAGAGAGCTCTTTCCATAGTCCACAAACAACCTCAGGTGTGCAGGGCAAAACTGAGTGAGGAAATACTCATTGAATTTCAATCTCGCTTCATCAGAATCCCATCTCTGTTTGGTGATGACAGCCTGTGGTTTTGGAGCGATCCATGTCAGTGTCTTCAGATCAAATGATATAAAGTCTTCTCCGTTATAACCATACTGATTAAAACCATTAACTTCTCCAGTCTCATCATCCCACTCACAGCCACTCATCCTCTGGAAAATGTGATCACCTGAGAGAGGGTATAGGGAAATATAAATTTGTGTTATGGGAACATAAATATTAAGAGACCAGGGCTAACATTTAGAAATTACCTGTTCTCATGGAAAATAGGAAAATCTACAATTTTGAAGCCAGGGCTCTATGTTGAAAACCTGATCAAATACAATGCATGATGACCATAGGATCAAACATTATGGTTTAACTGGGTTTCAATGGGGACATTTTGTCCTTAAGGTTCAGAGTGTCTGTTCTGAATACACAGGTTATTATAGACTTATTATAGGAACTGAGGTTGAAAAAAATTAAACAATCAAATCAGTAAAAAGTATATAATACGATAGTATATAGTGTACCTCCACTTTGGTTGAAGCGATGTTTCAAATGGTCAATCGAGGCTTTGAAAAAGGTAACCCCCTACTCATGACATGTTCGAGTGTACCACTCCAACTGCTGAGGGTCACTTTCTAATAATTTTCTAATGCTATACAAAAAATTAGATACAAAAAAATAAAGCAGTAAAAATATGACAGTATTGTACCTCCACTTTGGTTGAAGCGCTGCTTCAAAAGGTCAATCGAGGCTTTGAGGTGGTTCGGCAAATCCTCAGCACATTCTCGAGTGTACCACGCCAACTGCTGAGGTTCACTTTCTAATAATTGTCTCATCCAGTCCTGTTTTGGTTCAACGATCCTTTTATCTATGTCACAGTAACCTACCAGAAGTTCATCAACCAATGCAACAACCACAAACTCTGGGACTTTTTGGAATCCAGAAGATCCAGTTGTAAAAAACTTCAAGGAGTGTTTAACTGTCGGACAAACAAGGTTTTACAATCAGTACACTCATCGGGAATATGGTGCATTCAGTGTTATTTGGTTACAAATAGTCATAACAAGGTCAAGTAGACGTGAAAGTAAATAATATCAGCTGCGCAGCAACAAATGCAGAGCTGACTGGAAAAGTGAAGCAGAGATTAAAAAGGTGATCGTACCTGGAGATGCCACATGACAGAGGAGAAGCAACGAGAGGAACTTCTTCATCTTGTTTCAATAAATGAGTGTTGTGAGAAGCGAGACGGCTCACTGACAACTCAGTTCCTTTATCTGTCACGTGGTTTTAGTTACTGTCACGCCCCTTTAGACGCGCGGCAGGTCTGTTGATTACAATGGGTGGCAGCAACAATAATATACATTTTAACACAACAATGAAAAGATGGCTCAAATGGACACTCAAAAATCATTTTAACATATGTTGTGAATGTACATTTTGAGAGCGTCACACAATCACACAAATATTATTGAATGATAAATATTTATGCATCATTTTAATATTGCAGCTTGTACAGGCTGAGCTCATTTCAACTAATTTTTCCATGGGGCAGCTTATACATCTCAATTTATTGGTTCACTTATATTTTGTATTAATAAGCTGAATATGCAAAGCAACTAAAGCTGTCAATAAAATAAAAACAACTTAAAATTGTGAAAATAACAACACAAAACAAAGACAGTATTTCATTCTGAAATAATCAGGTCTATAAAAGTATATTGAAACTGTACAGTTCTAGATTATGTACTCAGTAACAACCTACCACTGAGGATATATATTTGAAAAGTAAATAACAGATATCTCTGCTTAGATTAAGATTGCAAAATCAAGTTGTAGTAATTATGTTATTTTTTGTGCAGTTCAGGGAATATTATGGTATATCTGTAAAATGAATTTTGAGATTTATGTAAATAACACACATTCTGCAATAGGTCATGATTACCTGCTGGCTAAAAGAGATGTTTACATCATATATTTCTATTATGCAATCAAGGGAAACTCAATAAAAAATGTGTTAATAAAATTCATGGTTATTACACAAACAAATCATTCTGTGTCACATCTTTTATCCAGGCATTTTAGTATATATATTATTATTATTATTATTATTATTATTATTATAGCTCTGGTTGACCAAACCTCTTTCTGCTCTCTGCTGATCAATGATTGAGTTTATCACTTATTTAAACTCACAGAGAAGTCAGCAGTGTGACAGCGCCCCCCTGTGGACGAATAATGTCTGCCTTTGAACTGAATTACAAGTTGTAGTTAAATGGAGACTGTTACACTCTAAACAGTAATGTTCTCAAGAACACAAACACTATTTGTGGGGCATTTTTCATCTGTATTTGATAGTGGAAGACATAAATAAATAGGAGTCATAAATAGAAGCTTTGAAAGAAAGAACAGTTTCCCACTTTAGATTTCACAATTTTCAGCGTTCTATTTTACTGACAAGTTATAAAAACTGTGTGCAATAAAAAGAAGCTTAAATTTAAGAAAGATGTTATCTGAAAAAAATTAAAAATGTTTACAAATCCAGATTACACACTTAATTTCATCTTCATATTATATTGACACATAATAAAAGTTGTCAATTAAAAAGGAACCACCATAAAAAGAAGTTTTGAGAGCAATGAAAGAAGATGATTTTTGATAGAAATGAAACAAAACATTCTAGAAAACCAGATGAAACATTTATTTTACAGCTTTATATTTTACACACACCATATCTTTACATGATTATTTACACACTGGGGTACTTTTTAAGTGAAGAACAGAATCCAGTTCACCAAATGAAAAATGAATAAAAAGAGCTTCTTCTCCATAAAACCTGGTAAACCAGATCAGAGATCATCTCCACAACATGACAGAGTTTAGAAGTGTTGTACGGGACATGACAGGACTCAGAGAGACACCAGCATCACACAACAACAACACATGTTGTCCAGTGTTGTGTCACAGGGTTTCTGGATTTAAGATGTTTAAGTGGAACATTATAAATATTAAAACCTTTGAGAAGCTCACCTTCCACTTCAGGCTTGTGTCTAATATTTATACTCACCACCAGTTTGTGTTAAACCATATCTGATGAATTTGTTAGCTCATTTAAAAAAAAGGTTCTTTGCAATATATTTTCAATTGCAAAAAGAGGATTTCCTGAGAATTCAAAGCGAATTAAATGATTGTTCACTTCAGAGTGAAATACAAAGTCGTTCATGGTTCTCATGTGTGAGAAATTCTGCAGAGGTCAAATCAAAATGTTTTATAAATCTCATCAGGGAATCAGACATTTTACATAAAATGATGGAAGTGTATTTGGCCCCCATCCAAGGAAATAGATATATTAAAGTTTAAACTAAAATCATGTGTAACTAGATTATTATTTTGCTCTTCTGGTCCGATCACCATGACTCTGCTCTGAGCCGTTCACCACTTACTGTTGAAGATTGTTTCTCTTTCACAATCTGAATAAAAACTTCAACTCAAAGTCTGAAATAATTTAAAAAAAAGAGAGAAAATCTCTCTGTTTGGGTCTCTTACTTTTTTTCTTTCTGTAAGTCAAGACATAATTGCAGAGGGTGAATTTCCCCATTGTGGGACTAATAACAGAATCTTAATCTTGATCTTAATTTTACTGCAATCACAGCGATGAGGATGAGAGCAAGAGC
Source organism: Centropristis striata (assembly GCF_030273125.1). Classification (NCBI taxonomy): domain Eukaryota; kingdom Metazoa; phylum Chordata; class Actinopteri; order Perciformes; family Serranidae; genus Centropristis; species Centropristis striata. Next base: position 29,874,149 of record NC_081530.1, read on the forward strand.
AACGACTGCAGCGATGATGATGGCGGTCATGTCAGTGGGCTTCTCTGTGGAGCAGAAAACAACAAGAAATAGTCACAACGTGAACAGATGAAGCAGGTCAGAAGAGAAGAACGTCAGTTTGTCCACCAGAACACAATCCTGTAGACATTGTTTGTTCTGCTGTTGTTGTTTTTATCCCTTCTTATCTGAACATAATTACTGTTTCTATGTGTTGTTTGTTTATTCTTGTCTATAGCTTTGTTGTCTTTGTTTAGCTGCATGTCTGTGTTGGTTTCTGTCCCATATTTGGGTTTTTGACACAAACTCTGTTTTAAATGTTAACATCCTCAGCCAATGAACTTGATTCTGACTAATTTACTGATAAATACGTTCTTCCATCAATTTATTAAATTATTCCATTATTCAGCCTCTAAAACTGGCCAGTAGTTCAGTCAACACAGTGATTATTATATATTATTCTCTCTGAACTGAGATTAAAAATCAAAACGGTTACACAAATTGGTAGAACTATTTTTTTAAATTATGATTTAAAAACAAAAAATAACTTTAAAAAAGGTGATAAAGATATTGGAAATCTAAAATTAAATTAAAAAAACAATATAATTGTTTTTTGTTTGTAGTATTTTATATCAACCAGAACATTGGACGGGCAACACAAAACAAACTGTGGTAATAATTCCAGAAGTGGGTAGATGTGTTGGTTTAATACTTAAAGTAGTAAAGAGATTCAAGATTAACTTTACTGTCGTTCATATTATTCACAGGACAAGTGAACAGCAGAACCATTTCTGATCCAAGACTTAAGATTCAAGAAACTGGAAACAAAGCAATATGAGGAGCGAGTTAAAAGACAGATAGAAGTCTCACCTCTGTTGGTCCTGATCTTTACTTCTTCCAGTCTGGTGAAGATGTGCTCCTTCACACCAACCAGCTGAAACACACACTCGTACCTGGTCCAGTCTTCAGGTTTGACTGGTGAGAGGTCCAGGTCAACACTCATCTGGAAGGATCCATCGTGGTTGGGGAGGATCTCTCCGAGCTCCACGTCCTCATGAAGCTCCTCTCCATCTTTCCTCCAGAACATCATGGCTCCGTCAGGGTAGAAACCTGTAGCGTGGCAGCTGACTGGAGAGGAGGGAGTCTTCTGGAGGAGAGACACTGAGGGAAGGTCTGCAGAGAGGAGAGAGACACAGTTTATAGGTTCTTTATTACTATCACTACCTTAATACACTATATATACAGTATCTATACAATGTGAATACATCTCATTAATTGATAAAAGAAGAGAGACAGAAGGGAAAAGACAGATGAAGAGAGGTGAGACAGATTAAAAAGTGCAGTGGACAGTGAGTGTGAGAAAGACGAGTGGGGATAAATGTGATGAGTCAGAGAAATAAAGAGACCAGAGAGAAATTGAATTATCTGACTCCAACAGTAAATCCTCTCACCTATTTCTCTGCGCAGATCGTTTGATGGGGAATGATGATTAATAATAATTTTATTACAATAAGTCAAGAAATGTGCAGTTACAGAGTCTCTGGGTTCATACTACACTTCCCTGATTTACACAAAAAAGTGTACTTCAGTTCATGAAGTCTGGACCCCGTCTATTTTCTCTGAACCCTTTTTTATATCTTAAAAGAGGTTTTACTAAGAATGTATGTAAGTTGATCTCTTCCAAAAGGTGCGTCCCTCTTGAACCGTTGATTCGTCAGTTTTAATCAATATCTGGACATGTCATGTCACCAAGCAAAGAAGACCGTTATCTTTCTTCTCAGCACACCATGTCCGTGACCTGACCTGTTACCAAAACATTCAATACAACCTCCTGCCTTGTTGTGACTTGCAGAGATATTATTGGAGACACCGATTTTGCAATGTCCATATAATATAAAGCATAAAATATATATTTTTGTGATGATAGAATCTTACTAAGTTTGAGCAGATGGACTAAATGTATTTAGTTTTGATGTATCTAGAGTAATCATAGATTTAAAAAAATATTAGCACATGATAATTGTATCAAAGCATCTTGCACACAAAGAGAGGGCACACACACACACACACACACACACACACACACACACACACACACACACACACACACACATAGTGAATTATGCATGCATAGATAGTGAGGTTTGTCACATGAGACAGACAACAGAGACAGAATAACAGATTATTTCTAACAGAAGGCATATTAACATTGTGGTGTTCATTAAACTACATCAGGTCATGTGACTCTACCTTTTCTCAGCAGAGAGCTCCTCCCGAAGTTCACGTACTTCTTCAGCCACTCAGGACAAATCTGGGTGTAGTAGTGCTTTCTCTGTGCCATCAGAGCTGCGTCATTGTCAAACTTATGTTTGCTGATGACAGCCTGTTGTTTTGGAGCGACATATATCTCTCTCTCCAGGTCCAATGATAAGAAGTCTTCTCCATCAAAAGCATACTGATGGAAACCCTTGACCTCACCAGTCTCATCATCCCATTCACAGCCATACATCTGCTGGAATATGTGGACACCTGAGAGACAGAGAGACAGAAAACCAGAGTGAGATCACAGCCCAGTCATCTAATATCAGCTGATATCACATCTTTACCACAGAGACACACTGTCTCCACGGAGACCAGCAGTTTGTCTCCACTGTTGAAGGTGGTGTGGCTTCATGTGAGCTGCAGGAACAGACACACACACTGAGGTGGAGTCCTGATTATCAGACTCAGATTAAACCTGAACCTGGACTGAACGTTACAGCCACTGAGACCCTGCAGCCAGTGGATCAGTCCAACAAAGTCCTCTTCCTGAGAGAGACTACACACTAGACCGTCCTGAGGCTGCTCTTCTAGAAGCTTCCACTGAAGGAGAGTTTCAGTGCAGGATTAGTCACTAGACTCCACCTGCTCAGCCAGGACAGTGTGTCCTGTTCAGCAGTGTGTTACTACAACTGGTCAGACTGAGCCAAACACCATCAGGACCATTATGGAGACTGGGGGATGGTCTGTGTGTCCTGATTGGTCCATCCATCAGTCAATAATTCAGTGTGTGTGTGTGTGTGTGTGTGTGTGTGTTTGTGTGTGTGTGTACAGGATGAAAAAAATAAAATATACAACACAATAAACATTTTTTCAGTAGAAAGTGAAACATAAACAAACCTCCAGTTTGGTTGAAGCGCTGCTTTAAAACTTCAATGTTGTTTTTGTAGACCTGCTGGTTACTAATAAAGACCTCAGTGTTCCCCTGCCAGTACTGAGGATCATCTTCTGTGGCTTCGATCATCCAGTCCTGTTTGGGTTCTGCTTTCCTGCTGTTACTGTCATAGTGAACCATCTCAACTTCATCAACCAAAGCAACAGCCACAAACTCTGGGAAGTTTGGGACTGAAGAGGATCCAGTGTAGAAATACTGCAGAGAGTGAGTCACTGGAAGAGAAAAGAAGTGTCACGCTGCGGTGAGGTGGTGTTTTATTTTGTATTCTGGTCTTGTTATCTCCTGTTTTATTGTGAAATAGTAACTGCCAGTGTGTTTGACCCCATCACCATACCAGCCAGTTATCTCGTTCTTGCCACAGCCACAGCTTGTCTTGTTTTTCGCCCTTTTGGATTCCTCGCAAGAGTGATTTTTCTTTGTAATTTATTAGTTAAGCGCAGTTCTTAGTTTTATAGTTTTTTTGAGTCAGCCCTTTTGTTTTTGCTCCTTTTGGAATGATTTTGTGATCTTTATTATTTTTCCACCTTTAGTCCTGATTCAGTTTTTCATAGTGTTTCAGTAGAATCTTTTATTTTTCCTATCAGGTTTTGTTCTTCCCTTTTGGAGTGCTTTTAGTTTGTAGGTGTTATTATTTAATAGAGTTGGGTGTTTCATAGCCCTTTTCTTTCACTCTCTGAGGACTTACCCTGCTGCATTCTTTGAATAAAGAAACTTTTAAGTTCACCTGCTCTGCATCTGAGTCCTGACTTGAGCCCGGTCTGTCATCATTTCAGTTGTTATATCAGTTTTAAAAATCACTTAATGATCTTATTTTCCAGCACAAACAGTCAAAAAGAATGACAATACATTTGAGATATCCTAATTACCTGTTTTACACTCTAATAAATACAAAAAGTTTAGATTTTACATATTTTAATATTTCTGATAAATTTTATCTTGAAAACTGGATTAATTATTCTGAAGTAAATATTAAAACGAGTCACATATTTAGGTCATGCAGTTGTGGACTTGACTCTCATTGACTGAAAAACAATTTGTAAAAACAAGATAATGTATTAATTCATTGAAGGAAAACCCAGTTTAGTTTCCAGTCAGTGGATCATTTATTCTTCAGGATGCATCATTAGATGTTTATGCTCGTCATTATTGGATTTATCTGAATGCATCTATCTGCAATTTCTTTTTCTATATTTGACAAATTATACCAATTACAACTCATGTTTCTTCTTCTGAGGTTTTGAAAAACTAATTTGAACTCTGAAGCTAAAAAGTCACAACACTTCTCCTTATACAGTTTACAAGAGTTTAGTTTTGCTCTTCTCTATAATTGTTTCCATTTTTATATTCAAGTAATAACTGATTTCATGTTTGTGGTGTTGTCAGAGGGTTTGTGGATTTTCCAATGTTTTATAAAGTTGTTTTTTAAAATAAAACCATCAAAAAATCAAATATCTGACCTGTCGCACCTCTCACTATTATATTTATTTATATATGTAAACTGAAGGATTATATTTAGGTTTCACTCCCAGCATCAAGATGATGACCAAAATGTTCTACACACTTCTGGCCTTTTCAGGATTACAGTATTGACTATCCCTGTTTCTAAAAGTTCAACAGGGGGAACCGAAAAGTCTTCTTTTTTTTTATAGGATCATTCAATGAGGTGAACAGACATGATTTACTAACATCAACTTTAACATGATGGTTTGTTACTTATTAATATTTATATTATATAAACGGAAGTCCAGGAAATAAACATCAAAAACAATCGTACAACGATGAAACTCATAAATACAGTTTAGAAAGACATTAAGGATTTTCTTCTTTTACAATAAAGCAACAAAACAATGTTGACTCACTTGCCGCAGCGCCATGCAGGGCTGTTACCAGGACAACCAGAGCAGCCAACATCTTCACTGTGACCGTCTGAAGATTCAGCAGAGTGAAGCTTTGTGTGTTTGTCTGAAGAGAGAAGCAGATATCGTCCTTCAACCTCGAGAATCAGGGTTGAAATGTGGATTAAACGTCACTTGTATCTCGCTAAAACAGACTGAGACAGGTTATGAACTGAAAGTGAAAGTAAATGATGTTACTTCAGCCTGTAAGAGGAAGGGGAGACATGCGGGGCTTGGCTTTTATTTCTCAACTTTGTCCACATATGAAAGGAGTTTTATATTTTCTGCTGCTCACATCTTGTAAAAATGTTTTGCAGACTAATGAAATGTGCAGAAATGTTGTGGCAGGTCAGAGGTCACTGTCAGCTACAGATCAGACACTCTGCAGTTTGTGGGGATTCAGTAGTGTCTTATTGTTCTTTTGTTCTGTATGGCTGCCCTGGGATTTAAAACAGTCCTGATCAAAATATCCACAACAAACAACAAATCCAAGTTTGGTTTCATGGATGTTATAGTGAGTAAATGTGGTGAGGTGCTGCCCCCAGTGGTTCAAAGCTGCAGTTGATGTGCAGCAGTACAGACTGTCATTATCTTATTTTAAACAGATATGTGAGCAGTCAAACCATCTGCTGATTAAATGAGATGAAGGGGAACATATTAAATCCCCTCTGAAGTTCTTATCTAATGAGCTGCTCTATGAAATATATCAGTATGTTTAAGTGTTTAGTTTAGCTCCACTACAGGCCTGCACACTGCTGTTGGCACACATTAGCTCAACTATCAGGACAAACAACATAATAAAACACAAGATGGTCTCCATGAAACAATATTTCACCTCATTGTTGGAGTTTGAAATTAAAATAAATAAAACTGAAGCAGAAAGCGAGTCAGAGAGCTTCTTAAACACAAGCATCAGATCAGGTCAGCTCTGTCCTACAGAATAAATGCTGCTGAGCTGATTTGAAGCTGTGGACGCTGAAAACTGCTCAAACAACAGAAATTGAACACCTCTGTTGATGTTGATTAAAAACATGATCCTACTTTTCATTTTGCTTTGGCACTTCATATAGCTACTCTGTTTCTGACTTCTCTTATTGCTGTTGAAGCACTTTATAAAAAGTTATAGAACTGGGTTTAATAAGAAACTTAGATCTTTTGTTCTCACTATTCCAACTGAGACAATAATATTCATGATTATTACACAAACAAATCAATCTGTGTCACATCTTTTATCCTGACATTGTAGTGTTTATATTATTTGTTACTTTGAGGCCTTATCTCTGGTTGACCAAACCTCTTTCTGCTCTCTGCTGATCAATACCTGAGTTTATCACCAGAAGATCCAGTTACAAAGATCTCCAAGGAATGTTTAACTGTTGGGAAAAAAAGGTTATACAATCAGTACAAACATTGTAAATATGATGCATTCAACGTTATTCGGTTACAAACAAATAGTCATAACAAGGCCAAGTAGAAGTGAAAGTAGGCTAAATAAATATAAAGACGTGTTTTAGCTGCGCAGGAACAAATGCAGAGCTGACTGGAAAAGTGAAGCAGAGATTAAAAAGGTGATGGTACCTGGAGATGCCACATGACAGAGGAGAAGCAACGAGAGGAACTTCTTCATTTTCTCAATAAAGGAGTGTAAACAGAGACAGGTACCAAGAGAGACGGCTCACTGACCTCTCAGTCCCTGTACCTGTCAGGTGATTCAGTTACTGCCACGCCCCTTTAGGAGACGAGCTGCAGGTCCAATGGGAGAAATAAAACTGGGCGCAGATTATGATGTGAAGCATGATTTAAAGATTAATTTTGGAGTGAGGGATACGGAGGGAGAAGCAGGTTAGAGAGTTTAGATCAACTGATATTGATGAGTCTGACTCTAAAGACTCTAAAGGAAGTTGTAGCTGGAAAGACTGAGGAATGTTGCTCTGGCAGCTTGTTTCACTGCAGTGACTTCTCTCACAGCTGACTCATTTCAGAGTTATGTTGCTCTCTAGTGGTAACATAAGGAAACACACTCTAGCCTCAAGATTCAAGGGCACTCAATGATTCAAGAAGGTTTTGCTGTTTTCTTTCATCTTTACACTTTAATAACTAAGAAAATGCAGCAAAGTAATTCTTCAGATCCTAAACAAAATATAAATGTGGATAAAGACATGAAGCTGGATACATCACTGAAAAGCTGAAACTTTAACACCACACACTTGGTATGCCTGTGTCTCTTTTCATTGTAATTTTATTCATCAATAGTATACAATGCACATTTGAATTTATAAAAAGTATTAAAAAGTGAAAATGAATCAAGAAGCTTGGGCAGGAAACACATTTTTGCATCAATGTAAAATAAATGAAAAGATATAATATAAGAAAAAATAATCAAACTAAATCAGATTTATATGGTAAATTATACATTTATGATGAGAAATAAAACAATTCAACTTTGAAATATCAAGCACATAAATTATACCTATGATACTAAAGTATAGTAATATAGCTGCTTCATTGTTGCAGGAAACCACTTTTCAGTCTCTTTTGCTTCTGTAAAGATATATAATGTGACACGTGTCAAAGTTTCACTGTTTCACCAGTTGGTCAGACACACTTGGATTCAACTTCTCAGAGAGTTCAGAGCTGCTGTCAGGAGCTGTGAGGTCAGAAACAAACTGTTAGTGTGAAACTGTGTAAAGTCTGATCATCCTGCTCTGAACTTTGAGGAACTGAAAATGCAGGAAAAGTGCTGATTTAAAAAAAAGGAAGGTTTACTAACCAGATGGAGGGCATTTGGCTGAAATCAAAACAGACAAATTGTTTTAGTTGGAAATCCCACCAGTATATGTAGATCTCACTTGATTTCTTCACTCTCCAACATAATCATGGTGTAGTCATATTATCAGGACTTACAGAGCGCTGTAAGGCTCTCTGGGGGTAAGGAACTGATGCTGGTCTCAATTTTCTCACTTGGATTTAAGAATCAAGTATTAAAAAAAGTAATTTAAAATGAGATGACCTTTTCATTTATCTCTCTCACCTTTCTTCCTTTTGTAAATGATAAATCCAGTGGCAGTGATGAAGAAGAGAACAAGAACAACAGCTGCAGCAGTGATGGACGTGATCAGGTCTCTGGTCTTCACTGTTAAAGGAAAAATAAATAAGTTAGGTCCTGCTTTGCTTTCAGACTTTGGCCGACCTCAGGTCATTTCAGAGAGAGGCCGTTCCTAACGGCTGTGCTGCAAATGCAGGTGCACATGCACATTCCTTCAGATGGTGAAAGCCTGATTCAATGGTGGGAAACCCTGCAGAAAGAGTTGCTATTCAGCAGGAGGAGGGCTGTATTTTTTCTCTTTATTCTGGCTTGATTTTATGCATTTATTTATTTGCTTTTTCCAGAAAAATGCCTACCCCAACATGGACATGCAGCACAAACCCCTCACTTGTGCAGTAAATAGATATGGTCTGAAAACAGACATGTGGTCCATGTTATCCAGGTTATGTTCGGTCAAGTTGAGTCCTTCGTTTATACAAATCAAGTCACAACATGAAACACAATTATTTAACAGAAAACGGCCATTTGAACCTGCATTAAATTACTCAACAATTTTAAAATGTGATCAACATCGAAACATAACTTAACGAATTAAACCTAACTTTAATTAAATTAATTAAAACTAAATTTGATTCCTACGTATCCACAGTTTGTAGAAACATACTGTTACAATGCCAGTGTTTTATTTTACCTATCGGGTTGATTGGTGATTTCAGTCGTTAAATTACACAGACACTTGTAATGTAAACATTAACAATATAGAATATTTTTTTAAATTTTATATTTAAAGTCCAAGTCACAACAGTGACTTGAGTCGACTCAAGTCTAAGTCACAGTGACACAAATCCACATCTCTGTCTATTAGTGCTTCAAAACCTTCTATGACTTAGAAAATCCATTAATATCGTTCAGTTCAGATGATCTGACCAGTGACACTGAGGCTTTGAACTTTTTGATGATGACTTTTAGCTACAGGAAATTGTAGCTCAACAACTAAAACACATCCATACAGTCCCATTCAGCACCATTAAATGTCATCCTCACCTCTGTTGGTCCTGATCACTGCTTTGTCCAGTCTGGTGACGATGTCGTCCTTCACACCAGAGAGATGAAACACACACTCGTACCTGGTCCAGTCTTCAGGTTTGACTGATGAGAGGTCCAGGTCAACACTCATCTGGAAGGATCCATCGTGGTTGGGGAGGATCTCTCCGAGCTCCACGTCCTCATGAAGCTCCTCTCCATCTTTCCTCCAGAACATCATGGCTGCCTCAGGGTAGAAACCTGTAGCGTGGCAGCTGACTGGAGAGGAGGGAGTCTTCTGGAGGAGAGACACTGAGGGAAGGTCTGCAGAGAGGACAGAGAAAGGGAAAAAATAAGAGATTAAAAAGGGAGAAATCAAGATAAGAAATAGAGAAACGAGGAGATGGAAGCAACAAGACGTTAGTTAAATCAAATCTTACTGCTAAAGAGTGATATTACAATGACAATTTAGTCTCAACAGACTGTATAAACATTACTGTGTCCATGAAATGATATCAGGTCATGTGATATTACCTTTTCTCAGCAGAGAGCTCTTGCCATAGTCCACATACATCTTCAGCCATTGAGGGAGAATCTGAGTGAGGTAATACTTGCTGAATTTCAATCTAACTTCCTCAGCGTCCCATCTCTGTTTGGTGATGACAGCCTGTGGTTGTGGAGCGATCCATGTCAGTGTCTTCAGGTCCAATGATATAAAGTCTTCTCCGTTATAACCATACTGATCATAGCCATGAACATTTCCAGTCTCATCATCCCACTCACAGCCATACATCCTCTGGAAAATATGGACACCTGACAGAGCAACAGAGGGTAAAACATGATGTACAGATGATATCTCAGGTTAAAAAAAGATGATCTTAAACATGTTGTGCATGTCATGAGGTTAGTATCTCTTGTGGTGTGCTCATGATTCAAGAGCAAATAATCAGTGCATTTTTTTAATTAAAATGAGTGAGTTACAAACGTATTTGTGATCTTACAGAAACAAACATAATTCTGGAGAAAGTATTTTCCCTTAAAACCTAATTGATTATGCAGTTTTGTGTTATGGGAACATAATTTTAATAGACCAGGGCTAACAGGAAATGACCTGATCTCATGGAAAATAGTCAAATCTACAGTTTTGAAGCCAGGGCTCTAGGTTGAAAACCTAAACCAAAGCCTACAGGTTGGCCTGTCAAAATAAACAAAAAAAAAACTGCTTTAAAACAGCTAAACTGACAAAAATAAAAAAAATAAAAATGAAAAGATATAATATGACATTCCATACTGTACCTTCACTTTGGTTGAAGCGCTGCTTCAAATGGTCAATCGAGGCTTTGAAAAGGAAAGGCACATTGTCAGTACATTCTCGAGTGTACCACTCCCACTGCTGAGGTTCATTTTCTAATAATTTTCTCATCCAGTCCTGTTTTGGTTCTGCAATCTTCTTATCTGTGTTACAGTAACCGATCAGAAGTTCATCAACCAATGCAAAACCCACAAACTCTGGGACTTTTGGGGATCCAGAAGATCCAGTTGCAAAAAACTTCAAGGAGTGTTTAACTGTCGGACAAACAAGATTATACAATCAGTATAAACATCGTAAATATGATGCATTTAGTGTAATTCGGTTACAAACAAATAGTCATAACAAGGCCAAGTAGAAGTGAAAGTAGGCTAAATAAATATAAAGACGTGTTTTAGCTGCGCAGGAAAAAATGCAGAGCTGACTGGAAAAGTGAAGCAGAGATTAAAAGGTGATCGTACCTGGAGATGCCACATGACAGAGGAGAAGCAACGAGAGGAACTTCTTCATCTTCTCAATAAAGGAGTGTAAACAGAGACAGGTACCAAGAGAGACGGCTCACTGACCTCTCAGTCCCTGAACCTGTCAGGTGGCTCAGTTACTGCCACGCCCCTTTAGGAGACGAGCTGCAGGTCCAATGGGAGAAATAAAAGTGAGCGCAGAATATGATGTCTAACACACGATTCAGGTATAATAACGTTTCATCATATATATAAATGTTTAAGATATAAAACGCGATCTTACCTGAAAATGCAATGTGGCAGAATACAGGCACCAGCATCAAGGTGATCAGAAGTGGCTTTTAGCTGAGTTGTGATCTGGTTGTGATAAGCCTCATTTTCTGCCTTATCAACACTGTGGGTTTGTTTTATTTGGCGAAGGTGGCTCCTCCCCTTCCTCTAACTCACTCTCACCTTTATTTCCTCTCACAGACTTTATAAATAAAGTTCCTCTCAGCAGAGATGTGAGGAGAGATTCGAGGAAGAGACGCGATGCTGGAGGAACAGCCTTCCTCATGAGGAGATGGAAATTATAATAACAAAACTGCAAAGAGTGTTTTCATTGTTCAGTCATGATTCAGATTCTACACACGACCGGCCATAACATAGGAACACTTGTATAATCTAATGTGATCCAATGCAACATCTCCATCCATAAATTCTTCCTTTACAATAATAATAATAATAATAATAATAATGTTCAGTTTGGATTGACAGCATCAGAGTTATTAATCTAACTATATTTTCATTATGGAGGTTGTAGTTTGCAGTCGTGTTGAACTGGACTGCATTATTATTGATTGTAATATTTTGGCCACCCAGTATAAATACTTGAGTGCCAGAATATTAGAAACATCTCTTAATATAATGCAGTCCAATTCAACACCACTGCAAACTACAACCTCTATAATGAAAATATAGTTATATTAATAACTATGTGACAGTGCCATTCAAAATGGAAAATTATTATTGTAAAGGCAAAATCTAATAGATTATACCCAAGTGTACCTAATGATATGGAAGGCTGGTGTAGCCATTGTTGGCTTTACTGTTTCCACAGATTATTTGTGTCATCTACAGATTCACAAGAATGCAACACTGTTAATATATCAGTAAAGCTGCCTGGTCACTTTGTCTACAGAGACACACTCACTGATGATGAAGCGTCAGTGCTGGGGTCTTCATTATGCCACCATTAAGGAATAATATGAGAATAATACTGAATATAACTGTGAGCAGGTGTTGCAAGTTCAATTTGTTGAACTTGAATTTGAGTTGCAACATAAAAGAAAACATTTCTCTCAAAGAAACAACACTGAAATGCAGTCAAAAGGAGAAAATGTAGCAGCACCTCAAGATAATCTCCAGTTCAGCAAATGGGAAAAATGTTAATTAAGACTGGAAATCTTTTCTACAACATTAAGTCTTCTATCAGTGTCTGAGAACTGAGAACATTCAGCTTGTATAAATCACCAGTGAAATGACAATAAAGAAACAATTCAAAGTAAATTATAAACTCAGGAAAATAAACTGTCCAGCCCCTTGTGTGTGAAAAATGTTTAATATGTGTTTAAAAGATGTTACATGTTTGGGTCTGGTCTTATCAAACAACATATGAGACAAATAACACATTTAGCCTAAAAAAACATCCATTTAATTAAAATATACAATATGCAATAAAGTTTATTACATGTGGTTGGAAAAACTTGATTCTAATTGGTCGATCATGGCGTTGTAGGGTCTGTTAATTCTGAATAACAGACTGCTGCGAGGTATAACAGAACGTTGCTATATATAGAGACTTGCTATGGATATAGTTCTGATCATAGACTCTGTAGGATCATGTCCAATCATATCAATACGCAAAAAGAAATCCTCAGCAGCTGTGGCAAATAAAAAAAGACAAAAAAATAAAAGCTGATTCAACATTAAGCTCTTTGCCTCTGGGTCTAGCATCACCATGGCAGAGATCATTTCATGATAGTGTACACTCTATGTACATTATCTCTTACACATCGTTACATGACATGTCATCAATGCTAATCATCAGCAATGACAAGAGATCACATGACTGAATAACATGAATTTGATATGTAAAAGCCCCCAGATTCTGCACTGGAAACATGGTTGTGTGTTGTGTGCAGTGGTGGAATGTAATTAGTACATTTACTCAAGTAAAATTTTGAGTTACTTGTACTTCACCTGAGTATTTCCACTTCATGTAACGTTATACTTCTTCTCCACAACAGTTTAGAGGCAAATATTGTACTTTTTACTCCACAACATTTAGCTGCCAGCTTTAGTTACGTGAAAAACATGATACATTTAAAGTGCTTAGACTTTAATTAAATAAAACCCCATCACAGTATATTAAGTAGTTAAAGTGAGCCCTATATTTGCTGAATCAAAATGTTGCTTACATAAATGCATTGATACAAAAAATACAATAATATATTTAGAATATATAAATCAATCTGAGTGGGGCTGTTCTGTATAACAAGTACTTTTAATTTTGATACTTTAAGTACATTTTGATGCTGATACTTTTGTACTTTTACTTCAGTAAGTTTTGAATGCAGGACTTTTATTTACAGTAGAGTAATTTCACAGTGTGGTATTAGTACTTTTACTGAAGTAAGAGATCTAAATACTGTTTCCACCACTAGTTGTGTGACAGCTGCTGCAGTGATCTTTACACCAAAGGTCTGCAGAAACAGCTGCAGATAAAATGCTTCTATCACTTCTCACTTCATTATTCTTCACTGCATCCACTGACAATCTGAAACAGTTAAATCTGATCTATAAAAGTAACACTTAAGTTAGATTTCAGGAAAGAAGTTTTGTTAATACATATTTATGTCACATAACATAACCTAATAAAATATTGATGCCACAACCACTTCACTGGAGTTACGTGTCTTCTTCTAATCTTCACTGAATCGCTGTAAAGAGAAGACAAAGGAACCTGGACTCAGTGTTTATATCATCATGGAGTATTTGCTTTCACATTATATGCAGTATGTTTGGACCAAAATGTAAAGTTTTCAGTCAATAATATAATTAAATCTTAGTTTCAGCTGTTTCCTCTCACTATACTGGATCATTTGGCTAATAATAAGAATTTATTATGTAAATATATCAAATATTTGAACAGTGAAGAGTTGTTGAACACTTGAAGAATTCAAGGTTTTACCAAAGACAGACTTATATTTATGAGAGTATTATATGAGTATGACAGTAAAGAGTTGCTAGTTTTAGGAGGAGCATCAGAGGAGGGAATCTGCCCACAGTGTTTGCACATTGTTGACATGATGAAGTACTCACTGTGATCAGTCAGAGCTGTATCATTGTCCACAGGAGTTAGAGAGGATGAATGTTCAGAAGCTGTTGAAGAACATTGTCAGAAGTTGATTTAAAAACTATAACAGTATTTATTAAAGAGAGAGGGACAGACAGATATTCTGACATAATACTTACAGTTTGCAGGCTTGAATCCTGGAATATAAATAAGAGATGAAGGTGTTAAAACAGTACCGTGTTCTACTGAATATCAAGTCAAACTGTTACTTGTTTTTTTCATTAAACATTATCTTCTAGATGGTAAAACAGTCGTAAAAAATACAGCAACACCTGTATAATTTACAACAATATTAAGTTGTCTTTTTTAGACCTTTTCCTTCATTGCATCCATGAAGTATGGAAAGTTGTGGCTTAAGTTCTCCTATGACAATGGAGTAAAACTTGGTTAAGGATATGTAAAAACATCATTATTTCTTACCATTCTTGTTTTTCCTCCAGAAGAAGAGTCCAGTGATGCAGAGTGCAAGAAGCAGCATCAATCCCACACAAACTCCAATAACAGCAGCAGCAGGAAACTCTGAGGGAGAAACTGGAACCAACACAGAACATTCTCACTTTGTCTCCTCTCCTGGATGGAGCTGATGTTGACGCCACTTACCTCTGTTGGTCCTGATCACTGCTTTGTCCAGTCTGGTGACGATGTCGTCCTTCACACCAGAGAGATGAAACACACACTCGTACCTGGTCCAGTCTTCAGGTTTGACTGATGAGAGGTCCAGGTCAACACTCATCTGGAAGGATCCATCGTGGTTGGGGAGGATCTCTCCGAGCTCCACGTCCTCATGAAGCTCCTCTCCATCTTTCCTCCAGAACATCATGGCTGCCTCAGGGTAGAAACCTGTAGCGTGGCAGCTGACTGGAGAGGAGGGAGTCTTCTGGAGGAGAGACACTGAGGGAAGGTCTGCAGAGAGGGACAGAGAGATTTAATTTAACTATAAAGTGTGTGTGTGTGTGTGTGTGTGGGGGGGGTACAATAACTTGCTGTGAAGAACTAATTAAAAAAAAAAAATGTATTTGCAGAACTACACACACAGACATCTGTCTTTCTTCAATAAAAAAAGCATCAAAGGAAAATCTTGTCCGGTGTGGCTGAGCACAGAGCACTATTCCCGGGCATGGGTGGTGGGATCGGCTGGTCAAAACTCTGGTTCTTACTGTCGGCTAGAACTTTTAAAAACCAGTAAAAATATACAGTCCAGTCCTATCCAAAGAAATATCAGGTCATGTGATATTACCTTTTCTCAGCAGAGAGCTCTTTCCATAGTCCACAAACAACCTCAGGTGTGCAGGGCAAAACTGAGTGAGGAAATACTCATTGAATTTCAATCTCGCTTCATCAGAATCCCATCTCTGTTTGGTGATGACAGCCTGTGGTTTTGGAGCGATCCATGTCAGTGTCTTCAGATCAAATGATATAAAGTCTTCTCCGTTATAACCATACTGATTAAAACCATTAACTTCTCCGGTCTCATCATCCCACTCACAGCCACTCATCCTCTGGAAAATGTGATCACCTGAGAGAGGGTATAGGGAAATATAAATTTGTGTTATGGGAACATAAATATTAAGAGACCAGGGCTAACATTTAGAAATTACCTGGTCTCATGGAAAATAGGAAAATCTACAATTTTGAAGCCAGGGCTCTAGGTTGAAAGCCTGATCAAATACAATGCATGATGACCATAGGATCAAACATTATGGTTTAACTGGGTTTCAATGGGGACATTTTGTCCTTAAGGTTCAGAGTGTCTGTTCTGAATACACAGGTTATTATAGATTATTATAGGAACTGAGGTTGAAAAAAATTAAACAATCAAAGCAGTAAAAAGTATATAATACGATAGTCTATAGTGTACCTCCACTTTGGTTGAAACGATGTTTCAAATGGTCAATCGAGGCTTTGAAAAAGGTAACCCCCTCCTCAAGACATGTTCGAGTGTACCACTCCAACTGCTGAGGGTCACTTTCTAATAATTTTCTCATGCTATAAAAAAAAAAAAATAAAATAAGATAAAGCAGTAAAAATATATAACAGTATATACTGTACCTCCACTTTGGTTGAAGCGCTGCTTCAAAAGGTCAATCGAGGCTTTGAGGTGGTTCGGCAAATGCTCAGTACATTCTCGAGTGTACCACCGCTACTGCGGCGCCAGGATCACTTTCTAATAATTTTCTCATCCAGTCCTGTTTTGTTTCTGCTGTCTTCTTATCCATGTCGCAGTAACCCACCAGAAGCTCATCAACCAATGCAACAAGCATAAACTCTGGGAGTTTTGGGAATCCAGAAGATCCAGTTGTAAAAAACTTCAAGGAGTGTTTAACTGTCGGACAAACAAGATTATACAATCAGTACACTCATCGGGAATATGGTGCATTCAGTGTTATTTGGTTACAAATAGTCATAACAAGGCCAAGTAGAAGTGAAAGTAAATAAATATAAAGACGTGTTTTAGCTGCGCAGCAAAAAATGCAGAGCTGACTGGAAAAGTGGAGCAGAGATTAAAAAGGTGATGGTACCAGGAGATGCCACATGACAGAGGAGAAGCAACGAGAGGAACTTCTTCATCTTGTTTCAAATAAGAAGTGTAAACGTTAACTTTAGATGCTTAGAAGCGAGACGGCTCACTGACAACTCAGTTCCTTTACCTGTCAGGTGAGTTCAGTTACTGCCACGCCCCTTTAGACAAGCTGCGGCAGGTCTGTTGATTACAACGGGTGGCAGCAACAAGAAAATACATTTTAACACAACAATGAAAAGATGGCTCAAATAGACAATAATTTTAACATATGTTGTGACTGTACATTTTGGGAGCGTCACACAATCACACAAATATTATTGAATTATAAATATTTATGCATCATTTAAATATTGCAGCTTGTACAGGCTGAGCTCATTCAACTAATTTATCCATGGGGCAGCTTATACATCTCAATTTATTGGTTCACATATATTTTGTATTAATAAGTTGAATAAGCAAAGCAACTAAAGCTGTCAAGAATAAATAAAAACAACGTAAAATTGTGAAAATAACAACACAAAACAAAGACAGTATTTCATTCTGAAATAATCAGGTCTATAAAAGTATATTGAAACTGTACAGTTCTAGATTATGTACTCAGTAACAACCTACCACTGAGGATATATATTTGAAAAGGAAATAACAGATATCTCTGCTTAGATTAAGGATGCAAAATTAAGTTGTATTCATTTGGTATTTTTTGTGCAGTTCAGGGAATATTATGGTATATATGTAAGATGAATTATGTAAATACCACATTCTGCAATAGGTCATGATGACCTGCTCGCTAAATTTTTATAAAATGTTTTATCCAGACATTGTAGTATTTATATTATTATTATTATAGCTCTGGTTGACCAAACCTCTTTCTGCTCTCTGCTGATCAATACCTGAGTTGATCACTGCTTATTTACCTTTACAGAGAAGTCAGCAGCGTGACAGCGCCCCCTGTGGACGAATACTATATCTGCCTTTAAACTGCATTAAAAATTGAAATTAAATGGAGGCTGTTACACTCTCAACAGTAATGTTCTCAATAACACAAACACACAAACACTATTTTTTGACCATTTTTCAGCTTTATTTGATAGTGGGAGACATAAATAAATAAATAAATAAATAAATAGGACTCATAAATAGAAGCTTTGAAAGAAAATCAAACAGTTTCCCACTTTAGATTTCACAACTTTCAGTGTTCTATTTTACTGACAAGTTATAAAAATTGACAAAAAAAGTGCTATAAAAAGAAGCTTAAATTTAAGAAAATGTTATCTGAATTTTTAAAAAATGCTTAAAAATCCAGATCACACAATTAATTTAATCTTTATATTATATTGACACGTGATAAAAGCTGACAATTAAAAATGAGCCATAAAATACGTTTTGAGAGCAATGAACGAATAAAAGTTATTTGAAAGAAATGAAACAAAACATTTTAGAAAACCAGATAAAATATTTATTTTACAGCTTTATATTTTACACACACCATATCTTTACATGATTATTTACACACTGGTGGACTTTTTAAGTGAAGAACAGAATTCAGTTCACCAAATTAAACGAAAGAAAAAGAGCTTCTTCTCCATAAAAAACCTTGTAAACCAGATCAGAGATCTTCTCCACAACATGACAGAGTTTAGAAGTGTTGTACGGGACATGACAGGACTCAGAGAGACACCAGCATCACACAACAACAACACATGTTGTCCAGTGTTGTGTCACAGGGTTTCTGGATTTAAGATGTTTAAGTGGAACATTATAAATATTAAAACCCTTGAGAAGCTCACCTTCCACTTCAGGCTTGTGTCTAATATTTATACTCACCACCAGTTTGTGTTAAACCATATCTGATGAATCTGTAAACCAGGAAAATGTCACTCATTTAAAAAAGGTTTGACACTTGGCCATTTCTTTGAATCATATTTTCAATTGTTGAAGGCGTCTTTGTTGAACAGCAGGTGTGAAAAGTTCACGTCTCCTGAAGCAACCCACTTTGTGCAGGGTTGTGTGTTTGGCCTTCAGGGTTTTCTTTTCCAGAATTCAGTTTCTCAGAGAGCTCAGAGTCGTTTTCACAGGATGACTCGCATTTGGCTGAAAAACAAAACACACACATCATTTTAGTCGTCACAACTGCCAAATGCCAGAGTATCTTCTAACACCTTCTTCTCTGTGGACATGATCCCCTCTTCTATTCACTCACACTGACAAATTCATCTCCTCTACGTTTCTTTTTTTAACCCACTTAACTTCTTTAATAATCACTTCTTTCTTACGTCATCGTACTAAAAATCATTTTAGGATCCAAAACCAGTTCCAGGGTGTAAACCTTTATGTTGACACACGTTTCTTTTCCTCAACACACAGCTCACTCTGACTCCTCTTGAAAAAGGGTTTTATTAATCCGCTGTCCCTTGAACAAATAATAAACTAAAATACTCTCCACAACACAGTTAAAAACGTTGTGACTCCACTCTCTACCTGCGAGCTCCTACCTGCCTTAAAGTAGCACACAACTGTCAGGTTGTCTTAATGGGACATGAATGTATTATCAGTTAAGCACTTTAAAAAAAACCAACACAACTTTACTCTCAAGTAAACTGGCATTAACCATAATATATGAAGTATATAAGGAAATAGATATATTAAAGTTTAAACTAAAATCATGTGTAACTAGATTATTATTTTGCTCTTCTGGTCCGATCACCATGACTCTGCTCTGAGCCGTTCACCACTTACTGTTGAAGATTGTTTCTCTTTCACAATCTGAATAAAAGCCTCAACTAAAAGTCTGAAATACTTTTTAAAAAAGAGAGAAAATCTCTCTGTTTGGGTCTCTCACCTTTCTTCTTTTTATAAATGATGAATCCAATCACAGCGATGAGGATGAGAGCAAGAACAACGACTGCAGCGATGATGATGGCGGTCATGTCAGTGGGCTTCTCTGTGGAGCAGAAAACAACAAGAAATAGTCACAACGTGAACAGATGAAGCAGGTCAGAAGAGAAGAACGTCAGTTTGTCCACCAGAACACAATCCTGTAGACATTGTTTGTTCTGCTGTTGTTATTTTTATCCCTTCTTATCTGAATATAATTAGTGTATCTATTTGTTGTTTGTTTATTCTTGTCTATAGCTTTGTTGTCTTTGTTTAGCTGCATGTCTGTGTTGGTTTCTGTCCCATATTTGGTTTTTGACACAAATTCCGTTTTAAATGTTAACATCCTCGGCCAATAAACTTGATTCTGACTAATTTACTGATAGATACGTTCTTTCATCAATTTATTAAAATTTTCCATTATTCAGGCTCTAAAACGGGCCAGTAGTTCAGTCAATACAGTGATTATTATATATTATTCTCTCTGAACTATGGATACAAATAAAAATACATTTATTTTAATTTAATTTAATTTTTATTTATTTTTATTTAAAAACTAAAATTAACTTACAAAAGGTGATAAAAATATTTAAAATCTAAAAATAAAATTGTTTGTTTTTTTAAATTATTATTTATATTTTTTATATGAACCAAAGTTTACGCAAACATTGTACAGGCAACACAAAACAAACTGTGGTAATAATTCTGGGTCCAGAAGTGAGTGAATGTGTTGGTTTAATACTTATAGCAGAAGAAAGATTCAATGTTAACTTTACTGTTATTTATACTAGTCACAGGACAAGTCAACAGCAGAACCATTTCTGAATCAAAATTATTTAAAATTATAGATAAAAACTAGATTCAAGTAACTAACAACAAAACAACATTAGGAAACAGTTAAAAGACAGATAGAAGTCTCACCTCTGTTGGTCCTGATCACTGCTTTGTCCAGTCTGGTGACGATGTCGTCCTTCACACCAGAGAGATGAAACACACACTCGTACCTGGTCCAGTCTTCAGGTTTGACTGATGAGAGGTCCAGGTCAACACTCATCTGGAAGGATCCATCGTGGTTGGGGAGGATCTCTCCGAGCTCCACGTCCTCATGAAGCTCCTCTCCATCTTTCCTCCAGAACATCATGGCTGCCTCAGGGTAGAAACCTGTAGCGTGGCAGCTGACTGGAGAGGACGGAGTCTTCTGGAGGAGAGACACTGAGGGAAGGTCTGCAGAGAGAGAGAGAAGAGGAGGAAATAAAGGAGCGGCTGTATAAACATTATTGTGTCCATGAAATGATATCAGGTCATGTGATATTACCTTTTCTCAGCAGAGAGCTCTTGCCATAGTCCACATACATCTTCAGCCATTCAGGGAATACCTGAGTGAGGTAATAGGCAGAGTATTTTGTTCTAGCTTCCTCAGCGTCCCATCTCTGTTTGGTGATGACAGCCTGTGGTTTTGGAGCGATCCATGTCAGTGTCTCCAGGTCCAATGATAAAAAGTCTTCTCCGTTATAACCAAACTGAATAAAACCATTAACTTCTCCAGTCTCATCATCCCACTCACAGCCACTCATCCTCTGTAAAATGTGATCACCTGAGAGAGAAACAGAGACTGAAACATGATGTACAGATGATATCTCAGGTTAAAAAAAGATGATCTGAAACATGTTGTGCATGTCATGAGGTTAGTCTCCCAGTCTTGTGGTGTGCTCGTGATTCAAGAGCAGATAATCAGTTCACTTTTTATTTATATGAGTGACATCAAACTGTCACACACAAAGTGAAAGTCCTGTTTAGTTTGACCTATCTATCCACCCAGACCTCTCTCTACATGAACGTATTTGTGATCTGACAAAAACAAATATAATTCTGGAGAAAATATTTTCCCTTAAAACCTAATTGATTATGCAGTTTTGTGTTATGGGAACATATTTTTAACATTAGGAAATGACCTGGTCTCATGGAAAATAGTAAAATCTACAGTTTGCAGCCAGGGCTCTATGTTGAAAACCTGATCAAATACAATGCATGATGACCATAGGATCAAACATTATGGTTTAACTGGGTTTCAATGGGGACATTTTGTCCTTAAGGTTCAGAGTGTCTGTTCTGACTACACAGGTTATTATAGACTTATTATAGGAACTGAGATTGAACAAAAAAACCTGGTTTAACACATCTAAAATGATTAAAAAAAGAAGAAGAAATTAAAGCAGTAAAACGATATCATGTAACAGTATATAGTGTACCTCCACTTTGGTTGAAGCGATGTTTCAAATGGTCAATCGAGGCTTTGAAAAAGGGAGGCCCCTCCTCAAGACAGTCTGCAGTGTACCACGCCAACTGCTGAGGATCACTATCAAATACTTTTCTCATCCAGTCCTGTTTTGGTTCAACCATCTTTTCATAGCTGTCGCAGTAACCCATGACAAGTTCATTAACCAATCCAACAGCTACAAACTCTGGAACATTTTGGAATCCAGAAGATCCAGTTGTAAAAAACTTCAAGGAGTGTTTAACTGTCGGACAAACAAGGTTATACAATCAGTACAAACATCGTAAATATGATGCATTCAGTGTTATTCGGTTAAAAACAAATATCCATATGAAGGCAAAGTAGAAGTGAAAGTAAATAAATATAAAGACGCGTTTTAGCTGCGCAGCAACAAATGCAGAGCTGACTGGAAAAGTGAAGCAGAGATTAAAAAGGTGATCGTACCTGGAGATGCCACATGACAGAGGAGAAGCAACGAGAGGAACTTCTTCATCTTGTTTCAATAAAGGAGTGTAAACAGAGACAGGTACCAAGAGAGACGGCTCACTGACCTCAATTCCTGTCACGTGGGTTCAGTTACTGCCACGCCCCTTTAGGAGACGAGCTGCAGGTCCGATGAGAGAAATAAAACTGAGCGCAGATTATGATGTGTAACATGATTTAAAGATTAATTTTGGAGTGAGGGATACGGAAGAAAAGCAGGTTAGAGAGAGTTTAGATAACTGATATTGATGAACCTGACTCTAAAGACTCTAAAGGAAGTTGTAGCTGGAAAGACTGAGGAATGTTGCTCTGGCAGCTTGTTTCACTGCAGTGACTTCTCTCACAGCTGACTCATTTCAGAGTTATGTTGCTCTCTAGTGGTAACATAAGGAAACACACTCTAGCCTCAAGATTCAAGGGCACTCAATGATTCACACTTAAAAAACTAAGAAAAGTAACTCTTCTTCAGATCCTAAACAAAATATAAATGTGGATAAAGATATGAAGCTGGATACATCACTGAACAACTGAAACTTTAACACCACACACTTGGTATGCCCGTGTCTTTTTCGTTGTAATTTTATTCATCAATAGTATACAATGCACATTTGAAGTTATAAAAAGTATTTTAAAAAAGTGAATGTGAATCAGGAAACTTGGGCAGGAAACACATTTTTGTATCAAATTTTGAAAAATAGAATAGAAGTTCATTTAAAATAATCAAACTAAATCAGATTTATATGGTAAATTATACATTTGTGATGAGAAATAAAACAATTAAACTTTGAAATATCAAGCACATACATTATACCTATGATACTAAAGTATAGTAATATAGCTGCTTCATTGTTGCAGGAAACCACTTTTCAGTCTCTTTTGCTTCTGTAAAGATATATAATGTGACGAGTGTCAAAGTTTCACTGTTTCACCAGTTGGTCAGACACACTTGGATTCAGCTTCTCAGAGAGTTCAGAGCTGCTGTCAGGAGCTGTGAGGTCAGAAACAAACTGTTAGAGTGAAACTGTGTAAAGTCTGATCATCCTGCTCTGAACTTTGAGGAACTGTAAAGCAGGAAAAGTGTTGATTTGAAAAAAAGGAAGTTTTACTAACCAGATAGAGGGCATTTGGCTGAAATCAAAACAGACAAATAGTTTTAGTTGGAAATCCCAGAATTTCTTTTGTCAACTTCTCCCTAGTGAAAATAATCCTCTCTTCTACTCACTCAAACTGAAAAATAAATCCATCCCACCATTATATGTAGATCTTATTTGATTTCTTCACTCTCCAACATAATCATGGTTTAGTCATATTATCAGGACTTACAGAGCGCTGTAAGGCTCTCTGGGGGTAAGGAACTGATGCTGGTTTCAATTTTGTCACTTGGATTTAAGAATCAAGTATTAAAAAAAGTAATTTAAAATGAGATGACCTTTTCATTTATCTCTCTCACCTTTCTTCTTTTTGTAAATGATAAATCCAGTGGCAGTGATGAAGAAGAGAACAAGAACAACAGCTGCAGCAGTGATGGACGTGATCAGGTCTCTGGTCTTCACTGTTAAAGGAAAAGTAAATAAATCAAATCCTGCTTTGCTTTCAGACTTTAGCTGACCTCAGGTCATTTCAGAGAGAGGCCGTTCCTAACGGCTGTGCTGCAAATGCAGGTGCACATGCACATTCCTTCAGATGCTGAAAGCCTGATTCAATGGTGGGAAACCCTGCAGAAAGAGTTGCTATTCAGCAGGAGGAGGGCTGTATTTTTTCTCTTTATTCTGGCTTAATTTTATGCATTTATTTATTTGCTTTTTCCAGAAAAATGCCTACCCCAACATGGACATGCAGCACAAACCCCTCACTTGTGCAGTAAATAGATATGGTCTGAAAACAGACATGTGGTCCATGTTATCCAGGTTATGTTCGGTCAAGTTGAGTCCTTCGTTTATACAAATCAAGTCACAACATGAAACACAATTATTTAACAGAAAACGGCCATTTGATCCTGCATTAAATTACTCAACAATTTTAAAATGCGATCATCATCGAAACATAACAAATTAAAACTAACTTTAATTAAATTAATTAAAACTAACTTTAATTCCTACGTATCCACAGTTTGTAGAAACATACTGTTACAATGTCAGTGTTTTATTTTACCTATCGGGTTGATTGGTGATTTCAGTCGTTAAATTACACAGACACTTGTAATGTAAACATTAACAATATAGAATATTTTTTTAAATTTTATATTTAAAGTCCAAGTCACAACAGTGACTTGAGTCGACTCAAGTCTAAGTCACAGTGACACAAATCCACATCTCTGTCTATTAGTGCTTCAAAACCTTCTATGACTTAGAAAATCCATCAATATCGTTCAGTTCAGATGATCTGACCAGTGACACTGAGGCTTTGAACTTTTTGATGATGACTTTTAGCTACAGGAAATTGTAGCTCAACAACTAAAACACATCCATACAGTCCCACTCAGCACCATTAAATGTCATCCTCACCTCTGTTGGTCCTGATCACTGCTTTGTCCAGTCTGGTGACGATGTCGTCCTTCACACCAGAGAGATGAAACACACACTCGTACCTGGTCCAGTCTTCAGGTTTGACTGATGAGAGGTCCAGGTCAACACTCATCTGGAAGGATCCATCGTGGTTGGGGAGGATCTCTCCGAGCTCCACGTCCTCATGAAGCTCCTCTCCATCTTTCCTCCAGAACATCATGGCTGCCTCAGGGTAGAAACCTGTAGCGTGGCAGCTGACTGGAGAGGAGGGAGTCTTCTGGAGGAGAGACACTGAGGGAAGGTCTGCAGAGAGGAGAGAGAAAGGGAGGAAAGAAAGGGAAAGAGAGAGAGATAGAGAGAGACAGAGAGACAGAGAGACAGAATAAGAACTGTGTTAAATCAAATCTTACTGCTAAATACTGATTATATGACAATTCAGTCTCTACAGGCTGTATAAACATTACTGTGTCCATGAAATGATATCAGGTCATGTGATATTACCTTTTCTCAGCAGAGAGCTCTTGCCATAGTCCACATACATCTTCAGCCATTGAGGGAGAATCTGAGTGAGGTAATACTTGCTGAATTTCAATCTAACTTCCTCAGCGTCCCATCTCTGTTTGGTGATGACAGCCTGTGGTTGTGGAGCGATCCATGTCAGTGTCTTCAGGTCCAATGATATAAAGTCTTCTCCGTTATAACCATACTGATCATAGCCATGAACATTTCCAGTCTCATCATCCCACTCACAGCCATACATCCTCTGGAAAATATGGACACCTGACAGAGCAACAGAGGGTAAAACATGATGTACAGATGATATCTCAGGTTAAAAAAAGATGATCTTAAACATGTTGTGCATGTCATGAGGTTAGTCTCTCTTGTGGTGTGCTCATGATTCAAGAGCAAATAATCAGTGCATTTTTTTAATTAAAATGAGTGAGTTACAAACATATTTGTGATCTTACAGAAACAAACATAATTCTGGAGAAAGTATTTTCCCTTAAAACCTAATTGATTATGCAGTTTTGTGTTATGGGAACATAATTTTAATAGACCAGGGCTAACAGGAAATGACCTGATCTCATGGAAAATAGTCAAATCTACAGTTTTGAAGCCAGGGCTCTATGTTGAAAACCTAAACCAAAGCCTACAGGTTGGCCTGTCAAAATAAACAAAAAAAAACTGCTTTAAAACAGCTAAACTGACAAAAATAAAAAAAATAAAAATGAAAAGATATAATATGACATTCCATACTGTACCTTCACTTTGGTTGAAGCGCTGCTTCAAATGGTCAATCGAGGCTTTGAAAAGGAAAGGCACATTGTCAGTACATTCTCGAGTGTACCACTCCCACTGCTGAGGTTCATTTTCTAATAATTTTCTCATCCAGTCCTGTTTTGGTTCTGCAATCTTCTTATCTGTGTTACAGTAACCGATCAGAAGTTCATCAACCAATGCAAAACCCACAAACTCTGGGACTTTTGGGGATCCAGAAGATCCAGTTGCAAAAAACTTCAAGGAGTGTTTAACTGTCGGACAAACAAGATTATACAATCAGTATAAACATCGTAAATATGATGCATTTAGTGTAATTCGGTTACAAACAAATAGTCATAACAAGGCCAAGTAGAAGTGAAAGTAGGCTAAATAAATATAAAGACGTGTTTTAGCTGCGCAGGAACAAATGCAGAGCTGACTGGAAAAGTGAAGCAGCGATTAAAAGGTGATCGTACCTGGAGATGCCACATGACAGAGGAGAAGCAACGAGAGGAACTTCTTCATCTTCTCAATAAAGGAGTGTAAACAGAGACAGGTACCAAGAGAGACGGCTCACTGACCTCTCAGTCCCTGAACCTGTCAGGTGGCTCAGTTACTGCCACGCCCCTTTAGGAGACGAGCTGCAGGTCCAATGGGAGAAATAAAACTGAGCGCAGATTATGATGTCTAACACACGATTCAGGTATAATAACGTTACAAGTTGCCTCGTTGTCTCGGTTTCCTTTTAGTGCGCGCCCTGTCACTAGATCACACATGAACCATGTGGCCCACCATACATGGAGAGGGCAGTTTAGATCGCCAGGTGAGCACCAACATCAATAATGTGCGTGAGAGGAAACATAAACGGGCCTCAGAACCTACAACTTCTACTCAATAAAGCTGTGTCTAGTGCTAAAATGGTTTCATCATATATATAAATGTTTAAGATATAAAACGCGATCTTACCTGAAAATGCAATGTGGCAGAATACAGGCACCAGCATCAAGGTGATCAGAAGTGGCTTTTAGCGGAGTTGTGATCTGGGGCCTGTTGCACAAAAGTAGGATTAAGACATCCAGGATAAGTGACTGAGCCGGGCTCAAAGAATCCAAAACAACAGCGTCCAGGCTCAGTTGGTTGCACAAAGCCCAATCCAGGATGAGCAGACACGGATTCATCAAGCCAGGTGAAACCTATCCTGGATAAGTGCGCGCTCGCGGCTCCCTCAGGTAGACCCCGCCACCGATCACTGATTCATTGATTCACCATGGCGAGTAGAGCGGCTTACTTTACCCCGTCGGAGGGAGAAATCCGGATGGAGGCATACGAGGAGGTGAAAGACATTATTAAAAAGAAATGCAACACCGCCACAGTGATAAAGCAAAGAGAAAACACGTGGCAAAGTATTACTGACCGTCTGAATGCGTAAGTAAACACAACTACACACTCACCGCTCCGCTGAAACCTCACAATTACAATCCAAATAGTTAATTCACATTTCCAAAAACGCAGTTGTACTCTGATTATGAATGAGTTGAATTTTTAATTGAAATGGACTGTAGATATGACTGAAGTTGTGTAAATATAACTCCACCAGACTGTATTATTCTTTGATAAATAGATGAGCTAATAAAAGTAATAACTTTAATTTATATAGCGCCTTTCAAAGGACCCACGGTCACTTACTGACTTCATTGGATTTCCTTTTGGAATAGATACATTTTCTCTTTTCTTATATTTAGGGTGTATGTGTCTTCATCTGTAAAAAAAAAAAAAAAAAAGATAAACAATAGCTACTCAATAAAATCGAGGCTACAAATTGCACGCAATATTATTAATTAAATCTAACTACATTACAAGTTGAGTTAATGACTTAACAGGAAGTGCCTGTCAATTAAAAACGGACTAATTCTATTGTGTTGAATTCATTCAAAATTCTCTTGATTTAGAATTACATCCACATAAAGATTATATTTAATGTGATCAAAATAAGTAGATTATATCTCAAACATTTTTATATTAAAGTTACTTAAACAACTGCCTCAAAATCAAGGACACATTTATATTTATTGCACTTGATCAAATATATTAAGTAAAATGAAATGACTACAGAATAGTTTATTACAGTGTCCTTCCCTGGCCACAGAAGACTCTGACATCAAAGAGGAGTTCTATAGGATTGCAGGTGAGAAAATCTAGAAATTACAGGACAACTGTTACCAGTCATAATAGGATACTCATTACTTTGTGTTACAGGTTTCCCCAATGTCACTGGTGCACTGGACTGCACACACCTCAGCATAAGATCCCCCCTCAGGGGCCCATGAGGTGGATTTTGTGAATGGGAAATCATTTCACAGCATTAATGTTCAGGTGAACATAACTTTTTGATATTGTCAATTGATGAACACTGTACATTGCTTGTGATGTGCATTGATTGGTTTAATCGTCCTCATCTTATGATTTCAGATGGTCTGCAATGCTGACTGTCTGACCAACAGACGTGGACTGAGCCAGGCAGAATGGCCTCAGTCCATGACTCCAGAGTCTTTGGGACCTCTGAAATCTCTATCACAAGGTGAGCCACACAACCATTAATAACCACTTTTTACATCATGGCTGTGTCAAGAATGTCACTCTGTTTGAGGTTGTAATGATGAGATTTTGTGTTAACAGGTGAATTCTCTGGTGTGTTGCTGGGAGACAGGGGGTATGCCTGCCAGCCTTTTCTCCTGACACCATCCACAGACCCCCAGGACGCACAGCAGGCCTACAACCATGCCCATGCCAGGACCAGGACCAGGACCAGGACCAGGACCAGGACCAGGCCCAGAGTTGAGATGACCTTTGGCCTCCTGAAGGCACGCTTTCAGTGTCTTCACTGTCCTCCACAATGTGGCCTGCCTGAGGAAGGAGAGGGCCCCCAGAGGGCCCCCAGCCATGGACTGGGACAATCCAGCAATATTCCCAGATGACGACAGTGGTCCTCTCATGAGGGAGCAATATGTGTTGAATTATTTTAGTTGATATGCATACTTTCAATTTAAGTTAAATATGTCCTGCAGTGGCAGAGGAATTTGTTTTTATTTATTTATTTTTTATTTAAATTGATTTGGCCTCTTATGATGATTGTGCTGTATACTGTGTGTATAAAAGCTTGCAGGGAGGCTACTGCATCATTCGTCTGTTCATTCCATGTGTATGGATTTGTCCTGCATTTATTTCAGTGTGCAGACATGCAGGGTGTAATATATTCAGACCTTTGAATGTGTATTTATCCTTGTGTTGTATAATATACTTTGACTCTGTGCTTTCTATCTTGAAGAGTCACTGTGACTTCAGTTTTGAAAGGAGCCGATGGTTTACCTGTTTTGATTTATCCTTATTCAATAAAGGAACATAATGTTACACTTTGTGTACATATTTATTTATATGGGATGTGTATTTTATACGACCGAGTTTTAGGGCCACATTGAGGAAGACAACAAAAGTCATAAATTTATGAGACTGATTCTTTCTGCGGAACAGATGTATTGTCTTGCATCTTTTTAAAGTCCTGATACTTCATTTTTTAAGATAATTTTTTTGGTATTTTTCATGCTTTATTGAAAGTGACAGATAAAAAGGGGGTGACATGCGGCAAAGGGAGCACAGGCTGGATTCGAACCCGGCTCCGCCACAGCAAGGGCTCAGCCTTAATGGTAACGTCCTACCAGTGTGAGCCACCGGGACACACTGAAGCCCTGATACTTCTGACAATGTGATGCTGGCTGATGTGCCAAAAGATTATGTATCTCCTTGTTGGTGAAACCTATAGTGAAGTACAATTCCACAAAAAGCTTCACGGCCCTCATTTTAACAACTCTCAAGCCTTATAGTCTATGGGAAACTGTAAATTATCTAATGATTGCAACATCATCTAAAATAATTAATTATCCAAAATGATTGAAATGAATGATCACAAACGTTTAAATAATGACAGTGGGTCTAGTTCTATGTGATAACAATGTGTAAAGGGCAGTGGAATAACTATTGGTGTCCGTTTGTGGTGACTGCTGACTGAGATAAGGGATGAGATTAAATAGATCCTGGAACATAACCTGGTCTGGAGCAGGTTTGCTCCACAGACTAAATCTCCATGGTAACTTATACCATAACATATCCCACTGCCCCCTATCCTGCTTTTGTGCAACCGGATCACGGATAAGTTGAGCCAGGATAACCAACATATCCCGGCTTAATCCCTTATCCTACTTTTGTGCAACAGGCCCCTGGTTGTGATAAGCCTCATTTTCTGCCTTATCAACACTGTGGGTTTGTTTTATTTGGCTAAGGTGGCTCCTCCCCTTCCTCTAACTCACTCTCACCTTTATTTCCTCTCACAGACTTTATAAATAAAGTTCCTCTCAGCGGAGATGTGAGGAGAGATTCGAGGAAGAGACGTGATGCTGGAGGAACAGCCTTCCTCATGAGGAGATGGAAATTATAATAACAAAACTGCAAAGAGTGTTTTCATTGTTCAGTCATGATTCAGATTCGACACACGACCGGCCATAACATAGGAACACTTGTATAATCTAATGTGATCCAATGCAACATCTCCATCCATAAATTCTTCCTTTACAATAATAATAATAATAATAATAATAATAATAATAATAATGTTCAGTTTGGATTGACAGCATCAGAGTTATTAATCTAACTATATTTTCATTATGGAGGTTGTAGTTTGCAGTCGTGTTGAACTGGACTGCATTATTATTGATTGTAATATTTTGGCCACCCAGTATAAATACTTGAGTGCCAGAATATTAGAAACATCTCTTAATATAATGCAGTCCAATTCAACACCACTGCAAACTACAACCTCTATAATGAAAATATAGTTATATTAATAACTATGTGACAGTGCCATTCAAAATGGAAAATTATTATTGTAAAGGCAAAATCTAATAGATTATACCCAAGTGTACCAAATTATATGGAAGGCTGGTGTAGCCACTGTTGGCTTTACTGTTTCCACAGATTATTTGTGTCATCTACAGATTCACAAGAATGCAACACTGTTAATATATCAGTAAAGCTGCCTGGTCACTTTGTCTACAGAGACACACTCACTGATGATGAAGCGTCAGTGCTGGGGTCTTCATTATGCCACCATTAAGGAATAATATGAGAATAATACTGAATATAACTGTGGGCAGGTGTTGCAAGTTCAATTTGTTGAACTTGAATTTGAGTTGCAACATAAAAGAAAACATTTCTCTCAAAGAAACAACACTGAAATGCAGTCAAAAGGAGAAAATGTAGCAGCACCTCAAGATAATCTCCAGTTCAGCAAATGGGAAAAATGTTAATTAAGACTGGAAATCTTTTCTACAACATGAAGTCTTCTATCAGTGTCTGAGAACTGAGAACATTCAGCTTGTATAAATCACCAGTGAAATGACAATAAAGAAACAATTCAAAGTAAATTATACATTCAGGAAAATAAACTGCCCAGCCCCTTGTGTGTGAAAAATGTTTAATATGTGTTTAAAAGCTCTAACATGTTTGGGTCTGGTCTTATCAAACAACATATGAGACAAATAACACATTTAGCCTAAAAAAACATCCATTTAATAAAAAAATAGACTCTTGACAAATAGATTTTAGATTTTAGGTGAATCACTTTTACAAAAAAAAGAAAATGGCAATATGCAATAAAGTTTATTACATGTGGTTGGAAAAACTTGATTCTAATTGATCGATAATGGCATTGTAGAGTCTGTTAATTCTGAATAACAGACTGCTGCCAGGTATAACAGAACGTTGCTATATATAGAGACTTGCTATGGATATAGTTCTGATCATAGACTCTGTAGGATCATGTCCAATCATATCAATACGCAAAAAGAAATCCTCAACAGCTGTGGCAAACAAAAAAAGACAATCATCATGGCAGAGATCATTTCATGATATTGTACACTCTATGTACATTATCTCTTACATATCGTTACAAGACATGTCATCAATGCTAATCATCAGCAATGACAAGAGATCACATGACTGAATAACATGAATTTGATATGTAAAAGCCCCAAGATTCTGCACTGGAAACATGGTTGTGTGTTGTGTGCAGTGGTGGAATGTAACTAAGTACATTTACTCAAGTAAAATTTTGAGTTACTTGTACTTTACTTGAGTATTTCCACTTCATGTAACGTTATACTTCTACTCCACAACATTTTAGAGGCAAATATTGTACTTTTTACTCCACTACATTTAGCTGCCAGCTTTAGTAACGTGAAAAACATGATACAATTAAAGTGCTTAGACTTTAATTAAATAAAACCCCATCACAGTATATTAAGTAGTTAAAGTGAGCTCTATATTTGCTAAATCAAAATGTTGCTTACATAAATGCATTAATACAAAAAATACAAAAATATATTTAGAATATATAAAACAATCTGAGTGGGGCTGCTCTGTATAACTAGTACTTTTAATTTTGATACTTTAAGTACATTTTGATGCTGATACTTTTGTACTTTTACTTCAGTAAGTTTTGAATGCAGGACTTTTACTTGCAGTGGAGTAATTTCACATTGTAGGATTAATACTTTTACTGAAGTAAGGGATCTGAATACTGTTTCCACCACTAGCGTGTGACAGCTGCTGCAGTGATCTTTACACCAAAGGTCTGCAGAAACAGCTGCAGATAAAATGCTTCTATCACTTCTCACTTCATTATTCTACACTGCCTCCACTGACAATCTGAAACAGTCAAATCTGATCTATGAACACTTAAGTTAGATTTCAGGAAAGAAGTTTTGTTAATACATATTTATGTATTTATGATAACATAACCTAATAAAATATTGATGCCACAACCACTTCACTGGAGTTACGTGTCTTCTTCTAATCTTCACTGAATCGCTGTAAAGAGAAGACAAAGGAACCTGGACTCAGTGTTTATATCATCATGGAGTATTTGCTTTCACATTATATGCAGTATGTTTGGACCAAAATGTAAAGTTTTCAGTCAATAATATCATTAAATCTTAGTTTCAGCTGTTTCCTCTCACTATACTGGATCATTTGGCTAATAATAAGAATTTATTATGTAAATATATCAAATATTTGAACAGTGAAGAGTTGTTTAACACTTGAAGAATTCAAGGTTTTACCAAAGACAGACTTATATTTATGAGAGTATTATATGAGTATGACAGTAAAGAGTTGCTAGTTGTAGGAGGAGCATCAGAGGAGGGAATCTGCCCACAGTGTTTGCACATTGTTGACATGATGAAGTACTCACTGTGATCAGTCAGAGCTGTATCATTGTCCACAGGAGTTGGAGAGGAGGAATGTTCGGAAGCTGTTGAAGAACATTGTCAGAAGTTGATTTAAAAAACTATAACAGTATTTATTAAAGAGAGAGGGACAGACAGATATTCTGACATAATACTTACAGTTTGCAGGCTTGAATCCTGGAATATAAATAAGAGATGAAGGTATTAAAACAGTACCGTGTTCTACTGAATATCAAGTCAAACTGTTACTTGTTTTTTTCATTAAACATTATCTTCTAGATGGTAAAACAGTCGTAAAAAATACAGCAACGCCTGTATAATTTACAACAATATTAAGTTGTCTTTTTTAGACCTTTTCCTTCATTGCATCCATCAAGTATGGAAAGTTGTGGCTTAAGTTCTCCTATGACAGTGGAGTAAAACTTGGTTAATGATATGTAAAAACATCATTATTTCTTACCATTCTTGTGTTTCCTCCAGAAGAAGAGTCCAGTGATGCAGAGTGCAAGAAGCAGCATCAATCCCACACAAACTCCAATAACAGCAGCAGCAGGAAACTCTGAGGGAGAAACTGGAACCAACACAGAACATTCTCACTTTGTCTCCTCTCCTGGATGGAGCTGATGTTGACGCCACTTACCTCTGTTGGTCCTGATCACTGCTTTGTCCAGTCTGGTGACGATGTCGTCCTTCACACCAGAGAGATGAAACACACACTCGTACCTGGTCCAGTCTTCAGGTTTGACTGATGAGAGGTCCAGGTCAACACTCATCTGGAAGGATCCATCGTGGTTGGGGAGGATCTCTCCGAGCTCCACGTCCTCATGAAGCTCCTCTCCATCTTTCCTCCAGAACATCATGGCTGCCTCAGGGTAGAAACCTGTAGCGTGGCAGCTGACTGGAGAGGAGGGAGTCTTCTGGAGGAGAGACACTGAGGGAAGGTCTGCAGAGAGAGAGAGAAGAGGAGGAAATAAAGGAGCGGCTTTATAAACATTATTGTGTCCATGAAATGATATCAGGTCATGTGATATTACCTTTTCTCAGCAGAGAGCTCTTGCCATAGTCCAGATACATCTTCAGCCATTCAGGGAACACATGAGTGAGGTAATAGGCAGAGTATTTTGTTCTAGCTTCATCAGCGTCCCATCTCTGTTTGGTGATGACAGCCTGTGGTTGTGGAGCGATCCATGTCAGTGTCTTCAGGTCCAATGATATAAAGTCTTCTCCATCATAACCAAACTGATTAAAACCATTAACTTCTCCGGTCTCATCATCCCACTCACAGCCACTCATCTTCTGTAAAATGTGATCACCTGAGAGAGAAACAGAGACTGAAACATGATGTACAGATGATATCTCAGGTTAAAGAAAGATGATCTGAAACATGTTTTGCATGTCATGAGGTTAGTCTCCCAGTCTTGTGGTGTGCTCGTGATTCAAGAGCAGATAATCAGTTCACTTTTTATTTATATGAGTGACATCAAACTGTCACACACAAATTCAAAGTGAAAGTCCTGTTTAGTTTGACCTATCTATCCACCCAGACCTCTCTCTACATGAACGTATTTGTGATCTGACAAAAACAAATATAATTCTGGAGAAAATATTTTCCCTTAAAACCTAATTGATTATGCAGTTTTGTGTTATGGGAACATATTTTTAACATTAGGAAATGACCTGGTCTCATGGAAAATAGTAAAATCCACAGTTTGAAGCCAGGGCTCTATGTTGAAAACCTGATCAAATACAATGCATGATGACCATAGGATCAAACATTATGGCTTAACTGGGTTTCAATGGGGACATTTCGTCCTTGAGATTCAGAGTGTCTGTTCTGACACTCTGTTATTATAGACTTATTATAGGAACTGAGATTGAACAAAAAAACCTGGTTTAACACATCTAAAATGATTAAAAAAAGAAGAAGAAATTAAAGCAGTAAAACGATATCATGTAACAGTATATAGTGTACCTCCACTTTGGTTGAAGCGATGTTTCAAATGGTCAATCGAGGCTTTGAAAAAGTGAGTCTCCTCAAGACATGTTCGACTGTACGACGCCAACTGCTGAGGATCACTTTCAAATACTTTTCTCATCCAGTCATGTTTTGGTTCAACCATCTTTTCATAGCTGTCGCAGTAACCCATGACAAGTTCATCAACCAATCCAACAGCTACAAACTCTGGAACATTTTGGAATCCAGAAGATCCAGTTGTAAAAAACTTCAAGGAGTGTTTAACTGTCGGACAAACAAGGTTATACAATCAGTACAAACATCGTAAATATGATGCATTCAGTGTTATTCGGTTAAAAACAAATATCCATATAAAGGCAAAGTAGAAGTGAAAGTAAATAAATATAAAGACGTGTTTTAGCTGCGCAGGAACAAATGCAGAGCTGACTGGAAAAGTGAAGCAGAGATTAAAAGGTGATGGTACCTGGAGATGCCACATGACAGAGGAGAAGCAACGAGAGGAACTTCTTCATCTTCTCAATAAAGGAGTGTAAACAGAGACAGGTACCAAGAGAGACGGCTCACTGACCTCTCAGTCCCTGTACCTGTCAGGTGATTCAGTTACTGCCACGCCCCTTTAGGAGACGAGCTGCAGGTCCGATGGGAGAAATAAAACTGAGCGCTGATTATGATGTGTAACATGATTTAAAGATTAATTTTGGAGTGAGGGATACGGAAGGAGAAGCAGGTTAGAGAGTTTAGATAACTGATATTGATGAACCTGACTCTAAAGACTCTAAAGGAAGTTGTAGCTGGAAAGACTGAGGAATGTTGCTCTGGCAGCTTGTTTCACTGCAGTGACTTCTCTCACAGCTGACTCATTTCAGAGTTATGTTGCTCTCTAGTGGTAACATAAGGAAACACACTCTAGCCTCAAGATTAAAGGGCACTCAATGCTTCACACTTAAAAAACTCAGAAAAGTAACTCTTCTTCAGATCCTAAACAAAATATAAATGTGGATAAAGATATGAAGCTGGATACATCACTGAACAGCTGAAACTTTAACACCACACACTTGGTATGCCCGTGTCTTTTTCATTGTAATTTTATTCATTAATAGTATACAATGCACATTTGAAGTTATAAAAAGTATTTTTAAAAAGTGAATGTGAATCAGGAAACTTGGGCAGGAAACACATTTTTGTATCAAATTTTAAAAAACAGAATAGAAGTTCATTTTAAATAATCAAACTAAATCAGATTTATATGGTAAATTATACATTTGTGATGAGAAATAAAACAATTCAACTTTGAAATATCAAGCACAAATTATACCTATGATACTAAAGTATAGTAATATAGCGGCTTCATTGTTGCAGGAAACCACTTTTCAGTCTCTTTTGCTTCTGTAAAGATATATAATGTGACGAGTGTCAAAGTTTCACTGTTTCACCAGTTGGTCAGACACACTTGGATTCAGCTTCTCAGAGAGTTCAGAGCTGCTGTCAGGAGCTGTGAGGTCAGAAACAAACTGTTAGAGTGAAACTGTGTAAAGTCTGATCATCCTGCTCTGAACTTTGAGGAACTGTAAAGCAGGAAAAGTGTTGATTTGAAAAAAAGGAAGTTTTACTAACCAGATAGAGGGCATTTGGCTGAAATCAAAACAGACGAATTGTTTTAGTTGGAAATCCCAGAATTTCTTTTGTCAACTTCTCCCCAGTGAAAATAATCCTCTCTTCTACTCACTCAAACTGAAAAATAAATCCATCCCACCATTATATGTAGATCTTATTTGATTTCTTCACTCTCCGACATAATCATGGTTTAGTCATATTATCAGGACTTACAGAGCGCTGTAAGGCTCTCTGAAATGATGGGGTAAGGAACTGATGCTGGTTTCAATTTAGCTACTTGGATTTAAGAATCAAGTATTTAAAAAAGTAATTTAAAATGAGATGACCTTTTCATTTATCTCTCTTACCTTTCTTCCTTTTGTAAATGATAAATCCAGTGGCTGTGATGAAGAAGAGAACAAGAACAACAGCTGCAGCAGTGATGGACGTGATCAGGTCTCTGGTCTTCACTGTTAAAGGAAAAGTAAATAAATCAAATCCTGCTTTGCTTTCAGACTTTAGCTGACCTCAGGTCATTTCAGAGAGAGGCCGTTCCTAACGGCTGTGCTGCAAATGCAGGTGCACATGCACATTCCTTCAGATGCTGAAAGCCTGATTCAATGGTGGGAAACCCTGCAGAAAGAGTTGCTATTCAGCAGGAGGAGGGCTGTATTTTTTCTCTTTATTCTGGCTTAATTTTATGCATTTATTTATTTGCTTTTTCCAGAAAAATGCCTACCCCAACATGGACATGCAGCACAAACCCCTCACTTGTGCAGTAAATAGATATGGTCTGAAAACAGACATGTGGTCCATGTTATCCAGGTTATGTTCGGTCAAGTTGAGTCCTTCGTTTATACAAATCAAGTCACAACATGAAACACAATTATTTAACAGAAAACGGCCATTTGATCCTGCATTAAATTACTCAACAATTTCAAAATGCGATCATCATCGAAACATAACGAATTAAAACTAACTTTAATTAAATTAATTAAAACTAACTTTAATTCCTACGTATCCACAGTTTGTAGAAACATACTGTTACAATGTCAGTGTTTTATTTTACCTATCGGGTTGATTGGTGATTTCAGTCGTTAAATTACACAGACACTTGTAATGTAAACATTAACAATATAGAATATTTTTTAAATTTTATATTTAAAGTCCAAGTCACAACAGTGACTTGAGTCGACTCAAGTCTAAGTCACAGTGACACAAATCCACATCTCTGTCTATTAGTGCTTCAAAACCTTCTATGACTTAGAAAATCCATTAATATCGTTCAGTTCAGATGATCTGACCAGTGACACTGAGGCTTTGAACTTTTTGATGATGACTTTTAGCTACAGGAAATTGTAGCTCAACAACTAAAACACATCCATACAGTCCCACTCAGCACCATTAAATGTCATCCTCACCTCTGTTGGTCCTGATCACTGCTTTGTCCAGTCTGGTGACGATGTCGTCCTTCACACCAGAGAGATGAAACACACACTCGTACCTGGTCCAGTCTTCAGGTTTGACTGATGAGAGGTCCAGGTCAACACTCATCTGGAAGGATCCATCGTGGTTGGGGAGGATCTCTCCGAGCTCCACGTCCTCATGAAGCTCCTCTCCATCTTTCCTCCAGAAGATCATGGCTGCCTCAGGGTAGAAACCTGTAGCGTGGCAGCTGACTGGAGAGGAGGGAGTCTTCTGGAGGAGAGACACTGAGGGAAGGTCTGCAGAGAGGAGAAAGAAAGGGAAGAAATTAAGAGATTAAAAAGGGAGAAATCAAGATAAGAAATGGAGAAAATGTGAGACTGAAGCAATAAAACATATATGAAATCGAATCAATGACAATACAATGATAGTTCAGTCTCAGCAAAAGTGGTTGAGTTTCAGCAGACTGTATAAACATTATTGTGTCCATGAAATGATATCAGGTCATGTGATATTACCTTTTCTCAGCAGAGAGCTTTTGCCATAGTCCACATACATCTTCAGCCAATCAGGAAAAATCTGAGTGAGGATATTCTCATTGTATTTCAATCTAACTTTGTCAGCGTCCCATCTCTGTTTGGTGATGACAGCCTGTGGTTGTGGAGCGATCCATGTCAGTGTCTTCAGGTCGAATGATAAAAAGTCTTCTCCGTTATAACCATACTGATTAAAACCATTAACTTCTCCGGTCTCATCATCCCACTCACAGCCACTCATCCTCTGTAAAATGTGATCACCTGAGAGAGAAACAGAGACTGAAACA
This sequence comes from Centropristis striata, assembly GCF_030273125.1. Taxonomy (NCBI): domain Eukaryota; kingdom Metazoa; phylum Chordata; class Actinopteri; order Perciformes; family Serranidae; genus Centropristis; species Centropristis striata. Next base: position 29,913,519 of record NC_081530.1, read on the forward strand.
TGATGTACAGATGATATCTCAGGTTAAAAAAAGATGATCTTTAACATGTTGTGCATGTCATGAGGTTAGTCTCCCAGTCTTGTGGTGTGCTCATGATTCAAGAGCAGATAATCAGTTCACTTTTTATTTCAATGAGTGACATCAAACTGTCACACACAAAGTCAAAGTCCTGTTTAGTTTGACCTATCTATCCACACAGACCTCTCTCTACATGGACTTGTGGAGTTTGATTACAAACGTATTTGTGATCTGACAAAAACAAACATAATTCTGGAGAAAGTATTTTCCCTTATAACCTAATTGATTATGCAGTTTTGTGTTATGGGAACATCATCTTAAGAGACCAGGGCTAACATTAGGAAATTACCTGGTCTCATGGAAAATAGTCAAATCTACAGTTTGAAGCCAGGGCTCTATGTTGAAAACCTGATCAAATACAATGCATGATGACCATAGGATCAAACATTATGGTTTAACTGGGTTTCAATGGGGACATTTTGTCCTTAAGGTTCAGAGTGTCTGTTCTGACTACACAGGTTATTATAGATTATTATAGGAACTGATAATAATAAAATAAAATAAAATAAAATAAAACTGCTTTAACACAGCTAGATAAATTATAATAAAACTTAAACAATCAAAGCAGTAAAAACATATAATATGACAGTACTGCATAGTGTACCTCCACTTTGGTTGAAGCGCTGCTTCAAATGGTCAATCGAGGCTTTGAAAAAGTGAGCCCCCTCCTCAAGACATGCTGCAGTGAACCACGCCAACTGCTCAGGATCACTTTCTAATACTTTTCTCGCCCAGTCATGTTTTGGTTCTGCTATCTTCTTATCCATGTTGCAGTAACCCAACACAAGTTCATCAACCATTGCAACACCCACAAACTCTGGAACATTTTGGAATCCAGAAGATGCAGTTGTAAAAATCTTGAAGGAGTGTTTAACTGTCGGACAAACAAGGTTTTACAATCAGTACAAACATCGGTAATATGGTGCATTCAGTGTTATTCGATTACAAATAGTCATAACAAGGAAAAATAGAAGTGAAAGTAAATAATATCAGCTGCGCAGCAACAAATGCAGAGCTGACTGGAAAAGTGAAGCAGAGATTAAAAAGGTGATGGTACCTGGAGATGCCACATGACAGAGGAGAAGCAACGAGAGGAACTTCTTCATCTTCTCAATAAAGGAGTGTAAACAGAGACAGGTACCAAGAGAGACGGCTCACTGACCTCTCAGTCCCTGTACCTGTCAGGTGGGCTCAGTTACTGCCACGCCCCTTTAGGAGACGAGCTGCAGGTCCAATGGGAGAAATAAAACTGAGCGCAGATTATGATGTCTAACACACGATTCAGGTATAATAACGTTACAAGTTGCCTAGTTGTCTCGGTTTCCTTTTAGTGCGCGCCCTGTCACTAGATCACGCATGAACCATGTGGCCCACCATACATGGAGAGGGCAGTTTAGATCGCCAGGTGAGCTCCAACATCAATAATGTGCGTGAGAGGAAACATAAACGGGCCTCAGAACCTACAACTTCTACTCAATAAAGCTGTGTCTAGTGCTAAAATGGTTTCATCATAGATATAAATGTTTAAGATATAAAACACGATCTTACCTGAAAATGCAATGTGGCAGAATACAGGCACCAGCATCAAGGTGTTCAGAAGTGGCTTTTAGCTGAGTTGTGATCTGGTTGTGATAAGCCTCATTTTCTGCCTTATCAACACTGTGGGTTTGTTTTATTTGGCTAAGGCGGCTCCTCTCCTCCCTCTCACCTTTATTTCCTCTCACAGACTTTATAAATAACAGTGATGTGAATTTGGTCTCTTTTTAGTGATCCGGATAATTTGGCTCAGCTCACCAAGAAGAGCCGGCTCTTTCGACTCCCAAATGGCTCTGCATTTTACCCCTTAAACTTGAGCCAAATTTAGCGGTTTAAAAAAAAGAAGAAAAAAAAGAAGACATTTTTGGGGCATTTTATAGCTTTATTGATAGAGAGATATTCAGAGTGAAAGGGGGAGACATGAAAAAGGGCTCTGAGCCAGATTTTGGAACCTGGGCTGCCCACTCAGGAGGACTGAGTGAGCCTCTATGGTATGCGCCCTACCAGGTGTGCCACCGGAGACGCCCAAATTTAAGCGCTGTTTTGACTTGTGATTTGTATTTGAACACATACATCACTTAAATTTCAATACATTGCTGTAGCCAATTGCATTTACAGTTGTAAAATCCCTTGTAACTCTCTAACTTGCTTGAAGAACCACTCTGCTACACAAAGCAGATAGAAAATGCCTATAAAAACCTGAGCATAGAAATTAAAAAAGGACAGCTATTGACATTTTAATTTTATTTTATTTAAACACACACACCTAAAAAAAACAAGTAAAGTACTGAAAAAATAGAAATTAAATACAGCAATCAAGTAAATGTGCTTTGTTAATGCCAACTACTGACATCTGGACAAAAAATACATATTTATTTTTGGTATAGAGTAAAAATAATAATAACTAAACAACATAATACAAATAAGTATAATACAATGTGCAAAACAGCAGCATCCAACAGTTTTAGGTGTCTCAGTGCTGCCACCCCGCCCCCCCCTGCTTTGTGGTATGATCCTCAATCCTCAAATGATTGGTTCACACAGCATGCACGTGACAACCGTAGTCAGCGTCTGCAGCACCCACAGGTAGCTACTTTTCCTAACGAAAAAAGTGAAAATGAAAGAAGAACAGCTCGCTGACGGACGTGAGCCGGCTCCCATCGTTCACTTAAAAGAGCCGGCTCTTTGAACTGGATTGTTCGCGCCCTACACATCACTTATAAAGAAAGTTCCTCTCAGCAGAGATGTGAGGAGAGATTCAAGGAAGAGACGTGATGCTGGAGGAACAGCCTTCCTCATGAGGAGATGGAAATTATAATAACAAACCTGCAAAGAGTGTTTTCATTGTTCAGTCATGATTCAGATTCTACACACGACCGGCCATAACATTAGGAACACTTGTATAATCTAATGTGATCCAATGCAACATCTCCATCCATAAATTCTTCCTTTACAATAATAATAATAATGTTCAGTTTGGATTGACAGCATCAGAGTTATTAATCTAACTATATTTTCATTATGGAGGTTGTAGTTTGCATTCGTGTTGAACTGGACTGCATTATTATTGATTGTAATATTTTGGCCACCCAGTATAAATACTTGAGTGCCAGAATATTAGAAACATCTCTTAATATAATGCAGTCCAATTCAACACCACTGCAAACTACAACCTCTATAATGAAAATGTAGTTATATTAATAACTATGTGACAGTGCCATTCAAAATGGAAAATTATTATTGTAAAGGCAAAATCTAATAGATTATACCCAAGTGTACCTAATGATATGGAAGGCTGGTGTAGCCACTGTTGGTGTCACTGTTTCCACAGATTATTTGTGTCATCTACAGATTCACAAGAATGCAACACTGTTAATATATCAGTAAAGCTGCCTGGTCACTTTGTCTACAGAGACACACTCACTGATGATGAAGCGTCAGTGCTGGGGTCTTCATTATGCCACCATTAAGGAATAATATGAGAATAATACTGAATATAACTGTGAGCAGGTGTTGCAAGTTCAATTTGTTGAACTTGAATTTGAGTTGCAACATAAAAGAAAACATTTCTCTCAAAGAAACAACACTGACATGCAGTCAAAAGGAGAAAATGTAGCAGCACCTCAAGATAATCTCCAGTTCAGCAAATGGGAAAAATGTTAATTAAGACTGGAAATCTTTTCTACAACATTAAGTCTTCTATCAGTGTCTGAGAACTGAGAACATTCAGCTTGTATAAATCACCAGTGAAATGACAATAAAGAAACAATTCAAAGTAAATGATAAATTCAGGAAAATAAACTGTCCAGCCCCTTGTGTGTGAAAAATGTTTAATATGTGTTTAAAACATGTTACATGTTTGGGTCTGGTCTTATCAAACAAAGATAAGCACAAGAAGAACACATTTAGTCTAAAAAACATCAATTTAACTAAAAATAGACCCTTGACAAATAGATTTTAGGTGAATCAGTTTTCCAAAAAAAAAGAAAATGGCAATATGCAATAAAGTTTATTACATGTGGTTGGAAAAACTTGATTCTAATTGATCGATAATGGCATTGTAGGGTGCGTTAATTCTACATAACAGACTGTTGAGAGGTATAACAGAACGTTGCTATATATAGAGACTTGCTATGGATATAGTTCTGATCATGGACAGTGTAGGATCATGTTCAATCATATCAATATGCATAAAGAAATCCTCAACAGCTGTGGCAAACAAAAAAAAATTAAAGAATAAAAGCTGATTCAACATTAAGTGCTTTGCCTCTGGGTCTAGCATCACCATGTCAGAGATCATTTCATGATATTGTACACTCTATGTAAATTATCTCTTACATATCGTTACATGACATGTCATCAATGCTAATCATCAGCAAAGACAAGAGATCACATGACTGAATAACATGAATTTGATATGTAAAAGCCCCAAGATTCTGCACTGGAAACATGGTTGTGTGTTGTGTGAGGTGGCGGAATGTCACCAATTACATTTACTCAAGTAAAATGATTATGAGTTACTTGTACCTAACTTGAGTATTTACACTTTAAGTAACTATATACTTCCACTCCACTACATTTTAGAGGCAAATATTGTACTTTTTACTCCATAACAGGAAAGCATCAGACCTTACACACGAACATTAGGTATATAGTAACAGAAATAGGAAAACTGGGCAGTTGCTGTTCGAACCAAGGACCTGTTTGTGTATCTTGAATATTGTACTTGTCAATAAATCCCGCAGGGCTGTCTTTCTAGAAACTCTTGTTGTCTCTTAAGATTTTCCACTACAGTGTGACAGCTGCTGCAGTGATCTTTACACCAAAGGTCTGCAGAAACAGCTGCAGATAAAATGCTTCTATCACTTCTCACTTCATTATTCTACACTGCATCTACTGACAATCTGAAACAGTCTAATCCAATCTATAAAACACTTAAGTTAGATTTCAGTAAAAGAAGTTTTGTTAATACATATTTATGTCACATAACATAACCTAATAAAATATTGATGCCACAACCACTTCACTGGAGTTACGTGTCTTCTTCTAATCTTCACTGAATCACTGTAAAGAGAAGACAAAGGAACCTGGACTCAGTGTTTATATCATCATGGAGTATTTGCTTTCACATTATATGCAGTATGTTTTGACCAAAATGTAAAGTCAATTTCAGTCAATAATATCATAAAATCTTAGTTTCAGCTGTTTCCTCTCACTATACTGGATCATTTGGCTAATAATAAGAATTTATTATGTAAATATATCAAATATTTGAACAGTGAAGAGTTGTTTAACACTTGAAGAATTCAAGGTTTTACCAAAGACAGACTTATATTTATTTACATTACATTACATGTCATTTAGCAGACGCTTTTGTCCAAAGCGACTTACAATAAGTGCATTCAACCTGATGGTACTAGACATAGACCATAGGAATCGAGTAAGTACACAACTTTAAGAGCTAACTGTCATTGCTAAGGAGTGCTATATGTTAAAGAAGAAAAGAAGAGAAAAGAAGAAGAATTTTTTTTTTTTTTTTTTTTTTTTTAAATATATATATCTGTTAGGTGACCATGACTTGACCGAGGTATTGTTGGAAGAGATAGGTCTTCAGCCTGCGGCGGAAGATGTACAGGCTGTCTGAGGTCCTGATGTCGGTGGGGAGCTCGTTCCACCATTTGGGAGCCAAGACAGAGAAAAGTCTGGAAGTGGTTTTGAGGCGAGTTGACCCACGCAAGGTGGGAGTCGCCAGCTGTTTGGCTGATGCAGAGCGGAGAGGACGGGCAGGGGTGTAGAGTTTGACAAGATCCTGGATGTAAGTAGGACCTGAACCGTTAGCAGCAGAGTACGCCAGAGCTAGAGTCTTGAAGCGTATCCGCGCAGCCACTGGTAGCCAGTGGAGGGAGCGGAGGAGGGGTGTTGTGTGTGAAAATTTGGGAAGATTGAAGACCAATCGAGCAGCTGCATTCTGGATGAGTTGTAGAGGTCGGATGGCTTTGGCAGGCAGACCTGCCATGAGGGAGTTGCAGTAGTCCAGGCGTGAGATGACCAGGACCTGGACCAGGACCTGAGCTGCCTTCTGGGTGAGAAACGGGCGGATTCTCCTGATGTTATGCAGCAAGAATCTGCAAGATCTGGTAGTGGCGGTGATGTTTGTTGAGAGGGACAGTTGGTTGTTTATGAGAGTATTATATGAGTATGACAGTAAAGAGTTGCTAGTTTTAGGAGGAGCATCAGAGGAGGGAATCTGCCCACAGTGTTTGCACATTGTTGACATGATGAAGTACTCACTGTGATCAGTCAGGAGCTGTATCATTGTCCACAGGAGTTGGAGAGGATGAATGTTCGGAAGCTGTTGAAGAAAATTGCCAGAAGTTGATTTAAAATCTATAAGAGTATTTATTAAAGAGAGAGGGACAGACAGATATTCTGACATAATACTTACAGTTTGCAGGCTTGAATCCTGGAATACAAATAAGAGATGAAGGTATTAAAACAGTACCGTGTTCTACTGAATATCAAGTCAAACTGTTACTTGTTTTTTTCATTAAACATTATCTTCTAGATGGTAAAACAGTCTTAAAAAATACAGCAACACCTGTATAATTTACAACAATATTAAGTTGTCTTTTTTAGACCTTTTCCTTCATTGCATCCATGAAGTATGGAAAGTTGTGGCTTAAGTTCTCCTATGACAATGGAGTAAAACTTGGTTAATGATATGTAAAAACATCATTATTTCTTACCATTCTTGTGTTTCCTCCAGAAGAAGAGTCCAGTGATGCAGAGTGCAAGAAGCAGCATCAATCCCACACAAACTCCAATAACAGCAGCAGCAGGAAACTCTGAGGGAGAAACTGGAACCAACACAGAACATTCTCACTTTGTCTCCTCTCCTGGATGGAGCTGATGTTGACGCCACTTACCTCTGTTGGTCCTGATCACTGCTTTGTCCAGTCTGGTGACGATGTCGTCCTTCACACCAGAGAGATGAAACACACACTCGTACCTGGTCCAGTCTTCAGGTTTGACTGATGAGAGGTCCAGGTCAACACTCATCTGGAAGGATCCATCGTGGTTGGGGAGGATCTCTCCGAGCTCCACGTCCTCATGAAGCTCCTCTCCATCTTTCCTCCAGAACATCATGGCTGCCTCAGGGTAGAAACCTGTAGCGTGGCAGCTGACTGGAGAGGAGGGAGTCTTCTGGAGGAGAGACACTGAGGGAAGGTCTGCAGAGAGGAGAGAGAGATTTAATTTTACTATAAAGTGCATAACTAGTTTAGTATGCTTTTGTGCTCCCTTATTGGACTTTTTTGGGGGTACAATAACTTGCTGAATATATAGAAGCAGTTATTATTCCATTCATTTCTTCAATAAAAAAAAACCATCAAAGGAAAATCCTGTCCAGTGTTAAAATGATCTGTTATTCTGTCTCTTTGTCTGTCTCTGTTGTCCGTCTCTGTGCGTGACGCAGGTCACTATCAAAGGTCACTATCGAATGCATGTGTAATTCACTGTGTGTGTGCCCTCTTTCTATGCATTTATATATTAATCATGTAAGATGCTTTTGATACAATGATCATGTGCTAATATTGTTTAAAAACTATGATTACTCTAGATACATCAAAACTAAATACATTTACCCCAACTGCTTAAACTTAGTAAGATTATATCATCATAAAAAGATATATTATATGCTTTGTATTTTATGTGCATGTTGCAACATCTGTGTCTCCAATTATATCTCTGCAAGTCATAACAAGGCAGGAGGTTGTGTTGAATGTTTTGGGGAACAGGTCTGGACACGGACATGGTGTTCTGGGCAGATTACTGCCTGGTGACATGACGTGTCCCAATATTGATTAAAACTGACGAATCAACAGATCAAGAGGGCGGCACTTCCTGGAAGAAATCTACCTTCATGATGAGTAAATCTGTTAGAATATAATAAGGGGTTCGAGGGAAATGAGACTAGTCCAGATTTCATGACCTGAAACCTGTCTCCTGTGTATCAGGGAAGTGATGTTTGAACCCACAGAGATCTCTATAACTGCACATTTCTTGACGTATTGTAATAAAATGTAAAACTAAGAACTTGGACGTCTCCTGCTCATCATTCCCCATCAAACGATCTGCACAGAGAAATAGGTGAGAATTTTCTGTTGGTGTCAGATAATTAAATTTTAAAGGTTTCCTCAATGCATTTCTCTAACACCAGTGTGCATTCTAACCGATCCACCCTGATGGCTACAAGTTTTAAAAACCAGTAAGAATATACAGTCCAGTACTATCCAAAGAAATATCAGGTCATGTGATATTACCTTTTCTCAGCAGAGAGCTCTTTCCATAGTCCACAAACAACCTCAGGTGTGCAGGGCAAAACTGAGTGAGGAAATACTCATTGAATTTCAATCTAGCTTCATCAGCGTCCCATCTCTGTTTGGTGATGACAGCCTGTGGTTTTGGAGCGATCCATGTCAGTGTCTTCAGATCAAATGATATAAAGTCTTCTCCGTTATAACCATACTGATTAAAACCATTAACTTCTCCAGTCTCATCATCCCACTCACAGCCACTCATCCTCTGGAAAATGTGATCACCTGAGAGAGGGTATAGGGAAATATAAATTTGTGTTATGGGAACATAAATATTAAGAGACCAGGGCTAACATTTAGAAATTACCTGTTCTCATGGAAAATAGGAAAATCTACAATTTTGAAGCCAGGGCTCTAGGTTGAAAACCTGATCAAATATAATGCATGATGACCATAGGATCAAACATTATGGTTTAACTGGGTTTCAATGGGGACATTTTGTCCTTAAGGTTCAGAGTGTCTGTTCTGAATACACAGGTTATTATAGACTTATTATAGGAACTGAGGTTGAAAAAAATTAAACAATCAAATCAGTAAAAAGTATATAATACGATAGTATATAGTGTACCTCCACTTTGGTTGAAGCGATGTTTCAAATGGTCAATCGAGGCTTTGAAAAAGGTAACCCCCTACTCATGACATGTTCGAGTGTACCACTCCAACTGCTGAGGGTCACTTTCTAATAATTTTCTAATGCTATACAAAAAATTAGATACAAAAAAATAAAGCAGTAAAAATATGACAGTATTGTACCTCCACTTTGGTTGAAGCGCTGCTTCAAAAGGTCAATCGAGGCTTTGAGGTGGTTCGGCAAATCCTCAGCACATTCTCGAGTGTACCACGCCAACTGCTGAGGTTCACTTTCTAATAATTGTCTCATCCAGTCCTGTTTTGGTTCAACGATCCTTTTATCTATGTCACAGTAACCTACCAGAAGTTCATCAACCAATGCAACAACCACAAACTCTGGGACTTTTTGGAATCCAGAAGATCCAGTTGTAAAAAACTTCAAGGAGTGTTTAACTGTCGGACAAACAAGGTTATACAATCAGTACACTCATCGGGAATATGGTGCATTCAGTGTTATTTGGTTACAAATAGTCATAACAAGGTCAAGTAGACGTGAAAGTAAATAATATCAGCTGCGCAGCAACAAATGCAGAGCTGACTGGAAAAGTGAAGCAGAGATTAAAAAGGTGATCGTACCTGGAGATGCCACATGACAGAGGAGAAGCAACGAGAGGAACTTCATCTTGTTTCAATAAAGAAGTGTAAACGTTAAGGTTAGATGCTTAGAAGCGAGATGGCTCACTGACAACTCAGTTCCTTTACCTTTCAGGTGAGTTCAGTTACTGCCACGCCCCTTTAGACAAGCTGCGGCAGGTTTGTTGATTACAACGGGTGGCAGCAACAAGAAAATACATTTTAACACAACAATGAAAATATGGCTCAAATGGACACTCAAAAATAATTTTAACATATGTTGTGACTGTACATTTTGAGTGTGTCACACAATCACACAAATATTATTGAATTATAAATATTTATGCATAATTTTAATATTGCAGCTTGTACAGGCTGACATTTCAACTAATTTATCCACGGGGCAGCTTATACATCTCAATTTATTGATTAACTTATATTTTGTATTAATAAGCTGAATATGCAAAGCAACTAAAGCTGTCAATAAAATAAAAACAACATAGAATTGTGAAAATAACAACACAAAACAAAGACAGTATTTCATTCTGAAATAACCAAATCTAAAAAAGTATATTGAAACTGTACAGTTCTAGATTAATATCTCTTCTTAGATTAAGGATGCAAAATTAAGTTGTATTCATTTGTTATTTTTTGTGCAGTTCAGGGAATATTATGGTATATATATATATGTAAGATGAATTATGAAAATAACACACATTCTGCAGTAGGTCATGGTGAACTGCTGGCTAAATGAGATGTACTTACATAATATATTTCTATTATGCAATGAAGTTAAACTCAATAAAAATGGTGAAAATGATATTTATGGTTATTACACAAACAAATCAATCTGTGTCAAATCTTTTATCCAGACATTGTAGTATTTATATTATTATTATTATAGCTCTGGTTGACCAAACCTCTTTCTGCTCTCTGCTGATCAATACCTGAGTTGATCACTGCTTATTCACCTTTACAGAGAAGTCAGCAGTGACAGCGCCCCCTGTGGACGAATACTATATCTGCCTTTAAACTGAATTAAAAGTTGAAATTAAATGGAGGCTGTTACACTCTAAACAGTAATGTTCTCAATAACCCAAACACACAAATTCTATTTATTTTTTATTTTTTACCATTTTTCAGCTTTATTTGATAGTGGGAGACATAAATAAATAAATAGGAGTCATAAATAGAAGCTTTGAAAGAAAATCAAACAGTTTCCCACTTTAGATTTCACAACTTTAAGTGTTCTATTTTACTGACAAGTTATAAAAATTGACAAAAAAGTGCTATAAAAAGAAGCTTAAATTTAAGAAAAATGTTATCTGAATTTTTTTTAAATGCTTAAAAATCCAGATCACACAATTAATTTAATCTTTATATTATATTGACACGTGATAAAAGCTGACAATTAAAAATGAGCCATAAAATACGTTTTGAGAGCAATGAACGAATAAAAGTTATTCAAAAGAAATGAAACAAAACATTTTAGAAAACCAGATAAAATATTTATTTTACAGCTTTATATTTTACACACACCATATCTTTACATGATTATTTACACACTGGTGGACTTTTTAAGTGAAGAACAGAATTCAGTTCACCAAATTAAAAGTAAAGAAAAAGAGCTTCTTCTCCATAAAAAACCTTGTAAACCAGATCAGAGATCTTCTCCACAACATGACAGAGTTTAGAAGTGTTGTACGGGACATGACAGGACTCAGAGAGACACCAGCATCACACAACAACAACACATGTTGTCCAGTGTTGTGTCACAGGGTTTCTGGATTTAAGATGTTTAAGTGGAACATTATAAATATTAAAACCCTTGAGAAGCTCACCTTCCACTTCAGGCTTGTGTCTAATATTTATACTCACCACCAGTTTGTGTTAAACCATATCTGATGAATTTGTTAACCAGGAAAATGTCACTCATTTAAAAAAAGGTTTGACATTTGGTCTTTTCTTTGCATCATATTTTCAATTGTTGAAGGCGTCTTTGTTGAGCAGCAGGTGTGAAAAGTTCACGTCTCCTGAAGCAACCCACTTTGTGCAGGGTTGTGTGTTTGGCCTTCAGGGTTTTCTTTTCCAGAATTCAGTTTCTCAGAGAGCTCAGAGTTGTTTTCACAGGATGACTCGCATTCGGCTGAAAAACAAAACACACACATCATTTTAGTCGTCACAACTGCCAAATGCCAGAGTATCTTCTAACACCTTCTTCTCTGTGGACATGATCCCCTCTTCTATTCACTCACACTGACAAATTCATCTCCTCTACGTTTCTTTTTTTAACCCACTTAACTTCTTTAATAATCACTTCTTTCTTAAGTCATCGTACTAAAAATCATTTTAGGATCCAAAACCAGTTCCACGGTGTAAACCTTTATGTTGACACGTGTTTCTTTTCCTCAACACACAGCTCACTCTGGCTCCTCTTGAAAAAGGGTTTTATTAATCCGCTGTCCCTTGAACAAATAATAAACTAAAATACTCTCCACAACACAGTTAAAAACGTTGTGACTCCACTCTCTACCTGCGAGCTCCTACCTGCCTTAAAGTAGCACACAACTGTCAGGTTGTCTTAATGGGACATGAATGTATTACCAGTTAAGCACTTAAAAAAACAAAACACAACTTTACTCTATAAATGTAAACTGGCATTAACCATAATATATGAAGTATATAAGGAAATAGAAATATTAACGTTTAAACTAAAATCATGTGTAACTAGATTATTATTTTGCTCTTCTGGTCCGATCACCATGACTCTGCTCTGAGCCGTTCACCACTTACTGTTGAAGATTGTTTCTCTTTCACAATCTGAATAAAAGCCTCAACTCACAGTCTGAAATACTTTAAAAAAGAGAGAAAATCTCTCTGTTTGGGTCTCTCACCTTTCTTCTTTCTGCAAATCAGGACTCCAATCACAGCGATGAGGATGAGAGCAAGAACAACGACTGCAGCGATGATGATGGCGGTCATGTCAGTGGGCTTCTCTGTGGAGCAGAAAACAACAAGAAATAGTCACAACGTGAACAGATGAAGCAGGTCAGAAGAGAAGAACGTCAGTTTGTCCACCAGAACACAATCCTGTAGACATTGTTTGTTCTGCTCTTGTTATTTTTATCCCTTCTTATCTGAACATAATTACTGTATCTATTTGTTGTTTGTTTATTCTTGTCTATAGCTTTGTTGTCTTTGTTTAGCTGCATGTCTGTGTTGGTTTCTGTCCCATATTTGGTTTTTGACACAAACTCCGTTTTGAATGTTAACATTTTCGGCCAATAAACTTGATTCTGACTGATTTACTGATAGATACATTCTTCCATCAATTTATTAAAATTTTCCATTATTTAGGCTCTAAAACTGGCCAGTAGTTCAGTCAATACAGTGATTATTATATATTATTCTCTCTGAACTGTGGATACAAATAAAAATGGTTACAAACATTTATCTTAATTATTTTTTTAATTATGATTTAACAACTAAAATAAACTTACAAAAGGTGATACAAACATTAAAATCTAAAAATAAATATATATTTATTATTATTTATATTTTTTATATTAACCAAAGCTTAAGCAAACATTGGACAGGCAACACAAAACAAACTGTGGTAATAATTCTGAGTCCAGAAGTGGGTGGTGTGTTGGTTTAATATTTAAAGCAGAAAAGAGATTCAATGTTAACTTTACTGTCATTCATATTATTCACAGGACAAGTGAACAGCAGAACGATTTCTGATATAAGTCTTAAAATGATATATAAAAAACTAAAATCAAGAAACTGGAAACAAAACTGGATAAAGGAAAGAGTTTAACGACAGATAGAAGTCTCACCTCTGTTGGTCCTGATCACTGCTTTGTCCAGTCTGGTGACGATGTCGTCCTTCACACCAGAGAGATGAAACACACACTCGTACCTGGTCCAGTCTTCAGGTTTGACTGATGAGAGGTCCAGGTCAACACTCATCTGGAAGGATCCATCGTGGTTGGGGAGGATCTCTCCCAGCTCCACGTCCTCATGAAGCTCCTCTCCATCTTTCCTCCAGAACATCATGGCTGCCTCAGGGTAGAAACCTGTAGCGTGGCAGCTGACTGGAGAGGAGGGAGTCTTCTGGAGGAGAGACACTGAGGGAAGGTCTGCAGAGAGGGACAGAGAAAGGGAAAAATGAAGAAATTAAGAAGGGAGAAATCAAGATAAGAAATGGAGAAAATTTGAGACTGAAGCCATAAAACGTATATTAAATCAAATCAATGACAATACAATGATAGTTCAGTCTCAGCAGGCTGTATAAACATTATTGTGTCCATGAAATGATATCAGGTCATGTGATATTACCTTTTCTCAGCAGAGAGCTCTTGCCATAGTCCAGATACATCTTCAGCCATTCAGGGAATACCTGAGTGAGGTAATACTCATTGTCTTTCAATCTAGCTTTGTCAGCGTCCCATCTCTGTTTGATGATGACAGCCTGTGGTTTTGGAGCGATCCATGTCAATGTCTTCAGGTCCAATGATAAAAAGTCTTCTCCGTTATAACCAAACTGATTAAAACCATTAACTTCTCCAGTCTCATCATCCCACTCACAGCCAGTCATCCTCTGTAAAATGTGATCACCTGAGAGAGAAACAGAGACTGAAACATGATGTACAGATGATATCTCAGGTTAAAAAAAGATGATCTTAAACATGTTGTTTTGTGGTGTGCTCATGATTCAAGAGCAGATAATCAGTTCACTTTTTATTTCAATGAGTGACATCAAACTGTCACACAAAGTCAAAGTGAAAGTCCTGTTTAGTTTGACCTATCTATCCACACAGACCTCTCTCTACATGGACTTTCATTACAAACGTATGTGATCTGACAAAAACAAACATAATTCTGGAGAAAGTATTTTCCCTTAAAACCTTATTGATTATGCAGTTTTGTGTTATGAGAACAACATTTTTAGAGACCAGGGCTAACATTAGGAAATTACCTGGTCTCATGGAAAATAGTAAAATCTACAGTTTGAAGCCAGGGCTCTATGTTGAAAACCTGATCAAATACAATGCATGATGACCATAGGATCAAACATTATGGTTTAACTGGGTTTCAATGGGGACATTTTGTCCTTAAGGTTCAGGGTGTCTGTTCTGACTCCACAGGTTATTATAGGAACTGATAATGAAAAAGAATAAAATAAAAAAACTGCTTTAACACAGCTAGATAAATAATAATAAAACTTAAACAATCAAAGCAGTAAAACATATAAGATGTACCTCCACTTTGGTTGAAGCGCTGCTTCAAAAGGTCAATCGAGGTTTTGAAAAAGTGAGCCCCCTCCTCAAGACATGCTGCAGTGTACCACTCCCACTGCTGAGGATCACTTTCTAATACTTTTCTCATCCAGTCATGTTTTGGTTCTGCTATCTTCTTATCCATGTCGCAGTAACCAATCAGTAGTTCATCAACCAATACAACAACCACATACTCTGGGAGTTTTTGGAATCCAGAAGATCCAGTTGTAAAAAACTTGAAGGAGTGTTTAACTGTCAGACAAACAAGGTTATACAATCAGTACAAACGTCATTAATATGATGCATTCAGTGTTATTCGGTTACAAACAAATAGTCATAACAAGGTCAAGTAGAAGTGAAAGTAAATAAATATAAAGACGTGTTTTAGCTGCGCAGGAACAAATGCAGAGCTGACTGGAAAAGTGAAGCAGAGATTAAAAAGGTGATGGTACCTGGAGATGCCACATGACAGAGGAGAAGCAACGAGAGGAACTTCTTCATCTTCTCAATAAAGGAGTGTAAACAGAGACAGGTACCAAGAGAGACGGCTCACTGACCTCTCAGTCCCTGTACCTGTCAGGTGGGCTCAGTTACTGCCACGCCCCTTTAGGAGACGAGCTGCAGGTCCGATGGGAGAAATAAAACTGGGCGCAGATTATTACGTGAAACATGATTTAAAGATTAATTTTGGAGTGAGGGATACGGAGGGAAAAGCAGTTTAGGGAGAGTTTAGATGAAGTGATATTGATGAACCTGACTCTAAAGACTCTAAAGGAAGTTGTAGCTGGAAAGACTGAGGAATGTTGCTCTGGCAGCTTGTTTCACTGCAGTGACTTCTCTCACAGCTGACTCATTTCAGAGTTATGTTGCTCTCTAGTGGTAACATAAGGAAACACACTCTAGCCTCAAGATTAAAGGGCACTCAATGCTTCACAAAAAATTGCTGCAGGAATATTTTTGTAGCTGTATTCTTCCATCCTCAAACATTTAACAATTTAAGAACTGAAGAAAAATAAATCTTCAGATTTAAATATAAAAGAAATGTCGACACATATATGAAGTTACTGAAAAGCTGAAACTTTATTTCCACACAACAATCTGTGATTATGTGTACAAAAACACTGTTAGTCCTTTGTGAAGCCACACTTATTCTATTTTACACCATGTTGCAATGTGAGGTGCAGGGAAACATAGTGAGACTTGAGGAGGACAAAAACTATCACAATAGCCAGGAGTTATGCTGAAAAATAACTTACTTTTATTTTCAGTCTCAAAAAGAATCAAAATGAAACAAGACAAAACGGGTCACAGCTCAAACAGTTCAGACGCCGCTCTCCCTCTATATCAGCCCTGGCCACTGTCATTTCACTCATATATATAGGATGAGAGCCCGCCTTGCCAGTTCAAACTGGCCTATCAGGACAGCACTATAACAGAGGTCACAAGGTTAAACACAAATATACATACATATTCTTAAATTGCTCATAACAACAAACCCCATTTAATTTCTACATTAGGAGATCCTTAATGTCATACCTTCAAATTAAGTGAAACATTTCTCTATCATTCAATATTCATCTTAATTTGCTGTCATCTGTATAACACACCCTTTAACCAATCAGCTGCAGGTACCCACCTACTCACAAACAACATAAAAGGGCTGCAACTGAGGCGTGCTTCCTCTTTAATCACCAGCACAAGATGGCCTCCACAAAGGACTCAAAGGACAGGTTATGACTTTAACTAAAACTGAGCTTTATGCAAAATAAACAATGTGTATCTCCTAAATTTATCATCAAACTATTTTATACCAAATAAAGGAAACAAAGAAAACTGTATGAGTTTGTATACTTTTGTTAAAGAAAAAAAGGGTTTAAGCAACAGCTAGTGAGGGAGTTGATGCTTCCTCACACACCACAGCCATGAAGTTGCTAGAAGGCATCTTTTACAGAGCTGTTGAACAACTGATTTCTTCTCTAAGCTTGTGTGGAGATAACTCTGCTCAGTTGACACTCATACCAATGTTCTCATCCAGCTATGTGACAATACTGCAGTCTCAGGTAATATTCATACTCCACACATGAGTATATGGACTCAGCAAAACCTTTAAAATCGTTTTTTTTTTAAAGCAAAGCATCAGAACTAAAACTAGAGCAATACATTTGAGTTTGACATTCATTAATGGTTATTAATACAGAGTGAAATGTACCAAAGGTGAGATGAGAATTCCTCCAGAAGCCCAGTATTCATTTAATGATGTTTTTACCTTTAATCAGGTCCTGCAGTTGGCTGTCATCATAAATGTACGGAGCAGGTGAGACCATTCTCTAACCCCGACCACATGGCTTAAAGCTGCCTTTAAATCCTTCACTCCCCCAACCAAAGAGCAGATAGTCAGCTGCCTGATATCTACATCATATCTGCATCAGGCTAAACTACAGTGGCTGGCCCAGCTGGCTGGATGAGCAACTTGATGTTGTCCAACCACATCACTGTCTATCTGCTTCCACTATCAATAGCCACTCGTTAACAGTGGCTAAACTTTTTATCAATTAAAAACATGGTCTCAATAATCCATCACAACAGCTGATTTTGAGAAAACATTCAATGTCTACATTCTGTTCACAGAAACCTGTAATTCACGTTATTCTAAAGCCATAAAATAATACTAAAATGATCAAACACACACATTGAACATGCTTAAAAATATTGGTTAGGAAACACATAAATGTAAAATTAATCATAAATAAAATAGAAGTTATACGTTTAATGAGAAATAACACTATTTCACTTTAAAATATCAACCACACAAATAACTATTATACTATAATATTAGCCTGGCTAACGGCAGGCTAATCACAAATGAGGTTAGTCTGGAAACCAGCCATTCATTTTTCCGTAGAGGTGTGGTTTACGATCCTCCAGAGCTGTTTATTGGGTGCTACTACTGTCTATCAAAAGTGTCTGTAGGTAGCTTGTTAAAAGACATTCTTTAATTGAGTGTACTCAATGGGCCTCATTCATGAAACGTTAGTAGATTTGTGCGTAGATTTGCACATAAAAGCCTACGCTACTAAAAACCTACTCCGGATTCATGAACGCCGCGGGAAACTCAGATCTGATCGTAAACACGTGTGTATGATCATGAATGCCAATCCATCGTAAGGTGGCAGCGCGCTCCCGATAATCAGCAATTAGCATGAACCCCGCCCATGAATTGCTAATGACCACCATATAAGGAGGTGTGTAGAGGCATCCTGTCAACCTGTCAGTCATGGCACAAAGAAAAAAAGAACGAGAAAGAAAAAATAATTTTTCCGAAGCGGAGATTGAAGTTATTTTGGGAGAAGTGGAGTCCAAAAAATTTTTTTTATTTTCATCTGTTAGTAGTGGTGTGACAGGGACAGGCAAAGCGAAAGCGTGGAGGGAGGTGACGGACGCAGTAAATGTGGTTTCTGTAGTGCAAAGAACTACGTCCGAGGTTAAACGTAAATGGTTTGACATTAAACTTGACGCAAAGAAACGCATTAGCGCACACAAAAAAAGTACATCTGCCACAGGAGGAGGACGCTCAGAGTCCAAATACCCCGTTGGTGCGCTCTACAACGGCCCGAGTAGCCACGTGCGCCTCATTGTATGCTCCTGTGGTGTCTGCGGGCTGGCCAGTGGGGTCATAAGCCACGGCGTCTGTGGGTAACCCCTATCCCCTATGGATATAGAAAGGTAAGTCCATATATAACACACACATGTGATTATGCAGGCTATATTCTTACCAATGAGCCAGCCGTCTCTCACAGCTCCATCCTCCAAACGCGTGCCAACTGCGCAATTACGCAGGATGAATGCGTCATGCGTCCCACCGGGCCACCGTGCCACAACGTTTAACAACACACACTTTGCGTCACAGATCAGTTGCACATTCACGGAATGAAAGTTTTTCCGGTTAATGTAAGCAAATGCATCACCGGATGGAGCCTTGATGCGTACGTGTGTGCAGTCTATGGCACCGATAACACCTGGCATGTTTGCAACTGCGCTGAACCCCTGCATTACTTCTGTCTGCCGTTGTGCGCCGTATGGAAATTGGATATACTCTGGCATTAATATAATGATACCTCTGAGAACTGCAGGCAGGATGCGTCAATTTACATAGATAATTCACAATTATGAGTTTAATCTGAATCTTAATCCCGCCAATTGCCAACTAATTTAACTAAATATGTTATATTTTTAATCGTTTGCCATGTTTATATCACATGTTTCAAAGGCATCTGCGTATTGTGTACATAACAGAACGCATTATGAATTAAAATTGTAATTTCCAACAGTGACGAGCATTATTTATATGCGTTCTTAAATTTACACAAGCACTACGTGTGGTCAGCAGCATGTGTAGATTTTGTTAGTAGCTACGAAAAGATCGGAGCTACTAAAATATTGATGAATGCGGAGATGCACGTAAATTTCCGTCTGCGAACGGTTTACACACAAATTCGTTCTGCTCACGTTTCATGAATGAGGCCCAATGTGTTTTAAGTGGTGCTGTTTTGTTGAGGTGCCACAAGGGGGCGCAGGTCTGTGGACTATGCCCAGAGGGGGTTCAGAGTTCACTGAATTAGTTCTGCCTTCATGACTGAAGAAGGGTGCTCTCAATAAATATGCCAAAAGGGGCTAAAGAGCATTATTGCCTCCGTTATTAATTCATTATTAATTAATTCCCGAGTTCAACGCAGATGAAGCTGCAACGCTCAACATAGCTCTTAGCCAATCGTATCAGTTATTACCAGATGACGTATGTAGAGCGACATAGATGTTTACATAGCCGGGCTAGCCCTCTAGCATCTCTGCTTTGAGACTAAAATGCTCAGTTGTGCTTCTGCAACGTTTTTCTGCAGCATGTTCTGGCTCTGGCTGCTCTAGTGTGTGTGTGTGTGTGGCTGCTTTGCTTCTCCAGTTCTCGCTTTCTGCAAGATTCTTTATTTTTACGCCTTATTTCCCCTCATGTCATTCAGCCACACACATCCACTGATTTTATGGTCAATAGACGAGCTGCTGGGGGTCTCTGGGCGGCTCCGCTGTCCCCCGGCTCGTAGCCAGATCACCGTGGTTACAGCAGCGAGCGGTAGCGGGGCTAGTTGGTAGATTAGGCTTTGGCCAAATCCTGTCGGAAGCAAGGCTAAAACATCCTTTTTCGCGGTGAAACAAGCGTGTAAAGGCAATTGTTGTTCTTCTTTTAAAATCAACTGTCGCTCTAAACTATTTAAAATGCCTCAGCTAGATCGAAAGAGAGCTTGGCGTCTGCTGCAGCCATGTTGGATCTGTAAGAAAACTACAAAACTACAAGCTTCCGTCTGCCGAGTAGTACGCGTCATCGTCTTGCCGCCCCTCCCCGCTCTGTGATTGGATCCCTAAAACAGGGCTAAGAAACGGCGTTAGTTTCCAGACTGTGTTGCAGTTCGAAATCAAATCGAGCGCGCAAGGCATTATGGGTATACCCAGGCTACTATAATATAGTGATATACTATAACTACTTGATTTTTGTTGCAGAAAACCACTTTTCAGTCTCTTTTGGGTTAGGGTTAGGGTTATAAAGATTTATAATGTGACACATGTCAAAGTTTCACTGTTTCACGTGTTGGTCAAACACACTTGGATTCAGCTTCTCAGAGAGTTCAGAGCTGCTGTCAGGAGCTGTGAGGTCAGAAACAAACTGTTAGTGTGAAACTGTGTAAATCTGCTCATCCTGCTGTTTGACTGTAAATGCAGGAAACAGTCTTAAAAATTAACAATAATGTGAACCCTTTATTAATCTACAGTATAAAGTGTGTCAGACAAGTTGAAAAAATAAGTTTTACTTACCAGATGGAGGGCTTTTGGCTGAAATCAAAACAAAAAACAAATCATTTCAGTTGGAAATGCCAGAATATATGTTGCCACATTTTGCCAGGTCAAAACGATCCTCTCTTCTATTCAGTCAGAGTGAGAAATAAATCTATTTAACACTTGTATTATATACAACAATATTAAGTTGTCTTTTCCAGACCTTTTCCCTCATTACACCCATGAAGTATGTGAAGTTGTGTCAGAAACCTCACTTTACTTCTCCTGAGACAGTGAAGTAGAATTTGCTTCATGATAAGTAAAACCGTCATTATTCCTTACCATTCTTGTGTTTCCTCCAGAAGAAGAGTCCAGTGATGCAGAGTGCAAGAAGCAGCATCAATCCCACACAAACTCCAATAACAGCAGCAGCAGGAAACTCTGAGGGAGAAACTGGAACCAACACAGAACATTCTCACTTTGTCTCCTCTCCTGGATGGAGCTGATGTTGACGCCACTTACCTCTGTTGGTCCTGATCACTGCTTTGTCCAGTCTGGTGACGATGTCGTCCTTCACACCAGAGAGATGAAACACACACTCGTACCTGGTCCAGTCTTCAGGTTTGACTGATGAGAGGTCCAGGTCAACACTCATCTGGAAGGATCCATCGTGGTTGGGGAGGATCTCTCCGAGCTCCACGTCCTCATGAAGCTCCTCTCCATCTTTCCTCCAGAACATCATGGCTGCCTCAGGGTAGAAACCTGTAGCGTGGCAGCTGACTGGAGAGGAGGGAGTCTTCTGGAGGAGAGACACTGAGGGAAGGTCTGCAGAGAGGGACAGAGAAAGGGAGGAAATAAAGGAGCGGCTGTATAAACATTATTGTGTCCATGAAATGATATCAGGTCATGTGATATTACCTTTTCTCAGCAGAGAGCTCTTGCCATAGTCCAGATACATCTTCAGCCATTCAGGGAATACCTGAGTGAGGATATACTCAGTGGGCCTCATTCATGAAACGTTAGTAGATTTGTGCGTAGATTTGCACATAAAAGCCTACGCTACTAAAAACCTACTCCGGATTCATGAACGCCGCGGGAAACTCAGATCTGATCGTAAACACGTGTGTATGATCATGAATGCCAATCCATCGTAAGGTGGCAGCGCGCTCCCGGTAATCAGCAATTAGCATGAACCCCGCCCATGAATTGCTAATGACCACCATATAAGGAGGTGTGTAGAGGCATCCTGTCAACCTGTCAGTCATGGCACAAAGAAAAAAAGAACGAGAAAGAAAAAAGAATTTTTCCGAAGCGGAGATTGAAGTTATTTTGGGAGAAGTGGAGTCCAAAATTTTTTTTTATTTTCATCTGTTAGTAGTGGTGTGACAGGGACAGGCAAAGCGAAAGCGTGGAGGGAGGTGACGGACGCAGTAAATGTGGTTTCTGTAGTGCAAAGAACTACGTCCGAGGTTAAACGTAAATGGTTTGACATTAAACTTGACGCAAAGAAACGCATTAGCGCACACAAAAAAAGTACATCTGCCACAGGAGGAGGACGCTCAGAGTCCAAATACCCCGTTGGTGCGCTCTACAACGGCCCGAGTAGCCGCGTGCGCCTCATTGTATGCTCCTGTGGTGTCTGCGGGCTGGCCAGTGGGGTCATAAGCCACGGCGTCAGTGGGTAACCCCTATCCCCTATGGATATAGAAAGGTAAGTCCATATATAACACACACATGTGATTATGCAGGCTATATTCTTACCAATGAGCCAGCCGTCTCTCACAGCTCCATCCTCCAAACGCGTGCCAACTGCGCAATTACGCAGGATGAATGCGTCATGCGTCCCACCGGGCCACCGTGCCACAACGTTTAACAACACACACTTTGCGTCACAGATCAGTTGCACATTCACGGAATGAAAGTTTTTCCGGTTAATGTAAGCAAATGCATCACCGGATGGAGCCTTGATGCGTACGTGTGTGCAGTCTATGGCACCGATAACACCTGGCATGTTTGCAACTGCACTGAACCCCTGCATTACTTCTGTCTGCCGTTGTGCGCCGTATGGAAATTGGATATACTCTGGCATTAATTTAATGATACCTCTGAGAACTGCAGGCAGGATGCGTCAATTTACATAGATAATTCACAATTATGAGTTTAATCTGAATCTTAATCCCGCCAATTGCCAACTAATTTAACTAAATATGTTATATTTTTAATCGTTTGCCATGTTTATATCACATGTTTCAAAGGCATCTGCGTATTGTGTACATAACAGAACGCATTATGAATTAAAATTGTAATTTCCAACAGTGACGAGCATTATTTATATGCGTTCTTAAATTTACACAAGCACTACGTGTGGTCAGCAGCATGTGTAGATTTTGTTAGTAGCTACGAAAAGATCGGAGCTACTAAAATATTGATGAATGCGGAGATGCACGTAAATTTCCGTCTGCGAACGGTTTACACACAAATTCGTTCTGCTCACGTTTCATGAATGAGGCCCATTGTCTTTAAATCTCGCTATATCAGCGTCCCATCTCTGTTTGGTGATGACAGCCTGTGGTTGTGGAGCGATCCATGTCAGTGTCTTCAGGTCCAATGATAAAAAGTCTTCTCCGTTATAACCAAGCTGATCATAACCATTAACTTCTCCGGTCTCATCATCCCACTCACAGCCACTTATCCTCTGGAAAATATGGAAACCTGAGAGAGAAACAGAGACTGAAACATGATGTACAGATAATATCTCAGGTTAAAAAAAGATGATCTTAAACATGTTGTGCATGTCATGAGGTTAGTCTCCCAGTCTTGTGGTGTGCTCGTGATTCAAGAGCAGATAATCAGTTCACTTTTTATTTAAATGAGTGACATCAAACTGTCACACACAAAGTCAAAGTCAAAGTCCTGTTTAGTTTGACCTATCTATCCACACAGACCTCTCTCTACATGAATGTATTTGTGATCGGACAAACAAACATAATTCTGGAGAAAATATTTTCCCTTAAAACCTAATTGATTGTGAAGTTTTGTGTTATGAGAACAACATTTTAAGAGACCAGGGCTAACATTAGGAAATGACCTGGTCTCATGGAAAATAGTCAAATCTACAGTTTTGCAGCCAGGGATCTATGTTGAAAACCTGATCAAATACAATGCATGATGACCATAGGATCAAACATTATGGTTTAACTGGGTTTCAATGGGGACATTTTATCCTTAAGGTTCAGAGTGTCTGTTCTGACTACACAGGTTATTATAGATTATTATAGGAACTGAGGTTGAACAAAAAAAAAAACGGTTTAACACAGCTAAAATGAATAAAAAAGAAAAAAAATGAAAGCAGTAAAAAGATATAATGTAACATTATATACTGTACCTCCACTTTGGTTGAAGCGCTGCTTCCATTGGTAAATCGAGGCTTTGAAAAGGTTCGGCACAATATCAGTACATTCTCGACTGTACCACTCCAACTGCTGAGGTTCACTTTCTAATAACTTTCTCATCCAGTCCTGTTTGGGTTCACCTATCTTTTTATAGCTGTCGCAGTAACCCATCACAAGTTCATCAACCAATGCAACAGCTACAAACTCTGGAACATTTTGGAATCCAGAAGATCCAGTTGTAACAAACGTCAAGGAGTGTTTAACTGTCGGACAAACAAGGTTATACAATCAGTACATACATCGTAAATATGATGCATTCAGTGGTATTCGGTTAAAAACAAATAGTCATAACAAGTCCAAGTAGAAGTGAAAGTAAATAAATATAAAGACGTGTTTTAGCTTCGCAGGAACAAATGCAGAGCTGACTGGAAAAGTGAAGCAGAGATTAAAAAGGTGATGGTACCTGGAGATGCCACATGACAGAGGAGAAGCAACGAGAGGAACTTCTTCATCTTCTCAATAAAGGAGTGTAAACAGAGACAGGTACCAAGAGAGACGGCTCACTGACCTCTCAGTCCCTGAACCTGTCAGGTGGCTCAGTTACTGCCACGCCCCTTTAGGAGACGAGCTGCAGGTCCGATGGGAGAAATAAAACTGAGCGCAGATTATGATGTGTAACATGATTTTAAGATTAATTTTGGAGTGAGGGATACGGAGGGAGAAGCAGGTTAGAGAGTTTAGATAACTGATATTGATGAACCTGACTCTAAAGACTCTAAAGGAAGTTGTAGCTGGAAAGACTGAGGAATGTTGCTCTGGCAGCTTGTTTCACTGCAGTGACTTCTCTCACAGCTGACTCATTTCAGAGTTATGTTGCTCTCTAGTGGTAACATAAGGAAACACACTCTCGCCTCAAGATTCAAGGGCACTCAATGCTTCACACTTAAAAAACTCAGAAAAGTAACTCTTCTTCAGATCCTAAACAAAATATAAATGTGGATAAAGATATGAAGCTGGATACATCACTGAACAACTGAAACTTTAACACCACACACTTGGTATGCCCGTGTCTTTTTCATTGTAATTTTATTCATTGATAGTATACAATGCACATTTGAAGTTATAAAAAGTATTTTTAAAAAGTGAATGTGAATCAGGAAACTTGGGCACATTTTTGTATCAAATTTTAAAAAATAGAATAGAAGTTCATTTAAAATAATCAAACTAAATCAGATTTATATGGTAAATTATACATTTGTGATGAGAAATAAAACAATCCAACTTTGAAATATCAAGCACAAATTATACCTATGATACTAAAGTATAGTAATATATCTGCTTCATTGTTGAAGGAAACCACTTTTCAGTCTCTTTTGCTTCTGTAAAGATATATAATGTGACGAGTGTCAAAGTTTCACTGTTTCACATGCTGGTCAGACACACTTGGATTCAGCTTCTCAGAGAGTTCAGAGCAGCTGTCAGGAGCTGTGAGGTCAGAAACAAACTGTTAGAGTGAAACTGTGTAAAGTCTGATCATCCTGCTCTGAACTTTGAGGAACTGAAAAGCAGGAAAAGTGCTGATTTAAAAAAAAGGAAGTTTTACTAACCAGATGGAGGGCATTTGGCTGAAATCAAAACAGACACATAGTTTTAGTTGGAAATCCCAGAATTTCTTTTGTCAACTTCTCCCCAGTGAAAATAATCCTCTCTTCTACTCACTCAAACTGAAAAATAAATCCATCCCACCATTATATGTAGATCTTATTTGATTTCTTCACTCTCCAACATAATCATGGTGTAGTCATATTATCAGGACTTACAGAGCGCTGTAAGGCTCTCTGAAATGATGGGGGTAAGGAACTGATGCTGGTCTCAATTTAGCTACTGGATTTAAGAATCAAGTATTAAAAAAAGTAATTTAAAATGAGATGACCTTTTAATTTATCTCTCTTACCTTTCTTCCTTTTGTAAATGATAAATCCAGTGGCTGTGATGAAGAAGAGAACAAGAACAACAGCTGCAGCAGTGATGGACGTGATCAGGTCTCTGGTCTTCACTGTTAAAGGAAAAATAAATAAGTTAGGTCCTGCTTTGCTTTCAGACTTTGGCCGACCTCAGCTCATTTCAGAGAGAGGCCGTTCCTAACGGCTGTGCTGCAAATGCAGGTGCACATGCACATTCCTTCAGATGGTGAAAGCCTGATTCAATGGTGGGAAACCCTGCAGAAAGAGTTGCTATTCAGCAGGAGGAGGGCTGTATTTTTTCTCTTTATTCTGGCTTAATTTTATGCATTTATTTATTTGCTTTTTCCAGAAAAATGCCTACCCCAACATGGACATGCAGCACAAACCCCTCACTTGTGCAGTAAATAGATATGGTCTGAAAACAGACATGTGGTCCATGTTATCCAGGTTATGTTCGGTCAAGTTGAGTCCTTCGTTTATACAAATCAAGTCACAACATGAAACACAATTATTTAACAGAAAACGGCCATTTGATAATGCATTAAATTACTCAACAATTTTAAAATGCGATCAACATCGAAACATAACTTAACGAATTAAACCTAACTTTAATTAAATTAATTAAAACTAACTTTAATTCCTACGTATCCACAGTTTGTAGAAACATACTGTTACAATGTCAGTGTTTTATTTGACCTATCGGGTTGATTGGTGATTTCAGTCGTTAAATTACACAGACACTTGTAATGTAAACATTAAACATTTTGTTCATTAACAAAACCTTCTATGACTTAGAAAATCCATTAATATCGTTCAGCTCAGATGATCTGACCAGTGACACTGAGGCTCTGAGTCATGTCATAAATGTCATCCTCACCTCTGTTGGTCCTGATCACTGCTTTGTCCAGTCTGGTGACGATGTCGTCCTTCACACCAGAGAGATGAAACACACACTCGTACCTGGTCCAGTCTTCAGGTTTGACTGATGAGAGGTCCAGGTCAACACTCATCTGGAAGGATCCATCGTGGTTGGGGAGGATCTCTCCGAGCTCCACGTCCTCATGAAGCTCCTCTCCATCTTTCCTCCAGAACATCATGGCTGCCTCAGGGTAGAAACCTGTAGCGTGGCAGCTGACTGGAGAGGAGGGAGTCTTCTGGAGGAGAGACACTGAGGGAAGGTCTGCAGAGAGGGAGAGAGAAAGGGAAAAATAAAGAAATTAAGAAAGGAGAAATCAAGATAAGAATGGAGAAAAGGGGAGACTGATGCAAAAAGACGTGTGTTAAATCAAATCTTACTGCTAAATAGTGATAATATAATGATAGTTCAGTCTGAACACGCTGTTTAAACATTACTTTGTCCATGAAATGATATCAGGTCATGTGATATTACCTTTTCTCAGCAGAGAGCTCTTGCCATAGTCCACATACATCTTCAGCCATTCAGGGAATACCTGAGTGAGGATATTCTCATTGAATTTCAATCTAGCTTTGTCAGCATCCCATCTCTGTTTGGTGATGACAGCCTGTGGTTGTGGAGCGATCCATGTCAGTGTCTTCAGGTCCAATGATAAAAAGTCTTCTCCGTTATAACCAAACTGATCATAACCATTAACTTCTCCAGTCTCATCATCCCACTCACAGCTAATCATCCTCTGGAAAATGTGATCACCTGAGAGAGAAACAGAGACTGAAACATGATGTACAGATGATATCTCAGGTTAAAAGATGATCTAAAACATGTTGTTTTGTGGTGTGCTCATGATTCAAGAGCAGATAATCAGTTCACTTTTTATTTAAATGAGTGACATCAAACTGTCACACAGAAAGTCAAAGTCAAAGTCCTGTTTAGTTTGACCTATCTATCCACCCAGACCTCTCTCTACATGGACTTAGATAGATAGATAGATCGATCGATACATAGATAGATAGATAGATAGATAGATAGATAGATAGATAGATAGATAGACTTTATTTATCCCAAGCTGGGAAATTACAGTGTAGCAGCAGCATTACACACAGAGACAATGACAACACAATTAAATAAAAAGAACAACCTAGGCATACTTCAAGCAATAAAATATAAAAATACAATAAAATACAATACAAAATAAAGTGTCTAAAGAAGGAGTATGTATTAAGCAGTAGAATAGAATTCCAGTGCAGAATAAATATGAATATACAGTATAAAAATGTTGGTGCTATGAAACAAATAAGGTGCAATGAACAGTGTGCATAAAAAACACATGGAGTTTGATTACAAACGTATTTCTCATATGACAATAACAAACATAATTCTGGAGAAAATACTTTCCCTTAAAACTTAATTGATTATGCAGTTTTATGTTATAGGAACATAATTTTTAAGAGACCAGGGCAAACATTAGGAAATGACCTGGTCTCATGGAAAATAGTCAAATCTAAAGTTTGAAGCCAGGGCTCTAGGTTGAAAACCTGATCAAATACAATGCATGTTCTGAATACACAGGTTATTGTAGACTTATTATAGGAACTGAGGTTGAAAAAAAATTAAACAATCAAAGCAGTAAAAAGTATATAATACGATAGTTTATAGTGTACCTCCACTTTGGTTGAAGCGATGTTTCAAATGGTCAATCGAGGCTTTAAAAAAGTGAGCCCCCTCCTCAAGACATGTTCGAGTGTACCACGCCAACTGCTGAGGATCACTTTCTAATAATTTTCTCATCCAGTCCTGTTTTGGTTCTGCTATCCTTTTATCACTGTCGCAGTAACCAATCAGTAGTTCATCAACCAACGCAACAGCCACATACTCTGGGAGTTTTGGGAATCCAGAAGATCCAGTTGCGAAAAACTTCAAAGAGTGTTTTACTGTCGGACAAACAAGGTTATACAATCAGTAAAAACGTCATTAATATGATGCATTCAGTGTTATTCGGTTACAAACAGTCATAACAAGGCCAAGTAGAAGTGAAAGTAGGCTAAATAAATATAAAGACGTGTTTTAGCTGCGCAGCAACAAATGCAGAGCTGACTGGAAAAGTGAAGCAGAGATTAAAAGGTGATCGTACCTGGAGATGCCACATGACAGAGGAGAAGCAACGAGAGGAACTTCTTCATCTTCTCAATAAAGGAGTGTAAACAGAGACAGGTACCAAGAGAGACGGCTCACTGACCTCTCAGTCCCTGAACCTGTCAGGTGATTCAGTTACTGCCACGCCCCTTTAGGAGACGAGCTGCAGGTCCGATGGGAGAAATAAAAGTGAGCGCAGATTATGATGTCTAACACACGATTCAGGTATAATAACGTTACAAGTTGCCTAGTTGTCTCGGTTTCCTTTTAGTGCGCGCCCTTTCACTAGATCACACATGAACCATGTGGCCCACCATACATGGAGAGGGCAGTTTAGATCGCCAGGTGAGCACCAACATCAATAATGTGCGTGAGAGGAAACATAAACGGGCCTCAGAACCTACAACTTCTACTCAATAAAGCTGTGTCTAGTGCTAAAATGGTTTCATCATAGATATAAATGTTTAAGATATAAAACACGATCTTACCTGAAAATGCAATGTGGCAGAATACAGGCACCAGCATCAAGGTGATCAGAAGTGGCTTTTAACTGAGTTGTGATCTGGTTGTGATAAGCCTCATTTTCTGCCTTATCAACACTGTGGGTTTGTTTTATTTGGCTAAGGCGGCTCCTCTCCTCCCTCTCACCTTTATTTCCTCTCACAGACTTGATAAATAACAGTGATGTGAATTTGGTCTCTTTTTAGTGATCCGGATAATTTGGCTCAGCTCACCAAGAAGAGCCGGCTCTTTCGACTCCCAAATGGCTCTGCATTTTACCACTTAAACTTGAGCCAAATTTAGCAGTTTAAAAAAAATAAGAAAAAAAACAAGACATTTTTGCGGCATTTTATAGCTTTATTGATAGAGAGATATTCAGAGTGAAAGGGGGAGACAGAGGGGGAGACATGAAAAAGGGCTCTGAGCCAGATTTTGGAACCTGGGCTGCCCACTCAGGAGGACTGAGTGAGCCTCTATGGTATGCGCCCTAGTGTGCCACCGGAGATGCCCAAAATTAAGCGCTGTTTTGACTTGTGATTTGTATTTGAACACATACATCACTTAAATTTCAATACATTGCTGTAGCCAATTGCATTTACAGTTGTAAAATCCCTTGTAACTCTCTAACTTGCTTGAAGAACCACTCTGCTACACAAAGCAGATAGAAAATGCCTATAAAAACCTGAGCATAGAAATTAAAAAAGGACAGCTATTGACATTTTAATTTTATTTTATTTAAACACACACACCTAAAAAAAACAAGTAAAGTACTGAAAAAATAGAAATTAAATACAGCAATCAAGTAAATGTGCTTTGTTAATGCCAACTACTGACATCTGGACAAAAAATACATATTTATTTTTGGTATAGAGTAAAAATAATAATAACTAAACA
The DNA here is from genome assembly GCF_030273125.1 of Centropristis striata. Lineage (NCBI taxonomy): Eukaryota > Metazoa > Chordata > Actinopteri > Perciformes > Serranidae > Centropristis > Centropristis striata. The sequence continues at coordinate 29,944,113 of NC_081530.1, forward strand.
ACATAATACAAATAAATATAATACAATGTGCAAAACAGCAGCATCCAACAGTTTTAGGTGTCTCAGTGCTGCCACCCCGCCCCCCCCTGCTTTGTGGTATGATCCTCAATCCTCAAATGATTGGTTCGCACAGCATGCACGTGACAACCGTAGTCAGCGTCTGCAGCACCCACAGGTAGCTACTTTTCCTAACGAAAAAAGTGAAAATGAAAGAAGAACAGCTCGCTGACGGACGTGAGCCGGCTCCCATCGTTCACTTAAAAGAGCCGGCTCTTTGAACTGGCTCGTTCGCGACATACACATCACTTATAAAGAAAGTTCCTCTCAGCGGAGATGTGAGGAGAGATTCGAGGAAGAGACGTGATGCTGGAGGAACAGCCTTCCTCATGAGGAGATGGAAATTATAATAACAAACCTGCAAAGAGTGTTTTCATTGTTCAGTCATGATTCAGATTCTACACACGACCGGCCATAACATTAGGAACACTTGTATAATCTAATGTGATCCAATGCAACATCTCCATCCATAAATTCTTCCTTTACAATAATAATAATAATGTTCAGTTTGGATTGACAGCATCAGAGTTATTAATCTAACTATATTTTCATTATGGAGGTTGTAGTTTGCAGTCGTGTTGAACTGGACTGCATTATTATTGATTGTAATATTTTGGCCACCCAGTATAAATACTTGAGTGCCAGAATATTAGAAACATCTCTTAATATAATGCAGTCCAATTCAACACCACTGCAAACTACAACCTCTATAATGAAAATATAGTTATATTAATAACTATGTGACAGTGCCATTCAAAATGGAAAATTATTATTGTAAAGGCAAAATCTAATAGATTATACCCAAGTGTACCAAATTATATGGAAGGCTGGTGTAGCCACTGTTGGCTTTACTGTTTCCACAGATTATTTGTGTCATCTACAGATTCACAAGAATGCAACACTGTTAATATATCAGTAAAGCTGCCTGGTCACTTTGTCTACAGAGACACACTCACTGATGATGAAGCGTCAGTGCTGGGGTCTTCATTATGCCACCATTAAGGAATAATATGAGAATAATACTGAATATAACTGTGGGCAGGTGTTGCAAGTTCAATTTGTTGAACTTGAATTTGAGTTGCAACATAAAAGAAAACATTTCTCTCAAAGAAACAACACTGAAATGCAGTCAAAAGGAGAAAATGTAGCAGCACCTCAAGATAATCTCCAGTTCAGCAAATGGGAAAAATGTTAATTAAGACTGGAAATCTTTTCTACAACATTAAGTCTTCTATCAGTGTCTGAGAACTGAGAACATTCAGCTTGTATAAATCACCAGTGAAATGACAATAAAGAAACAATTCAAAGTAAATTATACATTCAGGAAAATAAACTGTCCAGCCCCTTGTGTGTGAAAAATGTTTAATATGTGTTTAAAAGATGTTACATGTTTGGGTCTGGTCTTATCAAACAACATATGAGACAAATAACACATTTAGCCTAAAAAATTGGTCGATAATGGCATTGTAGGGTGTGTTAATTCTGAATAACAGACTGCTGCAAGGTATAACAAACGTTGCTATATATAGAGACTTGCTATGGATATAGTTCTGATCATAGACTCTGTAGGATCATGTCCAATCATATCAATACGCAGAAAGAAATCCTCAACAGCTGTGGCAAATAAAAAAAGACAAAAAAATAAAAGCTGATTCAACATCCCGCTCTTTGCCTCTGGGTCTAGCATCACCATGGCAGAGATCATTTCATGATAGTGACCCACTCTATGTACATTATCTCTTACATATCGTTACATGACATGTCATCAATGCTAATCACCAGCAATGACAAGAGATCACATGACTGAATAACATGAATTTGATATGTAAAAGCCCCAAGATTCTGCACTGGAAACATGGTTGTGTGTTGTGTGCAGTGGTGGAATGTAACTAAGTACATTTACTCAAGTAAAATTTTGAGTTACTTGTACTTTACTTGAGTATTTCCACTTCATGTAACGTTATACTTCTACTCCACAACATTTTAGAGGCAAATATTGTACTTTTTACTCCACTACATTTAGCTGCCAGCTTTAGTAACGTGAAAAACATGATACATTTAAAGTGCTTAGACTTTAATTAAATAAAACCCCATCACAGTATAATACGTAGTTAAAGTGAGCCCTATATTTGCTAAATCAAAATGTTGCTTACATAAATGCATTAATACAAAAAAATAGAATAATATATTTAGAATATACAAAACAATCTGAGTGGGGCTGTTCTGTATAACTAGTACTTACTGTACTTACAGTACTTACATGAAGCTCTACTTTTAATTTTGATACTTTAAGTATATTTTAATGCTGATACTTTTGTACTTTTACTTCAGTAAGTTTTGAATGCAGGACTTTTACTTGCAGTGGAGTAATTTCACATTGTAGTATTAATACTTTTACTGAAGTAAGGGATCTGAATACTGTTTCCACCACTGGTTGTGTGACAGCTGCTGCAGTGATCTTTACACCAAAGGTCTGCAGAAACAGCTGCAGATAAAATGCTTCTATCACTTCTCACTTCATTATTCTACACTGCATCCACTGACAATCTGAAACAGTCAAATCCGATCTATAAAACACTAAAGTTAGATTTCAGTAAAAGAAGTTTTGTTAATACATATTTATGTCACATAACATAACCTAATAAAACATTGATGCCACAACCACTTCACTGGAGTTACGTGTCTTCTTCTAATCTTCACTGAATCACTGTAAAGAGAAGACAAAGGAACCTGGACTCAGTGTTTATATCATCATGGAGTATTTGCTTTCACATTATATGCAGTATGTTTGGACCAAAATGTAAAGTTTTCAGTCAATAATATCATTAAATCTTAGTTTCAGCTGTTTCCTCTCACTATACTGGATCACTTGGCTAATAATAAGAATTTATTATGTAAATATATCAGCCATTTGAACAGTGAAGAGTTGTTTAACACTTGAAGAATTCAAGGTTTTTACCAAAGACAGACTTATATTTATGAGAGTATTATATGAGTATGACAGTAAAGAGTTGCTAGTTTTAGGAGGAGCATCAGAGGAGGGAATCTGCCCACAGTGTTTGCACATTGTTGACATGATGAAGTACTCACTGTGATCAGTCAGGAGCTGTATCATTGTCCACAGGAGTTGGAGAGGAGGAATGTTCGGAAGCTGTTGAAGAAAATTGCCAGAAGTTGATTTAAAAACTATAACAGTATTTATTAAAGAGAGAGAGGACAGACAGATATTCTGACATAATACTTACAGTTTGCAGGCTTGAATCCTGGAATACAAATAAGAGATGAAGGTATTAAAACAGTACCGTGTTCTACTGAATATCAAGTCAAACTGTTACTTGTTTTTTTCATTAAACATTATCTTCTAGATGGTAAAACAGTCGTAAAAAATACAGCAACACCTGTATAATTTACAACAATATTAAGTTGTCTTTTTTAGACCTTTTCCTTCATTGCATCCATGAAGTATGGAAAGTTGTGGCTTAAGTTGTCGTATGACAATGGAGTAAAACTTGGTTAATGATATGTAAAAACATCATTATTTCTTACCATTCTTGTTTTTCCTCCAGAAGAAGAGTCCAGTGATGCAGAGTGCAAGAAGCAGCATCAATCCCACACAAACTCCAATAACAGCAGCAGCAGGAAACTCTGAGGGAGAAACTGGAACCAACACAGAACATTCTCACTTTGTCTCCTCTCCTGGATGGAGCTGATGTTGACGCCACTTACCTCTGTTGGTCCTGATCACTGCTTTGTCCAGTCTGGTGACGATGTCGTCCTTCACACCAGAGAGATGAAACACACACTCGTACCTGGTCCAGTCTTCAGGTTTGACTGATGAGAGGTCCAGGTCAACACTCATCTGGAAGGATCCATCGTGGTTGGGGAGGATCTCTCCGAGCTCCACGTCCTCATGAAGCTCCTCTCCATCTTTCCTCCAGAACATCATGGCTGCCTCAGGGTAGAAACCTGTAGCGTGGCAGCTGACTGGAGAGGAGGGAGTCTTCTGGAGGAGAGACACTGAGGGAAGGTCTGCAGAGAGGGACAGAGAGATTTAATTTAACTATAAAGTGTGTGTGTGTGTGTGTGTGTGTGGGGGGGTACAATAACTTGCTGTGAAGAACTAATTAAAAAAAAAAAATGTATTTGCAGAACTACACACACAGACATCATCTGTCTTTCTTCAATAAAAAAAGCATCAAAGGAAAATCTTGTCCGGTGTGGCTGAGCACAGAGCACTATTCCCGGGCATGGGTGGTGGGATCGGCTGGTCAAAACTCTGGTTCTTACTGTCGGCTAGAACTTTTAAAAACTAGTAAAAATATACAGTCCAGTCCTATCCAATGAAATATCAGGTCATGTGATCTTACCTTTTCTCAGCAGAGAGCTGTTGCCATAGTCCACAAGCAACTTCAGGTGTTCAGGGCAAATCTGAGTGAGGATATACTCAATAAATTTCAATCCAACTTCATCAGCATCCCATCTCTGTTTGGTGATGACAGCCTGTGGTTGTGGAGCGATCCATGTCAGTGTCTTCAGGTCCAATGATAAAAAGTCTTCTCCGTTATAACCAAACTGATTAAAACCATTAACTTCTCCAGTCTCATCATCCCACTCACAGCCACTCATCCTCTGTAAAATGTGATCACCTGAGAGAGAAACAGAGACTGAAACATGATGTACAGATGATATCTCAGGTTAAAAAAAGATGATCTTAAACATGTTGTGCATGTGATGAGGTTAGTCTCCCAGTCTTGTGGTGTGCTCATGGATCAAACATTATGGTTTAACTGGGTTTCAATGGGGACATTTTGTTATTATAGACTGAGGAACTGAGGTTGAACCATCAATAAAAATTGCTTAACACAACTAAATTGATTTAAAAAATAAATACAAATTAAGCAGTAAAAATATATGACAGTATATACCGTACCTCCACTTTGGTTGAAGAGCTGCTTCAAATGGTCAATCGAGGCTTTGAAAAAGTGAGCCCCGTCAAGACATTTTCCACTGTACCACGCCAACAGCTGAGGTTCACTTTCTGATAATTTTCTCATCCAGTCCTGTTTTGGTTCAACTATCTTTTTACCCATGTCGCAGTAACCCGTCACAAGTTCATCAACCATTGCAACAGACACAAACTCTGGGACTTTTGAGAATCCAGAAGATCCAGTTGTAAAAAACGTCACGGAGTGTTTAACTGTCGGACAAACAAGATTATACAATCAGTACACTCATCGGGAATATGGTGCATTTAAGGTCAAAAGTCATATCAAGGCCAAGTAAAAGTGAAAGTAAATAAATATAAAGACGTGTTTTAGCTGCGCAGCAACAAATGCAGAGCTGACTGGAAAAGTGAAGCAGAGATTAAAAAGGTGATGGTACCTGGAGATGCCACATGACAGAGGAGAAGCAACGAGAGGAACTTCTTCATCTTCTCAATAAAGGAGTGTAAACAGAGACAGGTACCAAGAGAGACGGCTCACTGACCTCTCAGTCCCTGAACCTGTCAGGTGGCTCAGTTACTGCCACGCCCCTTTAGGAGACGAGCTGCAGGTCCGATGGGAGAAATAAAACTGAGCGCAGATTATGATGTGTAACATGATTTTAAGATTAATTTTGGAGTGAGGGATACGGAGGGAGAAGCAGGTTAGAGAGTTTAGATAACTGATATTGATGAACCTGACTCTAAAGACTCTAAAGGAAGTTGTAGCTGGAAAGACTGAGGAATGTTGCTCTGGCAGCTTGTTTCACTGCAGTGACTTCTCTCACAGCTGACTCATTTCAGAGTTATGTTGCTCTCTAGTGGTAACATAAGGAAACACACTCTAGCCTCAAGATTCAAGGGCACTCAATGCTTCACACTTAAAAAACTAAGAAAAGTAACTCTTCTTCAGATCCTAAACAAAATATAAATGTGGATAAAGATATGAAGCTGGATACATCACTGAACAGCTGAAACTTTAACACCACACACTTGGTATGCCCGTGTCTTTTTCATTGTAATTTTATTCATCAATAGTATACAATGCACGTTTGAAGTTATAAAAAGTATTTTAAAAAAGTGAATGTGAATCAAGAAACTTGGGAAGGAAACACATTTTTGTATCAAATTTAAAAAAATAAAATAGAAGTTCATTTAAAATAATCAAACTAAATCAGATTTATATGGTAAATTATACATTTGTGATGAGAAATAAAACAATTAAACTTTGAAATATCAAGCACATAAATTATACCTATGATACTAAAGTATAGTAATATAGCTGCTTCATTGTTGCAGGAAACCACTTTTCAGTCTCTTTTGCTTCTGTAAAGATATATAATGTGACACGTGTCAAAGTTTCACTGTTTCACCAGTTGGTCAGACACACTTGGATTCAGCTTCTCAGAGAGTTCAGAGCTGTTGTCAGGAGCTGTGAGGTCAGAAACAAACTGTTAGAGTGAAACTGTGTAAAGTCTGATCATCCTGCTCTGAACTTTGAGGAACTGTAAAGCAGGAAGTGTTGATTTGAAAAAAAGGAAGTTTTACTAACCAGATGGAGGGCATTTGGCTGAAATCAAAACAGACAAATAGTTTTAGTTGGAAATCCCAGAATTTCTTTTGTCAACTTCTCCCCAGTGAAAATAATCCTCTCTTCTACTCACTCAAACTGAAAAATAAATCCATCCCACCATTATATGTAGATCTTATTTGATTTCTTCACTCTCCAACATAATCATGGTGTAGTCATATTATCAGGACTTACAGAGCGCTGTAAGGCTCTCTGGGGGTAAGGAACTGATGCTGGTTTCAATTTTGTCACTTGGATTTAAGAATCAAGTATTAAAAAAAGTAATTTAAAATGAGATGACCTTTTCATTTGTCTCTCTCACCTTTCTTCTTTTTGTAAATGATAAATCCAGTGGCAGTGATGAAGAAGAGAACAAGAACAACAGCTGCAGCAGTGATGGACGTGATCAGGTCTCTGGTCTTCACTGTTAAAGGAAAAATAAATAAGTTAGGTCCTGCTTTGCTTTCAGACTTTGGCCGACCTCAGGTCATTTCAGAGAGAGGCCGTTCCTAACGGCTGTGCTGCAAATGCAGGTGCACATGCACATTCCTTCAGATGGTGAAAGCCTGATTCAATGGTGGGAAACCCTGCAGAAAGAGTTGCTATTCAGCAGGAGGAGGGCTGTATTTTTTCTCTTTATTCTGGCTTAATTTTATGCATTTATTTATTTGCTTTTTCCAGAAAAATGCCTACCCCAACATGGACATGCAGCACAAACCCCTCACTTCTGCAGTAAATAGATATGGTCTGAAAACAGACATGTGGTCCATGTTATCCAGGTTATGTTCGGTCAAGTTGAGTCCTTCGTTTATACAAATCAAGTCACAACATGAAACACAATTATTTAACAGAAAACGGCCATTTGATAATGCATTAAATTACTCAACAATTTTAAAATGCGATCAACATCGAAACATAACTTAACGAATTAAACCTAACTTTAATTAAATTAATTAAAACTAACTTTAATTCCTACGTATCCACAGTTTGTAGAAACATACTGTTACAATGTCAGTGTTTTATTTGACCTATCGGGTTGATTGGTGATTTCAGTCGTTAAATTACACAGACACTTGTAATGTAAACATTAAACATTTTGTTCATTAACAAAACCTTCTATGACTTAGAAAATCCATTAATATCGTTCAGCTCAGATGATCTGACCAGTGACACTGAGGCTCTGAGTCATGTCATAAATGTCATCCTCACCTCTGTTGGTCCTGATCACTGCTTTGTCCAGTCTGGTGACGATGTCGTCCTTCACACCAGAGAGATGAAACACACACTCGTACCTGGTCCAGTCTTCAGGTTTGACTGATGAGAGGTCCAGGTCAACACTCATCTGGAAGGATCCATCGTGGTTGGGGAGGATCTCTCCGAGCTCCACGTCCTCATGAAGCTCCTCTCCATCTTTCCTCCAGAAGATCATGGCTGCCTCAGGGTAGAAACCTGTAGCGTGGCAGCTGACTGGAGAGGAGGGAGTCTTCTGGAGGAGAGACACTGAGGGAAGGTCTGCAGAGAGGAGAGAGAAAGGGAAAAATAAAGAAATTAAGAAAGGAGAAATCAAGATAAGAATGGAGAAAAGGGGAGACTGATGCAAAAAGACGTGTGTTAAATCAAATCTTACTGCTAAATAGTGATAATATAATGATAGTTCAGTCTGAACACGCTGTTTAAACATTACTTTGTCCATGAAATGATATCAGGTCATGTGATATTACCTTTTCTCAGCAGAGAGCTCTTGCCATAGTCCACATACATCTTCAGCCATTCAGGGAATACCTGAGTGAGGATATTCTCATTGAATTTCAATCTAGCTTTGTCAGCATCCCATCTCTGTTTGGTGATGACAGCCTGTGGTTGTGGAGCGATCCATGTCAGTGTCTTCAGGTCCAATGATAAAAAGTCTTCTCCGTTATAACCAAACTGATCATAACCATTAACTTCTCCAGTCTCATCATCCCACTCACAGCTAATCATCCTCTGGAAAATGTGATCACCTGAGAGAGAAACAGAGACTGAAACATGATGTACAGATGATATCTCAGGTTAAAAGATGATCTAAAACATGTTGTTTTGTGGTGTGCTCATGATTCAAGAGCAGATAATCAGTTCACTTTTTATTTAAATGAGTGACATCAAACTGTCACACAGAAAGTCAAAGTCAAAGTCCTGTTTAGTTTGACCTATCTATCCACCCAGACCTCTCTCTACATGGACTTAGATAGATAGATAGATCGATCGATACATAGATAGATAGATAGATAGATAGATAGATATACTTTATTTATCCCAAGCTGGGAAATTACAGTGTAGCAGCAGCATTACACACAGAGACAATGACAACACAATTAAATAAAAAGAACAACCTAGGCATACTTCAAGCAATAAAATATAAAAATACAATAAAATACAATACAAAATAAAGTGTCTAAAGAAGGAGTATGTATTAAGCAGTAGAATAGAATTCCAGTGCAGAATAAATATGAATATACAGTATAAAAATGTTGGTGCTATGAAACAAATAAGGTGCAATGAACAGTGTGCATAAAAAACACATGGAGTTTGATTACAAACGTATTTCTCATATGACAATAACAAACATAATTCTGGAGAAAATACTTTCCCTTAAAACTTAATTGATTATGCAGTTTTATGTTATAGGAACATAATTTTTAAGAGACCAGGGTTAACATTAGGAAATGACCTGGTCTCATGGAAAATAGTCAAATCTACAGTTTGAAGCCAGGGCTCTAGGTTGAAAACCTGATCAAATACAATGCATGTTCTGAATACACAGGTTATTGTAGACTTATTATAGGAACTGAGGTTGAAAAAAAATTAAACAATCAAAGCAGTAAAAAGTATATAATACGATAGTATATAGTGTACCTCCACTTTGGTTGAAGCGATGTTTCAAATGGTCGATCGAGGCTTTGAAAAAGTGAGCCCCCTCCTCAAGACATGTTCGAGTGTACCACGCCAACTGCTGAGGATCACTTTCTAATAATTTTCTCATCCAGTCCTGTTTTGGTTCTGCTATCCTTTTATCACTGTCGCAGTAACCAATCAGTAGTTCATCAACCAACGCAACAGCCACATACTCTGGGAGTTTTGGGAATCCAGAAGATCCAGTTGCGAAAAACTTCAAAGAGTGTTTTACTGTCGGACAAACAAGGTTATACAATCAGTAAAAACGTCATTTATATGATGCATTCAGTGTTATTCGGTTACAAATAGTCATAACAAGGCAAAGTAGAAGTGAAAGTAAATAAATAGGTCTATAAAGACGTGTTTTAGCTGCGCAGGAACAAATGCAGAGCTGACTGGAAAAGTGGAGCAGAGATTAAAAAGGTGATCGTACCTGGAGATGCCACATGACAGAGGAGAAGCAACGAGAGGAACTTCTTCATCTTCTCAATAAAGGAGTGTAAACAGAGACAGGTACCAAGAGAGACGGCTCACTGACCTCTCAGTCCCTGAACCTGTCAGGTGGCTCAGTTACTGCCACGCCCCTTTAGGAGACGAGCTGCAGGTCCGATGGGAGAAATAAAACTGAGCGCAGATTATGATGTCTAACACACGATTCAGGTATAATAACGTTACAAGTTGCCTGGTTGTCTCGGTTTCCTTTTAGTGCGCGCCCTGTCACTAGATCACGCATGAACCATGTGGCCCACCATACATGGAGAGGGCAGTTTAGATCGCCAGGTGAGCACCAACATCAATAATGTGCGTGAGAGGAAACATAAACGGGCCTCAGAACCTACAACTTCTACCCAATAAAGCTGTGTCTAGTGCTAAAATGGTTTCATCATAGATATAAATGTTTAAGATATAAAACGCGATCTTACCTGAAAATGCAATATGGCAGAATACAGGCACCAGCATCAAGGTGATCAGAAGTGGCTTTTAGCGGAGTTGTGATCTGGTTGTGATAAGCCTCATTTTCTGCCTTATCAACACTGTGGGTTTGTTTTATTTGGCTAAGGTGGCTCCTCTCCTCCCTCTCACCTTTATTTCCTCTCACAGACTTTATAAATAACAGTGATGTGAATTTGGTCTCTTTTTAGTGATCCGGATAATTTGGCTCAGCTCACCAAGAAGAGCCGGCTCTTTCGACTCCCAAATGGCTCTGCATTTTACCACTTAAACTTGAGCCAAATTTAGCAGTTTAAAAAAAATAAGAAAAAAAACAAGACATTTTTGCGGCATTTTATAGCTTTATTGATAGAGAGATATTCAGAGTGAAAGGGGGAGACATGAAAAAGGGCTCTGAGCCAGATTTTGGAACCTGGGCTGCCCACTCAGGAGGACTGAGTGAGCCTCTATGGTATGCGCCCTAGTGTGCCACCGGAGACGCCCAAAATTAAGCGCTGTTTTGACTTGTGATTTGTATTTGAACACATACATCACTTTCAATACATTGCTGTAGCCAATTGCATTTACAGTTGTAAAATCCCTTGTAACTCTCTAACTTGCTTGAAGAACCACTCTGCTACACAAAGCAGATAGAAAATGCCTATAAAAACCTGAGCATAGAAATTAAAAAAGGACAGCTATTGACATTTTTATTTTATTTTATTTAAACACACAAACCTAACAAAACAAGTAACGTACTGAAAAATAGAAATTAAATACAGCAATCAAGTAAATGTGCTTTGTTAATGCCAACTACTGACATCTGGACAAAAAATACATATTTATTTTTGGTATAGAGTAAAAATAATAATAACTAAACAACATAATAAAAAGAAATATAATGCAATGTGCAAAACAGCAGCATCCGACAGTTTTAGGTGTCTCAGTGCTGCCGCCCCCGCCCCCCCCTGCTTTGTGGTATGATCCTTGTCGATCCTCAAATGATTGGTTCGCACAGCATGCACGTGACAACCGTAGTCAGCGTCTGCAGCACCCACAGGTAGCTACTTTTCCTAACGAAAAAAGTAAAAACAAAAAAAATCAAAATGAAAGAAGAACGACTCGCTGACGGACGTGAGCCGGCTCCCATCGTTCACTTAAAAGAGCCGGCTCTTTGAACTGGCTCGTTCACGACATACACATCACTTATAAATAAAGTTCCTCTCAGCGGAGATGTGAGGAGAGTTTCGAGGAAGAGACGTGATGCTGGAGGAACAGCCTTCCTCATGAGGAGATGGAAATTATAATAACAAACCTGCAAAGAGTGTTTTCATTGTTCAGTTATGATTCAGATTCTACACACGACCGGCCATAACATTAGGAACACTTGTATAATCTAATGTGATCCAATACAACATCTCCATCCATAAATTGTTCCTTTACAATAATAATAATGTTCAGTTTGGATTGACAGCATCAAAGTTATTAATCTAATTATATTTTCATTATGGAGGTTTTAGTTTGCAGTGGTGTTGAACTGGACTGTATTATTATTGATTGTAATATTTTGGCCACCCAGTATAAATACTTGAGTGCCAGAATATTAGAAACACCCCTTAATATCATGAAATCCAGTTCAACACCACTGCAAACTACAACCTCTATACTACAAACTCCACAACATTTTTGAGACAAATATTGTACTTTTTACTCCACTACATTTAGCTGCCAGCTTTAGTAACGTGAAAAACATGATACATTTAAAGTGCTTGGACTTTTATTTTAATAAAACCCCAGCACAGTATATTAAGTAGTAAAAAAGAGCCCTATCTTTACCAAATAAAAATGCTGCTTACATAAATGCATCAATACAAATGATACAATAATATATTTAGAATATATAAAAACAATCTGAGTGGGGCCGTTCTACTGACAGGTACTTTTACTTTTGATACGTAAAGTACATTTTGATGCAGATAATTTTGTACTTTTGCTTCAGTACGTTTTGAATGCAGGATTTTTACTTGCAGTGGAGTAATTTCACAGTTTGGTATTAGTACTTTTACTGAAGTAGAGGATCTGAATACTTTTTCCACCACTAGTTGTGTGACAGCTGCTGTAGTGATCTTTACATCAAAGGTCTGCAGAAATAAACTATATAAATAAATATAAAATATTGATGCCACAACCACTTCACTGGAGTTACGTGTCTTCTTCTAATCTTCACTGAATCACTGTAACGAGAAGACAAAGGAACCTGGACTCAGTGTTTATATCATCATGGAGTATTTGCTTTCACATTATATGCAGTATGTTTGGACCAAAATGTAAAGTTTTCAGTCAATAATATCATTAAATCTTAGTTTCAGCTGTTTCCTCTCACTATACTGGATCACTTGGCTAATAATAAGATTTTTTTCTGTAAATATATCAGCCATTTGAACAGTGAACAGCTTTTTAACAGTTGACAAATTCAAGGTTTTACCAAAGACAGACTTATATTTATGAGAGTATTATATGAGTATGACAGTAAAGAGTTGCTAGTTTTAGGAGGAGCATCAGAGGAGGGAATCTGCCCACAGTGTTTGCACATTGTTGACATGATGAAGTACTCACTGTGATCAGTCAGGAGCTGTATCATTGTCCACAGGAGTTGGAGAGGATGAATGTTCGGAAGCTGTTAGAGAAAATTGTCAGAAGTTGAATAATATGGAAGAATTATTCTATCTTTATTCAAGAGCGTAGATTTTCAGTTTGAGAACATAATTTGTCTTTCTCGTGCTCAGATTTGTTCTCCTCTTGCTCACATTTTGCGCTCGCACTCAGATTTCTGCTGCTTTCTTTCAAAATGTGTGCGTGCACTTAAAAATCACATGCTTGTGCTCACATTTCTTCTTCTTGGACACAAACATTTTGCTCGCACTCAAATATGTCCTGTGCGCGCTCAAATCCAAAGTCTACGCGCTCAGATCTCAACTCTGCGCTCTCAAAACTTTTGTGCTCTCACTCCGAACACGCACGTCCTCTCAGGTTGAGGTGTCTGCTCAGACTGAACGATGTCCCGCCCTGCGCTTAAAATAGTGTGTTTCACCAGCCAATAGGGAGACAGCTAGAGTGTGGCCCCGTCTTGGGTGCGTTCCCTCGCCTTTTTGAGCGCTCCGTCGGGGCGGGTATATGGTCTGTTTGTAAAACTGCTTCTCTCTTAAAATACACCAATTTACCATATTAGCCAGCTATTTGAATCGTCACCTATTACCTAATATGCTGCGTCACCTAGACGCAGCATATTTATGTAGAATTAATCTGAAGTAGTCCTAAAAAGAGTTATCGTAGTTTAGATTATATATATATACAGTTGAAACCAGAAGTTTACATACACTATATAAAAAGACACATATGCTTTTTTTCTCACTGTCTGACATGAAATCAGACAATCACTTTTCCTGTTTTAGGTCCGTTAGGATTACCAAAATTATTTCTATTTGCTAAATGCCAAAATAATGACAGAAGGATTTTTTTAGACAATTTTTTATTACTTTCTTCAAAGTCAGAAGTTTACATACACTAACATTATTATGCCTTGAAACAATTTGGGAAAGCCCAGATGATGCTGTCATGTCTTTGGAAGCTTCTGATAGGTTTATTGACAACATTTGAGTTAATTCGAGACACACCTGTGGATGTATTTTATGGCACACCTGAAACACACTGCTTCTTTGTGTAACATCATGGGAAAGTCAAAAGAAATCAATCAAGATAGCAGGAAGAGAATTGTGGACTTGCACAAGTCTGGTTCATCCTTGGGTGCAATTTCCAGATGCCTGAAGGTGCCACATTCATCTGTTCAAATAATTATACCCAAGTATGAACACCATGGGAATGTCCAGCCATCATAGTGCTCAGGAAGGAGACGGGTTCTGTGTCCCAGAGATGAACGTGCTTTGGTCCAAAATGTGCATATCAACCCAAGAACAAAAGCAAAAGACCTTGTGAAGATGCTGGCTGAAGCTGGTAAGAGTGTGTCATTATCCAGAGTGAAACGAGTCCTGTACCGTGGGCTGAAAGGCCACTCTGCCAGGAAGAAGCCATTACTCCAAAAGAAACATAAAAAAGACAGATTACAGTTTTGTCAGACCAAAAATTAAGGTCTTTGTCCCTGTGTGCATTTGCAAACTGTAATCTGTCATTTTTATGTTTCTTTTGGAGTAATGGCTTCTTCCTGGCAGAGTGGCCTTTCAGCCCATGTTGGTACAGTACTCGTTTCACTGTGGATAATGACACACTTTTACCAGCTTCAGCCAGCACCTTCACAAGGTCTTTTGCTTTTGTTCTTGGGTTGATATGCACATTTTGGACCAAAGCACGTTCATCTCTGGGACACAGAGTCCGTCTCCTTCCTGAGCGCTATGATGGCTGGACATTCCCATGGTGTTTATACTTGGCTATAATTATTTGAACAGATGAATGTGGCACCTTCAGGCATCTGGAAATTGCACCCAAGGATGAACCAGACTTGTGCAAGTCCACAATTATCTTCCTGATATTTTGGTTAATTCCTTTTGACTTTCCCATGATGTCACACAAAGAAGCAGTGTGTTTCAGGTGTGCCATAAAATACATCCACAGGTGTGTCTCGAATTAACTCAAATGTTGTCAATAAACCTATCAGAAGCTTCCAAAGACATGACAGCATCATCTGGGCTTTCCCAAATTGTTTCAAGGCATAATAATGTTAGTGTATGTAAACTTCTGACTTTGAAGAAAGTAATAAAAAATTGTCTAAAAAAATCCTTCTCTCATTATTCTGGAATTTAGCAAATAGAAATAATTTTGGTAATCCTAACGGACCTAAAACAGGAAAAGTGATTGTCTGATTTCATGTCAGACAGTGAGAAAAAAAGCATATGTGTCTTTTTATATAGTGTATGTAAACTTCTGGTTTCAACTGTATATATATATATATATATATATATATATATTTAAAAAAAATTATTTTTATTATCACAAACACTATTATTATTATTATTATCATTATTATTTTTATTCATTTTTGTTTTTCACCAGTACAGTGGTGTCATGATAGTCCAGTGGTGAAGTACACTACCATCTGTAGCATTTTAAACCATGGGACGCCGGTTCGCATCCCGTCTGCCGCACTCTTGCTGCATGTCTTATTATGATTTAAAATTTAAATTGATAAATTAATGTAACAGTAATACAATCCGTGTAACCAGCTGCTTCTCTTATTGAAACGTTTAACAAGAGATGATGGGTAAATAGACTTGGCTACGTGATTAAAAAGGTATAATGAAAAATACGCTATGATGATGATGATAATGATTTGAGGATAACATTGGTGCGTGTAATGCAGTGTATCACCGTCCTATTTACGCGGTCAAAGCCAGGGGGCGCATAATTAGGCTAATGTTGGTAATGCTTTCACAAGAAGAAGACTTTAAGGGATTCGGAGCACGGCAGCGAATGAATGGGAGACGAGATGTATGGCCAAAGACCTCAAGTAAGTTCATAGCTAAATGTTGCTACAACTCAAAACACATCGATCATATACAGTAGTTTCAATAACAGTACCGTAATCATTTTGACACTCGTACTTATCAACATATATAGCGGGCCTTAATTGTAACATGTACAACGAAAGTACAATAATTGGCAACGTATGATCGTACCAGCGGCAGGTAGGCACACATAAAGATGCGCGAGCTGAAGGGAATCCCCGCTGACGTCACTTCATTCATAAAACAAGAGTAGTTAACCACAAAGGGAAAACGCACCACAATGAACAGAAAACTTTAATAATGTCACGAATCGATAACTAGTGACGCAGGGCCACCCGCAGAACGTAACATTATGTACAATTAAATCTATATTTCTATAGGCTATTAGGGTGTATTAGGCGACAAACTAAGTAAATCCTTGAATTGCGTCACAGACATCAATCCTATGTTTTGCAGTCTCATTATTACAATTCATTCCACTCCACCAAGGCAGCTTGTTTAATGTTGTTGTAAATACAAGTATTTATAAGAATTAATCAATGTCTTCATTAGTTTATACGGAAGCGCATTGCATTCACTGGATAAAAAAAAAAAAAGATAATAAATAAAAGATCAGGATCTCGTAATTACGAGAAAAGGTGTCTATTTTTTTTCAGTATGTTTGGACCAAAATGTAAAGTTTTCAGTAAATAATATCATAAAATCTTAGTTTCAGCTGTTTCCTCTCACTATACTGGATCACTTCGCTAATAATAAGAATTTATTATGTAAATATATCAGCCATTTGAACAGTGAAGAGTTGTTAAACACTTGAAGAATTCAAGGTTTTTACCAAAGACAGACTTATATTTATGAGAGTATTATATGAGTATGACAGTAAAGAGTTGCTAGTTTTAGGAGGAGCATCAGAGGAGGGAATCTGCCCACAGTGTTTGCACATTGTTGACATGATGAAGTACTCACTGTGATCCGTCAGAGCTGTATCATTGTCCACAGGTGTTGGAGAGGAGGAATGTTCGGAAGCTGTTAGAGAAAATTGCCAGAAGTTGAATTAAAAACTATAACAGTATTTATTAAAGAGAGAGGGACAGACAGATATTCTGACATAATACTTACAGTTTGCAGGCTTGAATCCTGGAATACAAATAAGAGATGAAGGTATTAAAACAGTACCGTGTTCTACTGAATATCAAGTCAAACTGTTACTTGTTTTTAATTAAACATTATCTTCTAGATGGTATTCTGGTAGAAGTTAAAATTACAACAACCGGGGACAGTGGAGTAAAAACTGCTTCATGATAAGTAAAACCGTCATTATTTCTTACCATTCTTGTTTTCCCTCCAGAAGAAGAGTCCAGTGATGCAGAGTGCAAGAAGCAGCATCAATCCCACACAAACTCCAATAACAGCAGCAGCAGGAAACTCTGAGGGAGAAACTGGAACCAACACAGAACATTCTCACTTTGTCTCCTCTCCTGGATGGAGCTGATGTTGACGCCACTTACCTCTGTTGGTCCTGATCACTGCTTTGTCCAGTCTGGTGACGATGTCGTCCTTCACACCAGAGAGATGAAACACACACTCGTACCTGGTCCAGTCTTCAGGTTTGACTGATGAGAGGTCCAGGTCAACACTCATCTGGAAGGATCCATCGTGGTTGGGGAGGATCTCTCCGAGCTCCACGTCCTCATGAAGCTCCTCTCCATCTTTCCTCCAGAACATCATGGCTGCCTCAGGGTAGAAACCTGTAGCGTGGCAGCTGACTGGAGAGGAGGGAGTCTTCTGGAGGAGAGACACTGAGGGAAGGTCTGCAGAGAGGAGAGAGAGATTTAATTTAACTATAAAGTGCATAACTAGTTTAGAATGCTTTTGTGCTCCCTTATTGGAGACTTTTTTTGTGGGGTACAATAACTTGCTGAATATATAGAATCAGTTATTATTCCATTCATTTCTTCAATAAAAAAAACCATCAAAGGAAAATCCTGTCTGATGTGCATTCCAACTGATGCACCCTGATGGTTACAAGTTTTAAAAACCAGTAAGAATATACAGTACTATCCAAAGAAACATCAGGTCATGTGATATTACCTTTTCTCAGCAGAGAGCTCTTGCCATAGTCCACAAACAACTTCAGGTGTGCAGGGCAAATCTGAGTGAGGTAATACTCATTGAAATTCAATCTAGCTTCATCAGCGTCCCATCTCTGTTTGGTGATGACAGCCTGTGGTTTTGGAGCGATCCATGTCAGTGTCTTCAGATCAAATGATATAAAGTCTTCTCCGTTATAACCATACTGATTAAAACCATTAACTTCTCCAGTCTCATCATCCCACTCACAGCCACTCATCCTCTGGAAAATGTGATCACCTGAGAGAGGGTATATGGGAATATAAATTTGTGTTATGGGAACATAAATATTAAGAGACCAGATATAACATTAGGAAATGACCTGGTCTCACAGAAAATAGTCAAATCTACAGTTTTGCAGCCAGGGCTCTAGGTTGAAAACCTGATCAAATACAATGCATGATGACCATAGGATCAAACATTATGGTTTAACTGGGTTTCAATGGGGACATTTTGTCCTTAAGGTTCAAAGTGTCTGTTCTGAATACACAGGTTATTATAGGAACTGAACCGTCAAAATAAAAACAGCTAAATTTTGAAAATAAAATAAAAATAAAATAAATAAAGCAGTAAAAAGATATGACAGTGTGTAGTGTACCTCCAATTTGGTTGAAGCGCTGCTTCAAAAGGTCAATCGAGGCTTTGAAGCGGTTCGGCACAATCTCAGTACATTCTCGAGTGTACCACTCCAACTGCTGAGGATCACTTTCTAATACTTTTCTCGCCCAGTCTTGTTTTGGTTCAACTATCTTCTTATCCATGTCGCAGTAACCCACCAGAAGTTCATCAACCAATACAACAACCACAAACTCTGGGACTTTTGGGAATCCAGAAGATCCAGTTGTAAAAAACTTCAAGGAGTGTTTAACTGTCGGACAAACAAGATTATACAATCAGTACACTCATCGGGAATATGGTGCATTTAGTTTTACACATAGTCACATCAAGGCCAAGTAAAAGTGAAAGTAAATAAATATAAAGACGCGTTTTAGCTGCGCAGCAACAAATGCAGAGCTGACTGGAAAAGTGAAGCAGAGATTAAAAGGTGATGGTACCTGGAGATGCCACATGACAGAGGAGAAGCAACGAGAGGAACTTCTTCATCTTCTCAATAAAGGAGTGTTGTGAGAAGCGAGATGGCTCACTGACAACTCAATTCCTGTACCTGTCACGTGGTTTTAGTTACTGCCACGCCCCTTTAGACAAGCTGCGGCAGGTCTGTTGATTACAATGGGTGGCAGCAACAATAATATACATTTTAACACAACAATGAAAAGATGGCTCAAATGGACACTCAAAAATCATTTTAACATACGTTGTGACTGTACATTTTGAGAGCGTCACACAATCACACAAATATTATTGAATGATAAATATTTATGCATCATTTTAATATTGCAGCTTGTACAGGCGGAGCTCATTCAACTAATTTATCCATGGGGCAGCTTACATCTCAATGTATTGGTTCACTTATATTTTGTATTAATAAGCTGAATATGCAAAGCAACTAAAGCTGTCAATAAAATAAAAACAACTTAAAATTGTGAAAATAACAACACAAAACAAAGACAGTATTTCATTCTGAAATAATCAGGTCTATAAAAGTATATTGAAACTGTACAGTTCTAGATTATGTACTCAGTAACAACCTACCACTGAGGATATATATTTGAAAAGGAAATAACAGATATCTCTGCTTAGATTAAGATTGCAAAATCAAGTTGTAGTAATTATGTTATTTTTGTGCAGTTCAGGGAATATTATGGTATATCTGTAAAATTAATTTTGAGATTTATGTAAATAACACACATTCTGCAATAGGTCATGATGACCTGCTGGCTAAAAGAGATGTTTACATCATATATTTCTATTATGCAATCAATCAAGGGAAACTCAATAAAAAATGTGTTAATAATATTAATGGTTATTACACAAACAAATCATTCTGTGTCACATCTTTTATCCACGCATTTTAGTATTTATATTATTATTATTATTATTATTATTATAGCTCTGGTTGACCAAACCTCTTTCTGCTCTCTGCTGATCAATGATTGAGTTTATCACTTATTTAAACTGACAGAGAAGTCAGCAGTGTGACAGCGCCCCCCTGTGGACGAATAATGTCTGCCTTTGAACTGAATTACAAGTTGTAGTTAAATGGAGACTGTTACACTCTAAACAGTAATGTTCTCAATAACACAAACACTATTTTTTGGGCATTTTTCAGCTTTATTTGATAGTGGGAGACATAAATAAATAGGAGTCATAAATAGAAGCTTCGAAAGAAAATCAAACAGTTTCCCACTTTAGATTTCACAATTTTCAGCATTCTATTTTACTGACAAGTTATAAAAACTGTGTGCAATAAAAAGAAGCTTAAATTTAAGAAAGATGTTATCTGAAAAAAATTAAAATGTTTACAAATCCAGATTACACACTTAATTTCATCTTCATATTATATTGACACATAATAAAAGTTGACAATTAAAAAGGAACCACCATAAAAAGAAGTTTTGAGAGTAATGAAAGAAGATGATTTTTGATAGAAATTAAAACAAAACATTCTAGAAAACCAGATGAAACATTTATTTTACAGCTTTATATTTTACTCACACCATATCTTTACATGATTATTTACACACTGGTGTACTTTTTAAGTGAAGAACAAAATCCATTTCACCAAATTAAAACTTAAGAAAAAAGAGCTTCTTCTCCATAAAACCTTGTAAACCAGATCAGAGATCATCTCCACAACATGACAGAGTTTAGAAGTGTTGTACGGGACATGACAGGACTCAGAGAGACACCAGCATCACACAACAACAACACATGTTGTCCAGTGTTGTGTCACAGGGTTTCTGGATTTAAGATGTTTAAGTGGAACATTATAAATATTAAAACCCTTGAGAAGCTCACCTTCCACTTCAGGCTTGTGTCTAATATTTATGCTCACCACCAGTTTGTGTTAAACCATATCTGATGAATCTGTTAACCAGGAAAATGTCACTCATTTAAAAAAGGTTTGACATTTGGTCTTTTCTTTGCATTATATTTCAATTACAAAAGAAGGATTTCTTGAGAATTCAAAGCAAATTAAATGATTGTTCGCTTCAGAATGAAACACAAAGTGGTTCATGGTTCTCATATGTGAGAAATTCTGCAGAAGTCAAATCAAAAATATTTTGTAAATCTCATCAGGGAATCAGATATTTTACATAAACTTCATGTATATAACTTATGAAAAAAAACAATGGAAGTGTGTTTGCCCCCCAGCCATCCTTTGTTAATATTACACTGATTATTGCACAATATTTTATTTTATATTAGTATTTATGACCACTGTTTTATTAACCATATCTGCTAAATGTCCCATAGTGCACTACAGACACGGTGCAAAATGTTTCCATAAACCTAAAGACAAAATGAAAAAAATATATATATAAACTTAATTATTTACCAGAGAGGTTTGGAGAGTTAAAATCCACAAAGCCTCATATTTACAGCTTCATTTAGACCTCAAATATCCACAATTCATTAACTTAAGTGTCCACATTTTGTAAACATTTAGTTAATATGCTTTTAAAAGAAATAATTTACATTTCATTTTTTGTTTCATTGATTTGGTGTCACTGTTTTTCTTAAGGTTCATATTTGACTTTTTAATATTTGACTTTATCTGACCTGCTGATGTGAAGGTTTCTGAAAGAATCTCTGCCTTTCTCTTCACACTTTTTATTAAACTCTCAACTTTGTTATGGAAAATCTGAATAAAGTCAAATATTTTCTTTAAAGCTACATTGTGTCACACAAAAGTTGAATAAGAAACAATGACAGAAAGTTGAAGGCGTCTTTGTTGAGCAGCAGGTGTGAAAAGTTCACGTCTCCTGAAGCAACCCACTTTGTGCAGGGTTGTGTGTTTGGCCTTCAGGGTTTTCTTTTCCAGAATTCAGTTTCTCAGAGAGCTCAGAGTTGTTTTCACAGGATGACTCGCATTTGGCTGAAAAAAACCCAACACACATCATTTTAGTCGTCACAACTGCCAAATGCCAGAGTATCTTCTAACACCTTCTTCTCTGTGGACATGATCCCCTCTTCTATTCACTCACACTGACAAATTAATCTATTCTACGTTTCTTTTTTTAACCCACTTAACTTCTTTAATGATCACTTCTTTCTTACGTCATCGTACTAAAAATCATTTTAGGATCCAAAACCAGTTCCAGAGTGTAAACCTTTATGTTGACACACGTTTCTTTTCCTCAGCACACAGCTCACTCTGACTCCTCTTGAAAAAGGGTTTTATTAATCCGCTGTCCCTTCAACTAATAATAAACTAAAATACTCTCCACAACACAGTTAAAAACGTTGTGACTCCACTCTCTAACTGCGAGCTCCTACCTGCCTTAAAGTAGCACACAACTGTCAGGTTGTCTTAATGGGACATGAATTTATTACCAGTCAAGCATGTAAAAAATAAAACAACTTTACTCTAAACTGACATTAACCATAATATATGAAGTATATAAGGAAATAGATATATTAACGTTTAAACTAAAATCATGTGTAACTAGATTATTATTTTGCTCTTCTGGTCCGATCACCATGACTCTGCTCTGAGCCGTTCACCACTTACTGTTGAAGATTGTTTCTCTTTCACAATCTGAATAAAAGCCTCAACTCACAGTCTGAAATACTTTAAAAAAAGAGAGAAAATCTCTCTGTTTGGGTCTCTCACCTTTCTTCTTTTTATAAATGATGAATCCAATCACAGCGATGAGGATGAGAGCAAGAACAACGACTGCAGCGATGATGATGGCGGTCATGTCAGTGGGCTTCTCTGTGGAGCAGAAAACAACAAGAAATAGTCACAACGTGAACAGATGAAGCAGGTCAGAAGAGAAGAACGTCAGTTTGTCCACCAGAACACAATCCTGTAGACATTGTTTGTTCTGCTGTTGTTATTTTCATCCCTTCTTATCTGAACATAATTACTGTCTCTATTTGTTGTTTGTTTATTCTTGTCTATAGCTTTGTTGTCTTTGTTTAGCTGCATGTCTGTGTTGGTTTCTGTCCCATATTTGGTTTTTGACACAAACTCTGTTTTGAATGTTAACATCTTCGGCCAATAAACTTGATTCTGACTAATTTACTGATAAATACGTTCTTCCATCAACTTATTAAAATTTTCCATTATTTAGGCTCTAAAACTGGCCAGTAGTTCAGTCAATACAGTGATTATTATATATTATTCTCTCTGAACTGTGGATACAAATAAAAATGGTTACAAACATTTATTTTAATTATTTTTTTAATTATGATTTAACAACTAAAATAAACTTACAAAAGGTGATACAAACATTAAAATCTAAAAATAAATATATATTTATTATTATTTATATTTTTTATATTAACCAAAGCTTAAGCAAACATTGGACAGGCAACACAAAACAAACTGTGGTAATAATTCTGAGTCCAGAAGTGGGTGGTGTGTTGGTTTAATATTTAAAGCAGAAAAGAGATTCAATGTTAACTTTACTGTCATTCATATTATTCACAGGACAAGTGAACAGCAGAACGATTTCTGATATAAGTCTTAAAATGATATATAAAAAACTAAAATCAAGAAACTGGAAACAAAACTGGATAAAGGAAAGAGTTTAACGACAGATAGAAGTCTAACCTCTGTTGGTCCTGATCACTGCTTTGTCCAGTCTGGTGACGATGTCGTCCTTCACACCAGAGAGATGAAACACACACTCGTACCTGGTCCAGTCTTCAGGTTTGACTGATGAGAGGTCCAGGTCAACACTCATCTGGAAGGATCCATCGTGGTTGGGGAGGATCTCTCCGAGCTCCACGTCCTCATGAAGCTCCTCTCCATCTTTCCTCCAGAACATCATGGCTGCCTCAGGGTAGAAACCTGTAGCGTGGCAGCTGACTGGAGAGGAGGGAGTCTTCTGGAGGAGAGACACTGAGGGAAGGTCTGCAGAGAGGGACAGAGAAAGGGAAAAATGAAGAAATTAAGAAGGGAGAAATCAAGATAAGAAATGGAGAAAATTTGAGACTGAAGCCATAAAACGTATATTAAATCAAATCAATGACAATACAATGATAGTTCAGTCTCAGCAGGCTGTATAAACATTATTGTGTCCATGAAATGATATCAGGTCATGTGATATTACCTTTTCTCAGCAGAGAGCTCTTGCCATAGTCCAGATACATCTTCAGCCATTCAGGGAATACCTGAGTGAGGTAATACTCATTGTCTTTCAATCTAGCTTTGTCAGCGTCCCATCTCTGTTTGATGATGACAGCCTGTGGTTTTGGAGCGATCCATGTCAATGTCTTCAGGTCCAATGATAAAAAGTCTTCTCCGTTATAACCAAACTGATTAAAACCATTAACTTCTCCAGTCTCATCATCCCACTCACAGCCACTCATCCTCTGTAAAATGTGATCACCTGAGAGAGAAACAGAGACTGAAACATGATGTACAGATGATATCTCAGGTTAAAAAAAGATGATCTTAAACATGTTGTTTTGTGGTGTGCTCGTGATTCAAGAGCAGATAATCAGTTCACTTTTTATTTCAATGAGTGACATCAAACTGTCACACAAAGTCAAAGTGAAAGTCCTGTTTAGTTTGACCTATCTATCCACACAGACCTCTCTCTACATGGACTTTCATTACAAACGTATGTGATCTGACAAAAACAAACATAATTCTGGAGAAAGTATTTTCCCTTAAAACCTTATTGATTATGCAGTTTTGTGTTATGAGAACAACATTTTTAGAGACCAGGGCTAACATTAGGAAATTACCTGGTCTCATGGAAAATAGTAAAATCTACAGTTTGAAGCCAGGGCTCTATGTTGAAAACCTGATCAAATACAATGCATGATGACCATAGGATCAAACATTATGGTTTAACTGGGTTTCAATGGGGACATTTTGTCCTTAAGGTTCAGGGTGTCTGTTCTGACTCCACAGGTTATTATAGGAACTGATAATGAAAAAGAATAAAATAAAAAAACTGCTTTAACACAGCTAGATAAATAATAATAAAACTTAAACAATCAAAGCAGTAAAACATATAAGATGTACCTCCACTTTGGTTGAAGCGCTGCTTCAAAAGGTCAATCGAGGTTTTGAAAAAGTGAGCCCCCTCCTCAAGACATGCTGCAGTGTACCACTCCCACTGCTGAGGATCACTTTCTAATACTTTTCTCATCCAGTCATGTTTTGGTTCTGCTATCTTCTTATCCATGTCGCAGTAACCAATCAGTAGTTCATCAACCAATACAACAACCACATACTCTGGGAGTTTTTGGAATCCAGAAGATCCAGTTGTAAAAAACTTGAAGGAGTGTTTAACTGTCAGACAAACAAGGTTATACAATCAGTACAAACGTCATTAATATGATGCATTCAGTGTTATTCGGTTACAAACAAATAGTCATAACAAGGTCAAGTAGAAGTGAAAGTAAATAAATATAAAGACGTGTTTTAGCTGCGCAGGAACAAATGCAGAGCTGACTGGAAAAGTGAAGCAGAGATTAAAAGGTGATGGTACCTGGAGATGCCACATGACAGAGGAGAAGCAACGACAGGAACTTCTTCATCTTCTCAATAAAGGAGTGTAAACAGAGACAGGTACCAAGAGAGACGGCTCACTGACCTCTCAGTCCCTGAACCTGTCAGGTGGCTCAGTTACTGCCACGCCCCTTTAGGAGACGAGCTGCAGGTCCGATGGGAGAAATAAAACTGGGCGCAGATTATTACGTGAAACATGATTTAAAGATTAATTTTGGAGTGAGGGATACGGAGGGAAAAGCAGTTTAGGGAGAGTTTAGATGAAGTGATATTGATGAACCTGACTCTAAAGACTCTAAAGGAAGTTGTAGCTGGAAAGACTGAGGAATGTTGCTCTGGCAGCTTGTTTCACTGCAGTGACTTCTCTCACAGCTGACTCATTTCAGAGTTATGTTGCTCTCTAGTGGTAACATAAGGAAACACACTCTAGCCTCAAGATTAAAGGGCACTCAATGCTTCACAAAAAATTGCTGCAGGAATATTTTTGTAGCTGTATTCTTCCATCCTCACTCATTTAACAATTTAAGAACTGAAGAAAAATAAATCTTCAGATTTAAATATAAAAGAAATGTCGACACATATATGAAGTTACTGAAAAGCTGAAACTTTATTTCCACACAACAATCTGTGATTATGTGTACAAAAACACTGTTAGTCCTTTGTGAAGCCACACTTATTCTATTTTACACCATGTTGCAATGTGAGGTGCAGGGAAACATAGTGAGACTTGAGGAGGACAAAAACTATCACAATAGCCAGGAGTTATGCTGAAAAATAACTTACTTTTATTTTCAGTCTCAAAAAGAATCAAAATGAAACAAGACAAAACGGGTCACAGCTCAAACAGTTCAGACGCCGCTCTCCCTCTATATCAGCCCTGGCCACTGTCATTTCACTCATATATATAGGATGAGAGCCCGCCTTGCCAGTTCAAACTGGCCTATCAGGACAGCACTATAACAGAGGTCACAAGGTTAAACACAAATATACATACATATTCTTAAATTGCTCATAACAACAAACCCCATTTAATTTCTACATTAGGAGATCCTTAATGTCATACCTTCAAATTAAGTGAAACATTTCTCTATCATTCAATATTCATCTTAATTTGCTGTCATCTGTATAACACACCCTTTAACCAATCAGCTGCAGGTACCCACCTACTCACAAACAACATAAAAGGGCTGCAACTGAGGCGTGCTTCCTCTTTAATCACCAGCACAAGATGGCCTCCACAAAGGACTCAAAGGACAGGTTATGACTTTAACTAAAACTGAGCTTTATGCAAAATAAACAATGTGTATCTCCTAAATTTATCATCAAACTATTTTATACCAAATAAAGGAAACAAAGAAAACTGTATGAGTTTGTATACTTTTGTTAAAGAAAAAAAGGGTTTAAGCAACAGCTAGTGAGGGAGTTGATGCTTCCTCACACACCACAGCCATGAAGTTGCTAGAAGGCATCTTTTACAGAGCTGTTGAACAACTGATTTCTTCTCTAAGCTTGTGTGGAGATAACTCTGCTCAGTTGACACTGATACCAATGTTCTCATCCAGCTATGTGACAATACTGCAGTCTCAGGTAATATTCATACTCCACACATGAGTATATGGACTCAGCAAAACCTTTAAAATCGTTTTTTTTTTTTAAAGCAAAGCATCAGAACTAAAACTAGAGCAATACATTTGAGTTTGACATTCATTAATGGTTATTAATACAGAGTGAAATGTACCAAAGGTGAGATGAGAATTCCTCCAGAAGCCCAGTATTCATTTAATGATGTTTTTACCTTTAATCAGGTCCTGCAGTTGGCTGTCATCATAAATGTACGGAGCAGGTGAGACCATTCTCTAACCCCGACCACATGGCTTAAAGCTGCCTTTAAATCCTTCACTCCCCCAACCAAAGAGCAGATACTCAGCTGCCTGATATCTACATCATATCTGCATCAGGCTAAACTACAGTGGCTGGCCCAGCTGGCTGGATGAGCAACTTGATGTTGTCCAACCACATCACTGTCTATCTGCTTCCACTATCAATAGCCACTCGTTAACAGTGGCTAAACTTTTTATCAATTAAAAACATGGTCTCAATAATCCATCACAACAGCTGATTTTGAGAAAACATTCAATGTCTACATTCTGTTCACAGAAACCTGTAATTCACGTTATTCTAAAGCCATAAAATAATACTAAAATGATCAAACACACACATTGAACATGCTTAAAAATATTGGTTAGGAAACACATAAATGTAAAATTAATCATAAATAAAATAGAAGTTATACGTTTAATGAGAAATAACACTATTTCACTTTAAAATATCAACCACACAAATAACTATTATACTATAATATTAGCCTGGCTAACGGCAGGCTAATCACAAATGAGGTTAGTCTGGAAACCAGCCATTCATTTTTCCGTAGAGGTGTGGTTTACGATCCTCCAGAGCTGTTTATTGGGTGCTACTACTGTCTATCAAAAGTGTCTGTAGGTAGCTTGTTAAAAGACATTCTTTAATTGAGTGTACTCAATGTGTTTTAAGTGGTGCTGTTTTGTTGAGGTGCCACAAGGGGGCGCAGGTCTGTGGACTATGCCCAGAGGGGGTTCAGAGTTCACTGAATTAGTTCTGCCTTCATGACTGAAGAAGGGTGCTCTCAATAAATATGCCAAAAGGGGCTAAAGAGCATTATTGCCTCCGTTATTAATTCATTATTAATTAATTCCCGAGTTCAACGCAGATGAAGCTGCAACGCTCAACATAGCTCTTAGCCAATCGTATCAGTTATTACCAGATGACGTATGTAGAGCGACATAGATGTTTACATAGCCGGGCTAGCCCTCTAGCATCTCTGCTTTGAGACTAAAATGCTCAGTTGTGCTTCTGCAACGTTTTTCTGCAGCATGTTCTGGCTCTGGCTGCTCTAGTGTGTGTGTGTGTGTGGCTGCTTTGCTTCTCCAGTTCTCGCTTTCTGCAAGATTCTTTATTTTTACGCCTTATTTCCCCTCATGTCATTCAGCCACACACATCCACTGATTTTATGGTCAATAGACGAGCTGCTGGGGGTCTCTGGGCGGCTCCGCTGTCCCCCGGCTCGTAGCCAGATCACCGTGGTTACAGCAGCGAGCGGTAGCGGGGCTAGTTGGTAGATTAGGCTTTGGCCAAATCCTGTCGGAAGCAAGGCTAAAACATCCTTTTTCGCGGTGAAACAAGCGTGTAAAGGCAATTGTTGTTCTTCTTTTAAAATCAACTGTCGCTCTAAACTATTTAAAATGCCTCAGCTAGATCGAAAGAGAGCTTGGCGTCTGCTGCAGCCATGTTGGATCTGTAAGAAAACTACAAAACTACAAGCTTCCGTCTGCCGAGTAGTACGCATCATCGTCTTGCCGCCCCTCCCCGCTCTGTGATTGGATCCCTAAAACAGGGCTAAGAAACGGCGTTAGTTTCCAGACTGTGTTGCAGTTCGAAATCAAATCGAGCGCGCAAGGCATTATGGGTATACCCAGGCTACTATAATATAGTGATATACTATAACTACTTGATTTTTGTTGCAGAAAACCACTTTTCAGTCTCTTTTGGGTTAGGGTTAGGGTTATAAAGATATATAATGTGACACATGTCAAAGTTTCACTGTTTCACGTGTTGGTCAAACACACTTGGATTCAGCTTCTCAGAGAGTTCAGAGCTGCTGTCAGGAGCTGTGAGGTCAGAAACAAACTGTTAGTGTGAAACTGTGTAAATCTGCTCATCCTGCTGTTTGACTGTAAATGCAGGAAACAGTCTTAAAAATGAACAATAATGTGAACCCTTTATTAATCTACAGTATAAAGTGTGTCAGACAAGTTGAAAAAATAAGTTTTACTTACCAGATGGAGGGCTTTTGGCTGAAATCAAAACAAAAAACAAATCATTTCAGTTGGAAATGCCAGAATATATGTTGCCACATTTTGCCAGGTCAAAACGATCCTCTCTTCTATTCAGTCAGAGTGAGAAATAAATCTATTTAACACTTGTATTATATACAACAATATTAAGTTGTCTTTTCCAGACCTTTTCCCTCATTACACCCATGAAGTATGTGAAGTTGTGTCAGAAACCTCACTTTACTTCTCCTGAGACAGTGAAGTAGAATTTGCTTCATGATAAGTAAAACCGTCATTATTCCTTACCATTCTTGTGTTTCCTCCAGAAGAAGAGTCCAGTGATGCAGAGTGCAAGAAGCAGCATCAATCCCACACAAACTCCAATAACAGCAGCAGCAGGAAACTCTGAGGGAGAAACTGGAACCAACACAGAACATTCTCACTTTGTCTCCTCTCCTGGATGGAGCTGATGTTGACGCCACTTACCTCTGTTGGTCCTGATCACTGCTTTGTCCAGTCTGGTGACGATGTCGTCCTTCACACCAGAGAGATGAAACACACACTCGTACCTGGTCCAGTCTTCAGGTTTGACTGATGAGAGGTCCAGGTCAACACTCATCTGGAAGGATCCATCGTGGTTGGGGAGGATCTCTCCGAGCTCCACGTCCTCATGAAGCTCCTCTCCATCTTTCCTCCAGAACATCATGGCTGCCTCAGGGTAGAAACCTGTAGCGTGGCAGCTGACTGGAGAGGAGGGAGTCTTCTGGAGGAGAGACACTGAGGGAAGGTCTGCAGAGAGGGACAGAGAAAGGGAGGAAATAAAGGAGCGGCTGTATAAACATTATTGTGTCCATGAAATGATATCAGGTCATGTGATATTACCTTTTCTCAGCAGAGAGCTCTTGCCATAGTCCAGATACATCTTCAGCCATTCAGGGAATACCTGAGTGAGGATATACTCAGTGGGCCTCATTCATGAAACGTTAGTAGATTTGTGCGTAGATTTGCACATAAAAGCCTACGCTACTAAAAACCTACTCCGGATTCATGAACGCCGCGGGAAACTCAGATCTGATCGTAAACACGTGTGTATGATCATGAATGCCAATCCATCGTAAGGTGGCAGCGCGCTCCCGGTAATCAGCAATTAGCATGAACCCCGCCCATGAATTGCTAATGACCACCATATAAGGAGGTGTGTAGAGGCATCCTGTCAACCTGTCAGTCATGGCACAAAGAAAAAAAGAACGAGAAAGAAAAAAGAATTTTTCCGAAGCGGAGATTGAAGTTATTTTGGGAGAAGTGGAGTCCAAAATTTTTTTTTATTTTCATCTGTTAGTAGTGGTGTGACAGGGACAGGCAAAGCGAAAGCGTGGAGGGAGGTGACGGACGCAGTAAATGTGGTTTCTGTAGTGCAAAGAACTACGTCCGAGGTTAAACGTAAATGGTTTGACATTAAACTTGACGCAAAGAAACGCATTAGCGCACACAAAAAAAGTACATCTGCCACAGGAGGAGGACGCTCAGAGTCCAAATACCCCGTTGGTGCGCTCTACAACGGCCCGAGTAGCCGCGTGCGCCTCATTGTATGCTCCTGTGGTGTCTGCGGGCTGGCCAGTGGGGTCATAAGCCACGGCGTCAGTGGGTAACCCCTATCCCCTATGGATATAGAAAGGTAAGTCCATATATAACACACACATGTGATTATGCAGGCTATATTCTTACCAATGAGCCAGCCGTCTCTCACAGCTCCATCCTCCAAACGCGTGCCAACTGCGCAATTACGCAGGATGAATGCGTCATGCGTCCCACCGGGCCACCGTGCCACAACGTTTAACAACACACACTTTGCGTCACAGATCAGTTGCACATTCACGGAATGAAAGTTTTTCCGGTTAATGTAAGCAAATGCATCACCGGATGGAGCCTTGATGCGTACGTGTGTGCAGTCTATGGCACCGATAACACCTGGCATGTTTGCAACTGCACTGAACCCCTGCATTACTTCTGTCTGCCGTTGTGCGCCGTATGGAAATTGGATATACTCTGGCATTAATTTAATGATACCTCTGAGAACTGCAGGCAGGATGCGTCAATTTACATAGATAATTCACAATTATGAGTTTAATCTGAATCTTAATCCCGCCAATTGCCAACTAATTTAACTAAATATGTTATATTTTTAATCGTTTGCCATGTTTATATCACATGTTTCAAAGGCATCTGCGTATTGTGTACATAACAGAACGCATTATGAATTAAAATTGTAATTTCCAACAGTGACGAGCATTATTTATATGCGTTCTTAAATTTACACAAGCACTACGTGTGGTCAGCAGCATGTGTAGATTTTGTTAGTAGCTACGAAAAGATCGGAGCTACTAAAATATTGATGAATGCGGAGATGCACGTAAATTTCCGTCTGCGAACGGTTTACACACAAATTCGTTCTGCTCACGTTTCATGAATGAGGCCCATTGTCTTTAAATCTCGCTATATCAGCGTCCCATCTCTGTTTGGTGATGACAGCCTGTGGTTGTGGAGCGATCCATGTCAGTGTCTTCAGGTCCAATGATAAAAAGTCTTCTCCGTTATAACCAAACTGATTAAAACCATTAACTTCTCCAGTCTCATCATCCCACTCACAGCCACTTATCCTCTGGAAAATATGGAAACCTGAGAGAGAAACAGAGACTGAAACATGATGTACAGATAATATCTCAGGTTAAAAAAAGATGATCTTAAACATGTTGTGCATGTCATGAGGTTAGTCTCTCAGTCTTGTGGTGTGCTCGTGATTCAAGAGCAGATAATCAGTTCACTTTTTATTTAAATGAGTGACATCAAACTGTCACACACAAAGTCAAAGTCAAAGTCCTGTTTAGTTTGACCTATCTATCCACACAGACCTCTCTCTACATGAATGTATTTGTGATCGGACAAACAAACATAATTCTGGAGAAAATATTTTCCCTTAAAACCTAATTGATTGTGAAGTTTTGTGTTATGAGAACAACATTTTAAGAGACCAGGGCTAACATTAGGAAATGACCTGGTCTCATGGAAAATAGTCAAATCTACAGTTTTGCAGCCAGGGATCTATGTTGAAAACCTGATCAAATACAATGCATGATGACCATAGGATCAAACATTATGGTTTAACTGGGTTTCAATGGGGACATTTTATCCTTAAGGTTCAGAGTGTCTGTTCTGACTACACAGGTTATTATAGATTATTATAGGAACTGAGGTTGAACAAAAAAAAAAACGGTTTAACACAGCTAAAATGAATAAAAAAGAAAAAAAATGAAAGCAGTAAAAAGATATAATGTAACATTATATACTGTACCTCCACTTTGGTTGAAGCGCTGCTTCCATTGGTAAATCGAGGCTTTGAAAAGGTTCGGCACAATATCAGTACATTCTCGACTGTACCACTCCAACTGCTGAGGTTCACTTTCTAATAACTTTCTCATCCAGTCCTGTTTGGGTTCACCTATCTTTTTATAGCTGTCGCAGTAACCCACCACAAGTTCATCAACCAATCCAACAGCTACAAACTCTGGAACATTTTGGAATCCAGAAGATCCAGTTGTAACAAACGTCAAGGAGTGTTTAACTGTCGGACAAACAAGATTATACAATCAGTACATACATCGTAAATATGATGCATTCAGTGTTATTCGGTTAAAAACAAATAGTCATAACAAGTCCAAGTAGAAGTGAAAGTAAATAAATATAAAGACGTGTTTTAGCTGCGCAGCAACAAATGCAGAGCTGACTGGAAAAGTGAAGCAGAGATTAAAAGGTGATGGTACCTGGAGATGCCACATGACAGAGGAGAAGCAACGAGAGGAACTTCTTCATCTTCTCAATAAAGGAGTGTAAACAGAGACAGGTACCAAGAGAGACGGCTCACTGACCTCTCAGTCCCTGTACCTGTCAGGTGGCTCAGTTACTGCCACGCCCCTTTAGGAGACGAGCTGCAGGTCCGATGGGAGAAATAAAACTGGGCGCAGATTATGATGTGAAACATGATTTAAAGATTACTTTTGGAGTGAGGGATACGGAGGGAGAAGCAGGTTAGAGAGTTTAGATCAACTGATATTGATGAACCTGACTCTAAAGACTCTAAAGGAAGTTGTAGCTGGAAAGACTGAGGAATGTTGCTCTGGCAGCTTGTTTCACTGCAGTGACTTCTCTCACAGCTGACTCATTTCAGAGTTATGTTGCTCTCTAGTGGTAACATAAGGAAACACACTCTAGCCTCAAGATTCAAGGGCACTCAATGCTTCACACTTAAAAAACTCAGAAAAGTAACTCTTCTTCAGATCCTAAACAAAATATAAATGTGGATAAAGATATGAAGCTGGATACATCACTGAACAACTGAAACTTTAACACCACACACTTGGTATGCCCGTGTCTTTTTCATTGTAATTTTATTCATTGATAGTATACAATGCACATTTGAAGTTATAAAAAGTATTTTTAAAAAGTGAATGTGAATCAGGAAACTTGGGCACATTTTTGTATCAAATTTTAAAAAATAGAATAGAAGTTCATTTAAAATAATCAAACTAAATCAGATTTATATGGTAAATTATACATTTGTGATGAGAAATAAAACAATCCAACTTTGAAATATCAAGCACAAATTATACCTATGATACTAAAGTATAGTAATATATCTGCTTCATTGTTGAAGGAAACCACTTTTCAGTCTCTTTTGCTTCTGTAAAGATATATAATGTGACGAGTGTCAAAGTTTCACTGTTTCACATGTTGGTCAGACACACTTGGATTCAGCTTCTCAGAGAGTTCAGAGCTGCTGTCAGGAGCTGTGAGGTCAGAAACAAACTGTTAGAGTGAAACTGTGTAAAGTCTGATCATCCTGCTCTGAACTTTGAGGAACTGTAAAGCAGGAAAAGTGCTGATTTTAAAAAAAGGAAGTTTTACTAACCAGATGGAGGGCATTTGGCTGAAATCAAAACAGACAAATTGTTTTAGTTGGAAATCCCAGAATTTCTTTTGTCAACTTCTCCCTAGTGAAAATAATCCTCTCTTCTACTCACTCAAACTGAAAAATAAATCCATCCCACCATTATATGTAGATCTTATTTGATTTCTTCACTCTCCAACATAATCATGGTGTAGTCATATTATCAGGACTTACAGAGCGCTGTAAGGCTCTCTGGGGGTAAGGAACTGATGCTGGTCTCAATTTTGTCACTTGGATTTAAGAATCAAGTATTAAAAAAAGTAATTTAAAATGAGATGACCTTTTCATTTGTCTCTCTCACCTTTCTTCTTTTTGTAAATGATAAATCCAGTGGCAGTGATGAAGAAGAGAACAAGAACAACAGCTGCAGCAGTGATGGACGTGATCAGGTCTCTGGTCTTCACTGTTAAAGGAAAAATAAATAAGTTAGGTCCTGCTTTGCTTTCAGACTTTGGCCGACCTCAGCTCATTTCAGAGAGAGGCCGTTCCTAACGGCTGTGCTGCAAATGCAGGTGCACATGCACATTCCTTCAGATGGTGAAAGCCTGATTCAATGGTGGGAAACCCTGCAGAAAGAGTTGCTATTCAGCAGGAGGAGGGCTGTATTTTTTCTCTTTATTCTGGCTTAATTTTATGCATTTATTTATTTGCTTTTTCCAGAAAAATGCCTACCCCAACATGGACATGCAGCACAAACCCCTCACTTCTGCAGTAAATAGATATGGTCTGAAAACAGACATGTGGTCCATGTTATCCAGGTTATGTTCGGTCAAGTTGAGTCCTTCATTTATACAAATCAAGTCACAACATGAAACACAATTATTTAACAGAAAACAGACATTTGATCCTGAATTAAATTACTCAACAATTTTAAAATGTGATCAACACTGAAACATAACTTAACGAATTAAACCTAACTTTAATTAAATTAATTAAAACTAATTTAGATTCCTACGTATCCGCGGTTTGTAGAAACATACTGTTACAATGCCAGTGTTTTATTTGACCTATCGGGTTGATTGGTGATTTCAGTCGTTAAATTACACAGACACTTGTAATGTAAACATTAACAATATAGAATATTTTTTTAAATTTTATATTTAAAGTCCAAGTCACAACAGTGACTTGAGTCGACTCAAGTCTAAGTCACAGTGACACAAATCCACATCTCTGTCTATTAGTGCTTCAAAACCTTCTATGACTTAGAAAATCCATCAATATCGTTCAGTTCAGATGATCTGACCAGTGACACTGAGGCTTTGAACTTTTTGATGATGACTTTTAGCTACAGGAAATTGTAGCTCAACAACTAAAACACATCCATACAGTCCCACTCAGCACCATTAAATGTCATCCTCACCTCTGTTGGTCCTGATCACTGCTTTGTCCAGTCTGGTGACGATGTCGTCCTTCACACCAGAGAGATGAAACACACACTCGTACCTGGTCCAGTCTTCAGGTTTGACTGATGAGAGGTCCAGGTCAACACTCATCTGGAAGGATCCATCGTGGTTGGGGAGGATCTCTCCGAGCTCCACGTCCTCATGAAGCTCCTCTCCATCTTTCCTCCAGAACATCATGGCTGCCTCAGGGTAGAAACCTGTAGCGTGGCAGCTGACTGGAGAGGAGGGAGTCTTCTGGAGGAGAGACACTGAGGGAAGGTCTGCAGAGAGGAGAGAGAAAGGGAGGAAAGAAAGGGAAAGAGAGAGAGATAGAGAGAGACAGAGAGACAGAGAGACAGAATAAGAACTGTGTTAAATCAAATCTTACTGCTAAATACTGATTATATGACAATTCAGTCTCTACAGGCTGTATAAACATTACTGTGTCCATGAAATGATATCAGGTCATGTGATATTACCTTTTCTCAGCAGAGAGCTCTTGCCATAGTCCACATACATCTTCAGCCATTGAGGGAGAATCTGAGTGAGGTAATACTTGCTGAATTTCAATCTAACTTCCTCAGCGTCCCATCTCTGTTTGGTGATGACAGCCTGTGGTTGTGGAGCGATCCATGTCAGTGTCTTCAGGTCCAATGATATAAAGTCTTCTCCGTTATAACCATACTGATCATAGCCATGAACATTTCCAGTCTCATCATCCCACTCACAGCCATACATCCTCTGGAAAATATGGACACCTGACAGAGCAACAGAGGGTAAAACATGATGTACAGATGATATCTCAGGTTAAAAAAAGATGATCTTAAACATGTTGTGCATGTCATGAGGTTAGTCTCTCTTGTGGTGTGCTCATGATTCAAGAGCAAATAATCAGTGCATTTTTTTAATTAAAATGAGTGAGTTACAAACGTATTTGTGATCTTACAGAAACAAACATAATTCTGGAGAAAGTATTTTCCCTTAAAACCTAATTGATTATGCAGTTTTGTGTTATGGGAACATAATTTTAATAGACCAGGGCTAACAGGAAATGACCTGGTCTCATGGAAAATAGTCAAATCTACAGTTTTGAAGCCAGGGCTCTAGGTTGAAAACCTAAACCAAAGCCTACAGGTTGGCCTGTCAAAATAAACAAAAAAAAACTGCTTTAAAACAGCTAAACTGACAAAAATAAAAAAAATAAAAATGAAAAGATATAATATGACATTCCATACTGTACCTTCACTTTGGTTGAAGCGCTGCTTCAAATGGTCAATCGAGGCTTTGAAAAGGAAAGGCACATTGTCAGTACATTCTCGAGTGTACCACTCCCACTGCTGAGGTTCATTTTCTAATAATTTTCTCATCCAGTCCTGTTTTGGTTCTGCAATCTTCTTATCTGTGTTACAGTAACCGATCAGAAGTTCATCAACCAATGCAAAACCCACAAACTCTGGGACTTTTGGGGATCCAGAAGATCCAGTTGCAAAAAACTTCAAGGAGTGTTTAACTGTCGGACAAACAAGATTATACAATCAGTATAAACATCGTAAATATGATGCATTTAGTGTAATTCGGTTACAAACAAATAGTCATAACAAGGCCAAGTAGAAGTGAAAGTAGGCTAAATAAATATAAAGACGTGTTTTAGCTGCGCAGGAACAAATGCAGAGCTGACTGGAAAAGTGAAGCAGAGATTAAAAGGTGATCGTACCTGGAGATGCCACATGACAGAGGAGAAGCAACGAGAGGAACTTCTTCATCTTCTCAATAAAGGAGTGTAAACAGAGACAGGTACCAAGAGAGACGGCTCACTGACCTCTCAGTCCCTGTACCTGTCAGGTGGCTCAGTTACTGCCACGCCCCTTTAGGAGACGAGCTGCAGGTCCGATGGGAGAAATAAAAGTGAGCGCAGATTATGATGTCTAACACACGATTCAGGTATAATAACGTTACAAGTTGCCTAGTTGTCTCGGTTTCCTTTTAGTGCGCGCCCTGTCACTAGATCACGCATGAACCATGTGGCCCACCATACATGGAGAGGGCAGTTTAGATCGCCAGGTGAGCACCAACATCAATAATGTGCGTGAGAGGAAACATAAACGGGCCTCAGAACCTACAACTTCTACTCAATAAAGCTGTGTCTAGTGCTAAAATGGTTTCATCATATATATAAATGTTTAAGATATAAAACGCGATCCTACCTGAAAATGCAATGTGGCAGAATACAGGCACCAGCATCAAGGTGATCAGAAGTGGCTTTTAGCTGAGTTGTGATCTGGTTGTGATAAGCCTCATTTTCTGCCTTATCAACACTGTGGGTTTGTTTTATTTGGCTAAGGTGGCTCCTCTCCTCCCTCTCACCTTTATTTCCTCTCACAGACTTGTGAGATGTGAGGAGAGATTCGAGGAAGAGACGTGATGCTGGAGGAACAGCCTTCCTCATGAGGAGATGGAAATTATAATAACAAAACTGCAAAGAGTGTTTTCATTGTTCAGTCATGATTCAGATTCTACACACGACCGGCCATAACATTAGGAACACTTGTATAATCTAATGTGATCCAATGCAACATCTCCATCCATAAATTCTTCCTTTACAATAATAATAATAATAATAATAATAATAATAATAATGTTCAGTTTGGATTGACAGCATCAGAGTTATTAATCTAACTATATTTTCATTATGGAGGTTGTAGTTTGCAGTTGTGTTGAACTGGACTGCATTATTATTGATTGTAATATTTTGGCCACCCAGTATAAATACTTGAGTGCCAGAATATTAGAAACATCTCTTAATATAATGCAGTCCAATTCAACACCACTGCAAACTACAACCTCTATAATGAAAATATAGTTATATTAATAACTATGTGACAGTGCCATTCAAAATGGAAAATTATTATTGTAAAGGCAAAATCTAATAGATTATACCCAAGTGTACCTAATGATATGGAAGGCTGGTGTAGCCACTGTTGGTGTCACTGTTTCCACAGATTATTTGTGTCATCTACAGATTCACAAGAATGCAACACTGTTAATATATCAGTAAAGCTGCCTGGTCACTTTGTCTACAGAGACACACTCACTGATGATGAAGCGTCAGTGCTGGGGTCTTCATTATGCAACCATTAAGGAATAATATGAGAATAATACTGAATATAACTGTGGGCAGGTGTTGCAAATTCAATTTGTTGAACTTGAATTTGAGTTGCAACATAAAAGAAAACATTTCTCTCAAAGAAACAACACTGAAATGCAGTCAAAAGGAGAAAATGTAGCAGCACCTCAAGATAATCTCCAGTTCAGCAAATGGGAAAAATGTTAATTAAGACTGGAAATCTTTTCTACAACATTAAGTCTTCTATCAGTGTCTGAGAACTGAGAACATTCAGCTTGTATAAATCACCAGTGAAATGACAATAAAGAAACAATTCAAAGTAAATTATAAACTCAGGAAAATAAACTGTCCAGCCCCTTGTGTGTGAAAAATGTTTAATATGTGTTTAAAAGATGTTACATGTTTGGGTCTGGTCTTATCAAACAACATATGAGACAAATAACACATTTAGCCTAAAAAAAACATCCATTTAATTAAAATATACAATATGCAATAAAGTTTATTACATGTGGTTGGAAAAACTTGATTCTAATTGGTCGATCATGGCGTTGTAGGGTCTGTTAATTCTGAATAACAGACTGCTGCAAGGTATAACAGAACGTTGCTATATATAGAGACTTGCTATGGATATAGTTCTGATCATAGACTCTGTAGGATCATGTCCAATCATATCAATACGCAAAAAGAAATCCTCAGCAGCTGTGGCAAATAAAAAAAGACAAAAAAATAAAAGCTGATTCAACATTAAGCTCTTTGCCTCTGGGTCTAGCATCACCATGTCAGGGATCATTTCATGATATTGTACACTCTATGTACATTATCTCTTACATATCGTTACATGACATGTCATCAATGCTAATCATCAGCAATGACAAGAGATCACATGACTGAATAACATGAATTTGATATGTAAAAGCCCCAAGATTCTGCACTGGAAACATGGTTGTGTGTTGTGTGCAGTGGTGGAATGTAATTAGTACATTTACTCAAGTAAAATTTTGAGTTACTTGTACTTTACTTGAGTATTTTCACTTTATGTAACGTTATACTTCTACTCCACAACATTTTAGAGGCAAATATTCTACTTTTTACTCCACTACATTTAGCTGCCAGTTTTAGTCACATGAAAAACATGATACATTTAAAGTGCTTAGACTTTAATTAAATAAAACCCCATCACAGTATAATACGTAGTTAAAGTGAGCCCTATATTTGCTAAATCAAAATGTTGCTTACATAAATGCATTAATACAAAAAATAGAATAATATATTTAGAATATACAAAACAATCTGAGTGGGGCTGTTCTGTATAACTAGTACTTACTGTACTTACAGTACTTACATGAAGCTCTACTTTTAATTTTGATACTTTAAGTATATTTTGATGCTGATACTTTTGTACTTTTACTTCAGTAAGTTTTGAATGCAGGACTTTTACTTGCAGTGGAGTAATTTCACATTGTAGTATTAATACTTTTACTGAAGTAAGAGATCTGAATACTGTTTCCACCACTAGCGTGTGACAGCTGCTGCAGTGATCTTTACACCAAAGGTCTGCAGAAACAGCTGCAGATAAAATGCTTCTATCACTTCTCACTTCATTATTCTTCACTGCCTCCACTGACAATCTGAAACAGTTAAATCTGATCTATGAACATTAAGTTAGATTTCAGTAAAAGAAGTTTTGTTAATACATATTTATGTCACATAACATAACCTAATAAAACATTGATGCCACAACCACTTCACTGGAGTTACGTGTCTTCTTCTAATCTTCACTGAATCGCTGTAAAGAGAAGACAAAGGAACCTGGACTCAGTGTTTATATCATCATGGAGTATTTGCTGTCACATTATATGCAGTATGTTTGGACCAAAATGTAAAGTTTTCAGTCAATAATATCATTAAATCTTAGTTTCAGCTGTTTCCTCTCACTATACTGGATCACTTGGCTAATAATAAGAATTTATTATGTAAATATATCAAATATTTGAACAGTGAAGAGTTATTTAACACTTGAAGAATTCAAGGTTTTTACCAAAGACAGACTTATATTTATGAGAGTATTATATGAGTATGACAGTAAAGAGTTGCTAGTTGTAGGAGGAGCATCAGAGGAGGGAATCTGCCCTCAGTGTTTGCACATTGTTGACATGATGAAGTACTCACTGTGATCAGTCAGAGCTGTATCATTGTCCACAGGAGTTGGAGAGGATGAATGTTCGGAAGCTGTTGAAGAAAATTGCCAGAAGTTGATTTAAAAACTATGACAGTATTTATTAAAGAGAGAGGGACAGACAGATATTCTGACATAATACTTACAGTTTGCAGGCTTGAATCCTGGAATACAAATAAGAGATGAAGGTATTAAAACAGTACCGTGTTCTACTGAATATCAAGTCAAACTGTTACTTGTTTTTAATTAAACATTGTCTTCTAGATGGTATTCTGGGCTGAAACAGTGAAGTAAAAACTACAATAACCGGTGACAGTGGAGTAAAATTTGGTTCATGATGAATAAAACCTTCATTATTTCTTACCATTCTTGTGTTTCCTCCAGAAGAAGAGTCCAGTGATGCAGAGTGCAAGAAGCAGCATCAATCCCACACAAACTCCAATAACAGCAGCAGCAGGAAACTCTGAGGGAGAAACTGGAACCAACACAGAACATTCTCACTTTGTCTCCTCTCCTGGATGGAGCTGATGTTGACGCCACTTACCTCTGTTGGTCCTGATCACTGCTTTGTCCAGTCTGGTGACGATGTCGTCCTTCACACCAGAGAGATGAAACACACACTCGTACCTGGTCCAGTCTTCAGGTTTGACTGATGAGAGGTCCAGGTCAACACTCATCTGGAAGGATCCATCGTGGTTGGGGAGGATCTCTCCGAGCTCCACGTCCTCATGAAGCTCCTCTCCATCTTTCCTCCAGAACATCATGGCTGCCTCAGGGTAGAAACCTGTAGCGTGGCAGCTGACTGGAGAGGAGGGAGTCTTCTGGAGGAGAGACACTGAGGGAAGGTCTGCAGAGAGGAGAGAGAAAGGGAGGAAAGAAAGGGAAAGAGAGAGAGATAGAGAGAGACAGAGAGACAGAGAGACAGAATAAGAACTGTGTTAAATCAAATCTTACTGCTAAATACTGATTATATGACAATTCAGTCTCTACAGGCTGTATAAACATTACTGTGTCCATGAAATGATATCAGGTAATGTGATATTACCTTTTCTCAGCAGAGAGCTCTTGCCATAGTCCAGATACATCTTCAGCCATTCAGGGAGAATCTGAGTGAGGTAATACTTGCTGAATTTCAATCTAACTTCCTCAGCGTCCCATCTCTGTTTGGTGATGACAGCCTGTGGTTGTGGAGCGATCCATGTCAGTGTCTTCAGGTCCAATGATATAAAGTCTTCTCCGTTATAACCATACTGATCATAGCCATGAACATTTCCAGTCTCATCATCCCACTCACAGCCATACATCCTCTGGAAAATATGGACACCTGACAGAGCAACAG
Organism: Centropristis striata; assembly: GCF_030273125.1. Taxonomy (NCBI): domain Eukaryota; kingdom Metazoa; phylum Chordata; class Actinopteri; order Perciformes; family Serranidae; genus Centropristis; species Centropristis striata. The sequence goes on from NC_081530.1 coordinate 29,986,714, forward strand.
AGGGTAAAACATGATGTACAGATGATATCTCAGGTTAAAAAAAGATGATCTTAAACATGTTGTGCATGTCATGAGGTTAGTCTCTCTTGTGGTGTGCTCATGATTCAAGAGCAAATAATCAGTGCATTTTTTTAATTAAAATGAGTGAGTTACAAACATATTTGTGATCTTACAGAAACAAACATAATTCTGGAGAAAGTATTTTCCCTTAAAACCTAATTGATTATGCAGTTTTGTGTTATGGGAACATAATTTTAATAGACCAGGGCTAACAGGAAATGACCTGATCTCATGGAAAATAGTCAAATCTACAGTTTTGAAGCCAGGGCTCTAGGTTGAAACCCTAAACCAAAGCCTACAGGTTGGCCTGTCAAAATAAACAAAAAAAAACTGCTTTAAAACAGCTAAACTGACAAAAATAAAAAAAATAAAAATGAAAAGATATAATATGACATTCCATACTGTACCTTCACTTTGGTTGAAGCGCTGCTTCAAATGGTCAATCGAGGCTTTGAAAAGGAAAGGCACATTGTCAGTACATTCTCGAGTGTACCACTCCCACTGCTGAGGTTCATTTTCTAATAATTTTCTCATCCAGTCCTGTTTTGGTTCTGCAATCTTCTTATCTGTGTTACAGTAACCGATCAGAAGTTCATCAACCAATGCAAAACCCACAAACTCTGGGACTTTTGGGGATCCAGAAGATCCAGTTGCAAAAAACTTCAAGGAGTGTTTAACTGTCGGACAAACAAGATTATACAATCAGTATAAACATCGTAAATATGATGCATTTAGTGTAATTCGGTTACAAACAAATAGTCATAACAAGGCCAAGTAGAAGTGAAAGTAGGCTAAATAAATATAAAGACGTGTTTTAGCTGCGCAGGAACAAATGCAGAGCTGACTGGAAAAGTGGAGCAGAGATTAAAAAGGTGATCGTACCTGGAGATGCCACATGACAGAGGAGAAGCAACGAGAGGAACTTCTTCATCTTCTCAATAAAGGAGTGTAAACAGAGACAGGTACCAAGAGAGACGGCTCACTGACCTCTCAGTCCCTGAACCTGTCAGGTGGCTCAGTTACTGCCACGCCCCTTTAGGAGACGAGCTGCAGGTCCAATGGGAGGAATAAAACTGAGCACAGGTTATGATGTCTAACACACGATTCAGGTATAATAACGTTACAAGTTGCCTAGTTGTCTCGGTTTCCTTTTAGTGCGCGCCCTGTCACTAGATCACGCATGAACCATGTGGCCCACCATACATGGAGAGGGCAGTTTAGATCGCCAGGTGAGCACCAACATCAATAATGTGCGTGAGAGGAAACATAAACGGGCCTCAGAACCTACAACTTCTACTCAATAAAGCTGTGTCTAGTGCTAAAATGGTTTCATCATATATATAAATGTTTAAGATATAAAACGCGATCTTATCTGAAAATGCAATGTGGCAGAATACAGGCACCAGCATCAAGGTGATCAGAAGTGGCTTTTAGCTGAGTTGTGATCTGGTTGTGATAAGCCTCATTTTCTGCCTTATCAACACTGTGGGTTTGTTTTATTTGGCTAAGGTGGCTCCTCCCCTTCCTCTAACTCACTCTCACCTTTATTTCCTCTCACAGACTTTATAAATAAAGTTCCTCTCAGCGGAGATGTGAGGAGAGATTCGAGGAAGAGACGTGATGCTGGAGGAACAGCCTTCCTCATGAGGAGATGGAAATTATAATAACAAAACTGCAAAGAGTGTTTTCATTGTTCAGTCATGATTCAGATTCTACACACGACCGGCCATAACATTAGGAACACTTGTATAATCTAATGTGATCCAATGCAACATCTCCATCCATAAATTCTTCCTTTACAATAATAATAATAATAATAATAATAATAATAATAATAATAATAATGTTCAGTTTGGATTGACAGCATCAGAGTTATTAATCTAACTATATTTTCATTATGGAGGTTGTAGTTTGCAGTCGTGTTGAACTGGACTGCATTATTATTGATTGTAATATTTTGGCCACCCAGTATAAATACTTGAGTGCCAGAATATTAGAAACATCTCTTAATATAATGCAGTCCAATTCAACACCACTGCAAACTACAACCTCTATAATGAAAATATAGTTATATTAATAACTATGTGACAGTGCCATTCAAAATGGAAAATTATTATTGTAAAGGCAAAATCTAATAGATTATACCCAAGTGTACCTAATGATATGGAAGGCTGGTGTAGCCATTGTTGGCTTTACTGTTTCCACAGATTATTTGTGTCATCTACAGATTCACAAGAATGCAACACTGTTAATATATCAGTAAAGCTGCCTGGTCACTTTGTCTACAGAGACACACTCACTGATGATGAAGCGTCGGTGCTGGGGTCTTCATTATGCCACCATTAAGGAATAATATGAGTATAATACTGAATATAACTGTGAGCAGGTGTTGCAAGTTCAATTTGTTGAACTTGAATTTGAGTTGCAACATAAAAGAAAACATTTCTCTCAAAGAAACAACACTGAAATGCAGTCAAAAGGAGAAAATGTAGCAGCACCTCAAGATAATCTCCAGTTCAGCAAATGGGAAAAATGTTAATTAAGACTGGAGATCTTTTCTACAACATTAAGTCTTCTATCAGTGTCTGAGAACTGAGAACATTCAGCTTGTATAAATCACCAGTGAAATGACAATAAAGAAACAATTCAAAGTAAATTATAAATTCAGGAAAATAAACTGTCCAGCCCCTTGTGTGTGAAAAATGTTTAATATGTGTTTAAAAGATCTTACATGTTTGGGTCTGGTCTTATCAAACAACATATGAGACAAATAACACATTTAGCCTAAAAAATTGGTCGATAATGGCATTGTAGGGTGTGTTAATTCTGAATAACAGACTGCTGCAAGGTATAACAGAACGTTGCTATATATAGAGACTTGCTATGGATATAGTTCTGATCATGGACTCTGTAGGATCATGTCCAATCATATCAATACGCAGAAAGAAATCCTCAACAGCTGTGGCAAATAAAAAAAGACAAAAAAATAAAAGCTGATTCAACATTAAGCTCTTTGCCTCTGGGTCCAGCATCACCATGTCAGAGATCATTTCATGATAGTGACCCACTCTATGTACATTATCTCGTACATATCGTTACATGACATGTCATCAATGCTAATCACCAGCAATGACAAGAGATCACATGACTGAATAACATGAATTTGATATGTAAAAGCCCCAAGATTCTGCACTGGAAACATGGTTGTGTGTTGTGTGCAGTGGTGGAATGTAACTAAGTACATTTACTCAAGTAAAATTTTGAGTTACTTGTACTTTACTTGAGTATTTCCACTTCATGTAACGTTATACTTCTACTCCACAACATTTTAGAGGCAAATATTGTACTTTTTACTCCACTACATTTAGCTGCCAGCATTAGTAACGTGAAAAACATGATACAATTAAAGTGCTTAGACTTTAATTTAATAAAACCCCATCACAGTATATTAAGTAGTTAAAGTGAGCTCTATATTTGCTAAATCAAAATGTTGCTTACATAAATGCATTAATACAAAAAATACAAAAATATATTTAGAATATATAAAACAATCTGAGTGGGGCTGCTCTGTATAACTAGTACTTTTAATTTTGATACTTTAAGTACATTTTGATGCTGATACTTTTGTACTTTTACTTCAGTAAGTTTTGAATGCAGGACTTTTACTTGCAGTGGAGTAATTTCACAGTGTGGTATTAGTACTTTTACTGAAGTAAGGGATCTAAATACTGTTTCCACCACTAGTTGTGTGACAGCTGCTGCAGTGATCTTTACACCAAAGGTCTGCAGAAACAGCTGCAGATAAAATGCTTCTATCACTTCTCACTTCATTATTCTTCACTGCCTCCACTGACAATCTGAAACAGTCAAATCTGATCTATGAACACTTAAGTTAGATTTCAGGAAAGAAGTTTTGTTAATACATATTTATGTCACATAACATAACCTAATAAAACATTGATGCCACAACCACTTCACTGGAGTTACGTGTCTTCTTCTAATCTTCACTGAATCACTGTAAAGAGAAGACAAAGGAACCTGGACTCAGTGTTTATATCATCATGGAGTATTTGCTTTCACATTATATGCAGTATGTTTGGACCAAAATGTAAAGTTTTCAGTCAATAATATCATTAAATCTTAGTTTCAGCTGTTTCCTCTCACTATACTGGATCATTTGGCTAATAATAAGAATTTATTATGTAAATATATCAAATATTTGAACAGTGAAGAGTTGTTTAACACTTGAAGAATTCAAGGTTTTACCAAAGACAGACTTATATTTATGAGAGTATTATATGAGTATGACAGTAAAGAGTTGCTAGTTGTAGGAGGAGCATCAGAGGAGGGAATCTGCCCACAGTGTTTGCACATTGTTGACATGATGAAGTACTCACTGTGATCAGTCAGAGCTGTATCATTGTCCACAGGAGTTAGAGAGGATGAATGTTCGGAAGCTGTTGAAGAAAATTGCCAGAAGTTGATTTAAAAACTATAACAGTATTTATTAAAGAGAGAGGGACAGACAGATATTCTGACATAATACTTACAGTTTGCAGGCTTGAATCCTGGAATATAAATAAGAGATGAAGGTGTTAAAACAGTACCGTGTTCTACTGAATATCAAGTCAAACTGTTACTTGTTTTTTTCATTAAACATTATCTTCTAGATGGTAAAACAGTCGTAAAAAATACAGCAACACCTGTATAATTTACAACAATATTAAGTTGTCTTTTTTAGACCTTTTCCTTCATTGCATCCATGAAGTATGGAAAGTTGTGGCTTAAGTTCTCCTATGACAATGGAGTAAAACTTGGTTAAGGATATGTAAAAACATCATTATTTCTTACCATTCTTGTTTTTCCTCCAGAAGAAGAGTCCAGTGATGCAGAGTGCAAGAAGCAGCATCAATCCCACACAAACTCCAATAACAGCAGCAGCAGGAAACTCTGAGGGAGAAACTGGAACCAACACAGAACATTCTCACTTTGTCTCCTCTCCTGGATGGAGCTGATGTTGACGCCACTTACCTCTGTTGGTCCTGATCACTGCTTTGTCCAGTCTGGTGACGATGTCGTCCTTCACACCAGAGAGATGAAACACACACTCGTACCTGGTCCAGTCTTCAGGTTTGACTGATGAGAGGTCCAGGTCAACAGTCATCTGGAAGGATCCATCGTGGTTGGGGAGGATCTCTCCGAGCTCCACGTCCTCATGAAGCTCCTCTCCATCTTTCCTCCAGAACATCATGGCTGCCTCAGGGTAGAAACCTGTAGCGTGGCAGCTGACTGGAGAGGAGGGAGTCTTCTGGAGGAGAGACACTGAGGGAAGGTCTGCAGAGAGGAGAGAGAGATTTAATTTAACTATAAAGTGCATAACTAGTTTAGTATGCTTTTGTGCTCCCTTATTGGAGACTTTTTTGTGGGGTACAATAACTTGCTGAATATATAGAATCAGTTATTATTCCATTCATTTCTTCAATAAAAAAACATCAGAGGAAAATGCTGTACAGTGTGCATTCATGATGCACCCTGATGGCTACAAGTTTTAAAAACCAGTAAGAATATACAGTCCATTACTATCCAAAGAAACATCAGGTCATGTGATATTACCTTTTCTCAGCAGAGAGCTCTTGCCATAGTCCACAAACAACCTCAGGTGTGCAGGGCAAAACTGAGTGAGGAAATACTCATTGAAATTCAATCTAGCTTCATCAGCGTCCCATCTCTGTTTGGTGATGACAGCCTGTGGTTGTGGAGCGATCCATGTCAGTGTCTTCAGATCAAATGATATAAAGTCTTCTCCGTTATAACCATACTGATTAAAACCATTAACTTCTCCAGTCTCATCATCCCACTCACAGCCACTCATCCTCTGGAAAATGTGGTCACCTGAGAGAGGGTATATGGGAATATAAATTTGTGTTATGGGAAAATAAATATTAAGAGACCAGGGCTAACATTTGGAAATTACCTGTTCTCATGGAAAATAGGAAAATCTACAATTTTGAAGCCAGGGCTCTAGGTTGAAAGCCTGATCAAATACAATGCATGATGACCATAGGATCAAACATTATGGTTTAACTGGGTTTCAATGGGGACATTTTGTCCTTAAGGTTCAGAGTGTCTGTTCTGACTACACAGGTTATTATAGATTATTATAGGAACTGAGGTTGAAAAAAATTAAACAATCAAAGCAGTAAAAAGTATATAATACGATAGTCTATAGTGTACCTCCACTTTGGTTGAAACGATGTTTCAAAAGGTCAATCGAGGCTTTGAGGTGGTTCGGCAAATGCTCAGTACATTCTCGAGTGTACCACTCCCACTGCTGAGGATCACTTTCTAATAATTTTCTCATCCAGTCCTGTTTTGGTTCTGCTGTCTTCTTATCCATGTCGCAGTAACCCACCAGAAGTTCATCAACCAATGCAACAAGCATAAACTCTGGGAGTTTTGGGAATCCAGAAGATCCAGTTGTAAAAAACTTCAAGGAGTGTTTCACTGTCGGACAAACAAGATTATACAATCAGTACACTCATCGGGAATATGGTGCATTCAGTGTTATTTGGTTACAAATAGTCATAACAAGGTCAAGTAGAAGTGAAAGTAAATAAATATAAAGACGTGTTTTAGCTGCGCAGCAACAAATGCAGAGCTGACTGGAAAAGTGAAGCAGAGATTAAAAAGGTGATCGTACCTGGAGATGCCACATGACAGAGGAGAAGCAACGAGAGGAACTTCTTCATCTTGTTTCAAATAAGAAGTGTAAACGTTAATGTTAGATGCTTAGAAGCGAGAAGGCTGACTGACAACTCAGTTCCTTTACCTGTCAGGTGAGTTCAGTTACTGCCACGCCCCTTTAGACGCGCGGCAGGTCTGTTGATTACAATGGGTGGCAGCAACAAGAAAATACATTTTAACACAACAATGAAAATATGGCTCAAATGGACACTCAAAAATAATTTTAGCATATATTGTGACTGTACATTTTGGGCGCGTCACACGATCACACAAATATTATTGAATTATTTATACATAATTTTAATATTGCAGTTTGTACAGGCTGAGCTCATTTCAACTAATTTTTCCATGGGGCAGCTTATACATCTCAATTTATTGGTTCACTTATATTTTGCATTAATAAGCTGAATATGCAAAGCAACTAAAGCTGTCAAGAAAATAAAAACAACATAAAATTGTGAAAATAACAACACAAAACAAAGACAGTATTTCATTCTGAAATAATCAGGTCTATAAAAGTATATTGAAACTGTACAGTTCTAGATTATGTACTCAGTAACAACCTACCACTGAGGATATATATTTGAAAAGGAAATAACAGATATCTCTGCTTAGATTAAGGATGCAAAATTAAGTTGTATTCATTTGGTATTTTTTGTGCAGTTCAGGGAATATTATGGTATATATGTAAGATGAATTATGTAAATAACACACATTCTGCAATAGGTCATGATGACCTGCTCGCTAAATATTTATAAAATATTTTATCCAGACATTGTAGTATTTATATTATTATTATAGCTCTGGTTGACCAAACCTCTTTCTGCTCTCTGCTGATCAATACCTGAGTTGATCACTGCTTATTTACCTTTACAGTGAAGTCAGCAGCGTGACAGCGCCCCCTGTGGACGAATACTATATCTGCCTTTAAACTGCATTAAAAATTGAAATTAAATGGAGGCTGTTATACTCTCAACAGTAATGTTCTCAATAACACAAACACACAAACACTATTTTTTGACCATTTTTCAGCTTTATTTGATAGTGGGAGACATAAATAAATAACTAAATAAATAAATAGGAGTCATAAATAGAAGCTTTGAAAGAAAATCAAACTGTTTCCCACTTTAGATTTCACAACTTTCAGTGTTCTATTTTACTGACAAGTTATAAAAATTGACAAAAAAAAGTGCTATAAAAAGAAGCTTAAATTTAAGAAAATGTTATCTGAATTTTTAAAAAATGCTTAAAAAATGAGCCATAAAATACGTTTTGAGAGCAATGAACGAATAAAAGTTATTTGAAAGAAATGAAACAAAACATTTTAGAAAACCAGATAAAATATTTATTTTACAGCTTTATATTTTACACACACCACATCTTTACATGATTATTTACACACTGGTGGACTTTTTAAGTGAAGAACAGAATTCAGTTCACCAAATTAAAAGTAAAGAAAAAGAGCTTCTTCTCCATAAAAAACCTTGTAAACCAGATCAGAGATCATCTCCACAACATGACAGAGTTTAGAAGTGTTGTACGGGACATGACAGGACTCAGAGAGACACCAGCATCACACAACAACAACACATGTTGTCCAGTGTTGTGTCACAGGGTTTCTGGATTTAAGATGTTTAAGTGGAACATTATAAATATTAAAACCCTTGAGAAGCTAACCTTCCACTTCAGGCTTGTGTCTAATATTTATACTCACCACCAGCTTGTGTTAAACCATATCTGATGAATTTGTTAACCAGGAAAATGTCACTCATTTAAAAAAAGGTTTGACATTTGGTCTTTTCTTTGCATCATATTTTCAATTGTTGAAGGCGTCTTTGTTGAACAGCAGGTGTGAAAAGTTCACGTCTCCTGAAGCAACCCACTTTGTGCAGGGTTGTGTGTTTGGCCTTCAGGGTTTTCTTTTCCAGAATTCAGTTTCTCAGAGAGCTCAGAGTCGTTTTCACAGGATGACTCGCATTCGGCTGAAAAAAACCCAACACACATCATTTTAGTCGTCACAACTGCCAAATGCCAGAGTATCTTCTAACACCTTCTTCTCTGTGGACATGATCCCCTCTTCTATTCACTCACACTGACAAATTCATCTCCTCTACGTTTCTTTTTTTAACCCACTTAACTTCTTTAATAATCACTTGTTTCTTACGTCATCGTACTAAAAATCATTTTAGGATCCAAAACCAGTTCCAGGGTGTAAACCTTTATGTTGACACGTGTTTCTTTTCCTCAGCACACAGCTCACTCTGACTCCTCTTGAAAAAGGCTTTTATTAATCCGCTGTCCCTTCAACTAAGAATAAACTAAAATACTCTCCACAACACAGTTAAAAACGTTGTGACTCCACTCTCTACCTGCGAGCTCCTACCTGCCTTAAAGTAGCACACAACTGTCAGGTTGTCTTAATGGGACATGAATGTATTATCAGTTAAGCACTTAAAAAAAACAACACAACTTTACTCTCTAAAAGTAAACTGTAAAAGTATAAAGTATATAAGGAAATAGATATATTAAAGTTTAAACTAAAATCATGTTTAACTAGATTATTATTTTGCTCTTCTGGTCCGATCATCATGACTCTGCTCTGAGCCGTTCACCACTTACTGTTGAAGATTGTTTCTCTTTCACAATCTGAATAAAAGCCTCAACTCACAGTCTGAAATACTTTTAAAAAAGAGAGAAAATCTCTCTGTTTGGGTCTCTTACCTTTCTTCTTTCTGCAAATCAGGACTCCAATCACAGCGATGAGGATGAGAGCAAGAACAACGACTGCAGCGATGATGATGGCGGTCATGTCAGTGGGCTTCTCTGTGGAGCAGAAAACAACAAGAAATAGTCACAACGTGAACAGATGAAGCAGGTCAGAAGAGAAGAACGTCAGTTTGTCCACCAGAACACAATCCTGTAGACATTGTTTGTTCTGCTGTTGTTATTTTTATCCCTTCTTATCTGAACATAATTACTGTATCTATGTGTTGTTTGTTTATTCTTGTCTATAGCGTTGTTGTCTTTGTTTAGCTGCATGTCTGTGTTGGTTTCTGTCCCATATTTGGTTTTTGACACAAACTCCGTTTTAAATGTTAACATCTTCGGCCAATAAACTTGATTCTGACTAATTTACTGATAGATACGTTCTTTCATCAATTTATTAATTTATTCCATTATTCAGGCTCTAAAACTGGCCAGTAGTTCAGTCAACACAGTGATTATTATATATTATTCTCTCTGAACTGTGGATACAAATAAAAATACAACACTTATTTTAATTTAATTTAATTTTAATTTATTTTTATTTAAAACTAAAATTAACTTACAAAAGGTGATAAAAATATTTAAAATCTAAAAATAAAATTGTTTGGTTTTTTAAAATTATTATTTATATTTTTTATATTAACCAAAGTTTACGCAAACATTGTACAGGCCACACAAAACAAACTGTGGTAATAATTCTGGGTCCAGAAGTGGGTAAATGTGTTGGTTTAATATTTAAAGCAGAAGAGAGATTCAATGTTAACTTTACTGTTATTTATACTAGTCACAGGACAAGTGAACAGCAGAACCATTTCTGAATTAAAATTATTTAAAATTATAGATAAAAACTAGATTCAAGTAACTAACAACAAAACAATATGAGGAAAGAGTTAAAAGACAGATAGAAGTCTCACCTCTGTTGGTCCTGATCTTTTCTTCTTCCAGTCTGGTGAAGATGTGCTCCTTCACACCAACCAGCTGAAACACACACTCGTACCTGGTCCAGTCTTCAGGTTTGACTGGTGAGAGGTCCAGGTCAACACTCATCTGGAAGGATCCATCGTGGTTGGGGAGGATCTCTCCGAGCTCCACGTCCTCATGAAGCTCCTCTCCATCTTTCCTCCAGAACATCATGGCTCCGTCAGGGTAGAAACCTGTAGCGTGGCAGCTGACTGGAGAGGAGGGAGTCTTCTGGAGGAGAGACACTGAGGGAAGGTCTGCAGAGAGGAGAGAGACACAGTTTATAGGTTCTTTATTACTATCACTACCTTAATACACTATAGATACAGTATCTATACAATGTAAATACATTGTATTAATTGATAGAAGAAGAGAGACAGAAGGAAAAAGACAGGTGAAGAGAGGTGAGACAGATTAAAAAGTGCAGTGGACAGTGAGTGTGAGAAAGACGAGTGGGGATAAATGTGATGAGTCAGAGAAATAAAGAGACGAGAGAGAAAAAGAAATGTGTTTAAACTGAGACAGATTCAGCCTCTGTATGGTTTATATTTATTGTAATGTTACTCATGGTTGGAAACACAGAAGGCATACTAACATTGTGGTGTTCATTAAACTACATCAGGTCATGTGACTCTACCTTTTCTCAGCAGAGAGCTCCTCCCGAAGTTCACGTACTTCTTCAGCCACTCAGGACAAATCTGGGTGAAGTAGTGCTTTGACCCTGCCAGCCAACCTTTATTATTATTATACTTATGTTTGATGATGACAGCCTGTTGTTTTGCAGCGACGTATGTCTCTCTCTCCATGTCAAATGATAAGAAGTCTTCTCCATCATAAGCAAACTGATGGAAACCCTTGACCTCACCAGTCTCATCATCCCATTCACAGCTATACATCTTCTGGTAAATATGGACCCCTGAGAGACAGAGAGACAGAGACACTGCAGTAAACCAGAGTGAGATCACAGCCCAGTCATCTATCACCAGCTGATATCACATCTTTACCACAGAGACACACTGACCCACAGACACTAATGCTACCTATACACCAGAAGACTTTGAAAAGATTTGGAAAGACTCCTGCAAGACTATTAGCTCACACCTGCTCACATCTAAAGACAAGTGTTTAGAGTGTTTTTCCCAACCTAGTCTCATACTGAGATTCTACAAAGACTGTGAATCTTGAAGGGTCACTATTTACAAGACTACAACTAGATTTCCATTTTTACCTACCATGCAATTTTTGTGTGTGCAGTGGTTTGTGTTGGAAAAAAAAGCAACAAAAAGAAGAGGAGAAGACGCCACAAAATGCCCCTCATAAAGCTGAAAAGGGTTCTGTTTTTCTGAAATGAAAAGTTGACTATTTTACAGTAAAAATAGATTTAAGGAAGAATAAAGTAAGGAAAATTTCGAAAATAATTCATGATATACATTTATGTCCCATTTAATTATAATTTGTTTAATTGAATAAGTATAATTATCAGCTCTATCAACTTTCATTTAGTTAATCACACATTAATCATCAATTATTTATTACTTATTTTTGTATACATTTATTTATACATTTTAACTGGGTCTCCTTACTGTTCTCTTTACTCAGAAACAGCGCCCCCAAAATCCAGCTTGTGGCCGTAAATATATTACATCTCTATATTTGAATTTAGGACTGAGCTTACTAGCATTATTGTGATGTTACTTTTTCCTGTGGAAGTGGTTTTACTGGCCGGTCTGAAACCGGGGACCTTTCCCCCACTCATCTATTGGTTGGTGATTGTGTTACGACGATGCAACAAACCCAAGACTAGGAAAAGACTGATATGAAACAGCGCAGATGACGGGAGCGCGCTGTGACTCCAGTAAAACTCCTCGATATACTAAAGACTTTCAGCTTCTAGTCTGGGACTGGGGAAATCGTTTGGTGTAAGCCCAGCATAAGACACAGAATCTACTCCTCCTGCTGTTATTGTCTCCATGACAACCACTTACAGCCAGTCATCATGTGGACAGTGTGGACGTCTCAGAGAGAGACAGAGAGGCAGAGACTGCTGGGAAACAGAGGGACATCCTAACACACTTCATATCCTCTTTTCTTTAACCACAGAGACACACTGTCTCCACGGAGACCAGCAGTTTGTCTCCACTGTTGAAGGTGGTGTGGCTTCATGTGAGCTGCAGGAACAGACACACACACTGAGGTGGAGTCCTGATTATCAGACTCAGATTAAACCTGAACCTGGACTGAACGTTACAGCCACTGAGACCCTGCAGCCAGTGGATCAGTCCAACAAAGTCCTCTTCCTGAGAGAGACTACCCACTAGGCTGTCCTGAGGCTGCTCTTCTAGAAGCTTCCACTGAAGGAGAGTTTCAGTGCAGGATTAGTCACTAGACTCCACCTGCTCAGCCAGGACAGTGTGTCCTGTTCAGCAGTGTGTTACTACAACTGGTCAGACTGAGCCAAACACCATCAGGACCATTATGGAGACTGGGGGGCGGTCTGTGTGTCCTGATTGGTCCATCCATCAGTCAATCATTCAACACAACCAACAGCTGTTTCCACATGCAGATGTTGGCTTGATGCTGAATGATGAGATGGACCAACACACTGTGGTCAGTACAGTAATGTTAATCTCATCTGATCTGTTGTTCTACTATATATGTTTATTATTGGATGGACACACTGTGGTAAAGTGAATTAAACAAATATAATGTGTACTTCTACAGTATATAAAGGTATATTATGGGATGGACACACTGTGTATCAGTAGGTAGAGTGGAGCTGTTAAACTCTTTAAACCTCTGATCTGAATGAGACGTTCACTATGTCTTCCTGTCAGCAGCTTTATTAAAACAAACCGCTCCTCCTCTCATATGAGGACCCATCAGAGGCAGCCTGTGTCCCCTTTACAGTCCCGGCTCCACGCTTTGAGAAACCAGGCAGTAATGTTCCTCTATCAGCTGTGTGTTGTTAAAGTGTTGTGATCAACAGGTTCCTGCAGTAGAGTTATTATGGAGCGACTCACTGTGGGCAGTTCAGTCGAGTTATTCTGATCTAATCTAGTGGAGATAAAGTGTTAATAATCTCTGCTGGTTATTATGGGATGGACACAAACACTGTATCCATGTAGTACAGCAGCATTCACTAGTCTCACTGTCTGACTGGGCTTCAGTCAAGAAAAGCTCTCAAACACTTTAATCTGAGAATGGTGTGTGTGTGTGTGTGTGTGTGTGTGTGTGTGTGTGTGTGTTGTGTGTGTTAACATCTGTGTACTAAAATACAGAATGTTGAAAATAAAAACATATAACACAATAAACAACATTTTATCAGTAGAAAGTGAAACATAAACAAACCTCCAGTTTGGTTGAAACGCTGACTTAAAACTTCAATGCTGACTTTGAAGGTCTGCTGGGCATCCATTAAGGTGTCAGTGTTCCTCTGCCAAAACTGTGGATCCACTGCGTCTTTCACCCAGTCCTGTGTGGGCACCATTCTCCTCGTGTTACTGTCATAGTAATTTATCTGAATTTCATTAACCAAAGTTAAGGCCACAAACTCTGGGAAATTTGGAACTTGAGAGGATCCAGTGTAGAAAAACTTCAGAGAGTGAGTCACTGTAAGAAAAAAAGTAATAATTTCAGTTTTTAGATTAGTTGTATAAATAACTATCATAACTTATTAATAACAATATTATTTTAGAATGAAAAAGAATGGCAATACATTTGAGACACCTAATTGTTAGAGCTATTTATTTCTTGTTAGTATTTAGTTGTATATTTAGTTTATTAAAAATAATTAGTATTGTTTGATTATTCTAGACATTTGTTTATTTTGTTTGGCGTATTAAGTTTACATAGTATTTTTGTGTTTTATGGAAATTGGGTTGACACCGTGCGCCTGATGTTAAATAGGTAGGTGGGTAGGCCGAGGGCCGGCATGCACCTGGGTGGGCTTATGGTTTTTTACCACAGCGAAGAAAGGCAGCAGGAGCCATGTTTCTTTGTTCTTGTGTTGCTTGCTCGTATTGGACTAAATAAACCTTTACTCACAACTATGCATGGTCTTCATAGCTTCTTTGCCTGCGTACACCACACACCCATGGTGCACCAGTGGCATTTTGATTAGATTTGTTTAAATGTTATTCTTCAGTCAAATGGCCACTACACTAATTATCTCTGTTTTAGCAATACATACAAAAAATACATTTTATAGAAATTTCTCTTTTTTTATTTATTTGCAGGGTCATGGTAACACACACTACACAACTGTCTTAGACAATACAATACACCTCACTTTGTGGAAACTGCCCCACTTTTTTATGAGAACTTAACAAAAAAAACAACAACATATAAACCTATATACAGAAAAAACAAACAAACAAACTAACACTACTAACTAAAAACAGCAGAAGGTACAATAGCCTGCTACACACATTCTGCAGATGTACGCAGCAAAGCAAAGCACCCCAACCCCCAGTAGTTCTGGCCCTACATAATAACCAACCATGGTCAGTACATTCACATGAGACAGTGTAACAAAAATCTCAGTCCAGAGGATCCACTGAGTCCACCATAGGCCTCCAGATTTTAATAAATCCCTCAAAGTTGTCATGTAAAGTGAATGTAAGTTTTTCGAGTGGTAAATGTCTCAATATCTCCTTGTACCTATCCTTCAATCTCAGATATCCAGTTCTTCACAATTACCTTTCTTGCTATACACAGCAATATTACAATCAATTTAGCATTATACTTTCTCTAAGAGAGCAACAATTTTGCTCTTAAATGTTTTGAACCATTCCACAGGGAACCCATCAGGACCATTTTCCACTCCTCATTTGTGTTAGTGCTTCAGTGATTTCCTGTTTGTTAATGATCTCTCATAACAGCCTTTGGCTGCTCAGCCTTCTGAGAGTTTAGGTAAATTAATTTTAGAGAAAAACTCCTCCAGTTTCTCCTTTGTTGTCAGAAGCATACTTTTTTTTTTTAGAAAAGCATACAAAAACTGAATTATCCCCTTTTTGTCAAAGGACCTTTGTCCTCTACTATCCCTGATACCTGCTATCAAATTATCCTGTGTTTGTTTGATTAAACATGCCATATATTTGTTAGGTTTATTACCGTATTCATACAAATGCTGTTTTTGATGAAACAAAGATTTCAATGCCTTGTAATTTAGAACTGAATTCAACTCTGCCCTAATTGTTTGTACTTTTTTTGAGATTTAATTTAGTTGGGCTCTATCATTCTCTAACACTTGCTGCCTCATTAATAATCCTTTTTTTTCTATGACATGTATATTAAATAATCAAACCACGTAAAAATGCCTTAGCAAACTCCCACAGGAGGTCAGGATTTATTTCTCCATTATCATTAGTTTAAAAAAACAAGTCAATCTCTGACTCCATTTTTAAAAAAGTTGTTATCATTAAGTAAGTAAGACGGGAATCTCCATCTGTGTGGGCCATCTACTGAGTCCCCTATGCTCATTTCCATAAATACTTGGACATGGTCGCTAATGTGTATTGATTTGTCTAATTGACTGTGTGTGAACAAAAAAGAATCAATCCTGGAATACGAGTTATGTGGGCTGGAAAAAAAAGGGAAATCTCTGGCCGTAGAATTCAGTATTCTCCACACATCGACTATGTGAACATCATCCAGCATTTTTGCAAATGATCGACCCTTGTTTGTTGATCTGTGTTTGCCTGTTTCAGACCTGTCCATTTTATCATCCAAACAACAATTGAAATCTCCTCCCAAAACTCTAAGAGTATCGTCATATTCCTCTAATTCTAATGCAATCTTTGTCCAGGCTGTCCATATCTCCTTCATCCATCATTTTGCCTGGCGGAGATGCTAGCAATTCAGATTTAGTTTTATGCTTTCTAGCCCTACCAGTACACTTACTTTCTGCCTCCTTTTTCCAAAGCTCAAGCAGAGACATTCCCTCATCAGTTTCTGGTGCTCCGGTGGTAAAATTCAGCCTCTGAACTACTAAATGGTCTCAATTTGGTCAGGAGCTTCCCTCTCCCACTCCTATTCCTCGAACATCACATGACTCCCCCCGGATTTTCCAAAGATTGAGTATAAAGTTGTTGTTTTTTAAATAAAACCAACAAGAAAAACAAATATCTGACCCGTTGCGCCCCTCACTTTTATATTTCTTTATTTATGTAAACTGAAGAATTATATTAAGGCTTCACTCTCAGAGTCAAGATGAAACCAAATTGTTCTGTAAAACCAAATGTTCTGTTCTCTATATTTAATAAAGCTTTAATAAATAAGATGTTTATCTGTCATGTCGTCATTCTGTACAGTTTTAGTTTATTATCACTTATAAACTGGTTCAATATCTAAATGTCCTCCATCATGAAGTGATCATTATTTGCTCTTAGAAGTCTCTTACAGATTATTTTAAAGTTTGAACAGAATAAACTTTCTACAGTTTTCTATGAGTTTTGCTGATCATCTATTTAAGAATCCTCCACTGTCCTCTGTTGTCTGAATGCATGTAGATCAGATTTCTGTGT
The DNA here is from genome assembly GCF_030273125.1 of Centropristis striata. Lineage (NCBI taxonomy): Eukaryota > Metazoa > Chordata > Actinopteri > Perciformes > Serranidae > Centropristis > Centropristis striata. Next base: position 30,003,768 of record NC_081530.1, read on the forward strand.
TTAGATGAACTTTAAAAAATCTGCACTGGTCACACCAAACAATGTTTTGCAGATCTGTCCAAGAATAAATATTACTGTTAATACATCGAATGTATTTGTTTTGTTAAAAGTATAGAAATGTAACATAAAAAATGTTTTTTGTGACCAAGATCCATAGAGAGTAGAGAAAATCCCAGTTTAAAGATAAAACTGTTTCTCTGGTGGACAAACGATGTAAAGGTGAAACTGTTTCAGAGCCTCAAACTGAGTTAATTTGTCTCTATATTTGATACTTGCTGCAAAGTCATGCTGCCATTTTAACATTAACATGGATCAGACCGTATCGGTCTTCATGGTCCTGATAGTATAAAATAATGTCCCGAATAAAATATATAAAAGTTAAAGAAAACACACTTCTGCCCTTTTTCAAGATTAGAGTATTGACTATCCCTCTTTACAAAAGTTCAACCGAGGAACCGAGATCATTCAATGAGGTGAACTTTAAGATAATGGGTTTGTTACTTTTTAATATTTCAGGAAATAGTCCAGGAAGTCCAGGAAATAAACATCAAATACAATCGTAAAACGCTGAATCTCATAAATACAGTTTAGAAAGACATTAAGCATTTTTTTCTTTTACAATAAAGCAACAAAACAATGTTGACTCACTTGCCGCAGCGCCATGCAGGGCTGTTACCAGGACAACCAGAGCAGCCAACATCTTCACTGTGACCGTCTGAAGATTCAGCAGAGTGAAGCTTTGTGTGTTTGTCTGAAGAGAGAAACAGACATCGTCCTTCAACCTCGACAATCCGGGTTGAAATGAGAAAACATGAGGTGGCGCTCACATCTGAGCCAATGGGAATTTAGTCTGAGCATGACGTCACTTGTATCTCGGTAACACTGACTCACCCAGGTTATAAACGAAAGTGAAAGGATATGGTGGTTTTTATTTCTCAACACATTTTGAAAACAGGTCAAAGTCAGTTTTTTTGTAATCTGAATAAAAGCCTCAACTCAAAGCCTGAAATAAAAAAAAAAATAAAAAAAAAGAAGAGAAAATCATTCTTTCTGGGTCTCTCACCATTCTTCTTTTTATAAATGATGAATCCAATCACAGCGATGAGGATGAGAGCAAGAACAACGACTGCAGCGATGATGATGGCGGTCATGTCAGTGGGCTTCTCTGTGGAGCAGAAAACAACAAGAAATAGTCACAACGTGAACAGATGAAGCAGGTCAGAAGAGAAGAACGTCAGTTTGTCCACCAGAACACAATCCTGTAGACATTGTTTGTTCTGCTGTTGTTATTTTTATCCCTTCTTATCTGAACATAATTACTGTATCTATTTGTTGTTTGTTTATTCTTGTCTATAGCTTTGTTGTCTTTGTTTAGCTGCATGTCTGTGTTGGTTTCTGTCCCATATGTGGGTTTTTGACGCAATGATTCTGACTAATTTATTGATAGATACGTACTTAGATAGTGCTACTATATAAGTGCAGGTCCATTTACCATTTACTTTCATCAATTTATTAAATTATTGCATTAAGAAAGAGAGCTTGCACAAACTCCAGGTTGCATATAATGACTGTCTATACTATAATTCTGCTCAAAAAGCCCAGGGGTGGTAGTGCCAGCAAGCTTTTTTTTGTGATTTAGGGATACACACCTTCCAGGCCACCCTGAGAAGACTGATGTATGAGTTTATATGTAGACTCCAGGGGTCCCAGAATAATCTTATGATACAGTTGACTAATCCAAGGTGTAGTGCTGTTAGATACCAATCCTATATGTGGAAACACTGGTATTTGTGTCTTTTATAGGAAGTGTGTAAGCACTGTTTTTTATGTGTCACTTTTTACTGCTATTACTTATGAGTTGCCTTTTTATTGAATTTGCATAGCATTTTTTTTTAAATTAGGCGATATAACGCCTTTTACACAGTATGTTTGTTTTATGTACTGTATGTGATTGTATTTCTATTTGGACGTTGGAGTCTGCAATAAAGTTGAGTTGGTCTGCCAAATCTTAAATAAATTAAAAGCCACACAATGAGAGGTTGAAAATGATATGTTATGGTTTTTTTTTAAATATGAGTATTGTTTTTTACTGTATTTTTATAATAAGCTTTTATGCCTTCTATGAGAAAAAAATGTCACAAAATTTGCCAAGGCCTTTCTTATTAAAGAAAGCAGGAAAACATACCAGAGAAGATGCAAAATAATTTTACAAGTGTCAAACAAAATCATCAGTAATGTTTTATGTCACCTGAAATTCCAATTCCCTCCTCAGATGTCTGAAGAATCACAGGTTTTACCAAATAATTTTGTTCTCCCTGATCTGTAGTTTAAAATGGACAGGTCAGAGCCACAGTAGCAGTAGTAAAAACTCAAGCAGTTCTCATATAATTATAGTTACAGTATCAGATGTTTAAGCATGCATGTGTAATCACAAAGACAAGGACATTTATAATATTGGGGCTTTATTGAAAAGCAAAAGTACAAAAGAAATGAAATAGCAGGGAAACTTCATTAAACATTCATCTACTTCACCCAACACAAGAAGAGCTTGGCTCTAAATTTCTTCAGTTAACATATCTAAGAAATGTAATGTCCCTTGTCCCTAAATACTCAGAAAATAAAGATTTTCATAACTGTGCTGAGAATCTTTGAACATCCCACAACCCTTCTCAGCTAAAATAAAATGTTTCAAATCGCATCAAAACATCGAAATAAAGCAACATAAGCTTCTCATGATTCATTCAGAAAAACCTCAACAACATAAATTATCTTTTACTTTGGCCTGCCTTGAATCATACAAAACCTAACCAGCTTTAAGAAGAAGAAATATTTAAGAAAAATATACACAAACTATTTACACAACTGGAAAATAAAAGTGCTGTCTGCTGCTTATATTTTGTGTATGTTTGCATCATCGTGAACGTAATTTCATGTTGTGATATATAATTAGCCACAGTAATGCAAAGATCCATCCATTTCCTCAGCGGTTGATGGTGCTGAGAGCACACACTGGGCGAGGTGGAGTCCAGTTTATCACCAGAAGAAACACACAGACATTCACACTGACAGCTACGGGAAGTTTCAGGAGTCTAATGAGCAGAGAATATTTTGGGATGTTTCTGTTTCATTTGCAGCATTGTCCCCCATGATCAAATACAACCAAAGAACCAAAGAACGGCTGAATCAGTATAAACAGTAAAGAAATCTTTCAACTGGTTAATAAATCTCTCTTTATCTCAAGGTTTATATTATCTTATTGCCAGAACCAAGAAGTGAGAATAATAATATGAGAATGCACATAAATTCCATTTACATTCCAGACAACAGAAGAATCATACTATTAATGCGTTTTTCTTTTTTAGATGAACACACAAACGTTTACTATGCATGTATGAAGAGTGTTGTGATGCTTTCATTGTTTTACACATTATGTTTTACTTCTCTACAAAAGTAAACTTCCTTAATTTGATTTACCATCATTTTAGCAAAAACATTTATCAGAAGAATTTATTTTTATTTAAACTTAATGATCCAAATAATAAAATCTCCATTCATCTTTGATCATATTTGTAAAATATTTGTTTGTTTGTTATTACAATTTTTTTCTTTGTATTTCAATCAATAAAAATCTACAACTAGATTCCCAACCCTGATTTTATCAGTTTATGATATAATATAATATAATATGTTTGCGGGGGAGAATGTGGAGGCAGCGCTCCTTGATCCAGTGTAATGTTTATCCATAAACCTAAAGAGACAAAAATAAGATTAATAAAATATAAAATATCCATTTAAGTGTGAACATTTTATATTATATTTAACAATTTACCAATTAAGCTTTTCAAGTACAATAATTTCTTTTAATTTGGTTTAACACCATTTTAATAAATTAGTGTTAATATTTGAGTTTAATATTCCAGCTGATCTGAGCTGCTGATGTGAAGGTTTCTGAAAACCTCTGTGTGCTTTTCTCCTAATTATATCACTTCAGTTCAACAGTTTCATCTTTGTTGGTCACAGAAGTTTAACAGTGGATAAAGAAATAATCACATATGGTGATTTTCTTAGTTTAAGGCAGCTTTGTTTAACAACTGGTGTGAAAAGTTCACGTCCCAGCAGCAACTCACTGTGTGCAGGGTGGTGTGTTTGTCATTTATGTTCTTGGATTGAGTTCCTCCAAGACCTCCGGGTTGCTGACAGCTGTAAGGTCAGAAACACATTGTTAAACACGGTATCAGTTCAGAGCAGTGGGCCAACAAACACTGCAGGAAAAAGTCCTGAAAAAGTTCTTCAGCACGAAATCAAGGAACCATTTTTTTTAACTGCAGAGAATGTAAGGTCAGAGAAATTAGAATAAAAACAAGTTTTACTTACGAGATGGAGGGCGTTTGTCTTCTGAAACAAAAAGACAAAGTATTTATGTTATTAGTTGAAAATGATACTTTGTCACATTCTTTCCACTGATAATTCCCCTTTGACTTTAACTGAATAAGTAAATCCTGATTACCTTTTGTTTTACATTATTTTTTTTCCAATGTCCCCTCCCTTATAACATCATGCTATAGTCATATTATAACCAAACTGTGCCTCTGAGCCTCACAGCACTGAACTGTTGTTAAAAACAGATTTTGATGTGCTGGAAAGTGTAATTTGCTGAACTTTCTAAACTAAAAATATGAAAAGAAGAGACAATGCTTCTTTATTGATGTCTCACCATTCTTCTTTTTATAAATGATGAATCCAATCACAGCGATGAGGATGAGGATGAGAGCAAGAACAACGACTGCAGCGATGATGATGGCGGTCATGTCAGTGGGCTTCTCTGTGGAGCAGAAAACAACAAGAAATAGTCACAACGTGAACAGATGAAGCAGGTCAGAAGAGAAGAACGTCAGTTTGTCCACCAGAACACAATCCTGTAGACATTGTTTGTTCTGCTGTTGTTATTTTTTATCCCTTCTTATCTGAACATAATTACTGTATCTATTTGTTGTTTGTTTATCCTTGTCTATAGCTTTGTTGTCTTTGTTTAGCTGCATGTCTGTGTTGGTTTCTGTCCCATATTTGGTTTTTGACACAAACTCTGTTTTGAATGTTAACATCCTCGGTCAATAAACTAGATTCTGACTAATTTACTGATAGATACGTTCTTCCATCAATTTATTAAATCATTACATTATTCAGCCTCTAAAACTGGCCAGTAGTTCAGTCAATACAGTGATTATTATATATTATTCTCTGTGAACTGGATTTAAAGAGTTAAAAGACAGATAGAAGTCTCACCTCTGTTGGTCCTGATCACTGCTTTGTCCAGTCTGGTGACGATGTCGTCCTTCACACCAGAGAGATGAAACACACACTCGTACCTGGTCCAGTCTTCAGGTTTGACTGATGAGAGGTCCAGGTCAACACTCATCTGGAAGGATCCATCGTGGTTGGGGAGGATCTCTCCGAGCTCCACGTCCTCATGAAGCTCCTCTCCATCTTTCCTCCAGAACATCATGGCTGCCTCAGGGTAGAAACCTGTAGCGTGGCAGCTGACTGGAGAGGAGGGAGTCTTCTGGAGGAGAGACACTGAGGGAAGGTCTGCAGAGAGGGACAGAGAGAGAGAGAGAGAGAGAGAGAGAGAGAGAGAGAGAGAGAGGGGGGATACAAGGGAAGAGAAAAATTCAGAAACAAAATAGGGAGAAATCAAGATGAGAAATAGAGAAAAGGGGAGACAGAAGTAATAAGACGGTAAATCAAATCTTACTGCTAAAGAGTGATAATACATTGACGGTTCAGTCTCAGCAGGCTGTATAAACATTACTACTATACTACTACATGAAATGATATCAGGTCATGTGATATTACCTTTTCTCAGCAGAGAGCTCTTGCCATAGTCCAGATACATCTTCAGCCATTTAGGGCAAACCTGGGTGAGAAAATTCTCATTGTATTTCAATCTTGCTTCCTCAGCGTCCCATCTCTGTTTGGTGATGACAGCCTGTGGTTTTGGAGCGATCCATGTCAGTGTCTTCAGGTCCAATGATATAAAGTCTTCTCCGTTATAACCATACTGATTAAAACCATTAACTTCTCCGGTCTCATCATCCCACTCACAGCCATTCATCCTTTGTATAATGTGGTCACCTGAGAGAGAGAAACAGAGACTGAAACATGATGTACAGATAATATCTCAGGTTAAAAAAAGATGATCTTAACATGTTGTGCATGTCATGAGGTTAGTCTCCCAGTCTTGTGGTGTGCTCATGATTCAAGAGTAGATAATCAGTTCACTTTTTCTTTAAATGAGTGACATCAGACTTTCATAGTCACAAAGTCAAAGTGAAGGTCCTGTTTAGTTTGACCTATCGACACAGACCTCTCTCTATGTGGACTTGTGGAGTTTGATTACAAACTTATTTGTGATCTGACAAAAACAAACATAACTCTGGAGAAAATGTTTTCCCTTCAAACCTAATTAGGGTCACAGGGCAATCGCACCGAGCACTATTGTTATACTGTGGATTTTTTCTTCTTCCTCTTATGGACACAATTTTGTCCCGCTACTAGACAAATTATATATCAAAACTTGCGGGTTGATCAGGATCGGTGTGCTATTACTTTTCTCTACGGAATACGAAAACTGCCCAAAATTTTGCATTGAAGTGAATGGGACAGCCTAAAAAAAAGAGTGAAAAAGAACAGTAATTGGAGATTTTCAACCGTCTACTTCTCTGGCATAATTTCACCTAGAGACTCCATTTAACTTTAAACAGTAGACACAAGTCTTGTGTATCGGTGTATTAATCCACGTTTCGATAGGTCATATAGTTTTTTATCAATCCCTGTTCAATGACCATGATCATTTTTGGAGAAATTCTGAGATTATAATGGGTGTGTATTGCACGGAATGTTCGTGTCACAGTGTGTGACATCATCGCCAGAGTGTAGAGGGAGAGAAAAAATAAATTTGAAAACTGCGCTCCATGCCGCAAATTCCACTCTACAGAAATAATTTATACATAGAAACTTAGGAGAATTTGTCTTCTCACTCACAATCCTCTGGTAAAGCTGTCAGAGTTATAGTTTAGGACGCACAGATGGGCCACCAACACACACCAACAGCCCCACTGGCTCCCATATTAAAAACGCAGGAAGATTTCTGTAGAAAAGTATATTTAACAGTTTTTCAGATCGCTCTTACAAAGCTATTTCTTCATTTTTCTTCACAAAAAACATATGTAGCTGTTCAGGAAGAACTCAGGACGCTCAAAGTGAAGTCGGATCAATGATAGGTAGGCCTATTATGGTTTTGCCAAATATGCTTTCTGTTTGAGGCCAGAAATTTCAGTATGGTTGCTGTCACTGTGTCGGAACATCTACAGCTGCAGTTAATTCTGTTGATTGCTCTGCTCTGATTGCCTTTGATCCTTTGATGTGATTACAGTTACAGATACACGCACACACACATGCGAGCGTAAACGTGCACACTCCTCCAGATACACATGCTCCACACACACACAACACACACAAACACACACATGCGCACGTAAGCGCGCACACTCCTCCAGATACACATGCTTCACACACACACACACATAACTTTATGTGATTTTCGTTACACACACACACACAAATGCGCGCGTAAGCGTGCACACTCCTCCAGATACACGTGTTTCACACACACACACACACACACACACACACACACATTTTGAGGTTAAAGGGCATAGGTTGCTGTATAAATAAATACTTGAAAAGGAATGCTTGCTGTAGGTGCGCTCCTTGTATATTATATAGTATCATAACATTACTAGTATTAATTGTTTGAAATCTCTGAAGAATCTCATCATAGTGTACACACACCGGCAGTAGCCCCCGTGGCCCTTTCAGAATTTCCCCAGAGGAAATTTTCTAGTTGATTATGCAGTTTTGTGTTATGGGCACATAAATATTGAGAGACTAGGACTAACATTAGGAAATGACCTGGTCTCATGGAAAATAGTCAAATCCACAGTTTGAAGCCAGGGCTCTAAGTTGAAAACCTGATCAAATACAATGCATGATGACCATAGGATCAAACATTATGGTTTAACTGGGTTTCAATGGGGAAATTTTGTCCTTAAGGTTCAGAGTGTCTGTTCTGACTACACAGGTTATTATAGATTATTATAGGAACTGAGGTTGAACCGTCAAAATAAAAACACGCTTTAACACAGCTAAGTTGATTAAATAATAATAACAAATTAAATCAGCAACAATATATAATATGACATTATATACTGTACCTCCACTTTGGTTGAAGCGCTGCTTCAAATGGTCAATCGTGGCTTTGAAAAAGTTCGGCAGATCGTCAAGACATTGTCCACTGTACCACTTCAACTGCTGAGGATCACTCTCTAATAATTTTCTCACCCAGCCGTGTTTTGGTTCAACGATCTTTATATCACTGTCGCAGTAACCAATCACAATTTCATCAACCAATGCAACAGCCAAATACTCTGGGATTTTTTGGAATCCAGAAGATCCAGATGTAAAAATCTTCAAGGAGTGTTTCTCTGTCAGACAAACAAGGTTATACAATCAGTACAATCATCAGGAATATGGTGCATTTCGTTTTATTCGGTTAAAAACACATAGTCATATCAAGGCCAAGTAGAAGTGAAAGTAAATAAATATAAAGACGTGATTTGGCTGCGCAGCAACAAATGCAGAGCTGACTGGAAAAGTGAAGCACAGATTAGTAAAGTGATCGTACCTGGAGATACCACATGACAGAGGAGAAGCAACGAGAGGAACTTCTTCATCTTGTTTCAATAAAGGATTGTAAACGTCGACGTTAGATGGTTAGAAGCTAGACGGCTCACTGACAACTCAGTTCCTGTACCTGTCAGGTGAGTTTATTTCATAGACTGTATATAAATAGGATTATTTAATGCCACGCCCCTTTAGAAGCGCTACAGGTCTGTTGATTACAATGGGAGAAATTAAAGTGATCGCACATGATGACCGAGTCTTTTGTCCCACAGTCTCCAAAGTAAATATTGGACCTAGGCCTATGTCTCACCGGCCAAGTGTCTTCTCCACATACAGTCATAAAAACTGCATTTTTCGTACAGACAATTCAGGAGAAAATTAACTTTGTTCGAGACCTCTCCATCTCAGCATCTCATTCTCGCGAGATCTGGCATCCTTTATATCGTTAACTAAAGAGAAAATTAATCTGTCAAAACCATAAACTGTGAACTCTGAGCTAACAGATTTTAAAATACAGTCATCAAATGTGGGTCCACTTAAAGTACTAAAAGTTAAATTTCCATACAGAATTATCCATTTATGCATTATCCAATCACGCAAATATTATTGAATTTTAAATATGTATGCATTAATGTAGCCTATACATCACTTTAATATTGCAGCTTGTACAGGCTGAGCTCATTTCAACTAATGTATCCATGGGGCAGCTTATACACCTCAATGTATTGGTTCATTTATATTTTGCATTAATAAATTGAATCTGCAAAGCAACTAAAGCTGTCAAGAAAATCAAAACGTCTTAAAATTGTGAAAACAACAAAACAAAGCAAAGACAGTATTTTACTCTGAAATACTCAGGTCTAGTAAAAGTACCTTAAAACTGAGTTCTTGATAATGTACTCAGTTACAACCTACCCTGAGGATATATTTGAAGAGGAAATGACAGATGTTTTTGCTTAGATTTAGCATGCAAAATTAAGTTTTTTTTTAAATTTTGTCTCTTTTGCGCAGTATTTCTGTAAGATGAATTATGAGATTTATGTAAATAACACACATTCTAGAATTGATAATGATGACCTGCTGGTTAAATGAGATGTCTCAAAATGGTATAATTTACCTAATTCATTTATTTTTATTATGCAATCAAGGGAAACTCTATAAAATGGTGTTGATTTATTCATCTTAATCATGGCTTTTTATGTGTTTTTGCAAATTAACTCATGTATACAAAATATAATTTACCGTAAAGCTAAAAGTCCCTTTCCCCTGCATACATTTGAAAGCAGGCTACACATGTGTATTATTTATTTATTTGCATTGTTCTACATCCTGTTTTCCTCCAGGATGCTCCCTCTGCCTCCAGCAGCATGAAGTGATGAGTCAAAATACTAGATTCATCTCGCGAGATTTGTATTGACGTGTCTTTTTGGCATCTTCACAAATTCATTTATTGCAGAATTTGTAATTGAGAAAGTTTTTAAAGTAATATTATAAACCCTCTCATAATAATCCCTTGACAAATAAAGGAAATATTTCCATTTTAGTAGAGATGACAAGGGAGCAGAGTCGGAGGTACTCATGGAATGGAATGAGTTCTCGCGAGAGTTTGATGAGTTTACTTGAGTAAATGCCACGTCTTACCAGCAGCATCAACGCAGACTGAAGTATTAGCGATTTATCAAACATACTGAACCCAGGACAGGGAGTTATCCAGCGGCCCAGCAGACAGTGATATCTGACACAATCCGGTAAGAACTAATTGTTTGTTTTTCATTTTATATCGCAGTTTGTGATGTTGCTGCAGCTGCTAGCAAGTTGGTGGCTAGCTAGCTAGCTAGCCTGTAAAGCTAGCGGGCTTTCTGAACAACTTGTGGAAAGCTTTGGTGGCCGGTCATTGTTTGATGACCGGAGCTTTTACTGTTTACTGTGAGATTAAAGATAACACTTTTTAAAGCTAACAGATTATCCTCTTAACGTCCCTTCGGCTGTGTGAAGCCGCCGGCAAATAAACACAATCTCAAAACAAAGCTAACTCTTAATCAATCTGGAAAGGATGGTTGTTAAATGAGCTGACAGGGATTGTGTCGCTGCAGTGATACAGTCCGCACACGTATCTGCTACGCAGTATTACAGCATATTACAACAGGGCAAGGCAGACTGTGATATAACTCACTCTTTTGCAATTGTTGTTGTTTTTTTGCCTAAATCATCTCCTCATAACCCGGCCACCTATGGTAAAATCACCTACACCCTCAGTTGATCAGATCATGTGATTTTACCCCTTTAAGATAATGGCCTATGTCAAGTGTGTGACTTAAGCAGATTTATTATGCCTAAGTCAAAATAAAATGTGACTTAGGCAATTTTTTGAACATGCCTTTGTGACTTAAGCAAGATATGGTAATACTTTTTTTTAAAGGTGTCTACATACGAGTGACATGAGCGTGTCATAAACATGACATGGGATGTGTCATGAGCATTAATGACACTTTGAAGTAACATTAATGCTCATGATACTTGTCATGTCATGTTTCTGACAGGCTTGTGTGACTCTTGTGTAGACACCTTCAAAATAAAGTGTTACCATATCTTGCTTAAGTCACAAAGGCATGTTCAAAAAATTCATTGTCAATTCAAAAAGTCATTTATTTCTCTTAAGTTACATAATTTACACACAGTGCTATTACTATGCCAATAGCCATCCTTTGTAACATCCTTTTTTGAGTGAAATGATCAATAAATGTCATATGTTACAGTTTTGTTGAAGTTTTTTTGTGTTTCCTGCAAAACTTGAAAAAATGAGTTAGGCGATTATTTTAACAGGGTGACAATTTTGGTCGTATTCATATCTAGATAATTTTGGCCTTTGTATGATATGATTTCAATTTTGGCAACAAAGTCACTTTTACTTTGACTTTTGGAAGTTCAACCTCAGCGCCTATGATACTTCTTAAATAAATTGTGTGTGTAAATAAGTGTATCCTAAAAGAAATTTCGACACTTATGGACAAAACCATTACAGCATGAAACCATGCATTTTATAGAAATCTAGAGCCCTGGCTTCAAAATTGTAGTTTTTACTATTTCCCAACATATTGAGCTCTTGTTTGCCCCATGCAGGCTCTTGATTTTAAAGGGTCATTGCTGCTATCCCTGCACTCTGGAGTTTTTTAGGGACGGCATCAATATCAATGTTATTGCTAATGATAGACACACCCAAGACCGTGTAAAGAAAGTAAATCCTTTAATATGCTGTCAATAATTTACTAGTTTTTTCTTCTTTAATTATAACAGCGATAAGGGTTAATGTTGGTTAAAAATGTAACTCAGCAAGTGGAACATTCATTCAAATTAAATTTAATTAGACAGCCTTGTTTTTCTTAATTATTTAATGTCTTCTTCACTTTTCTCTTTGTCAAAGGGGATAATATGGGCTGTGTACGTCTGCTGGCACTGACACTGGCCACATCTGCAGTACTCCTGTTAGCCTCCCATTCAACCACTGCTCATAGCCATTCTCATGGTGACCATGGACACGGCCACGGCCACCACCACCATGGCCACCATCACCATGGCCATGGCCACTCCCATGGAGAGGACGACCACCATGAAGAAGTGAGGATGTTCCACGGAGCGAGCAAGTGGAGTGCAGAGGCCAACCTCCAAGAAGAGGAGGACCACGGACACGCACACTCTCATGACCACGGACATGCACACTCTCATGACCACGGACACGCACACTCTCATGACCACGGACACGCACACTCTCATGACCACGGACATCAGGAGGATATTATTCGGGTGCAGAAGGAGGAGAGTGGACACGGACATTCACATGGAGGGGAGAGGGTGAAGAGGGAGGCAGAAGGAGAGAAGAGGGACATGGTGGAGCTCTGGACACAGGTGTGGACATGGGTTACAATGGGAACAATGGGTTGTCTGTTGGAATGTGGCCAGGGTGATTTACATTGCACTTGGGATAGGAGCATAGTTTTTTTTATCCTTCTACAGCAGTCTACATTTGAAAATAATTGAATGACATTTTGGTAAAGTATCTTATGCTTACTGGCCTTCTTGCTGAGAGTTTAATGAGAAGATTGATAACTCAATCATATCTGTCTGTTTAGACACCAGGGAGTCACTGCGTTGTTATTGTGGCATACATAACCCAGACTAACTGTTTCCCTGTTTTCAGCTGACCACCTCCTGGCTCTAGCTTCATATTTCACTACTTGATATAAGTGGCAATCCACTTATATAAAATAGTTGTCCTGTAGGCTCAGTTAATCAACAGTGTTTGTATATTGATTCATTGATTTTATTTCCCTAGGAGCCCCAGTGTAGATCGTTTAAAAAAAAAAGTAAAACACATATACAGCGGGACATTCGTGTGATTAAAACAGCACTCTATGCAGATTACGGTTCATTAAATGAAACAAATTGTCTTTAAAAACATCAGGGTTTGAGTGGATTGACGCATTTATTATAGTGGAAGCGTATTTGTTCTGTGAGTCGCACAGGTGATGGACACCAAAACACTTTCAGTGTGGAATAGCCGTAAAAGTGGGATTATCTCACTTTACCAATAATCCAACAAAGCTTTTAAAGACTTTGCATGCAATATCTTTTAGTGAAATTGACATTTAATATTTATAATTTGTGGTGTTGTTTTATTATAGCACGCCCTTGTAAGTGTTTATATTAGTGTATGCTGCTAAACATCTTACAACTAAATATATTTAATTCTGCTCATCTGTCATTCAACTCAATAAGCAGGAGATAAATTCAAAATTTTCTTTCAGCCCGAAACCTTTTTTACATTTTATTCCTTTACAAAAAGCCTCTCAGGCGCAGGATTTTCATGGTTCGTTGTTTATTTTGATGATCAGTGAAAATATCGGATCCAAACTTATTAATGCAAAGCTCCTCATATATATTTTCACCTAGAGCAGCCTTGACACAAGTCACAAGTCTTCTTTCCCCCTTTGTAGTTTGATGACACGGATGAAAAGTAAACCTCCCTCCTTCTCTGTCCGCAGGCCATCGGAGCGACCCTGCTGATCAGCGCGGCTCCTTTCCTCATCCTGTTTCTCATCCCAGTTCAGTCCAACAGCGACCAGCACCAGAACCTGCTGAAGGTGCTGCTCAGCTTCGCCTCAGGGGGACTGCTGGGTGACGCCTTCCTCCACCTCATACCACACGCTTTGGGTAGGTAGTCCATCTATCAGTTTACAACAAGACTATAACAAATAGTCCACTTTGATTCAGTAGGTGTATACTGTGCTCTATTAATTTCTGCAAACATTCTACTACATACTAATGACAAAAAAATTCATAAGCCTTTTTTTTTATTTTTTATTTTCTTGTTTACCCTTTGCTCTCATGGTTTACTTTCACTTATTTTGGAGAGTCACCAGCAGAGATGGATTAGCCTCACAAACTTTATACAGATGCAAACAAATATTTTCCGTGAGCTCCTGAAAACGATGAACAGATGCTTTTTGAAAAAGCAGACACTACTGCAGGATATTCAGTGTCTCTTTAAGTTTAATGTCTGCTTCATCTTGGTTTGTTTTCCCCACAGAGCCCCACTCTCACCATGTAGAGGATGATCACGGACACTCGCATGCAAGTGAAGAGTCACATGACCACGGCCACTCCCACGGTACGCAGTAATATCCTTCTTTCTTCGTTTGTGTGTTGCTCTGTTGGTGCTCTTGTTAATGACTGGGGAATATCTTGTATCTACTGTATATATGGTGACATGTACACCACTTTTAGCTGCATATAGTAATGAGAAGAAGTAACTGATGTGACATTAGTAGATAAATTAAATACCAAGCAAGCGTCGCAGTTTTCTTGGCTGTTTTCCATTTCTGTTTGATTTCAATTCACATTTTTTAAACTAAACTATACCTATAATTGACAGCATACACAAACAAGATCTTTGTAACTTTTCTTTCATGACAAAATTAATTCCAATTGTATTTTCATAATAAAACATTGACAATTAAATAACTTACATTCTCATCAAAACTACACCAAATTACAGGACTTTCTTTTACTATTTCTCTTATATATACTGAAATTAAATTAATGAAATGAATAGGTGGTCCACCTTAACTGTCGCTGATCCACCGTAGGAGAGCATCGACCCAAGTTGTTGCTCACTCGGGGCTAAGCCTCTTCACTTTAATCAGCAGGTGGCAGCAGAACACAAGAACTTGGCTTGAGTCTTAAAGGGAGTTTTAGCATTTATTCACTACTAACAAAACAGCTAAACTTTGCACTGCTATGCTCACAGCTATAACCTCCTGCTAACTTCATATTCACTGTTACATGTGTGCCCGACATGCAAGTTATGTGTCTGTGTTGCGGTTTGCTGTGATGTTGAGTCTTTACACAGCTCATGTTTATTAGTTACATACGACCAGCGATCAGCAGTCATGGCTGGTCAAATGAAAATCGTCCTTTTTTGACCTGCAGCAGATCGAACAAGTCTGTTTGCATGTCACAGTTCCAACCAGTGCTCCATGTCCTCTGTCTCCACAGGAGCTGCCCACGGTCACATGATGTCAGTGGGTCTGTGGGTTCTCGGGGGGATCATTGCTTTCCTGGTTGTGGAGAAGTTTGTGCGGGCCCTGAAGGGAGGGCACAGCCATTCTCACGGCCACTCACATGGTAACGTGCTGGAAATTCTTCCTGATTTAGATTGATAAACAGAAAATATTAAATCTGCAGAGCTAAAGTATTCTTATTCTTAGTTTGATTAAGTTACAGATTGCCGTTTCTGGCATGTTTTATTTTAAATATTAGCTTGTACACTATTTTCAGCATAAGATCATTAAATCTGCCTCTGTGGCCCCTGCTCGATGTCTCAGGTGTTGATCTGGGGAATGAGGCTAATTTGAGCTTTTTGTAACATTTTCAGATGCTCCCAAGGAAAAGGACAGTGATGGAGAAGAAGAGAAGGAAAAGAAGAAGAAGAAGAAAGAAGAGAAGGTGTCAAAGAAAGAAGAGAAAAGCACAGGTGAACAAAATGCTGATTTTTATAGATTTACCTCTGAACAAACAATGAATTCAACAGTTAACGAAACGTTTAGATTTTGTTATTAAAACACAGAATTTAGAAAGTTGTGCAGCTATAGTGCAGGTACACGCTCACAGAGTTAGTTTGTTGTATATTCTATTTATTCAAACTTCCCGTACAGCTGTTTGTGTTAAGATCTTAAACAGGGAAAAAGACCTCTTGATATTTATATTAAAATAGAATTTGAGTGAAAAAGTTTTCAAGGTTTCACCAGAATTTAAAATGATTGCGTGGGAATATGGTGAAACTATGTTTTTGAAACACCTGCTATCGCACATTTTAACATTTTAAACTAGATGCCTGTTTTTTGACTTGCAAATCAGTAAATGCATGCTTAATTTAAAAGATAAAATGTATCCCAGTTCTTCTAAATCAATAGTAATATTTTTGCTAATGTTACAAAACATGCTATTTAGTGAACACCAAATTAACTCAATAATAAATGTTTTGTTTATACCGTATACTGGTCCAGTATTGGACTTGGGACCTGGGTCCAGTATTGGATTTTCTGTAATTAAACATTACAGAAAATCAAAACTTAAACTGTTGCCCCGTGTCTAAAAATAACTCAAACAGGAACGTGATTATAGTGCTTTTTATTTATTTTTCACCATTTAATTTGTCTTTAAATTCTTAGTTTAACATATATTCACACAAATTAGTATCCAACATATAGACACTATCTTTTTGCTGCATTTATGTTTATCATGTTGAGTGTTTCATTTAGATTGGGCCGAGTCCAACTCACATGTTTCTGGAGCTGCAAACACGTGTTCTTGGCTTTAATGAAGACACTGTCACTAATTTATTGAAGCATTTTGTTGTTTAGTCCTTAATCTGCCTAAAGAGGCGGAACATTTTTATTGTGCTGTTTTCTGCAGACTGAAATGTGATATCTCTTTGGCATCCCTTCAGTCAGTTGTGTCAGCGCAGGTGTTTGCAGCTGACAGCGTGCAAATCATTATGAAGAATAATAATAATAATGATAACAATAGGCGCTGTGACCTCCTTTATTAGAAACGACTGATGCTTTACCACAGAAATGTTTCCTGACCCAGTTCTAAATATCTTAGGTGAAGGAGGGCTAAAAAATAGTGTGTCAACACACTAATTAAACCTTCTTTAATCTCCATTCTCTCCACTCACGCAGACATCAAGGTGTCGGGTTACCTGAACCTGGCAGCTGACTTCACACATAACTTCACAGACGGTCTGGCAATCGGAGCGTCATTCCTGGTTGGTCCAGCAGTCGGCGGTGTCACCACCCTCACCATCCTGCTGCACGAAGTCCCACATGAGATTGGAGACTTTGCCATCCTTGTCCAGTCTGGCTGCACCAAAAGAAAGGTAGCTGACTACATAAGCAGAGAATCTTTCCATCAAAATCAGTATGAGTAAAGTTTTGCAGGGTTTCCTGGACATAGACTTTACTCAGGGGTGCCCCTCAGGTATATTAACAGATTCCAAAGGATATTTAGAGACCCAATTATTTTTTTTTATTTTACAGTGTGTTGATTCGCTCAGCTCCTCACATTTTCTTGTCATACAACCAGCGGTGGAAAAAGTATTCATATCCCTTACTTACTAGTACTAATTAGTACTAATACCAAACTGTGAAATTACTCCACTACAAGTAAAAGTCAGACATGCAAAACTTACTGAAGAAAAAGTACAAAAATATCAGCATCAAAATCTACTTAAAATATCAAAAGTTAAAGTACTGGTAATGCAGAATAGCCCCACTAAGATATTTTTTATATATTCCAAATATATTATTGGATTATTATTATTGATGCATTTATGTAAGCAGTGTTCTTTTCAGCAATTTTCTCAAGGACTAGCTCATTTCAATGACTTAATATACCGTTATGAGGTTTAATTAAAAAAATGTTTTGTCACTTTAAATGTATCATGTTTTTTATGTTAAATCTCAACCTGAAAAGTAACTAAAGCTGGCAGATAAATGTAGTGGAGTAAAAAGTATAGTATTTTCCTCAATGTAGTGGAGTAGAAGTATAAAGTTACATAAATGTAAATACTCAAGTAAAGTAAAAGTACCTCAAAATTGTACTTGAGTACCGTATTTTCCGCACTATAAGGCGCACCGGAGTATTAGCCGCAGCAGCTAAATTGAATGATATGTACATATATAAGCCGCACTGGACTATAAGCCGCAGGTGTTTTAATCTTTAATTACCATATGTAAGGGTTCGTGCACAGAGGGGATTGTTGGGAAAGAGATGGCTGCTTGAGGAAGCTTCTTTTACAGCCAGATTGACTGTCTTTAACTTAAAAGCTGCATCATATGCATTTCTACGTTTGTTTTCCATAATGAGGGTTTGTGCATGAAAACTTCCTTTGCACAAACTATCTCGCTCTCGTAATGTCGGTCTGTCTTTCGTTCTGTCTTTCGTTCTGTCTCTCGTTCTGTCTCGTTCTGTCTCTCGTTCTGTCTCTCGTACCACTCTCGGTTTCACTTTTACTTTTGCGCGCTACCTGTTTCACTCTTTTCCGGCGCCCTGTCAGATTGGCTCGGGGTCCTTCGTCTGCCGCTGATTACGGCACGGCGACTCCGACAAACTAAGTAGCTTTCGACACAAATACACACAGACAAGTGAAAAATAGCTTAAAAGTGTATGAAGGACCCCGAGCCGATCTGGTACGTACACCTGCCTCCAGCTTTTCCTGCTGGAGCCCGCCGCTCCTCGCGGACCGGTCATAGAGCCCATAGAGTTAAAGTTGGTGGACTGTAACCTGTAAGATCCATAGATTTAGGAGGTAACCTAGTGGCCGTTAGCTGTAAAAATCCATAGATTAGCCGCACCGTTATATAAGCCGCAGAATTGAAAAATGGGGAAAAAGGCGCGGCTTATAGTCCGAAAATTACGGTAAATGTACTTTCCACCACTGCACAGTAGTAACCCTCTTCCTCTTTCCCATCAGGCCATGTGTCTACAGCTTCTGACAGCTCTGGGAGCTCTGACCGGTACAGCCTGCTCCCTGTTGGCTGAGGGCGTGGGCGCTGCAGCGACCGCCTGGATCCTGCCCTTCACAGCCGGCGGGTTTATTTACATCGCCACAGTGACCGTGCTCCCAGAACTGCTGGCTGGCCGCACCAGTTTCGGCCAGTCCCTCATGGAGATTCTGGCGCTGCTGTTCGGAGTCGGCATGATGGTGCTGATCGCAGAGTATGAGTGAGACGCAGCAGGGTGGACTGAGAGGTAAACGGTCAAAAGCGGTTGGGAAAAAAAATGCTGTTTTTTTAAGTCAAGTGGATTATTATTTGTCAGGGGTGTGTTTTCTTTTTTTCTTTTTTTTTAATTCTGTTTTGGGACAAACACCACCTACTGATGGCGAATGGATGATTTTTGTTGTTTTGTGTTTTTTTAGCAGGTCACAGTCACATCCCTGATTTGTGTTGATGTTTCTTCTTTGGCTTCTTACAAACTGTTTTATCAGGAGAGACTGAGAGCTGGAAAGAAACAACCTGATGGATACGTTTTTGAGGACTGCTGTGTTATTCATTAAGATCTTTCATCATGAGGTGAAATCTTTCGGTCCGCCAGTCCAACAATTCACTCACCGCTTTCACCACACGGGTCATTCAGCGCCACCTTTACTTCACAGTAAACTGACAGTTGGATTTCTCCAAAAGCGGCTTCAAGTAGATTCATCCTCCAGCCCATAACACTAAATCTTCGGTCATTTTGTGAGTGGTTGTTCCCTAAATCTACACTTGGGAGCTGGGTCTGTGGAAGACCAGAGACGGCAGAACCACGGTGACCTGCTCAGTAGTACGTGTTTAGTGTCTGTTTCATTTGGAGATATCGAATGTTAATATTTTTACATTCCTCAGAATAAAAGTAAATGTTGTGGCTTCTAAAGATGTACTCTCAAATCATTTAAATCTCTATGAAAGGAACAGTTGTTTGTAACCTTTAGCATTCCTGCACAATGATGATGATAAAGAACGGTAAAATACTGACAGCTGTGATGAACGTCCCCAATAAAGGTTCACCATTTTTTACTAATTACTTTTCAGCATATTCTTTAATTGCATACATTGAAAATGTAGTGTATGTTAAAGTCTGTAAATGTTTGAATGACCTGTTTCAACTTAATGGATGAAGTTTAAACAGACAACTTTTTACCTGCTCTGATCAGAGCTGACCACAAGAGGGAGAGAAAGGTTCTTCAGTTGGTGTTTGACCTCTTTTTTTTTTTTCTTTTTTTTTTAAGGGCCTGAGAATTTTTCATGACAGATTTATGACTGATAGATTGCACAAGTAGTGCAGCAGTTTGAAAACAATCCATCTGAACCCTCTCACACCCACGCTGATATGATATCAGTGAGTGTTGTTTCTCTGCCGCTGTCAACCTTCACTGCACACTTCCTTAAACTTTATAGTTTGTTTAAAAAAAGTGCTGGCAGGTGTCCCTGAAAAGTTTCAAATTTATTCATATGATATAAAATGTTTTTTACTTATTAATTTTTCTACAGAAGGTTTCACAGTTCCAATAATAATAATTAAAATAAGTAATTAAAAATTTTAATAGATTACATTCTAATTGAGCAAATCAATTTTCTTGTGTTTTTTCTTATAATTAAGATGATCAGGGTTCCTACACCAAAGTCAGATCAAACCTTTCGAGCATTTTCAAGGTGCCTTTTCAAGTTTTTCCAGCAGCTGATTTAAGTAACATATACAGTGTGCTGATTATTTCAGCTTTCATCAGATTAACTCTGATGTTATTGCAATTAAAAACCTGACAGTTTCCTGCAACATAATTGAAGGGAAAGACGTCAAGTTTGTAGGGAGACTATAACCTACATTTCAAGCTGTTTCAAGCACTTTTTAAACCTTGAAAACCACATAGATAATGCAGCCTGCTCCACGGCTAAGTGGAGGTGTTTTCATGCAGCCAGGTCTTCATTATCACTAATCAGCAGCTGTCTGTGTGGTGGTTTCATGAGCCCCGCTTGTTCATACGGCTCTCAGGGAGAATCTTCGATGAGAAGTTTCTCAAACCTGTCCTGGAGTCCCACTTGTGCTGCGTGTTGTAGATCTCTCCTTGCTCCAACACAGCTGATTCACAAGCTCAATCAGGATTTCATAATGAGTTGATCATTACAAACAGGTGCGTTGTGTAATTAATGGCAACATGCTCCAAAAAATGCATTTCTTTTAGGCAAGACCTGCAGACCTGATTCACTAAATATAGCAATGACACAGTTTGACATGTAATAAACCTTCAAAATGTAAAATAAACTCTCCAAAGCTCCCGAGAGTCGTGCATGTTTTAGATCTCTCTCTGCTCCAACACAGCTGTTTGAAATGATCAACTCATTATGAACTCCTGATTGATCTGCTGAATCAGCTGTGTTGGAGCTGAGAGAGATCTAAAACATGCACAGGAAAAACACTCATTTGTGAGCTTTGGAAAGTTTTATTATTTAAAAAAAAAAATGTTTTTACATGGCAAACTGTGCACAATCTTGAACAGAGTCATTGCTATAATTAGTGGATCATGTAGTTCTTGCTCAACTTGAAATGCTGATTTGGAGCATGCCGCCAGTAATAAACAGTTTTAATAGCTGGCAAAGTTCTGTCTCAAGCACTTTGAGATTTTGTTTGAAATGTTAAGTGCGTTACAAATAAAATGTATTAATAAATATATTAATTATAAAATTATTATTACAAGTAATAGTAAAAATGACCAAACCAACATAATCAGTAAAACTGTATGACAACATTATTATTTTATCTAATGATTGATGTTAAATAACATTCAGTTAATTCCATTTTAGGACTACTTACCACAATATTTCATATTTATTGCAATGATATTTTCGGTTCACTTTTGGTGCTTTCAAAAAATATTTATGGAACTAAATTTTTAAATAAACAACCATCAGTAATGTGAATATAACGCTGAGTGCAAATGAAAGAACAACCGGAACAGTCCAAGTTTAGAAAATAACATAATACCTGTAATGCAGCTTTTATAACCAGGAAAATAAAACACACTGTATATTGCAATATATCGAAATCATAGACTCATATCATTATCTGTTCAAATAACACATTTGAAACATGACGTGTCAGTGAAGAGGAGAGATGTGACAAAGGCAAAAACATTCTTTTCCATAAACTATTTTGCTTCCATTACATGCCTTCTTTCAGACTACTGAAAAGAAAACCTTCAACATACAAATTAAGGTCTTAATTTTTTAAAACTGTTTGTTTTGCCTCTGTAAAATTCTCCTAATTTTTTTTAACCCTTGTGTTGTCTTAGGCCACTATATTTAACAGCAGAGGAAACTCCCTTAATTAACTTTTTTCAACTTGAAATTTGATGAATTTTCCAAGAATGACCCCAATGTGAGAACAGTAAAACATTTGTTCATATTTTCATGGAAGCTGTACACCAACAGGGTACAAATTTTGTTTTTGAGGTCACTTTTGACCACAAATACCATAAAAACGTGCAGCATGCATGCATGTACGCATGCATGGTTGCAGGTTGACACCTACCTTTGGCAATAAAAATAATAAAAATAAACCCAGACTTTAGTAAAACAGTAAACCAATTACGACAGGTGTGTTGTAATAAAAACGTCAGGATGTCGATTTTCACAAAGTTTGTGATGAATGACAGGTTGTTTCTGCATGCAAGATAGATTTGGGTTTTAAAATTCAATCAAGCTGTTTTATTTAAGGGGTTTAGTGAAGGTGGGTCATTTTTGACCCTTAGGACAAGTGGTTTATACAGAAAGTTAAGACAACACAAGGGTTTTTAAAAAGCTTATACAATATTATAAGTAAAAATAAATATATGTCTTAATGAAAATTATTAACTAGGGAAGTTTCATGATCATATATGTTTGTTTGTTTTTACCCTATTCACCTGTAGGAGCTTGCAGAATATTCTTTCTTGTTTGGAGAAATCTCCACTTCAGTTGCACCTTGACACAGCAAACAGTCCAGTTTTATTCCTGTCTGTAATCAGAAGGTTTTAAAGAGGGGTTGTAATGGATCATTCTTAGTCTGACTCAAATGTTTTATTCCTAAAAACATATTTCATTTCTTTTTATGGCTGTTGACAGTTAAAAGAGAAATTCCCTCTGTTAAAAAACCTTTGACTCTAATATGGCAACAAATGGAAAATGAACCCGACTTGTTGCAAGGTTTCAGGGTGATTTTCAGTTTTTAAAGAAGTTTTTAAAGTGTTATCCATCTGAGGGAGCTGTACGGGGTACATCAGACAAAAAAGGGTTGGAAACTATCTCATCCTCGGGGTTGACACCCAGAGGAGGAAGACTAGCAGCACGATGCTTTAATTATAAATCATGAATCAAGCTTTTATCACAATTGTTTCCGTGAGAGTGACAGGTGGCAGAAATACAGGGATGGTGACATCTTCCCCAGACAGGACATGAGTAAACACCCAGTGGGTTGAGGATATGCAGCTCTCTTTTATTTCCTTGTGTATGTGTTTTCTTTTCTTTTTGTGGCTGACTAATAATAAAGGTCACACCTTTGGACTTCTTTAGAACGAAATGATGTTTGTGTGTGGAATGTCTCTCTAGTTTGCCAGCATCCTGTGGGTTTTGATTTGATTGCATCATTCTAGTTGACTTTATTTCCTCATTCTGAGAAAGCCACCAGTTTTATTAAAGCTGAGAGCAGATGCTGGGACATGAAATGTTTCCATGTAGGTAGTATGCAGTAAAGACAAAAGTTCCTGTTTCGACTTTGTAGTGTTTAAACAGATATAAATAAAAACCCCAAATGTCACAGTTTCATCACTATAACTCCCCTGAAATGACAATTTCTGCAATTCACCGAAGAACTGTTTATAACAACTCAATTTAGCAGAACATTCAGAAGAGACAAAGTCAAGACAAAGATGAGTTTAAAACAGACATAAAATAACAGATAATGTATGTAATTAGTAGTTAGAAAATGACACTGTTCTGTCAATTAAAAGTTCAAGTAAAATCAGGAAAGGCTCTCCAATAAAAGTATGTTTTAAGAAGAGACTTAGGGCCTGTTTACAAGACAGCGCTCTCGGGTGAAAACAACATATATTTTATCAGATGTGCCTTTCGTTTTTGGGGCTTAAAAACTAAAAAAAAATGGAATTATCCTTCAGAGTGGAAATATTAAAAACGCTCCACCGTTGCGTTTCCGTCTAAAGGAGTGTCTCTGATCAGCTCACGCTGGCTCTCATCACGTTTACGTAACATCCATGTGCAGTCCAGGCAAACGACAACCTGTCGGATTATTTCCATCAGTCAGACATTCAAGTTGCCCTAGCAGCTCTGATAGCTCTCCAGGAGTCATTTCAGCAGTTAGGCAGAATTATCACAGATAATATAACAGAACAGAGAAGGCACATTAATTACCTAGAACGAATTTTTTCTATTTCTATTCTATTTCGCACTACTAGGAAGAGAAGTAGGAGAGAAGAGAAGTGTCCAAGACTGCGTGAGCTCTTGGTGGTGTTGTGTGGCAGAGCTTCACAGTACCACCGAGCCACCTGGCTGCATACTACATTGAATTTCACTGATTTTTGCGTCATCATATGCACGTATTTCCCTCTAAAGAAGCTCGTCTAAACACGGAATAAAAAGTGAGAACACAACACCACTTTGGTGTTGTGTTTGAACTGTCCGCTGGACTCCATAGAGGAGGTGGGTGAGAGGAGGATGTTAGCCAAGCTGGCATCCATCATGAACAACCCCTCTCACCCCCTGCATGACACTGTGGGGTCTCTGAGCAGCTCCTTTAGCAGCAGACTGTTACACCCACGGTGTAAGAAGGAACGCTTCCGCAGGTCATTCATTCCAGCTGCCATAAGACTGTTCAACACCTGCACAATCTGAACATTTTTGCATATAATTTGCACTCTGCACATTCTCCACTTAATTTGCACTAAGTTGTATATAGTATATTATTATTATTATTTTGTATATTTTGTATATTGTTAAATGTCTTTTTCTTAGATTGTTTTTTATCTTATCTCAATATTGTGTGATTTTCTGCGGCTGTAACAAAGAAATTTCCCCGCTGTGGGATAAATAAAGTCAAATCTGGTGTTTTCTGTCCAGATCACCTCCATCTAAACAGGGCCTTAAAAGAGATGACTGGATCAGCCAAGGTTGTTCCAGAGCCTTGGGGCCCTGACGGAGAACGCTCTGTCCCCTTAAGTCTTCAGCCGGGCCTCTGGGACACCCAGGAGACCTCTGCCCGAGGATCTTAAAGTACAGACTGGTGGTGTTAAGAGGTCAAAGATGTAGCAGGGCCTTAAAGTAATCAGTAAAATCTTGAAATCAATTCTGAAACGTATTGGAAGTCAGTGTAAGGACGCTGAAACAGGAGTGATGTGATCATGTTTCTTGGTCCTCGTCTGGCTGCTGAGTTCTGGACAATCTGAAGTCAATAAATGGATTTTTGGTTCACCCTTTGTACTGTGAATACTTTTTGTTTTTCAAACCCAGAAACTAATAAAAAACAATACCTCGAGGACTTTTCCCCCAGTTATTAAGGAGTTGTCACATTAGAGGAGCAATAGATCCCAATTAGAGTAAATTACTGCTGACTCATGCTAATTACAGAGACGTTCTGTTCCGCATCAAGCACGGCAGGAATGCAGATCCATCTGTGTTTCACGTGTGTAAACTGTGACTGTACAGGCCAGAAACATAATTGAGTGAATTAATAATAATTAATCTTTGTTCCACATGAGGCCACTGAGATCAGACGTCACACACGCCTTTTGAATCCTGCTTTTACAGGATGATAATGCATGTTGCTGAGGTTAAACATCCCACTGTTGCCATGTTACATACTTTTTACTTTATTTTATCCTCCTGTGTTTTTATGATTACTTTGTTGTAATTATTGTTTTATCTGCATCTGTTTTTAACGTGTCCAATTATGCTTAATCATGTGCAAAGTTCCTTATTGTTGAGGTGAAAAAATGCATGCTTGGAGTAGAAAAAGGTGCTTTAACAACTATAAATAAATGAACATAACTTCCACTTACGCAGGTGACGTAAAGTGTGATGTAGACGTTACGTAGCTATGCACAGGATGAACTCGTGAGCTAAGTTACTTCAAATAACCATGGTGATAGAAAAACACTATAGTATTGAGTTAGCTGGAGTGATCTTATAGTGAAATTACATTATATATAATATACTATAATTACGCTATAGTTTTATATCATATTGCTTTAGGGTTTACTGAGGAATTCATATGGTTTGTCAGGCACTACAGGAAATAACTATATTATATAGTAATAGTATAATATCATTATATATTATCGGTGTAGTGTTTTTAAATAACATGTTTGTATGATGGCAAATTTAAAAAACCATACATACAGCTTCCTATTTTGTATTAATAATTAATAATCAATCTTTCTCCTGTTAAAGAACAATGTTAATAAGTGAACAGTAAATTTATTTTTTTCTTTTGTTAGGCCAATTTTTCATTACATTCAGTAATAATAACAATAACTTAAATTTATATTATTTACTTAAAGTGTGGATCACAAAATAAACAGAACGGGGGGCAGTCAGGAGTCAGTGTCTTTGTTTTTTAAAGACATATATTAAAAAATATATAATAAAGTTTATTCAACTTTGAATAAAAGTGTTTTTCATTATTTATATGCTGTCTGGAAGGCTATTAGTATAGCATGTATGGCTACACATGGGGTCATGTTTTATGGAGGAGAGTCTTGTCAAGATTATCTTGGAAATGTTGAGGTTTAGTTTTAAAAGAGAGAGATTTAAAATGGTTCAAAATTGTGTGAGAGATCAAAACCAATGTTTAAATGGTAAAAATGTTATCAGTAGTTGGTTTTAAAATGTTACTTCACTACTTTTTAAAGTTGAGAAGCAGTAAAAGGTTTTAAAAACCTTTTTGCCTGATTCCAGTTGAAAACATGCTGGCAACATGCAGAGTAACATCACACTCTGTAAAGGCTGCCAGGGTTTATCAATTAAACATGTGCATGTCCTCCTATAACGAAACTGACAAGTTCAAAAGAGGACAAGTTTGTGCCTTCAGTTCAAACAAACTCTTTGGCTG
This sequence comes from Centropristis striata, assembly GCF_030273125.1. Taxonomy (NCBI): domain Eukaryota; kingdom Metazoa; phylum Chordata; class Actinopteri; order Perciformes; family Serranidae; genus Centropristis; species Centropristis striata. The sequence goes on from NC_081530.1 coordinate 30,030,705, forward strand.
AAAAAGATTTTTGTTGTTTGAGTTTTAGTAACTTACTTTCACTGGTTTTAATGAAGACGCTAAAGTTAGAAAACGTCAGATCCAATTAATCTGATTCAGGTTTAAAAATAAACTAGTTAACACATCCATCCCCTTTAGGTGGAGTATCTCCTACGCAGCCATTGATGCAACACTCTGAATAACTATAATTAGGGATGCCCTGCTAATTGCAAAGAGAATGAGTCATTTATTCGGTCAAACAATGGACATTCCACACTGAACAAGTTTTAAGACAGTTTATGAATGACTGTTTGTTTTGCCAACGCTAAACTTGTGTCACTACTGTACATGAACAACATGTTCAACAGTTTGACTGGTCCTTTAGTAGCCTGCGTGTTGTTTAGGAGTTAAGATGTTGACTTGTTATAGCACCAACAGTCACATTGGACCAACTGTTGGACAACGTGAGTGTGTTTAGGCACTATAATAACTGAAGTGTGTAATCTAACTTTATGCTGGAAACCATAATGAAATTAAAATTCAACTTCCTTCTAGGAAGATCAAGTGAACCTTTGAGGAAGCAAAGTTAGTCATTATTAAAACTCATAATAATGTACAAAATAAATACAAAAAAGGAAAGGTTAAATAGTGCTTGAATCTTCTGTGGCTTGTTTTCTCATCAACAACACAAACCTGTCTGTCTGCCTGTCTGTCTTCAGTCAAAAGTTGTTGTTTTTTTTTATTCTCCTGAGTGACTCAGCACTTTGAGGGCTCTCCTGCTGACTCTGCTGCTGGTCGGATGATGTTTTTGATCAAACACTGAGAGAAAAGTTAAGACAGCGAGGGAAAAACTGACATGGCTATTTTTAAAGGAGTCCCTTGACCTCTGACCTCTAGATATCTTAATGTTTTGCGGGTGCTTTATGTTAACTCCATGCAGTTTACAGCAAACAATATTACATTTTTCTCCTGCAGTACAAATGTTATTCTCGCCTATTGTATTTGAATATTTCTCTATACTAGGGTCCCCAAGCAGTCTGTGGATGCATTAAATCGTTTTGACTGAAAAGCTGAGACTCTTGTGGATTCAATGAGCCCAATTATATTTGTGTGTATTTATTTATTGTTTTTTATTTCAAATTGTCAGTGAACGTCACATCAAAAGAAAACATCAGAATCAAGCACAAGAGAAATAAAACAAAAAGCAAAGTCAAACAGAAACAGACAACAAAAACGAAACAAATATAAGATGAAATAAATAAATGATGCCTTGCTCACTGTCTGTTATGAATGATATAATCACCAGATTACATTGTGGGATATTTAGTGTCTTTGTATTTACATACTGTTTTATTCACTAAATGACAGGTTAGTACGGAATTTCAGACAAAGAAAAAAAAACAATACGATTTAAGTCGTAAGTTAATTTATAGTTCATTTAAAACTTAATCTCTTTTAAGTCTCTTCTTGAATCATACTTCTATCGGAGAGCCTTTCCTGGTTTTACTTGAGCTTTAACTTTCTTTGCATAAAATGTTTTCATTCTTTATCAGACTGCTTTGGTATTTACACACTAAAATTACTTTTATCTGCTGATTTTTCATGTCCGTTTTATTTGCCTTTGTAAAGCACTTTGTAACCTGTGTTTTGAAAAGTCTATACTCTCAACTTAAATGCTGCAGGGGGCCACAATTTTTCATGTTCACCACCACAGGGCCACATATAGGACCGTGTACTTAACCAGATATGATGAAACTGCAATTTTAAATATGTTTACAGTGCAGTAACTTAACATATTTCATGCTCAAATGCATGTATAACAGTATAAATAGGAATACAAAAGGTTTGAAGCAAATAAAAAATAACCACTTACTGTGATTTCTTTTTTTTTCAGTGCAAGAACAGCAGACCAACATTAATTGCAAGAAGTCATTTTGTGCATCTTTACACAGCACTTTTGAGATTTCATGCTGAAATGCATGTAGTTGTACTGAGGGCCACTTCAAGTGACGGTGTGGGCCGTATGCGGCCCCCGGGCCTCCAGTTGCCCATCCCTGATCTATATAATAAAGATTATTATCATTGTTACTATTATAAGAAACTTCAAATCGACTTTAGGTTTCACAAAGGACCTGTCTGACCATCCCAGCCACCTCCCTCCAGACAATGCCAACAAGGAAGTGATGGGATAATGTTTCAAATGATTTCATGTGACAAATAATTAATTAAAAACCTTTTTTTAATAAAAGGGCCTGCTGTGTCAAAAGTCATATTATCTGTTTGAAGTTGTAAACTATGAGTGGGAGATGGAAACTAAATCTTCGCCATGACACCTAGTAATTAACATTCCTATAATCTCTGCATCATGATTTATAACCACTCTGTTGAATGACACCCACTGAAAGGAACACTCTGCACAGGAGTCCTCTGTAATAACAAAAAGTGCACAGATTGAATGAGAGAGTGAGAAGTCACTGATCCAATCTTTTTAAATATAGCAAATAAAAATTCACTTTGAGCCTCCAGCGTAGGTTTCCTCCCAAATCCAAAGACAGGTTTAGGTTAAGTGCATATCAAAGTTTTATTCCTGCTTTTAAAAAATCAGTCTTCCCATTCTCCTTTTTCATCTCTATGTGTTAACTAGGAGATAAACAGTCCTTTAGGTTGGCACACAGGCTGGGAATACATAATAACCTGAAAATTATATTTTTTTCACAAGTAATGATAATTTAAAAACAGCAACAGTTTACATAGATCACTTTATTGATCCCAAACTGGGAAATTACTGTTACAGCAGCAGCAAAAATGAAAACACCAAACACACCATAAAAATACTGAAAAAGAAAAATATAAGAACATTGAAAACAAACTATCCAAAAACAACTGTACAACAAACAAATGTACATACTAAAAATTAACAAGTATAAATAATCACTAAGTGCAGTTACGTGGAGGTATTTTTAGAATCAGACGGCTCTGGAGGCCTCCATCTGACATCAGTGGTCTGTTTGTTTTTTTATTAATAATTAATTAATATCCCCCAAAAGCCCTTCCTGTTAATAAGATATCCATTGTGTCAATGATTTATTCCTGTCATTTGGTTTTTGCACCGTTGGCCATTATCAAAGCTGAACACACTTTGAATGATTGTGAGCCTGAGGACATTTGGCTGCCTATTTAAGAGCCACTGAAAAAACTTTTACAACCACCTGAACTAATGTAATAACTTCAAGAGGCGAAATTGTTTAATTGTAACCAGGTAGAATTCAACGTCATGCTCACGCTCTCTGATGTAATATTGTATAAAAATAAAAATGTCTTTGATTAAGGGACTTGCAATATCCTGTCATGTGTCTGGATAAAATATGTTGGCATTGTATGTTTTTGCATGTTTTTTTTGTCCTGTGACAGAGTGGTATGATGCTGCACAGGTCCACAGTTAATAAACCCTAACCAAGGTGTTTTTAAAAGTGTTGGAAGACCTGAACTGTCTGTTCCTGCAAAATTACAGTTACCTAAGAGTGCTCATGAAAGCTGACACATTTGGGTGACACCCTTCAGGCATCTGCTGCCAAGCTGATCTACCGCAGCAGATGTTTAAGTAATGTGTCCTGCTCATGTTCATTGTTGTTCCTTAAGGGAGGAGGCGTTGTTGCCTTAACAGTATTTAAGCTGTTTATTTAGATACATCTTACAGGTGCCAATGTGTTTATTGTTGAAGCATTGAAATCCTAACTATTACAATGCAACCAAAAAAGTAAATATTGTATAAAAGTATGAAAGAAACATTTCTCCATGAAAATAATCTGATAGGACCATTTCTATTCTTTATTTTCAAAACTCTAGGACAGGGATGGGCAATTTAAATGCTGCAGGGGGCCACAATTTTTCATGGACACTACCACAGGGCCACATATAGGACCGTTCACTTCACCAGATATGATGAAACTGCAATTTGTTGCAATGTTTACAGTGCAGTAACTTAACATATTTCATGCTCAAATGCATGTTTAACAATATAAATAGGGGAAAAAAAAGGTTTGAAGCAAAAAAAGCACTTACTGTGATTTCTTTTTTTTTCAGTGAAATAACAGCAGACCAACATTAATTGCAAGAAGTCATTTTGTGCATTTTTACACTGCACTATTAAGATTTCATGCTCAAATGCACGTAGTTACTAGTACTAAGTGCCACTTCAAGTGAGGGTGCGGGCCGTATGTGGCCCCCGGGCCTCCAGTTGCCCACCCCTGATCTAGGGGAACCAATTACACCCCCACGCAACTGATTTGGTATCAAAATGTTTTTAAATGTGGGATTTCCTGCATTAATTGTGTTTTATGATGATTAGTTGCACTTTTGTTCTGGAAACTGTTCAGAAACCCCTTTATTGTCAGTAAACCTATGAAAGGCATACATCCTGTAAATGTCCTAACCTCTCTATGGCTTTAAAGTTTCATGAGGCTGTGATTAGAATACTGGTCTCACTACAATGACTAACATCATCACACACAAAACGTGTCTCATCGAATCCACAAGTCTCAGCTTTCCAGTCATACCCATTTGCCTATTGTTCAAATGCATTAAAAATAGACTAACAATAAATATGAAAAAGAAGTGAAATTCATCTTAGATGACAACATGCTAAAACAATTGACAGCAGTGGGTAACTTTGTTTGCACTTAATTTGTAATTTAATGAAAACAGGTTGAGTTTCACAATATGTTTTTATTTAGATGTTTATTTTTCTGGTATTTTCTATAGTTATCTTGTATTTTGAATACTTATTTTCTATTGCAGTCATTTGAAATATCATTGGCATAATGTACAGAATTTCAACAAATTTCTATTGTGTGTTTCTTTGAAATATTTTTCACCCAGATGGCTAATGGAGATGGTTTAAATTGATTGCACCTTGGAAAAGAAAAGGAAGAAAAGGAACAGCTGCACCTCTGGGTAGATGACTCCATCCCCTTCAAGTTGGGATATTGCATGACAACACCACAGGAAACTTGAAAATTATATTATAAAAAAAATTACAAGACTGTTTAGGGGCTGCACTATGCATAAATATTCAAATACATTTGACTGCACTGCTTTTGGCATGAGATTAGCATAAAGTGTTCATGTCTGTAGATTTTCTTTCAGATATCTTGAGGTCAAGGGCCTGCGTTGACATGGTTGGATTAGGTTCACTAGTTTATCTTCACTCAAAAAGGAGCCTGTTACTGTCAGCAGGGCGGACAGATCTAGTTCATGGGTCAGATGTCTTACAGCTGCAGGTGTAAACTTCTGCCTGTCACTCTGCAATCAAACTTAATCTAAGTGTTAATTATGATGTCAGCACATATTTGGGCGTATGCTGTTCCGAGCTAGTGAGTAACAACAATTAAAAATTAGTCAGAGTTAAGAGGGACAAAGGCCAACGACAAGTGTTTGCTGACCAAAGATGGACACAAGAATAGCCAGGGTGCCATCTTTACCTGATACTTCAGAATCAGAAAAGTTTTTATTGCCAAGTAAGTTTTCACACACAAGGAATATGCTGTGGTATATTGGTGCACAAGAACAAACAGACAGTATTAAAAGTATTAAGTATTAAAATATAGATATAGATTAAGGAAAGTACTTCAGTCGAAAAACAGCAGAAACAGCAGAAAATATAAGAGAAAGGTCAACATACAAAAAAAATAATAAAAAAATATGAAAACAGTAGGAACAATATGTACAAATATGGAGTTATATCATTGAGGGAAGGAGCTGTGCAAACAGGAATGTTTTTCAGTTTGCCCTGGCAACGCTCAAGTACAATCTCTAAAGCTTATTTGCATAAACTCATAAAGTCAACTGGCATGTGAGAAATGCCAGTCCAAACCCTGATGAAGAATCAGAAACAAAGGCACGTCCAGAGTCATGAGGAGGAGGAGTGACAAGGAAAGGAAGGCCACAGATTCTTGTAAATGAGTTGTCACATCTAAAAGATTAAAATGCTCTGAGGGTATTTTCCCTTCTGCAAATTCCACTTTTATTTCCTTGTGCATGACACGTTCACTGGTTTTGCTGACTGTGATGTAATAGGGTCTCCATCTTGTAACTAAATCAAAGCCATTTTCTATTTGATTTGTATTTTAAAGTGGTACTCCAGCAGTTTTAACACTGAAAGTGTGGAAATGAGCAAGAGGCATATTGTAAAAAAAAAAAAAAAAAAAAAAAAGAAGAAGAAGAAAGAAGTTGAAGTAGCTGATGTTTGATGGTTCCCGCTCAAAAACATTGTATCTGACAGGCTTTCATGACACCTTTCCCTGTTTCAAACAACACAACTACACTTTGAAATCCAGGTTTTCATTTAAAGATACATTTATGGTAAATTATCATTATCATTGTTACTATTATAAGAAACTTCAAATCGACTTTAGGTTTCACAAAGGACCTGTCTGACCATCCCAGCCACCTCCCTCCAGACAATGCCAACAAGGAAGTGATGGGATAATGTTTCAAATGATTTCATGTGACAAATAATTAATTAAAAACCTTTTTTAACCTCTGCTGTGTCAAAAGTCGTATTATCTGTTCCCTGTTTCAAACACCACAACTACACTTTGAAATCCAGGTTTTCATTTAAAGATACATTTATGGTAAACAATAATTCATATTTTTCCTAAAATTGACACATTACTTATTCCAGGAGCAAAATGCAACACTTAAGATTCAGTTTTGCACATACACACACAGACACAGACACAGACACACACACACACACACACACACACACTGAAACAGCGAGCAGTGAATTAGACCTCTGCATTTAACCCATCCTTTGCACACCAGTGAACACACCATGCTTAGGAGCAGTGGGGGGTTTGGTGCCTTGCACAAATGTTCATATCATGAATCTATGGGTTCGTGTGCGTCCTGCTTTAGTGCACTATTTGGTGGAATTGATAACTATTAAGGAAAAAATATATTTGAAAAAAGTATGTTAATAAAGAATGTGCTTGTTGGATCCTGGCGTGCCTCGAGGATGACTCTTGTCCTGTATGCTGATCCGATGCAGCAGGGGGAGGGTGAAGGAAGCAGCTTGTGGTTATGATGCACAAGTTGAAGGGACTGATTACATCTCACTGCAGATGTGCCTACAATCGAATGCAACAGATACATTGACTGATTGAAAACAATCTTCGCATGCAATCGGAATTTGTTCAAGCAAATACTTTGGCTTTTTTTAAAGTCATTCTATGGAGCTCTGTTGCCACTGTTGCTGTTTGTACGACTGTTTGCAGTGCACGGTTAGCTACTTGCACCACCATATTGAGACCTGTGTGCAGGCAATCGTAACTGGGTTTTTTGCATTTCATTGTAATTCTGCACAGCATGAATTCAGCATAAACTACGGTGGCCCTGAAGTGCAAACCACACCAGCAATTCACACAACACGTCAGCAATTCACACAACACACCAACAATTCACTACAACACACCAGCAATTCAACTCAACATGCCAGCAATTCAGCCACAACACACCAGCAATTCACACAACACACCAACAATTCACCACAACACACCAGCAATTCAACTCAACACGCCAACAATTCGCCACAACACACCAGAAATTCACACAACACACCAGCAATTCAGCCACAACACACCAGCAATTCAACTCAGCATGCCAGCAATTCAGCCACAACACACCAACAATTCACCACAACACACCAACAATTCACCACAACACACCAGCAATTCAACTCAACACGCCAACAATTCGCCACAACACACCAGAAATTCACACAACACACCAGCAATTCAGCCACAACACACCAGCAATTCAACTCAGCATGCCAGCAATTCGCCACAACACACCAGCAATTCAACTCAGCATGCCAACAATTCACCACAACACACCAGCAATTCAACTCAACACGCCAACAATTCGCCACAACACACCAGAAATTCACACAACACACCAGCAATTCAGCCACAACACACCAGCAATTCAACTCAGCATGCCAGCAATTCAGCCACAACACACCAACAATTCACCACAACACACCAACAATTCACCACAACACACCAGCAATTCAACTCAACACGCCAACAATTCGCCACAACACACCAGAAATTCACACAACACACCAGCAATTCAGCCACAACACACCAGCAATTCAACTCAGCATGCCAGCAATTCGCCACAACACACCAGCAATTCAACTCAGCATGCCAGCAATTCGCCACAACACACCAGCAATTCAACTCAACATGCCAGCAATTCAGCCACAACACACCAACAATTCACCACAACACACCAACAATTCACCACAACACACCAGCAATTCAACTCAACACGCCAACAATTCGCCACAACACACCAGAAATTCACACAACACACCAGCAATTCAGCCACAACACACCAGCAATTCAACTCAGCATGCCAGCAATTCGCCACAACACACCAGCAATTCAACTCAACATGCCGGCAATTCACACAGCACAACAGCAATTCAACTCAACACGCCAGCAATTCACACAACACAACAGCAATTTGCCACAACACGCCAGAAATTCACACAACACACCAGCAAATCAACTCAACATGCCAGCAATTCACACAACATGCCAGCAATTCACACAACACATCAGCAAATCAACTCAACACGCCAGCAATTCACACAACACACCAGCAATTCACCACAACACACCAGCAATTCACCCAATTCGCCACAACATGCCAGCAATTCAACTCAACACACCAACAATTCACCACAACATACCAGCAATTCAACTCAACACGCCAGCAATTCACACAACACGCCAGCAATTTGCCACAACACGCCCGCAATTCACACAACACACCAGCAATTCACACAACACACCAGCAATTCACACAACACACCAGCAACACACCAGTGTTTCACAGTGCAGATGGACAATGACCCGAAGCATACTGCGAAAGCAACCAAAGACTGTTTTAAGGCAAAGAAGTGTAATGTTCTGCAATGGCCAAGTCAATCACCTGACCTGAATCCAACTGAGCATGTATTTCACTTGCTGAAGACAAAACTTAAGGGAAAATGCCCAAAGAACAAGCAGGAACTAAAGACAGTTGCAGTAGAGGCCTGGCAGAGCATCACCAGGGAAACCCAGTGTCTGGTGATGTCTATGGGTTCGACACTCCAGGCCGTCATTGACTGCAAAGGGTTTGCAACCAAGTATTAAAATGACAATTTGACTTATGATTATGTTAGTTTGTCCAATTACTTTTGGTCCCTCAAAAATATAAAATGTGTTGTAATTCTTACAAAGTTCACCTGATTTGGATATAAATCCCTCAAATTAAAGCTGGAAGTGTCTGTGCTTAATGCACATCTTGATTGTTTCATTTCGAATCCATTGTGGTGGTGTACAGAGCCAAAGTGCTGAAAATTGTGTCAATGTCCAAATATTTATGGACCTAACTGTTTGTGCTGTTATTGTTGGAACCGTTTAGCTTGAGAACTGTTTGTCATAGAATTATCTTTTAATATTTTCCTGACCAGGGACCACACATTGTAATTATTGTTTTTCTTGGGTGTGTCCTGCACGGCTCCTGTAAAGTGAAGTGAACTACGTTAGTGAGTGAAACAGCAGCCCTTCAGTCTGTTGTCTGATGTTTTTTTGACAGCTTATTGCTGATCCTTGCCCCAGGACTTTGTGGTTATGGCACCTGCACTTTCAAACTGACACTCCTGTTACGCCCTTGTTTATTCTTTCATCTTCCCCTTTCCCACAATGTGATCTTTGTCTGCATCATTTGTCTTCAAGTGTTCAAGAAATATTTGATCACAAAAATCCTCCTTATTTACATGTTGCTTTTTTTCTCCCCAGTTTCTGTTGTTACGCCCACTGCTGTAATTCCCCTTTTATAATGTTCTTGTAAGCGTTGAATACTTTCAGTTCTTTTCCAGCTGAAGAGGCTGAGTGGCTTCAAGTGGTTTGTCAGACATCTCAGTTTGAGGGGAAAAATGGGGCTTACACAAAATCTAAAGATTTCTTTTCTGTCAGGGACTATAGAGCTTAGAGAGTCTGAACTTTGTTAGATCCAGTCGGAAGAATCTGACAGAAAGTCTGCAGGATAAAATGAATTTCATAACTGTGATGATATTCTTGACGTACTGCAAAATGTAGTTGCAAAGAGGACATTTCAGACGGCAGCTGCAGAATCCCACTGCCTCATTCTTGTGCTCTTGTCAACAAGGATATAAATGAATTTCTCTGTTTCATACTCCGCAATATATCCTGCAGTAAGAAAAACAACTTTAGTCACAACTTCTTCCTTATTCCATTGAACTGGCTTTATCACACCATCACACCTGAACAACTACGTCAATAAATGTTTCTCTTGACAAACCTTTCACCTTTGTGAAAAGAAATTTATTTCATGCTTGACACACTACTTCAGTTGTTTATGTTTAGAATTAAGTAGTGCTTGAAGGTATGGAGAGACAACCAGGCTATATCAACAAAACATTCATTTCAGCTTGAGCGACCATGTTAGTCATCAGACCTTTAGAGGAGAGTGCGTTGTTGACAGAGTGAGAAGAGTGTGGTGAAAACAAACAAAACTGATGCCAAGAAAGGTTATTTACAAGAAATATACTTCTATGACATAATGTAACATAATTAAACTTCAACTCACATTTTTTATAACCTTTATTTATTCAGGGGAGTTTCAGTGACGGAGCCTGACTCCCACAATTTAAACGACCCCTCGAGTTTGTTCAGCAGCTTATTATTCTACAGGGTGTCCATAAAGTCTCTTTACAATTTGAAAAAATTATTACAAAGGCAATTGATGAGATTTCTTACTCAGATTTGTTGTATGTACTAAGTGGTTTTCAAAGTTTTTAATCACATTAAATGTGTGTATTTCAGGTACCCTGTTGATGAAATAGGTTGTAGTGGAAATTACTACCTCTCTTAAGTGAGAAAATGAATCAAAGCGCACGTGGATGTTCCTTTTAGTTTTCTTTATTATCAGACATCAGAATACACTGCCTAGGTACAGCGGAGGAGAACACTTGTCAATTTTTAAGGCTGCTGAAAAAAGGTGTCCCCAAGTCCAATGAAGCCCTTAGTTCTCTCTCCTCTTTCTGTCTGTGTCAGGGCATTTAACAATTCAATTGTTACATCCCACACCCAACGTATAGAGCACGTTTTTCATGAACACGCATGCTGCTAGGTCTTATTTTAACCTTAAAAGGATACAACTTATAGTGTTTATATTCTGCCCCCAAACGCCTCTACTGTCTGACAAATCCCAGATCCTACAGCACGTTATTTCTGGTTTAAACCGGCTGGTCACACTGGGGCCTTTTAGTAAAGCAGAGAACTTAACAGAAAATATACCACACGATTGTGTTAAATGAACCCCTATATAAACGGCTACTCCTCGAGAGAAGGCACAATGTGTATCATGGTTTATTGAAACAAAATCGAATACACAGACTCAGCGAAACTACAGAACTAAATATTGAAGAGATCCACCGTCATGTCCGTCAATTCGTGCATGGCACAAGACATTTACGTGTGACACAGTGGGAGACACAGGATAATGTTGGACCCGAACCCTAATCAATTTGTATCCGGGGCCAAAAAATTGTTGACTGTAGAAATCCTATTTATCTAACCTAAATCTAACTGACAAGCTAATAAAGGTTTACTTAAATGAATTAACTCAAGGAGCTGGTCACCACCACCAGGAGGCCCTCTATGGCTTTATCAATTAAAGTGGACAAAACTAAATAATGGGGATACCAGGAAACAATTATAACAAACTTTATTAACACATAATAGAGACACCACAAACAAAATGATAGACACAATTATTGACACTCCTATCTTAACTTGTGCTAGAATGAATAGCCTAATGGCGCCCATGTGGAGGTGTATCAAATAAAGCATAAAAAATATCAATATCTACTCCTCATTCTGTAATAATTTCAACATATTTGTCTTTTCATTTGCTTTTGTAATACATTTTTTGTAAAGAGACTTAATGGTCTATTTTTTTCATAGACTTCTATACTATCTGACTTCTTTTTGCAGTCAGTGTAGTGTAGTGGCCATTAGAAGGAATGCAGATGTAAGGCACTTCTGCATTGGCTTTCCTATCTTAGATCTGAAGACTGAATCCTGTTCTACAGTCTGATTTCCAGTAGTACCCATCCTAATGACAGTAGCTCCTGCTGGCAAACGTATTGTATGCACCACATAGAGTGTTGATTTTATGTTAATTTTATAATTTTATGATTTTTTGTTTTTATTGTATTCATGCATATTTTATTTTGTGCAGGCAGTACATTTTACATTTTATTTTATTTATTTTATCCCATTTTTTATTTATTTTATCTTATTGCATCTTACTGTTCTATTGTTTACTACATCTACATCTGTATTGTGTTATGTATTTATTGTTTGTGCAGCACTTTGGAAACCTTGTGTTTGCTAAAATTGTGCTATATAAATAAAGTGGATTGGATTGGATTGGATCTGAGTAAAATATACACAAGTAACATGTATTTAAAAGTGATCTTATCCGCTACAGCAGATTCTGCAAACAAGTGGGTTTAGATTACATAGATAAATATGTTATAACACATATCAACTAGTTTTTACTCTCGGGTTAGACAGATTTACTCTGAATCTGTATGTCGAAAAAATTCACTAAATGCTGAACATACAGATCATAATGCTGGGAAAAGGTGCATTTTGTCTGCCTTTTTTTTCTTTCCAGTGTTTGTAATTCTAGATAACTTTTTGTCTTAGTATGTGTACAAATCTTTAGTTAATGGGGTATTTTGTTGACTTTTCTAGGTGCATTTTTAACTGTACAGGAGCTAGACTCAGGCCTTTGAATCACAAAGACTGGTAAAGCGTGAACATGCCCATCATCAGTAGATTGACAAAAAGCTTTGTATTTAAGACTTTGTTGAGCTCTTGTTGGAATGATGTCAGTGTTGCTGTGTCAGTTTTTAGAGGAAATGGTTTCTTACTCGGAAAGGAAAGGATTATATATAATCCTACTTAATTCTCTGGTAAATCAGATCAGAATAAAACTGCACCAAATGACTCGCGAGTTTCACGTTCCTCCATCAATCCGTCATCTGATCATTCGTAAACTATAACCAGGGAGTGTGCAGGTTCAGCTAACAGATAGCATCTCATTCCAGACTTACAAAACACTTTCGTGTTACGCCCTAAAACAACCTTTAGTTAAATTGATTTGGACTGTCAGCCTTGATTTCTCTTGACAAAAAAATCATCAGCTGGAAACGTTTTTTTAAAACATTTAAATGTTGTTTTAAAGTACATTTTTCTGTTGAGAGAGATAAAGTTCACCCCGGAATAGCTCTTAATATTTTTCCACCTGCCCGTAGTGCTTTTTTTTCAGACTGGCTTGACTATGAGGCACGTCAGTTGTCTGGCTCAAAGCACCAAGAAAAACAAAAAAAGAAAAACAAAAGGAAAACTCAACAGCAACATCTCTTTCCAGAAGTCATGACCCAGTTTCTCAAGTTAATCCACAGACGTTGTTGTTCGTAGTTTCTTTTAGGAATAGTTTTATACCGCTCGATAACGTTAAAGCTCAGTTGAAGAGGACAAAATCATTGTTAACGTCTCACATCGTCATCAGCACTAGATGCATGCCTCCTTACTTAGACTACTAAATAGGTGTAAGACTAAAGATTTTTTTTTTCTGGATCAAGTCATTATTGCTAAGGAGGGCTCAGCTTTGAAGCCAAAAATTGGAATTACAGTTTCTCAGCCCATTATATGATGTCATAAAAAACACCAAAAATCACTTCTTTCCAATCGTGAAAGAGTAAATCAGTGGCCCCTTATCTTTTTTTTTAAACATTGTTTAATAAGTGATGTCTTTTTGTAAAGATACAGTATCAGACAAATCACAAACTCCGGTGCAGGGGACATCAGATTACTGCAAAACATCCACATTACTTAATATGAACATTTAATTATTAAAATGTTCTATCATCTATTATCTGATGTTTGAGGTCATATTTTTGTTAACACTAGTCTGGATCCCTCCATTGGGCCCCAAAATAAATCTGTGAGGTCATGATGATTGACAAGATTAAACAAAAAGGGGGGCCAAAAATCTATATATACATTTTATGATTTTACATAAAATCCTGGATATTTTTTCCTCTTTGTTATTCAAATGAAACAATTTAAGAAGGGGGGGGGTCTCTTATATAACCCTGATTTCCAGAGCTTTATACCTTATGATTCTTTTTATCCACTAAAAGGTCAAATTGTCCTTTTGACCAACATTTCAGTAAAGGCTGCTCCCCATAATTACCCCCAGTCTTTTAATATACAAGCCAAATTTTCACTTGTATACTCAACAAATATCCCAATGAAATGTCTTTTTTATGGTGCAAAGTCATGCTCTTGAACCTTGTAAGCTTTGCATTCCAACCGAACAAAGATTATATCTCAAGAGCCACAACTGGTAACGTTTGGCTTGCACGGCAGCTGGATTCTTGCCGTATCACCAGATCACAAAAAAAATCCATCTTGGCAGGCTTTATGTAAGGCTTTTGTGTGGTACGGACAAATACATGCACTGTGAGGAGCTGCTCACGGCTAAGGGCATGGTTTAGGTTTAGGTGTGCGCACGGATGATTTACTGAACGTGTCAGAAAAAAGACTCATACCGAGATGTAAAACAAGCAGGGGCAGTTCTGGACCCCACTATCTTTTAAACTCATCAAAGGAGAGGTTAAAAACAAGTCTCCAGCCAAAATTGACATTTCTTGCACTAATATCGTGATTTATTGTATGTTTGCTCTTTTTGCAATGTTCTCAATTGAGCATGCGACTTTATTTTTTAAATAAATGTCAATCATATCTGCACTACCGCTCAAAAGTTTGAGGTCACTTAGAAATGTCCTTATATTTGAAAGAAAAGCACAATTTTTAAATTAAAATAACAGACATAAAGTCTAGACATGATTAATGTGGTAAATGACTATTAAAGGTGGAAACAGCTGATTTTCTTATGAAATATCTATGATATATTGTCAGCAACCATCACTCCTGTGTTCCAGTGGCAGAGTGTGTTAATCTGCGTTTATAGTGTTGAAAGGCTCATTGATCATTAAAACACCTGAGCATTATGTTAACACAGATGGAAACTGTTTTGTGCTGATTTGAGAAGCAATAAAATGATCCTTCCTCAGGCTGGTTGAGTATCTAGAGGAGTTGGAAGTTGGAGATTTGTACAGGTTCAAATTATTAGTCCTACTCTTGTCAATGTCTTTACTATATTTTCGATTCATTTCATAACTAACTTTCGAACTACCTTTTCTCAGTATCTTTACTTAGCATACTCAAAGCCATCCCCAGGGCACCTTTGCTTTCTTTTATTCCTCATTCTTTCAGTGTGAAGTAATTGGCAGCTGGCATGCAGTTGTTCACCCCTCCCTCCTTCTCCTCCTTCTCCTCCTCTTCCTCCTCCTCCTGCTCCTTCTGCTCCTCCTCCTCCTCCGTCAGACAGGTGCACAGACTCTTCCCGTCAGCTCATGTGTGGAAAGTTTTGTCCCCACCTTAGTAACTGCATGGAATTTACAGCATATACGTTATTATTATGAGCTCCACCTTTAAAAACGTCAACATTAAATACACATATATCCATCAATGAGTAGAATATAGGAGACATTCTGAACATAAAAAGCACTCACAAAATAAAGTCAACTTGTAATAAAGCATTACTACACTGTGCTATTGCTACTTTTACTTAAGTACAAGATCAGAGTGCTTCTTTCACTGTTTCCAGCACACAACATATATAGAAACAACACCCACATGTGAGACTAAAGTATGTACTGACTATTATTGCATTAATAACTGGTCATTGAAACCAATTGTGCCATCCTGCTACGTAACTGAAGTCCTAATTGAGGTGCCAAACGTAAGATGTCATGAAATAGCCACACCCATGCCATGTCATCCAGGTGTTAAAAATACTCAGTGAAGCAGTCAGCATCTATTCGAGACTGCGACCAGGAAGGCAGAAGGATGGAGGAAGACAGACATATGCCCAAGTAAGTGATCATTTTTATTTTTAAGTAGTAGTAATTTAAAGTTATTTTATTTAATGAAATAAAAATAATGAGATACCAAGGAGCCATTCACTTTTATCTTATATTTAAGTGTGGAAAGTGGAATTTTTTAAACTTATTTTTTAGAGATACAAGTCCTCTAAAGTATTTACATATGCTTTTAATCATTACAAAATCCTTATTATTATAACACTATGACAACATACACTGTTGCTCATAAAGTTTAAATAGAAATATTTTTTAACTCTTTCCATGAAATGATTGTGACAATGTGATTTATTCTTGACAGGTAAAGTTTATATCTTCTAAAAACTTAATTAATCAATCTCTTCCAAAGTGATTACTGATGCATTTAGATATAGGAATAAACAGAGGGTTGTGTCTGAAAATACTTTATTTTACTTTATGGGCAACAGTGTGTATGTATGTATATATATATATATATATACATATATATATATATATATATATATATATATATATATATATATATATATATATATTATATTATATTATATTATATTATATTCCTAGACTCACCCTTCTGACTTCTGACTCTTTTTTCAATTTTTTTCTTTTTTCAGGAGGCCGTGGGACACCTTTCGAGAGGTTCCCATCATTGAAGATGAACAGACGCCATGGAAGATGATCAAACTACTGCGGCTCGTCGCTCTGTTTGTTGTCGCTGTGTTTGTATTTGGATTGGCGCTATGTAGCAAGGTTTGCCATTATTTATTTATTTTTTAAACATACATGAATATGAATTTTTAATTGCACAAGGTATCAGCCCTATGGACAGCAACATGTACTATGTCGATTGGGATTTCTGAGTAAATCTTTGCAGCCAAATGCATTTAGGTTCATGCCAGAACGTGTGTAACTCAGCTGTAACAAAACATGGAAACCTTGGCAGCATCTACGGAGTAGCTGCTCTCATTGTCAAGGGATGTGGCTCAGAAGGCAGGACTCAAATACATGACAGAGATCAAGTTCCAATAATCAAAAGGCGTTTATTCCAGAAACGAGGTCAATACACAGGCAGGCAGAGAGCTTGAGCTTGGAAGAACAACGAACTGGCCACGAGACAAGACCCAAAGGATGTTATATACAGGGCTGATGGGGAGTGATGAGAAACGGGTCTGGGAGACACAATCAGGGATCAGGTGCACACAGACTAGGAGGGTGGTGGGGCAAACAAGAACCTGAAACAGAGACAGGAGTGAGTGACCACAAAATAAAACAAGAGACATGGAACAGGAAGGGAAAATAAAATACTTAACAGGCTGTGAAATCATATCACTGTATTAACTAATTGATTGATCTCTTTTTTGTTCCAGTCGGCGTTCCTCCTCCTCATCACCTTGTCAAACGAAGGCACAAAAACCCTGCCGGACAACATGAGACCCGTCGCCCTGCTTTGCATTGCATGTTCTCTTATCATTTCGAGTGTCTTGTTATTTCTCAAAAGCATCTGGAAGGCATGTTACAAAACATCAAAGCTGCCAAGGAAATCAACAACGGCTCTGGTATGTCACAAGTCTAAATGTAAAAGCTTAACATCTGGCTGATGCCAAAATCCGTCTGGCAGGCATCCTGACTCTTTGCTTCAACGTGTTGTTAAACTTCATTATCTTCTTTTTTTTCTTCAGGTTCTGTTCTTCGAGTTCCTGGTGGCCGGAGGTGCAGCAATTCTCACCATCGTGGCAATGCCACACTTGGACATTGTGACCAACGTGACGATACTGAACAGCGTGGCCGTCCTCTCCGCGCTCCTACAAGTGATCAGTCAGTGCTCCGCTAAACAAACCAACCGCTACCTGCTGCCATCCATCACCGCCCTCTTCCTTCTTTTACTCGGTCACATCCTGTTCCTCTACTTGTATGTCGCGAAGGACCCCACTGATGTGAAAATGATGACTTGGGTGGGTCTGGCTGTTGGTGGGTCCTTCTTGGTGTCTCTCAACTGGTGGGAGAGCTACTTTAGACTGATCGGCGAGAACAGCAAATCTGTCTTCCTCAAAGAGCTGTGCAAAGACATAAGAAAGTGCCAGAACATGCTGCACATCCTCTCCAGCCTGCTCAGGATTGCGGTGACCGCCTGTGTGCTCGGAGCCTACGTCCATCTGGACAAAATGGACTGGAACATCGTCACCGCCATCCCGAGACGCGAGACTACAATCATCGGCATCATCGTTGGAGTCCAGTTGATTTCCTCTGCGCTCTGCCACTGGTTTTCTTTGGTGGCCTGCAAGATGCACGCCGTGCGCCGATGCTTCATCCTGCCTCTGTACCTGGCCTCTCTGGCCGTCATGGTTCTGTTCATCATCCCCGTTATTGTTTACTATCAAGACTACAGAATAAGTCTGAACGGGACTGCAGTCAACTTCACAGGCTACTGCACTGAGTTTGTGGATGGAAGAAACCTAACCCTGACGGACAGTGTGTTCTCACATCTGGTTTATGATGTCACACACACTCTGTGCTTCATCGACATGTCCGAGATTATTGACATTGGCATACTGACAGGTAATTAAAGGCGTGCATGTGTTACAATGCATGTTATACACACAATGAGTTATTGTTGCCGCACCCTGTCCTGCATACCTGTCAGCCCAAGTGCTCAATCTTCATCATAAAAAATGATATCAAGGTACTTTACAAAGTTGAAAATTTTCATTTAATGTGTTCTTTCAGGTTCAGCTGTGTCCTGGTGGCTCGGTCTTGTGTTGGCCACCCTCCACCTGTGGCACCTCGGCCTGTATCGTATCGAGAGGACCCAAGACCTGTTCACGAGGAGGCTGTATGAAGGAGCTTTTATCGAGCAGTCCCTGCTCCTCAACACCCGATTTGACATCCAGACCAAAGGCAGGAAAAAGACGTAAGTTTGTGAAAAGAGTAATCTTTCATGTCACAACAATCATCTAAAGCATGCTTGTTGATCATTTTGTCTTTTCTCCAAATAAAACTGCTGTATTTTCAAATTTGTAAATCTTGTCATGTTTAGTTCCAAGACAACTGAGACAGCGAACATATATCTGTGCGCGACCATGTGGCATGAAACCTACGATGAGATGATAAACATCATCATCTCAATATTCAGGTGAGGATTTTTCTGTATCAACATATTTCTATTCCTCTGGCTCTTTCTCTGTTGATTTCCTTGAGGTTAATTATATTGCTGATTCAAAGGGAGTTCTCTTAGAGATGGCATGGATTTGATCTTTGCTTTAAACTTCAACATATTTTCTGAAAAAGAGAATTTGAGCCAAAAGGAGATAGCTGCTTCACTTGTTGCTGTTACAGAACTTTTATTTGTTTTGTTTGTGACTCCGACACCTTTAACAGTGCATGCTTAGCAACAACAATGTTTACTTAATCACAGTGGATTCCTCATATTTTCTCTTTCTGCCTCTCTGAACACTGCAGACTGGACAAGTACAGACCAAAGAAGGACCAGATAAAGGATGATTTCACCTTCGAAGCCCATATCTACTTTGATGACGCATTTAAAGAAGTCAAGGGGAGCCGGGGGCGTCACCTCAACGAATACGCAGAGAACCTTGTGCAAGTCCTCACAGAAGTTTATGGGTATGAACTAAGTTTGCAGATGGTTTACAGTTACTGTATGTTATAGTGTTAAGTATCAAAGATTACTTCTGCACAAATTACCTAAATGTTCGTCCATTCTCTGGCATCAGCATCTTCACAAACATCGACGAGAGGTTCTTCAGAAAGAAGCAGCAGATCCCGGATCAGACGGTCATAAGGACACCGTATGGAGGCCGTCTGGTGCTCACCATGCCTCATGGGAACGTTATTGTTGTTCACTATAAGGACAAAGACCTCATCCGCCACAAGAAGAGATGGTCTCAGGTAAGAAAGTAAAGACTTGTAGAACCCAGACGGTACATTTACATGGCTCACAACATTTCTATTTCATTCTCAACAATTGCCAATAATTCTTGTTTTCCAGGTCATGTATCTCTACTATCTTCTGGGCTGGAAACTCATGACCAAATATTACGCACGCTGGCAGAAGGAAGAGGACGAGTCTGCGCTGAAAGCAGAAGTCCAGGTGAGATAAGAAAACATATCAAAGTTTTATGTTTTTTCATGAGCTCAAACAATCACAGTATTTCGAAATAAAATCAAACTGTAAATCAAGACAAACTGTTCCCATTCCCACAGAAAGAGAAGCACAACACCTACCTCCTTGCTTTAGATGGGGACACAGACTTCCAACCAGCTGCTGTGATGCTGCTCGTCGATCGTCTGAAAATGTACCCACGTGTCGGGGCAGCCTGTGGCAGGATTCACCCCACGGGATCAGGTTGGCACATTTTTACAATATGTAAAAAAAACCCAATCCAAATACAACATTAAACAACAGTGACTACAGACATTTGAGTTGAAGTTTATAATCCCTCTGTATTTCCTCTGCAGGTCCTGCAGTGTGGTTCCAGAAGTTTGAGTACGCTGTCAGTCATTGGCTGCAGAAGACAGCGGAGCACGTGATTGGCTGTGTGCTGTGCAGCCCCGGCTGCTTCAGTCTGTTCAGAGCAGAGGCGCTGATGGACGACAACGTGATGAAGAGGTACTCCACCACATCCACGGAGGCGAGCCACTACATCCAGTATGACCAAGGTAACGTGTTGTTTGATGGGACTTCCTGTGCTTCACTCAGTCTTGCCGATGTCTTTGGCTCACATATAATCACATTCCCTGCAGGTGAAGACCGCTGGCTGTGTACTCTTCTGCTGAAACAGGGGTGGAGGGTGGAGTACAACGCAGCATCTGATGCTTACACCAACGCACCTGAGGACTTCAAAGAGCTCTACAACCAGGTGAGTGGTGCAACTTTTCCATTAATTTTAGCTTAAAATACCCTACAACATTCGGTAAAACTGGTGTATTTGCATATTTTGAGAATGTACAGATGTGGATCTCTTTTGGTGCCGGTTGAGCCAATAATCACACCAGTCACGCTAACGATTATTTGCCACCTCCAGCGTCGGCGATGGGGACCATCCACAATGGCCAACGTGGTGGATCTGCTGGGCTCCACCACCATCATATCCAAGAGGAACCCATCTATGTCCAAACCCTTCATGTTCTACCAGCTCTTTGCCATGACCTCAGCCATCCTGGCTCCTGCCACCATCGTCCTTTTGATTGCAGGTTGGTTTTTTGTGTTTGAGTGCAAAATGTCTGTATGTACTTTTAAGATCAACCAGACTTCACTGGATTATCTTCATAATGGGTTTTTTTAAATGTATGCCTCCAATTGTGGTCTCCAGGTAGTTTTTCCTTCATCTTTAATATGGATGCCAATGGAGCCCTGGTTCTGGCTGTGATTCCTCCCATCATATACCTGATTCTTTGCTTCAAAATCAAGTCGGACACTCAGATCACTATTGCAGCAATCATGAGTATCATATATGCATTCCTCATGTTGGTGGTGACAATGTCCATTATCGGTAAGTTATTATCAAAGATGTAACTTTTTGCAGACACATGCAGCAACTTTATTGAATTATTTTTGGTTAAACCGCTCAGTCGCTTTAATCATAAAACCTCTCTCTACTTTTGTCTTTCTTCAGGCTCAATGGTGAAGGACAAAACCATCCTGACACCCAGCAGCATTTTCGTTGTTGCCATGGCCATCATGTACATCATCACTGCGGTAATGCATCCTCAGGAAATTCAGCTGCTGTTCCACGGTTTTCTCTACATCATCTGCATCCCCAGTGCCTACCTCCTGCTTATCATCTACTCCATGACCAACATGAACAACGTGTCCTGGGGCACCCGAGAGACAAAACCTGCCGCTGGCGCTGGCGAACCAAAAGAAACCGTCAAGCAAACAAAAACCCAGAAAGGTAGATAAAAGTTTGACACTAAGGAAAAAGAGTAATATCATGCAACTCACAGTGCCACACTAGATCTGTAATATTGTTTGTGCTGACTGAACTGAAGTTGATCTTCATCCTTGCAGCCAAAAGCACCTTCCAAAAGTTTGTCTCGTGGTTCAAATGTTGCAAAAAGTCCAACCAGAGATCTGCAGACATGCAGCCTGTTGTCACCCAGGAGAATCTGATCCCAGAGCCTGAAAGCGGGCCCCAAAACACTATCGTTGATGACTCCAGGATGCCAGAGCTAGAGGAGATGTAAGTCCTAAACGTGGAACATTGATTGAAATGCAGCGTGGAGGTATTAGGAAGAGTGAGATGATACTAACGACTGTTCTGATTGTGTTCCAGGCAAGTGGAGCCTGTTTACGATCACCCTATCCAAGGTAAGTCCAAACTATTTTGCAAAAAGTCTAAAAATCTGCATTCTTTTGTTGCAAAAACTTCCAGCTCACTTAAATAAATAAATGTGATGATATCTAATATCCTCCTGTCTTCTCTCCAGATTGGGTCACACAGCTACAGAATGTGTCCAGTGACCTGCAGCTGAACGAAGACTCACTTGATAAGGTGTGTATGTCTCTTTTTACCAGGTTGATGCTTACCACATGCAGGTAAAAAAAAAACTGACTATCTGTACAGTGAAGCAGTTGCAGCACTAATTGTTTTGTTGTGTGCTAACAGACTATATAATTGAAATGGGTTCTGTGTGTCTTTGCAGGAGGAGGAGAACTTCTGGAGAGAGCTTCAGAAGAAGTACCTGGAACCTTTGCCAAACAATAAAGAGAGACAGGAAAAGATGAAAAATGACCTGAAAGAGCTGAGGAACAAGGTGGGGTGGGGAGCTGAACTACAGCACACATCTTACAGGAACCTACTGTGCAATGAATCTTAAATTAATCGTGTCTTTCTCATTACACACAGATTAACTTCGCCTTCTTCATCTTGAATGCCCTGTGGCTAGTGGCGACATTTACCCTCCAGCTCTTCGGGGCCTCTTTTTCCATCACGCTGCCCAAGGTCGACTTCAACCTCGAGTCCACTGGAGAAGACGTAACGATAGATCCGATCGGCTTCATGTTCATTCTCGGATTCGCCACATCGGTGCTGATCCAGTTCCTTGCTATGTTCTACCACAGGTGACCACTTGGATCAAACCACTCTGTTTCTTCCTATTTTAATGATGTCCACAGTGTCTGATAATCTAACTTTTCTGTTCTGTTTCTGTTTTGTTTTTTTAAATCTAGAATATACACTTTGATTCATTATGTGGCCTTCCTGGACACAGAGTCCCTAAACCTACAACCTGACAAGCAAAAACCTTTCCTGCCAGGCAAAAAGGTATTTTCAACTGTTTCTGTAACTTCTAACACTACAGCAGCTACTCATGCTTATGAGGGGCCGTGTGGGCCATTATTCTTTCTTCCCTCTCACATACACAAAAAATACCTCTCACATTCACAAAAATTGTGTGTATGTGAGAGGTAAAATTCTGTATGTGAGAGGTACAATTGGGAGGGAAGAGGGAAGAATGAATTATGGCTCATACATGCTGATGCTGCTTGTCTTGTCCTTCAACTGCTCCTAGAACTATAAATAAGTCTTTGGTAATTGTTAATTGCAAATGTGCAAAGCTCAAAACGTAGTGAGGGTGTCATGCAAGGTTATTATTGCAAACAACATTTTAATCGCCTGATGAGTCCAAACAGCATTGATTGCTCTTAAGGTGATTATAACAGAAAAGAACATTTGATTGACCTACAAATACTTTCCTTTAATTATGAATCCAGCCACACCCTTTGAGCTACTGTTGTTAGAATAGAAACAAATAGCTTAGAAACCTGCCAGTAGTCCAGGTGTGGTGGCAATTAATTGAGCTGATGTTTCTTTTCTTTTTCTTCGTCTAGGATGAATCTGACTCCATCACAGAGTCGAACCCCCAGCCAGAGCCCCAGGAGGACTCCGAGTCTGAATCTGACAGTGAAGATGAGTTATACAGCAGACACGCTGGAGGAGGGACGATGGTGTAAACACACACTGTGTGCACAACACTTTTTAGCACTTTGAAATATGCACTGTATGTGAGATTGTGGCAACAGTGTTTTCATTATGTATTTTATTTATTTTAGTGCAATTTATTTATTTGAAAAGCTTTTATTTGAAGCAATATGTCATCAAGTACAGAAAAACAAATGATGCATATTTTGAAGGAAAAAGGAGAAAAAAAGGAGAAAAACTCAGGTACAGAAAAATGACAACACAACTAAAAAATGTTTGTCTGAGTATATGTGTAGTGTGCATATGAAAGCACCAAACAACAGGTCAGGAAATGTTACATTGTTATTGCCTTTTGTGAAAGATGAAGGAGTTATTTTTGATTGTAAACCTTATAGTTTGCTTTGAGTTTGCTGCCTCTGTGTGAAACACACTATAATGTGAAGAGGAATGACACTATCTGCATCTATTGAGTTATTTAAATGATGAGAATGGGTCAGGAAAATCAGGGAAAATCTGCACTCGAAGTCCTCAATCAGGGAATATCAAACAGAAATGCCTAAGATTCATTATCCGACAAAACTTTCTGATGTTGTGTTGGAGCATGATATTCTGCTGGTTGTCTATATGAAGTATATTTACATGCTGATTGTATGTTTTTGCACTGCTTTTAAACTATCTTGAATCCCAAATCTTATAAAATGTTGAAATTCAGCTTTTACTTTACTTTTATTTTTCTAGAATTTTATCTTAATTGCACCAGATATAATATATTATAACTCCTCTTGAACTTTTTCTTGAAGCTGCCGGTGACGTTGCGTGTGTCAGAGGAGGCACAGCGGCCACCAATCTGTGTGTCAGATCATGATCTTTATTTTTAATTATTGTTGAATGAAGTAACTATATGCCGTGCATTTTAACTTTGTATGCAAGTTGACAGTTGTCTGTTAGATGCTGTTTCTTTAGTTGTATCATATTCTTGTTTCTAAATAAAGCACTTGTGATTTTTTAATGATTTTGTTTGGCTTGGTTATTATTCTAAGCGCTGCTCAGAAAATGAAATACTATCTCTGATTATGTTTTATATTTGACATATGAAAGAGAAAGGAGAGAGAAATATTAGTTTCACATGCTGCAGACACACTTGTGGGGAAATTTAGGTTATTTTTACTGTAAGCCAAGAAATATTTATGACAGTGTGACATGTACTGGAAGTCATCCCTCAGGGGGCTATTAGTTCTCACTCTGACTTTATGTGATTTCCTCTCTCCGTCTAACTCGTAGGACTGGAATATTGGTAAAAATGTGTTGTGTAATTTCCCACATCTTCAAGTCCAGGAGCCTCCATAAAAATAAAAAAAATGCAAAGGTCACACGCCCACGACTACAGGTGGAGCTGACTACGCCTAGAAATAGATGTGTAGTCATAATTTGGAAGAACACATAAGATGAGTAATTAGAGATATATTTAGTTAACATTGTTGTGCGCACAGTCACATCTGTACTTGTGCGGGCATGTTTGGCCAAAACCAAATTCAGAGACAGTTCAATTAATTATGATACATGTAAGTTTTTTTTTTATTACATTCATATTTTATATATGCTATACGTTTTTATTGCAGTTCATTTCAGTGTTTTTTTGTATTTTCTGTGTGAATATTTTAGGTTAAAACAGGTCACATGGCTTGTTTTGTTTGTTTGTTTTTACAGTCTTGGACACCGGCCGATACGATAGCACCTCTTCCGTGTCTGTGTGCTGGAAACACCTGGCGCCTCTCTGCCAGCAGGAGGGTGTGATTGTCCTGAAGTCACATGACCATTGTTTCAAGTCACGCCATCTCCATGTGGACGCCCCACCGATGAATATGCATGTCATTATATTTTTATTTATTTTGTTTTTGTTATTGTTTTGCTTTAGGCTGCATGGTGGTGTCGTGGTTTCGCTTCACGGAGGGTCGCATGTTCAAATCCGCCTTTGAATCTCGAGTGTGTGGGGATGTTCTCCCCGTAGGTTCTCTCCGGGTCCTCCGGCTTCCTCCCATAGTCCAAAAACATGCAGCTTAGGTTTAGTTGGTGACTCCAAATTTGCCCGTAGGAAAAGAGTACCAGCAGCTTGTGAGATATGCTGCTGCACAAGAAACAGTGTGCTGGCCCCCAGGGACCAGGAAAACATGCTGATAATAAGCAAGTATATCTCAGTTTAATGTGTTGCATGATCACTCTAGCAACAACAGATCATAGATGAAGGTTTGGGGCATGTCGTTCATTTTGCAGGTATTTAGTCCCTCTGTGCTTTTCTCTGCTCTTTATTACTCTCTCAGGTGCTCCTGATCAGCTGATTGGCCCTGCCCTTTGCATATTTCTTGTGAGGATGGAGGTCTGGTAGCTCAGTTTTCTTGGCTTTGTTTCATAGTTTAGTTAATACACTGTTTCAATAGTTTAGGGGAGAGTTCTGACGCTGGAGTCAATGGGAGCGTGAGTGATGGTCTGGTTCTAAGAGTCCGCCCTGTGACAGACCCTGCCTCCCTTGACCCAAGTTCATAAGTGGTTAACGAATAAACATGTTTTATTTTATACTTCATACTTATCTTTATTAAACATCATTTGTAATGTGTCATATTTTGACCCTGGTAAAAGTATGAAGCTGTAAATTTGCAATAGTTGCCACCAAGTACGTGCACGCATCCATGCGTACATGCACTCACATGCAGCCGCTAAAATATTAGGGGGTGGGACTATCTCATACCAATGTAAAAGGAATTATCTGCCAAGCCATTCATTAAGCCATTTATCAGGTTGTAAAGATGCTTTGGGGTGGCGTAGTCCTTAAGAATTTCCTTTTACATGTGTATGCAAACAAATGGCCAATTAGTGAGGAGTGACCTTTTGGATTTGATGACATAAAAGCTGAGTAACTGCCGGAAATGCTTGAAAACCTGTTTGGTTTGTTTGTTTTTGTAAACAAAACTGAAGCCATGGAGTTTCCAGTTTAGATTAATCAACTGATTTCTCTTGTTAGGATTATGATCGATCTTTGTCTTTGGTTGTGGAGTTTATGTGTCTGTTGAACCTGTAAATGTGATACACATTGACTTTATTTGGCCCCATAACAATCATTTGAATACTGTAGCATCACCAGATTTTCTGGACTTTAATGAAAGAACTTTTTAAACTTGCTTTGTGTCCAAACCTCCAAGCCCGAACAAATGTGTGCTTAAACCAACAATAACTTCACATCTTAATTTGATTACAAAGAGGTACTTATTTACACATCCACCTCCATTGATTTGGAGTTGGTTTTTGGTCAGAAAGGTCAAATAATGACTGTCTTCTAACTTTACTTTTGGTCTCCAAGTCCTGAGGAAAATATCTGCTAAATCACCAGTAAGTCTCTTACTATGTCTGTCTGCTGTTTGCTGTGTAGCAGGTATCATAGAGCAGCTTTTTACAGCTTTTTCTCTGAAAACAGCTGCCTCCTGTAGCTCTAAATGACGCTAAGACATCAGTGAGAGAGTGAATCAAAACACTTAAGTCTTGGACACCCACGTATTGAATTTTGCAGCTTTATACTAAATAATTTGTTCACCTTGGTGAGTAACAGCAGAATAGACATTAGAGGTTTCTGCAGAATGCATAAAGACAGAACTGCAGTTCATTAAGTGCTATTGTAAACTGTCCAGAGAGTCTGATACAGAGAGGGCAGAGAAGAGTACCAGCAGCTTGTGAGATATACTGCCGCACAAGAAACACAGTACCGGCCCCCAGGGAAAGGGCAAACATGCTGATAATTAACAGGAATATCTCAAATGAATGTGTTGCATGCTGACTTTAGCAATAACAACAAAGCACAGACGAAGGTTTGGGGCATGCCGTTCATTTTGCAGGTATTTAGTCCTTCTTTGTGCTTTTCTCTGCTCTTCATCACGCTCTCAGGTGCTCCTGATCAGCTGATTGGCCCTGACCTTTGCATATTTTCTTGTGAGGATGGAGGTCTGGTAGCTCAGTTTTCCTGGCTTTTGTAAATGTCTCAGGTTCGTAGATTGGAAGCCCAAGAGTAAACACCAGAGAGAAAAGACTGGTCACAATGCAGGCTTTTTATTCAGGTTACAGGTAAATTTATGCAGCGTTGGTCTTAGACTGACATCACTCTCGCAGGATCCCAGTCAGAATGAGCCCCGATCTCTGTAAAAATTAATTCTTCTACAGAAGTTGGACTTGCACGCAAACCGAGTTCTATTGGCCAGTTACCAATGACGTTGACATGCCAAAAGCTCCAAGTCTTGTTCAAAGATTGTTATACACAATGTGTGTGTGTGTGTGTGTGTGTGTGTGTGTGTGTTGTTCTTACAGGTGCGTATCTATGAGCTACGAAGCGTAAACATGATAACCTCTGTGGGAACAAATTGCACTGTCTCAGGTCTGTCTGTGGGAAAGACAAAAGCTACAGTGGAAAATAACACATTGTCTATCTGCCTTCTTTCAATTATTCAAATATAACACGTTGTTTCAGAGTTGAGTTAATAAACTGTTTTCATAGTGTAGGGGAGAGTTTCTGGGCTGGTACAGACTTCCTCCATTCTTTTGCTCTTTCTGGTCAGACCTCCAGACTCCTATAGTTCAGGTTATTGTATTGTTTTGTAACCAAAAAAATCATTTAAAATCGAATCCTCTGTTATGGCATGTGTCATATGCTGCTGGTCATAACGTTGAGCTTTCTTCTTTAGTTCTTGCCCTTAAAGCCATCAACCCCTTCTCATTGTCTTGGTCAGGACACCTTGGCGCCGCTTTTTAACACTTGGTAGTAATAAGCGTGAAACTATGACACTGCACCTCAGTTGCAAGATTAAACATGCAGAACATGTGGTCATCCTTTTGAATTCAAACAAAATTACTTTATTCAGAAATAGATCATGACTTGGGTTTAATAAGTATGTTTGTTATGTAAATGACGTTAGGTAGCCGAATGTCTAATATTGGTTGAATGTCTGGCGTGTTTCATTCAGATGCCAGAGGGTGTCAATCATGAAGTGTTTCTATTATACAAACTGGGACTGAGAGCAGTCTGAGTGATAACTATTAACCCTGAGGAGATCATGAATGTGTGTATACAATTTCATGGCACTCCATCCAATAGTCGTTGAGATATTTCAGAGTGGATCAAACAACCAACATCCATGCCACCAGCGTGCCTTAAAAACAGATCAGCTGCTCTACAGTTAGGACCAGCCACTCTTTCTGCACTGCTAGTTTCACACAGCAAAGGTCTAGATCAGGGGTCGGTAACCTTTACTCACAAAGAGCCATAGGGGCCCAAATAAAGAGAAAAAATGTTGTAATGGAGCCACAAAACTTATTTGGAGCATTACAATAAAGATAAAACAGCCTACTGAGTCTAAATTAGCCTACCAACATTACTAACAGGTCATATGTCAATGAGCATTTATTAATGATTGATAATGATGATTTTGTCAGAATGCAATGAGGATCCAAGTGCAAATGAGAGGCTGGACACTGAAGAAATCTCTCTGGGGACTGGAATTGAAAGCAAGCCTAGCTAGAGAAACTAAAAACTTGACTTGAAGTTGGCAAAATTTAGATTTTAAGACAACGGGTTGTAGACTTTCGCAAGCTATGATGCACATTTGAGTTGACTAAAATGTAAAAAAACAAAACAAACATGTTTAGGACAGTTTATAAGCTACACATTTTTACAATAAAGAATACAATTGTTTGGGGCCTACACCAATGATAAATCAAAATGAACATGTAAAGAAATAACCGTTTCATTTTGTACAATGTTTTTGTCACAGAGGCAGGTTGCCTCCCTCTGGTCTCGATGGTGAATGGTCACCTGAGAATGCCTGCCTGCAGACAGACACTGGCATGTCAAAAAACAAGTCAATTAACTGGTGGTTTCAGTTGACACTTTAATAACAACAGTTCACGCAAGCATTGATTTCAAAAGTGAAAATGATCTGACTGCTTTGCCTCTTCTGTCAGCAGCGTTTGGTCGAGGTAGATATGGTAAATATGTAGTGGGTGTATTCATGAATTACCACCTACCTTTCTAATGTTTCTGTTAAATGTGCCTACGTAAGTTCTTGGGAATTTCTGAGGGGAAACCCTAATTGAGGTAGGAGAGGTTGGTGCTTCCTGAATGATCCTGCTCACTCATTTAACAGTGATTAGTTGATGAACACGTCAGCGTTTGTGAACAATGCAACTGCAGTACATGCATATACTGTTTCCATATTATACAGGTAATGTTTTCAGTTGATGAATAATAGTTAAAATGTGAAAGATATCACAAATAGCCATTTAAGTACATCAAAATGTATTTAACCCTTGTGTTGTCTTATGGGTAAAAAATGACCCGCCACTATGTTTAACAGCAGAGGAAACGCCCTTAATGACCTGAGAAACATGAGAAAAGTAAAACATTGTCTTTGTTCATATGAAAGCTGTTCACCAACAGAGTACACATTTTGTCTTGGGGGCTGTTTTTGACCTGGCAGCTATAAAATCATTTTCATACTACATATACCAGAAAAACCATGTACACATGGGGCGGCTGTGGCTCGGTTGGTAGAGCGGTCACCAACTGATCGAAAGGTTGATGCTGCGTTCATCGGTGTGTGAATGAATTCCAGATGGTGGCAGGTGGCACCGTTTAGGGTCGCCTCTGCCACCAGTATGAATGTCTGTGTGAATGGGTGAATGAGGGCAGTGTGTAGTGTAAAGCACTTTGAGTGGTAGAAAAGCGCTATATAAGTGCAGGTCCATTTACCATGCATGCTTGCTAAAAAAAAAAATGTTTACACCTATGCAGTACCTTTAGCAATAAAAATAAACCCCTACTTTAGTACAACAGTAAACCAATTATGACAGGTGTGTTGCCATAAATACGATAAATCCAGTTTTTCTGCACTGTAAAGAGGGAAAACGATGATATTCACAAAGTTTGTGTCATGCAAGCTTTTATTTAAGGGGTTTAGTGAAGGTGAGTCATTTTTTACCCTTAGGACAGAAAGTTAAGACAAGACAAGGGTTAAAGTATGAAAAATATCTGCACCACAGAAAAGTAGAACAAACACAATGATAAATTGTTGCACTGCTTCCAAGTTGCCCACAAGAAACAATGAATGCAAGTTTAAGGTGTGAAACTGAGGTGAGAGACTTTGATGTCAGCTTTGACACCGTGACCTAAATCTATTGTGTGTCTGACACGCAGATAGGTTAATCAAATAAACACTGCACATCCAGAAATTATTTTTTCTGGTGCATATCAATTAGAGCGATGATTACATGGTTTGAAACTATTTGCATGAAGCAGCTTTATAGAAGTGATGATTGGAAGTTATGAACACACCCTGAGAATTTGTGGGTGGAGAAGACGTACGCAGGTTTATGCAAATCAGATTATAAATTAGTTTGGTTATTGAATCATTTGCCACATGATGTGATGAAGAAATTGTCTAGTCCTACAAAAATCTTAATATATGTCATTTTTAAAAAGGCCAAGCTTCCCTGCAGATAATAAAAACAGGATGATTGTGATAATCAAAAAGTCTGGCTCAGTGGTTGGCCTGACCCCAGACTCCCTTGAGAAAACAGAACAAGAGTTAAATTCAAAACCTGTTCTGCATTTTTAGACCATCCATTACCAAGTTTTTAACAGACTCAGACTCATTCAGTGAGAAACTCTGGATGTGTTAGTGTTCTACTAAACGACACAGAAAGCATTTTTAATAAACAGTTTTAGATGTTAGTCTTCTATAGCTTTTAATCATGTCTGAAATGGTTTTCTATAGTGTTATCTATGTGTTGTACTGTTTGTTGCGCACTGTGAATTTACTGTCTTTATAGTTTGTTGCTGATTTGGTGGCAGGTAAATTTCCCTACTGGATTAATAAAAGCTTTCTAGTCTAATAATTGAAAAGCTCATTGTAATTTACTTTACCTCATTATAAACAGACGAGCTGCACTTGTCTCTGTGACTTGGTCACACTGTTTTAAACACTCTGTAAAGCGCTTTACAAATGAACTGACCCTGCCTCACCTTTAGAGCCACAAGCTGATTGTATCAGTCGGAACTTGCATGCCCACATTTCTTTGGATGTTATCTCAGATATGCACGCTGACCGCACAAACAGGTCAAATGTGAAACAAGCGGAACAAAACAAGACTCATCTGACTAAAAAGATGCTTAAAACATAAAGCATTCAGTCCAGTTTGATGCTATTAAGGGAAGAAATTGAATGCAAAACATACAAATCACAAATTCACTGGCTCCACATCATAGTGTAATAATCTCCTGCAGACATATTAAAGCTGTGGAGACATCCAGGACTCTTTGCAGGCAGAGAGCCAAGTGGAACAGTTATTAGTTCATTAGTGCCATCTTGTGGTGTGTCCCTGATTCAACACACAGTAACAGTGTGTTGCCTCTTGATGTCCACAGTGGCCTTTGATATTTATTCATGTTATTTTATTATTGTGAAAGCCTGCCAGAGGCCCATATAAAGAAGAACATTTGATTATTAATAATTGAATCAAATGACCTGGCTGCCATCAGTAAGTTAGTTTATATCACATGATGACCTTTTTTCTAATTGTATTGAATAAAATGATATAATAATACAACAAATAATACAAATAAACAATAAAATGACTTTACATGGACAAATTATTATCTTTATATAAATAATAGCCATGGAGTAAATGAGGAGGAGGGCAAGAGTTTTTCAAGGCCGACAAAACCTGTTAGAGACCCAGAAGAATATTTATATGAGAAATACAGATTCTCAGCAGGAGAATAAGAGCCTTTTGCTGCAAGTCTCCCCCTTTCACTCTGTATCTCTCCAACTATCAAATGAAGCTGAAAAAAAAACAGTGTTTGTGTGTTTGTGTTATTGAGAACAATTCTGTTAAAAGAGCAACAGCCTCCATAGACCGTTTACATCCCACACCCCTTTCTCAGTTCATCCCTCTCCAGCTGGAAGATCACCCATGCACATTTCTGTAATATTGGTCCTTCAAGAACAAATATTTTTTTATGTCATGATTTTATTACTTTTAACAACTTGGACTTTTTTATAATCACTGAAACATGTCATAATGACTTGAGTGCTCTTATTGAGGCAACCCTCCCTATTTTTACCCATCTACATAGACCCCGGCTGTCAGGCAGGGGAGGGGGGGTTGCTGTCATCTAGAAAAATGATTTTAAATGCTCTCCCATTTTATTTTTTGAGTTTACCTCATTTGAATATATTGGTTTTATTGTTAACTCTAGGGACCCTGTGTTGTTTTTAGTCATTTACCAACCACCCAGACCAAACAATGTTTTTATTCAGGAATTCTCTGAATTACTTTCTCATTTTATGTCAAAGTTCGATAACTTTTTGGTTTTAGGTGATTTTAACATTCATGTCTGTTGTCCCACTCAGACCCTTGTTAGAATAATTTGAATATTATACTTGTTGAAAATGAAATGTTACTGTCTTCCTCTCTTTTCCTCACATTTTTCTCCCAACAGTCATCACAGGTCACTATGCATGCGTAATTCACTAAACCTTGATAATGTCTATCTCTGTGCATTTATATTAATCAGGTAATATGATTTTGATACATTGATTGTGTTTGTGTGTTAATATTGATGTAGAAAACTATGATTACTTTAATTACATATATTCCATTTGCTTAAACTAATTAAGAGTCTATAATCACAAAAAATAGTATTGTCTGTCTTATATTTTTTAACCTTTAAAAGAACATGTAGATATTGAAGAATAGTTGGGCTCTTGTTATATTTCTGTAGGTCATAAAAAGGCAATATGTTCGTCATAACAAGTTTGTTAGCAGCTCACAAGGCCTTGTCCTGGGCAGCAGTGATTGAGTTGCACAGGTGGCCTGACGTGTGACGGTATGAAAGAAGACTGGCGAATCAGCGGGGGCGGGACTTCCTGGAAGAAATCTACCTTCATTGATATAATTAAACTATGTTAGTGAAAAACTGGGTTTTTTTTGCAGGAGTAGAGACAAGGTTTTCAGACTTCATGACCTGAAACCTGTCTGTGTGTATCAGGGACAGTTAAACTGATTCCTAAAGTGAATCCCAGAGCTCTGTAATTCACATTTCTTGACGTATTGTAATAAAACTATGTTAAACTGAGAACTCGGACGTCTCCAGCTCATCCTTTCCCCGTCAAAGACTGCGCAGATAATTCAATTTTCAAGGTTTACTCATGCAATTTTTCTAACACCCTGGTAAATGATTTTATGGACACCTTGGGATCTTTTAACCTCACCCAGGCAGTCCATGTCCCTACACTCAGAAGGGGCACACACTTGATTTTATTTTATTCAGTGGTCTCAGTCCTGAAAATGTCCTCACTATCTGTGTGTCTGATCATAAAGAAGTTTTATTTTATGCGCTTTTAACTCCAATACCTCCGAATCCCAGCACACCTGTTCGTCGCCGGGTTTTTAACTCCATGTCTGCTGGCAAATTTTCTGAGCTTTTTATCACCACTTCTTTAACTGCTTTTAACTCCCATTTAACACAGGAGAGCTTGTCTCTCTTTTTAATCATACTTGTCAAACTGTCCTGGACTCTACTGCCCCCTACAGACAGAATAAAATGACCACAACTCCCCAACCTTGGTTAAATGAATCCACCCAAGAAATACAGAGGGACTGTAGAAGAAAGGAACGGAAATGGAAGAAGACAGGTTTGCAAGTATTTTATGAGATTTGGAAAGAAGCTATAAAAAATTACCAAAAAGCAGTTAAAGAAGCAAAAACATATTTTTTTCAAATCTAATTTTCATTAATCATTCCAACCCCAAAATTTTATTTAAGGTTGATAATTCACTGATTATCCCCCCTCCTTGTCATTTTATTGATCCATCACAAGAGACATGTGAGAGGTTTTTAAACTTTTTTACTAACAAAGTCACTGATATCAGGAAACAAATCACCCTTCACAGTGTACTCTATTTTAGCAGAGATATTAATAATTATTTTTAATAGTTTTGAACATGTCCCACTATCCGTTTTAAATTATATTATATCTCACATTATTTATATACAGTCTATGATCCAACATGAAGCCAACCACATGCAGCCTTGATTTTATCCCAACCAACTTTCTTAAAGAAGTTATTGACACAGTTGGACCCAATATTTTAACAATTGTAAATAGTTCCCTCACAGACGGCATTGTTCCATCTGCTTTTAAACATGCTGCGGTCCAACCTCTTTTCAAGAAACCAAACCTTGATCCCTCTGTTTTCAACAATTTTAAACTCCCTTTTTTATCTAAAGTTTTAGAAAAAGTAGTTTCTACCCAATTTTTAGAATTTATGAGTCAAAATAACACCTCTGAGAAATTTCAATCTGGTTTTAGAGCCTGACACAGCACAGAAACTGCCCTCCTGAAAGTAACCAATTACCTCTTTTTAGCAGCCAACAGGGGGGAGAGTGCTATTTTAATTCTTTTAGATTTAAGTGCAGTCTTCGACACTGTCGACCATGCCATTTTAATTGACTGCCTTAAGAACTGGGTTGGCATCAGAGACACTGCACTTGGTTGGTTTCATTCGTATCTTTTAGACAGAACCTTTGCAGTCTCCATAGGAAAATGTACTTCTTCTAAAACTCACATTACCCGTGGTGTACTGCAAGGTTCGATTTTAGGTCCACTCTATTTCCAATTTATATGCTCCCTCTAGGACACATTATACAGCGCCATGATGTGTCCTTCCATTGCTATGCAAACGACACACAGATGTACCTTCCCCTGAGACCATCTGATCCTGGAAGCCTAGCTGCTGTGGTCGACTGTTTTAAGGATATCAACCGTTGCATGGCCCAAAACGTCCTTCACCTCAATAACTCAAAATCTGAAATCATACTGTTCAGTTCTCCTCACACCATTAGTCACTTCCAAAATCATCTCGGTCCACTATCTGCCAACATTAAGTCCATCGCTTAGAATTCTGGGAGTCATATTCGACTCAAGCCTTACTTTTGACCCACACATCAGAAAAGTTGTCCTGTCCTGTTTTTTCCATTTACGCTCCATCTCCAAAATCAATTCACACTCTCATATTCTCCGGTTTAGATTACTGCAACTCCCTCCTCTCTGGCATCTCCCAGAAATCCCTTTCTCACCTCCAACTGGTTTTTGGAACGAGCTGCCCGAGGAGATAAGGCGCGCAGGGTCAGTAACTTCTTTTACATCACTTCTTAAAACCCACTTTTATAGACTTCCTTTTATGTAATGCTTTCTATCTCACCACTACTTTTTACTTCACTTTTTACTTCTGTTTTTTTTTTTAATTCCTTTTTACCTTTTATTTTCTGTGTATCTGAGAATGTATTGTGATTGTTCCTGCTGCATCTCTTATTGTTTTTCTTTGTGTAATGTAAGCATTGTTTTTAGCCTTATGGCATCATTCTTGTTGTGATTAAGTGCTCTCTGTCGAAGCACTTTGTAAGCTGCTGTTTTTAAAAGATGCTATATAAATAACGTTATTATTGTTATTATTATTATTATTATTATTATTATTTAACTACAACTTGTAATGATCAGGGTTTATATAATGAGTATTGTGCTCCTGAAAAAAGACAACAGTTAAGAGTTATTTATTTGTTGTTTATTAGAAGTTCACAGTTTGTTTCCCTGGATTCAGCTTTGTTTAAGGTATTTTTAGGTTCCATGGAGCAGTGAGGCTCTTCATTGGCACTTAATACATTCATATTTGATTTTAATTAATTATATTGTTCTATCTTTGATAAATACATATAAGCAGAGGCATGGATCATCACAATGTTTTGTCAAACAGACACCAACAGAGAGTCAGGTGACTCCTCAGGTGGTTTCCTCCTGAGCAGTTCAAAGGCAGATATATTATTGGTCCACAGGGGGCGCTGTCACACTGCTGACTTCTCTGTAAAGGAGAATAAGCAGTGATCAACTCAGGTATTGATCAGCAGAGAGCAGAAAGAGGTTTGGTCAAACAGAGCTATAATATTAATAATATAAATACTACAATGTCTGGATAAAAGATGTGACACAGATTGATTTGTTTGTATAATAATCATGAACAATATTGCCCCAGTTGGAATAGTGAGAACAAAAGATCTAAGTTTCTTACTAAACCCAGTTTTATAAGTTTTTATAAAGTGCTTCAACAGTATTAAGAGAGGGTGGAAACAGAGTAGCTATATGAAAAGTAGGATCATGTGTTCAAACAGTTTTCAGCATCCACAGCTTCAAATCAGCTCAGCAGCATTTATTCTGTAGGAAAGATAACAAACCAAACTTGGATTTGTTGTTTGTTGTTGATATTTTGATCAGGACTGTTTTAAATCCCAGGGCAGCCATACAGAACAAAAGAACAATAAGACTCTACTGAATCCCCACAAACTGCAGAGTGTCTGATCTGTAGCTGACAGTAACCTCTGACCTGCCACAACATTTCTTCACATTTCATTAGTCTGCAAAACATTTTAACAAGATGTGAGCAGCAGAAAATGTAAAACTCCTTTCATATGTGGACAAAGTTGAGAAATAAAAACCAAGCCCCGCATGTCTCCCCTTCCTCTTACAGGCTGAAGTAACATCATAAACTTTTCACTTTCGGTTCATAACCTGTCTGAGTCTGTTTTAGCGAGATACAAGTGACGTCATGCTCAGAATAAATTCCCATTGGCTCATAATTCAGCGCGCACCTTGTTTTCTCATTTCAACTCTCTTTCTCGAGCTGTAAGGGCGATATCTGTTTCTCTCTTCAGACAAACACACAAAGCTTCACTCTGCTAAATGTTCAGACGGTCACGATGAAGATGTTGGCTGCTCTGGTTGTCCTGGTAACAGCCCTGCATGGCGCTGCGGCAAGTGAGTTAAGATAAAAGTAAAAATCTTGTCTGTTGTTCACGATCGTTTATTAAAGTGTGTCGCTAATAGCCGGCGCAAGCCTCCATGGGGACTGCGGTCAAGCGAGCCGTCATTCGCTTCTCCGTAGTCAAGCCAGCTGTCCCTATATAATGTAGTGCGCCCGTATTGTGATATTTACGGTAAATTCACTGAAACTGCTCCAAGCGAGCTGACATGAAGTATAAACACTTCATTGTCATTCTTTATCACCTTTTTTTCAGTATAAAACTCCTACCAGCAGAGAGGAGATGAAGTATTAACGTTACATCAACAGTTACATATACAAATTTACAGGACTTTTCACTGTGGAAATTCATAATAAAATGCACTTCAATATTTACTGTACAGTAAAATATTACATTATATTTTTTTTTAAATCATAAAAATTAAACTGTCTGTTTCCAGTCACTAATTTCACTGCAGGTTCATTCTATGGCACCTAAGGTATATTATCACAAAATTACAGGACTTTTCACTGTGGAAATTCATAATAAAATGCACTTCAATATTTACTGTACATTAAAAATATTACATTAAAAATTAATTAAAATTAAACTATCTGTTTCCAGTCACTAATTTCACTGCAGGTCCATTCTACAGGACTGCAGGTATATCCTCACACATTTACAGGACTTTTCACTGTGGAAATTCATAATAAAAAGCACTTCAATATTTACTGTATTTTTTTTTTCTAATAGAAGGCGTCAAAGCTTATTTACCAAAATAGAGGAAAAAAATAATACTTGTGTAATTTTCAACCTCTCATTATGTGTGTGTTTTAATTTGTTTAAGGTTTGGGAGACCAACTCAACTATTGTTTAGGCTGCTGGTGATGTAAAAGGTTGAATAATGTAATAATTTAATAAATTGATGAAAGTATGTATCTATCACTAAATTAGTCACAATCATTTTGTCAAAAACCCAAATATGGGACAGAAACCAACACAGACATGCAGCTAAGGCTGAGGCTCTTTATTGACACTAAATACATTCATATTTTATTTTAATTCATTCTATTGTTCTTACTTTGATAAATACATAAACCAGAGTCATGGATCATCATGATGTTTTGTCAAACTGACACCAACAGAGTCAGGTGACTCCTCAGGTGGTTTCCCCTGAGCAGTTCAAAGGCAGATATATTATTGGTCCACAGGGGGCGCTGTCACACTGCTGACTTCTCTGGAAAGGGAAATAAGTAGTGATCAACTCAGGTATTGATCAGCAGAGAGCAGAAAGAGGTTTGGTCAACCAGACCTATAGTAATAATATAAATACTACGAATATAAATACTACAATGTCTGGATAAAAGATGTGACACAGATTGATTTGTTTGTGTAATAATCATGAATATTAACACCATTTTTATTGAGTTTTCCTTGATTGCATAATAGAAATATATGATGTAGGTAAATAATAGAATTATGAGACATCTCATTTAGCCAGCAGGTCATCGTAACATATTGCAGAATGTGTGTTATTTCCATAAATCGTAATGTATTTATTCTAGCTAATGTTCTTGTAGGCTATATACTGTACATGGGGGGAAATAGTGCATTTTGTTATCACTTACTTAGCCCTGTTAAGCTATGAGCAGTTGGTGGCTCTATGCTAAACAATCAAACTTGCAGGTTAATTGGCTAAGTCCTTTTGTTGTTTGTAGTTCCAATAGTAATATTCAGTTAAACACATTTGTTTAAAACATTTAATTGAAAACAGGCTAGTTCATCTTCTCACTAAAACAGTAAATAAATGTAAATGTATTGAATACTTACCTCGTGAGAATTTACCTGTAAATGTTGGAAACTGTAACCAAACAGTAATTAGCCTAAATGAACATGAATATTAATGAGTAATACTGTATGATACAATGTAAAATACCTCCAGTTAAATGATCTGAAGTGAATATTTGTGTGTGTGTAATTGAAAAGGACTGATGCAGAGACATTTTCTTTACATGTTTTATTTCAGAATGAGTTTTGAAAAAGGGAAAAGAGAAATTGAACGATGAATATATGTTAATAAAGACCGAGAAGAGCCTTAAAAGAAGTCACTGATTCCCGTCTCTTCCTTCTTTCCTGTTTAAATCCGGTTTTATCATCTGTTAACCAGGCCTCATGCCCGGGGCCTGTAACTATTGGATAATGGATGAATGGATAATTCTGACTTTAAGTACTTTGAGTCGACCCACATTTTGATGTCAGTATTTGAAAACTTTTAGCTAAAGTAAATGATTTTGACCTATTTATATACTGTATGGTTTTGGCATATTCATTTTCTCGCGAGACTTTTGGTAAGGTTAAAGTTATCCAGAGCCAGATCTCGCGAGAGTGAGTTGCTGAGACGGATAGATCTCGAACAAAGTTAATTTTCTCTTGATCTGTCCGTCAGAAAAATGCCGTTTTTGTGTCAGAATGTTCAGAAGACACGTTGCCGGTGAGAAATGTGTCCAATATTTACTTTGGAGACTCTGGGACAAAAGACTCGGTCATCATCTGCGATAATTTTAAATTCTTCCGTTGTAATCAACAGACCTGCAGCAGTTTGTCTAAATGGGCGCGGGAGTAACGGGACAGCTAAAGGAGCTGACTGGTCAGTGAGCCATCTCACTTCTAACCATCTAACGTTAACGTTTACACTAATTTATTGAAACAAGATGAAGAAGTTCCTCTCGTTGCTTCTCCTCTGTCATGTGGCATCTCCAGGTACGATCACCTTTTTAATCTCTGCTTCACTTTTCCAGTCAGCTCTGCATTTGTCCTGCTCAGCTGATATTATTTACTTTCACTTCTACTTGACCTTGTTATGATTATTTGTTTGTAACCGAATAACACTGAATGCACCATATATTAACGAAGTTTGTACTGATTGTATAATCTTGTTTGTCCGACAGTTAAACACTCCTTCAAGTTTTTTACAACTGGATCTTCTGGATTCCAAAATGTCCCAGAATATGTGGCTGTTGCATTGGTTGATGAAATTGTGATTGTTGACTGCGACAGCGATAAAATGACAGCAGAACCAAAACGTGACTGGGCGAGAAAATTATCAGAAAGTGATCCTCAGCAGTTTGAGTGGTACAGTGGAAGATGTCGTGAGGAGATTCACTTTTTCAAAGCCTCGATTGACCTTTTGAAGCAGCGCTTCAACCAAAGTGGAGGTACAGTATACAGTACTGTCATATTATATATTTGTACTGCTTAATTTTTATTTATTTTTTAAATCAATTTAGTTGTGTTAATGCAATTTTTTGATGGTTCAACCTCAGTTCCTCAGTCTATAATAACAAAATGTCCCCATTGAAACCCAGTTAAACCATAATGTTTGATCCATGAGCACACCACAAGACTGGGAGACTAACCTCATGACATGCAAAACATGTTTAAGATCATCTTTTTTTAACCTGAGATATTATCTGTACATCATGTTTCTCTCTCAGGTGTCAACATTTTACAGAGAATGAGTGGCTGTG
The DNA here is from genome assembly GCF_030273125.1 of Centropristis striata. NCBI lineage: Eukaryota > Metazoa > Chordata > Actinopteri > Perciformes > Serranidae > Centropristis > Centropristis striata. The sequence goes on from NC_081530.1 coordinate 30,072,119, forward strand.
AGTGGGATGATGAGACTGGAGAAGTTAATGGTTTTAATCAGTATGGTTATAATGGAGAAGACTTTTTATCATTGGACCTGAAGACACTGACATGGATCGCTCCACAACCACAGGCTGTCATCACCAAACAGAGATGGGATGCTGACAAAGCTAGATTTAAAGACAATGAGTATTACCTCACTCAGGTATTCCCTGAATGGCTGAAGATGTATCTGGACTATGGCAAGAGCTCTCTGCTGAGAAAAGGTAATATCACATGACCTGATATCATTTCATGGACACAGTAATGTTTATACAGTCTGCTGAAACTCAACCACTTTTGCTGAGACTGAACTATCATTGAATTGTCATTGATTTGATTTAATATATGTTTTATTGCATCAGTCTCACATTTTCTCCATTTCTTATCCTGATTTCTCCCTTCTTAATTTCTTATTTCCTCCCTTTCTCTCTCCTCTCTGCAGACCTTCCCTCAGTGTCTCTCCTCCAGAAGACTCCCTCCTCTCCAGTCAGCTGCCACGCTACAGGTTTCTACCCTGAGGCAGCCATGATGTTCTGGAGGAAAGATGGAGAGGAGCTTCATGAGGACGTGGAGCTCGGAGAGATCCTCCCCAACCACGATGGATCCTTCCAGATGAGTGTTGACCTGGACCTCTCATCAGTCAAACCTGAAGACTGGACCAGGTACGAGTGTGTGTTTCATCTCTCTGGTGTGAAGGACGACATCTTCACCAGACTGGAAGAAGTAAAGATCAGGACCAACAGAGGTGAGACTTCTATCTGTCTTTTAACTGTTTCCTCATATTGTTTTGTTTCCAGTTTCTTGAATCTATTTTTTTATGTATAATTTTAAGACTTAGATCAGAAATTGTTCTGCTGTCCTGTGAATAGTATGAATGACACTAAAGTTCATCATGAATCTCTATTCTGCTTTAAGTATTAAACCAACACATTTACTCACTTCTGGGTTTGTTTTGTGTTGCCTGTCCAATGTTTGCTTAAGCTCTGGTTAATACAAAACACTACAAACAAAAAACTATTTTATTATTTTTTAATTTAATTTTAGATTTTCAATATCTTTATCACCTTTCTGTATGTTAATTTTTGTTTTGAAATCATAATTTAAAAAAATAATTCTACCAATTTGTGTAACCGTTTTGATTTTTAATCTCAGTCCAGAGAGAATAATATATAATAATCACAGTGTTGACTGAACTACTGGCCAGTTTTAGAGGCTGAATAATGGAATAATTTAATAAATTGATGAAAGAACGTATCTATCACAATGCAACAATGTAAACAATGTCTACAGGATTGTGTTCTGGTGGAAAAACTGACGTTCTTCTCTTCTGACCTGCTTCATCTGTTCACGTTGTGACTATTTCTTGTTGTTTTCTGCTCCACAGAGAAGCCCACTGACATGACCGCCATCATCATCGCTGCAGTCGTTGTTCTTTCTCTCGTCCTCGTCCTCATCGCTGTGATTGGAATCATCATTTATAAAAAGAAGAATGGTGAGACATCAATAAAGAAGCTTTGTCTTTTCTTTTCATATTTTAAGTTTAGAAAGTGCAACAAATTACACTCTCCAGCACATCAACATCTGTTTTAACAACAGTTAAGTGTTGTGAGGCTCAGAGCCACAGTTTGGTTATAATCTGACTATAGCATGATGTTATAAGGAAAAGAAATAATGTAAAACAAAAGGTAAACATGATTTACTTATTTAGTTTAAGTCAAAGGGGAATTATCAGTGGAAAGAATGTGACAAAGTGTCATTTTCAACTAACAACATAAATAATTTGTCTTTTATTTTTGTTTCAGACGAACGCCTTCCATCTCGTAAGTAAAACTTGTTTTTATTCTAATTTCTCTGACCTTACATTCACTATGCAGATTTTTAAAAATGCTTTCTGAATTTTATGCTGAAGAACTTTTTCCTGCAGTGTTTGTTGGCCCACTGCTCTGAACTGATTCCGTGTTTAACAATGTGTTTCTGACCTTACAGCTGTCAGCAACAAGGAGGTCTTGGAGGAACTCAATCCAAGAACATAAATGACAAACACACCACCCTGCACACAGTGAGTTGCTGCTGGGACGTGAACTTTTCACACCAGTTGTTAAACAAAGCTGCCTTAAACTAAGAAAATCACCATATGTGATTATTTCTTTATCCACTGTTAAACTTCTGTAACCAACAAAGATGAAACTGTTGAATTGAAGTGATTTAATTAGGAGAAAAGCACACAGAGGCTTTCAGAAACCTTCACATCAGCAGCTCAGATCAGCTGGAATATTAAACTCAAATATTAACACTAATTTATTAAAATAGTGTTAAACCAAATTAAAAGAAATTATTGTACTTGAAAAGCTTAGTTGGTAAATTGTTAAATATAATATAAAATGTTCACACTTAAATGGATATTTTATATTTTATTAATAATCTTCTTATCTTTTTGTCTCTTTAGGTTTATGGATAAACATTACACTGGATCAAGGAGCGCTGCCTCCACATTCTCCTCCACAAACATATTATTATATTATATCATAAACTGATAGAATCAGGGTTGGGACTCTAACTGTAGATTTTTATTGATTGGAATACAAAGAAAACAAACTGTAATAACAAACAAACAAATATTTTGCAAATATGATCAAAGATGAATGGAGATTTTATTATTTGGATCATTTAGTTTAATTACAAATAATTTCCTCTGATAAACATTTTTGCTTAAGTGATTGTAAATCAAATTGAGGATGTTTTTTTTTTTGGAGAGAAGTAAAACATGATGTGTAAAACAATGAAATCATCACAACACTCTTCATACATACAAAGTAAAGGTTTGTGTGCTCATCTAAAAAAATAATAATAATAATACATTTTATTTATAGAGCGCTTTTCAGGGTACACAAAGGCGCTTTACAGTTAAAACAGTGAACATGCAGTTAAAGAGAAAACAAACAATTAAATCAACAACAAAGCAGTTCTGATAGGTGAGTTTTGAGGAGTTTTTTGAATGTGGATGGATCTGAGCAGTCTGATGTTTTTGGGGAGAGAGTTCCCGAGGGAGGGGGCGGAGATAGAAAAGGCTCTGTCCCCGAGCGGCAGAGTTCTGGATGTACTGGAGGTTTTTGAGTGATTTAGAGGGAATGCCATACAATATGCTATTACAGTAGTCCAGTCTGGAGGTGATAAAGGCATGGATGAGTGTTTCTGCAGCGGGGAAGGAGAGTGATGGACGGAGACGGGCGATGTTCTCCAGGTGGAAAAAGGCAGTTCTGGTGATTTGGGTGACGTGGTGCTCAAAAGAGAGGTTTCTGTCCAAGATGACTCCAAGGTTGTGGATGTGGGGGGACAGAGACAGAGACAAAAAAGTTTGTTTGCATCCAGCTTTTGATATCAGTAAGGCAGTTGGTGAGGGTGGAGTGAGTGGCAGTAGTGATGGTTTTGGTGGAGAAAAAAGCACATTAATAGTATGATTCTTCTGCTGTCTGGAATGTAAATGTAATTTATGAGTATTCTCATATTATCACACTCACTTCTTGGTTCTGGCAATAAGATAATATAAACCTTGAGATAAAGAGAGATTTACTAACCGGTTGAAAGTTATTTTACTGTTGATACTGATTCAGCCGTTCTTTGGTTCTTTGGTTGTATTTGATCATGGGGGACAATGCTGCAAATGAATCAGAAACATCCCAAAATATTCTCTGCTCATTAGACTCCTGAAACTTCCCGTAGCTGTCAGTGTGAATGTCTGTGTGTTTCTTCTGGTGATAAACTGGACTCCACCTCTCCCAGTGTGTGCTCTCAGCACCATCAACCGCTGAGGAAATGGATGGATCTTTGCATTACTGTGGCTAATTATATATCACAACATGAAATTACGTTCACAATGATCCAAACATACACAAAATATAAGCAGCAGACAGCACTTTTATTTTCCAGTTGTGTAAATAGTTTGTGTGTAAATATTTCTTCTTCTTTAAACTGGTTGGATTTTAAGATTCTGTTCGTTTCAAGTCAGGCCAAAGTAAAAGATAATTTATGTTGTTGAGGTTTTTCTGAATGAATCATGAGTAGCTTATGTTGATTTTTTTGTTATTTTGATGCATTTTGAAATATTTTATTTTTAGCTGAGATTCTTTTTTTATTTTATTTTTTATTTGTATTTTTCATGCTTTATTGAAAGTGACAGATAGAAAGGGAGTGACAGAGGGAAGGACATGCGGCAAAGGGAGCACAGGCCAGATTCGAACCTGGCTCCGCCGCAGCAAGGTAACGTTCTACCAGTGCGAGCCACCGGGACGCCCCTTTTAGCTGAGATTCTAAGTGTTGTGGGATGTTCAAATATTCTCTGTACAGTTATAGAAATCTTTAAAATATTTAATGAGTATTTGGGGACAAGGGACATTTAATCTCTTAGATATTTTAACTGAAGAAATTTAGAGCCAAGCTCTTCTTGTGTTGGGTGAAGTAGATGAATGTCAAATGAAGTTTCCCTGCAATTTCATTTCTTTTGTACTTTTGCTTTTCAATAAAGTTCCCAATATAACTAATGTCCTTGTCTTTGTGATTACACATACATGCTTAAACATCTGATACTGTAACTATAATTATTTGAGTATTCATTGAATTTGTACTACTGTTACTGTGGCTCTGACCTGTCCATTTTAAACTACAGAGCAGGAAGAACAAAACTATTTGGGTAAACCTGTGATCCTTCAGACATCTGAGGAGGGATTTTTTTTTTCAAAAATGACATTAAAAAACATTACTGATGACTTTTTTTTTACACTGGAACATCATCTTGCATCTTCTCTGGTTTGTTTTCCTGTTTTCTCTAATAAAAAAGGCCTTAGAAAATAATGTCATTTTTTTTCTAATAGAAGGCATCAAAGCTTATTTACCAAAATAGAGGAAAAAACAATACTCATCAATTTTAACCTCTCATTATGTGTGCATGTTTTATTTCATTTGAGATTTCGCAGACCAACTCAACTATTCTTCAGGCTGCAGGTGGTGTAAAAGGTTGAATAATGGAATAATTTAATAAATTGATGAAAGAATGTCTATGTCTAAAATCTATCATTTAATTAGTCAGAATAATTTAGTCAAAAACCCACATATGGGACAGAAACCAACACAGACATGCAGCTAAACAAAGACAACAAAGCTATAGACAAGGACAAACAAACAACACATAGATACAGTAATTATGTTCCGATAAGAAGGGATAAAAACAACAGCAGAACAAACAATGTCTACAGGATTGTGTTCTGGTGGACAAACTGACGTTCTTCTCTTCTGACCTGCTTCATCTTTTTTAAGTGTTTTAATTTCAGGCTTTGAGTTTGAGTTTTTTTGAGGCTTTTAATCAGATTGCAAAAAAAATTGTCAGATTTTGACTTGTTTTCAAAATGTGTCTTTTTATTAAATGCTGAAGTTAATCAGTTTAATTCATAATTCAAGCTTCTTTTTATGGCCTTTATTTATTTGTTTTTTCCTTTTCCTCCAAGTCTCCCCCTTTCACTCTGTATCTCCCCCAATATCAAATAAAGTTGAAAAATGAGAATGAGAACATTACTGTTTAGAGTGTGACAGCCTCCATTTAACTACAACTTGTAATGATCAGGGTTTATATAATGAGTATTGTGCTTCTGAAATAGACAACAGTTAAGAGTTATTCATTTGTTGTTTGTTGGAGGTTCACAGTTTGTTTTCCTGGATTCAGCTTTGTTAAAGGTATTTTTAGGTTTCATGGAGCAGTGAGGCTCTGCATTGACACTAAATACATTCATATTTGATTTTAATTAATTCTATTGTTCTTACTTTGATAAATACATATAACCAGAGTCATGGATCATCATGATGTTTTATCAAACTGACACCAACAGAGTCAGGTGACTCCTCAGGTGGTTTCCCCTGAGCAGTTCAAAGGCAGATATATTATTGGTCCACAGGGGGCGCTGTCACACTGCTGACTTCTCTCGAAAGGGAAATAAGTAGTGATCAACTCAGGTATTGATCAGCAGAGAGCAGAAAGAGGTTTGGTCAACCAGACCTTTAGTAATAATATAAATACTACAATGTCTGGATAAAGATGTGACACAGATTAATTTGTTTGTATAATAATCATGAATATTATTAACACCATTTTATTGAGTTTTCCTTGATTGCATAATAGAAATAGCCTATATGATGTAGGTAAATAATAGAATTATGAGACATCTCATTTAGTGAGCAGGTCATCATAACATATTGCAGAATGTGTGTTATTTCCATAAATCGTAATGTATTGATTCTCGTTAATGTTCTTGTAGGCTATATACTGTACATGGGGGGAAATAGTGCATTTTGTTACAGTATATAATTTTGATGTAGGCCAATATCTGGTTAGCAGCACTTACTTAGCCCTGTTAAGCTATGAGCAGTTGGTGGCTGTATGCTAAACAATCAAACCAGCAGGTTAATTGGCTAAGTCCTTTTGTTGTTTGTAGTTTCAATAGTAATATTCAGTTAAACACATTTGTTTAAAACATTTCATTGAAAACAGGCTAGTTCATCTTCTCACTAAAACAGTAAATAAATGTAGCCTTAATGTATTGAATACTTACCTCGTGAGAATTTACCTGTAAATGTTAGAACTGTAACCAAACAGTAATTAGCCTAAATGAACATGAATATTAATGAGTAATACTGTATGTTACAATGTAAAATACCTCCAGTTAAATGATCTGAAGTGAATATTTGTGTGTGTAATTGAAAAGGACTGATGCAGAGACATTTTCTTTACATGTTTTATTTCAGAATGAATTTTGAAAAAGGGAAAAGAGTAATTGAACGATGAATATATGTCAATAAAGACCGAGAAGAGCCTTAAAAGAAGTCACTGATTCTTTCCTGTTTAAATCCGGTTTTATCATCTGTTAACCAGGCCTCATGCCCGGGGCCTGTAACAAATGGATAATTCTGACCTTAAGTACTTTAAGTGGACCCACATTTTGATGTCAGTATTTGAAAACTTTTAGCTAAAGTAAATGATTTTGACCTATTTATATACTGTCTTAGCCAGGCTAATACTGTCTGTGGTTTTGGCATATTCATTTTCTCGCGAGACTTTGGGTAACGTTAAAGTTATCCAGAGCCAGATCTCGCGAGAGTGAGTTGCTGAGACGGATAGATCTCGAACAAAGTTAATTTTCTCTTGATTTGTCCGTCAGAAAATGCAGTTTTTGTGTCAGAATGTTCAGAAGACACGTTACCGGTGATAAATGTGTCCAATATTTACTTTGGAGACTCTGGGACAAAAGACTCGGTCATCATCTGCGATCATTTTAAATTCTCCCGTTGTAATCAACAGACCTGCAGCAGTTTGTCTAAACGGGCGCGGCAGTAACAGGACAGCTAAAGGAGCTGACTGGTCAGTGAGCCGTCTCACTTCTAACCATCTAACTTCAACGTTTACACTAATTTATTGAAACAAGATGAAGAAGTTCCTCTCGTTGCTTCTCCTCTGTCATGTGGCATCTCCAGGTACGATCACCTTTTTAATCTCTGCTTCACTTTTCCAGTCAGCTCTGCATTTGTTGCTGCGCAGCTGATATTATTTACTTTCACTTTCATATGGCCTTGTTATGACTATTTGTTTGTAACCGAATAACACTGAATGCACCATATATTAACGAAGTTTGTACTGATTGTAAAACCTTGTTTGTCCGACAGTTAAACACTCCTTGACGTTTTTTACAACTGCATCTTCTGGATTCCCAAAACTCCAAGAGTTTGTGGCTGTTGCATTGGTTGATGAACTTGTTGTGGGTAACTGCGACAGCGATAAAATGACAGCAGAACCAAAACAGGACTGGGCGAGAAAATTAACAGAGCAGTTGGAGTTTTATAGTGAAGAATGTCTTCTGGAGACTCACTTTTTCAAAGCCTCGATTGACCATATGAAGCAGCGCTTCAACCACAGTGGAGGTGCAGTGTATACTGTCATATTATATATTTATACTGCTTGATTTTTATTTATTTTTTAAATCAATTTAGTTGTGTTAAAGCATTTTTATTGATGGTTCAACCTCAGTTCCTCAGTCTATAATAACAAAATGTCGCCATTGAAACCCAGTTAAACCATAATGTTTGATCCATGAGCACACCACAAGACTGGGAGATTAACCTCATCACATGCACAACATGTTTAAGATCATCTTTTTTAAGCCTGAGATATCATCTGTACATCATGTTTCAGTCTCTGTTTTTTTCTTTCTCAGGTGATCACATTGTACAGAGGATGAGTGGCTGTGAGTGGGATGATGAGACCGGAGAAGTTAAAGGTCTTTATCAGTATGGTTATAACGGAGAAGACTTTTTATCATTGGACCTGAAGACACTGACATGGATCGCTCCACAACCACAGGCTGTCATCACCAAACAGAGATGGGAATCTGATATAGCTAGATTGAAATTAAATGAGTATTACCTGACTCAGATTTGCCCTGAACACCTGAGGTTGTTTGTGGACTATGGCAAGAGCTCTCTGCTGAGAAAAGGTAAGATCACATGACTTGATATTTCATTGGATAGGACTGGACTGTATATTTTTAGTAGTTTTTAAAAGTTCTAGCCGACAGTAAGAACCAGAGTTTTGACCAGCCGATCCCACCACCCATGCCCGGGAATAGTGCTCTGTGCTCAGCCACACCGGACAAGATTTTCCTTTGATGCTTTTTTATTGAAGAAAGACAGATGTCTGTGTGTGTGATTCTGCAAATACGGGGATGAATGAAATAATTTCTCACAGCAGTTCTTCACAGCAAGTTATTGTAACCCCCCCCCCCCCCCCCCCCCGCTAAAAAAGTATCCAAAGACGGAGCACAAAAGCATTCTAAACTAGTTATGCACTTTATAGTTAAATTAAATCTCTCTGTCCCTCTCTGCAGAGCTTCCCTCAGTGTCTCTCCTCCAGAAGACTCCCTCCTCTCCAGTCAGCTGCCACGCTACAGGTTTCTACCCTGAGGCAGCCATGATGTTCTGGAGGAAAGATGGAGAGGAGCTTCATGAGGACGTGGAGCTCGGAGAGATCCTCCCCAACCATGATGGATCCTTCCAGATGAGTGTTGACCTGGACCTCTCATCAGTTAAACCTGAAGACTGGACCAGGTACGAGTGTGTGTTTCATCTCTCTGGTGTGAAGGACGACATCGTCACCAGGCTGGAAGAAGTAAAGATCAGGACCAACAGAGGTGAGACTTCTATCTGTCTTTTAACTCTTTCCTCATATTGTTTTGTTTCCAGTTTCTTGAATCTATTTTTTCATGTATAATTTTAAGACTTAGATGAGAAATCATTCTGCTGTTCACTGCTGTCCTGTGAATAGTATGAATGACACTAAAGTTCATCATGAATCTCTATTCTGCTTTAAGTATTAAACCAACACATTTACTCACTTCTGGGTTTGTTTTGTGGTGCCTGTCCAATGTTTGCTTAAGCTCTGGTTAATATAAAATACTACTGTTGAAGCCATTACACTGATTTATGTTTCACCCACCATATGGCTGAATTGATTATGATGATGATGATGATGATGATGCCATGATGATGTCAGTGGAGGGTGGTAACGTTATATGTAGATGTCACCTGAGCACCGGCAGGTGTGTTTTTTGACTAGAGAGCGGAAGGGCAAACAATTTTCAACCGCATTTTGAGACAAAGCGGGTTTCTCTGTTTAAAGATGAGTTTAATTTATTTTTTCTGTTACTATTAATCAATAAAAAGAACGAATTATTGTGACACAAAGAAAGAATGCGCGTTGACTTACTGACCGCTCCTACATAAGTTGAAAATTGCCCATCTGAACGCCGAAAAGGACGCCAGTCAGCGTGCAAATGAATGGATTTATCCCGGAGTCTGTGTGTTTGGATTGACTTTGGACTGCTGCCAGAATCTGATCTCACCGGTACCGTGAGTAAACGAGCGGGTGTGTGTTTTCTGAACCTGGTTACGACCAAACATTAAAGTGACAAAGAAATGAAGGAAGTGTTTGATGAGCAAACAAATAAATCCATAAACTGCCTATAAACTACGAAATCACTGAAACTATAGGCTGCAGGACACCGCAGATCAATATCGCTGCACGGAAGGCGGAAAACTTTAAAAGCCACTGGAAGTTATGAATGAAAATATCACGGTCAGATGGAAATAAAATGTAATATACGAAACAAAGCCACGGAAGGGGCCTGAAAATAAATTATACGCTCACGGAAATAAAGTAACTTGAATGACCTATAAACGGACTGAAACGGAAACAAAGCACGGCTGTGCGCATGAATGAATGAATAAATAAATAAATAACCGAAATACTAACGAATATTCAAACAAAAGCTGTCGGATCTACTTGGAAAACAACGGTACAAACGAATATTAAAGGCTGAGAATGAACTTTTGAACAATGGCAGAAGGAACTGAATGTGGAGTCACAGAAACTAATATTACGGAGATGGACGCTGCGCAACAAAGGAAAACATTTAAAACACTGAGCGCAGCACGCAGAGGAAAACTCTCACACTGTACACGGAAAATGAATGAAATAAAAACAATGATGAAAGAGGGTGCTGATGTGGACCATATTAATGAAGGTGCAAATGCGTTTCTACGACTGCTTGATGAATTTAAAAGGTGTCATGAATCTGTTCAGAAACTGCTGCCTGAAGATGTGAGAATTAATGAAACTGTGGACTGGTATGAGCCAAAAATGGCTGATTATGATGCTTTTCTGACTGAGATGGATCAATGGATGAATCCTCTGCCTGACCCACAGGCTCTAGTGGATGTTGTGGATAGTGTCTCACAGACTGGTTCAAAGGTTTCAAATTATTCTAGAAGTTCTAAAGGTTCTAAAAGTTCAAAATCTTCATCAGTTGTTTCAGCATGCAGGAAGGCTGCTGCAGACAAAGCTGCTCTGCAGGCCAGAGCTGAAGCTCTCAAACGGAAGCATGAACTGGAAATGGAGAAGCATCAGCTGGGTTTAAAAATGGAATCCCTGGACTTGGAAGCAGATATTGCTGCAGCTGATGCGAGGCTAAAGGCTCTGGAGGATGATGTGATGAAGCTGAATCTGGAAAAGAAATGGAGGAACCAATAAATGGATCTGACAACATGGAAGGAAGCCTAACAGAGCCGGAGTTTGCACGGATAGGAACCATACCTAAAACACCCTTACAAAAAATTATATCCACTCAATACCCACCACAAACTGGGATCATAAAAAGGTCTGAGCAACAACCAAGGGCTCCACCAAATCCTCACATGCCTAGAGTTGCACCTGATGGACCACCCAGACAAGGCAAATCAACTCCCAGAAAGGATAGAGCTCAGAGCAATTATCTCACAAACATAATAGAAAGACAGACAGACTTGGTGGATCTGCTAGTGATACAGGAGAAGGAATCTAAACACCCAAGAAGGGAGTTGCTGGTGTTCGACGGTGATCCTCTCACTTTCAGGCCATTTATGAAGGCTTTTAAGCACAACATCGAGGACAAAACCAACAGTAATGAGGATCGACTGTACTTCCTGGAACAGTATACTGTAGGTCACCCAAAGGAACTAGTTCGAAGCTGCTTTAACGTGAACGCCACAACTGGTTATAAGGAAGCAAAGCGCCTACTTAAATATCATTTTGCTGATGATTTCAAGGTTACATCTGCATACATTGAAAAGGCCTTAAACTGGAACCAAATACGTACAGATGATGGAAAGGCACTTCACAGCTACGCCCTCTATCTAAGAGCCTGTGGTAGTGCAGTTCAGGACCTTCCATACATGTCAGAGCTTGACCTACCATCTAACATGAAAAGGCTTGTATTCAAACTCCCATTTAAACTTCGAGAGAAATGGCGGTCTGCTGTATGTGACATCATTGAAAGAACACAGCAGAGACCTAAATTCCATGATCTTGTTCTGTTTATGGAAAAACAGGCCAGAATAATTCAAGATCCCATCTTCAGGGATATCCAGGATCCTACCGCAAGCACAAATGGGAGAAAATCCAAAAGAGACTTACCTTTTACAAGATATAGCAACAAGAAAAGCTTTGCTACGACTGTCATTCCCAACACAGAAACCAACAAGCGCATAAATGCATGGAAAAGGGCAGCCAGGCCAGAGGGCATCCGATCATGTGATGGAAACCTGTGAAATAATAAAAAAAGATTCCACACAATGAGAAAGTTGAGCTGCTAAAGAAAAATGGACTCTGCTTTGCCTGCTTGGTCAGAGGTCATATGAGTAAAGAATGCAAGAAACGTCTCATGTGTCGCTCCTGTGAGAAGAAACACCCCACTGTCTTGCATATTGAGAACTTCACTCCAGGAAACACCAAGCCAGCAGCTAAGCAAGATTCAGACACCAGGAGCAATTGCATAGCTAAAGTTTCATCAGCAGCACAAATTGCTATGGTGTCATCAGCAGCACAAACAGGGGGCAGAACCACAAACTACAGGTTAGCAGTGGTACCTATAAAAATGAAAGCACATAAAGGCAGCTGTTTGATAGAAACCTATGCGTTTCTAGACCCTGGAAGCAATGCTACATTTGTCACAGAAAAACTGATGGAACAGTTGTCTGTCAGAGGAAAGAAAACAGAAATCCTACTCCGAACAATGGGTTATGAAAAGCCTGTGAAAACCTATGCTGCAAGGGGACTGGAAGTATGCAGCCTGGATGGCAACAGCTTCATAGAGCTTCCCGAGGTCTTCACACAAAATGCCATTCCTGTCAATCAAGAGAACATTCCGACAGAGATGGACATAAAAGGATGGCCTTACCTAAAGGATGTCCACTTGAAACACATCAAAGCAGAAGTAGGCCTATTGATTGGTGCCAATGTCCCAAAGGCTATGGAGCCACTGAAAGTGATAAATAGTCAAGTTGAGGGGCCCTACGCAGTCCTAACGCGCCTAGGTTGGACTATAAATGGACCTCTCAGCAATACTGCACCCATGTATGAGCATGGTCGACCATGGATAACGGCCAATAAAATATCAGTCGTCAAGCTGGAAGAGCTTCTTGTACACCAATACAACCAGGACTTTTCAGAGTTGGCCTACAATGAAAAACAAGAAAACTCATTTGAAGACAAGAAATTTCTGCGTGTGATGAACAGCTCAGTCAAAAGGAAAGATGGCCACTATGAAATACGACTTCCATTCCGTCAGGATAACATCAGCCTGCCAAACAACAGAAAGGTGGCGGAACAAAGAGCACTGAGTCTTGCCCGCAGATTCCAGAAAGACGAAGCCTTTCGTAGAGACTATAATGGCTTTATGAGTGATGTCTTGAGGAAAGGGCATGCAGAGAGAGTGCCAGAGGAACAACTCCCCCGGAAAGATGGAAAACTGTGGTACATTCCTCACCATGGTGTTTACCACAAAAGAAAAAAGACAATCCGGGTGGTGTTCGATTGTACCTCTTCATTTCAAGGAACTTCCCTGAATTCTGAGCTGCTACAGGGTCCTGACCTTACGAACACCTTGTTGGGTGTACTCCTCAGATTCCGACAGGAACCAGTAGCAGTGATGGGGGACATCGAAGGAATGTTCCATCAAGTAAGGATACCTGAACGTGATGTGGACTTCCTCAGATTCCTGTGGTGGCCAGATGGCGATACCAACCAACCGCTGGCAGAGTATCGGATGACAACACATCTCTTTGGAGCAGTCTCATCCCCGAGCTGTGCCAATTTCGCACTGAAACAGACAGCTAATGATAATGAAGGAAAGTGTAGCACTGAAGTGCTGAACACCATTCGTCACAACTTTTATGTGGACGACTGTCTCAAATCGGTCCCAAATGAGAGGCAAGCAATCGGTCTGGTAAACGAGCTCAGATCAATATGCGCCACAGGTGGATGTAAACTCACCAAATGGACCAGTAACAGTCGTGCAGTTCTTGCCTCTGTCCCAGCTGAAGATAGAGCAAAAGAGGTCAAAGATCTAGACCTCGACAAAGACAAACTGCCCATAGAAAGAGCTCTTGGCATGCGATGGGACATTGAGTCAGACATGTTCTTCTTCTCAATCACCCCGAAACAACCATCAATCACCCGTAGAAGTATTTTGTCCGTGTTGAACTCAGTATATGATCCTCTTGGGTTCCTAGCACCAGTCATGCTGACAGGCAAAGGAATACTGCAGGACCTGTGCAAGCTAAATTGTGGATGGGATGAATCGATACCAACTACTTACATTGATAAATGGAAGGAGTGGCTGAAAGATCTTAATCTGATTTCCAGCCTAAGAATCAGGAGATGCCTTAAACCTACAGATTTTGAAGTTACTGAAGCACAGATGCACCACTTCTGTGATGCAAGTGAGCGAGGTTACGGGACAGTCAGCTATCTGAAGCTGACTAGGGATGATGGACTACCTCACATTGCGTTTGTGATTGGCAAGGCAAGAGTTGCACCTTTAAAGGTGGTTACAATCCCGAGGCTGGAGCTTGCCGGCGCAGTCCTTGCTGCTAGGATAGACAGGATGCTGAAGAAAGAGCTTGAGTTGACCCTTGGAAACTCAGTTTTTTGGACCGACAGCACAGCCGTATTAAAATACATTCAAAATGACTCCAGAAGGTTTCAAACCTACGTGGCTAACAGAGTGTCCACTATTCGGGATCTGACACACAAATCCCAATGGCGCCACATAAGGACTGGACTAAACCCGGCAGACAGTGCCTCAAGAGGCATGAAAGCTGATACCTTCCTTCAAGGAGACTGGCTGATAGGGCCAGATTTCCTGATGCAACCTGAAACGGACTGGCCAGTGATCCAAGTACCACCCACACTGTCCGACGGTGACCCAGAGGTCAAGAAGGTGACTGTGGCTTGCACTACAAGTGTGCTGCAGAATCAAAGTCCGTTGACTCAGTTTATTGAGCACTTTTCTTCATGGGACAAATTAATTCAATCTGCAGCCTGGCTCTTAAAAATCAAAGAAAATCTGAGACAATTGAAAGTAAAAAAGACTAGCGACCCAGACCCAACGAGGTCACAGCTGTGTGTGGAGGATCTAGCCAAGGCTGAGCAAGCACTCGTGTCCTATGTCCAACAACAATCCTTCTAAGATGAGGTGACCTCTCTACAAAAAGGCATGCCCATAAAAAGAAGCAGTACGATCTATAAACTAGATCCCATCCTCCAACATGGAATCCTGAGAGTTGGAGGCAGACTAAGTAAGCTGGCTATGCCAGAGGAAACTAAACATCTTGCCATTCTGCCGAAGGACAATCACCTGTCAAAGATACTCCTACACCACACCCACGCCTTGGTGGGTCATTGCGGGAGAAATCAAATGATCGCAAAACTCAGAACAAAATACTGGATAATTAGAGCAAACTCCGCTGCGAGAAGGATAACCCGGGATTGTACACTCTGCAGGAGATGGCATGGCACAGCAATAACACAAAAAATGTCTGACCTACCTCTGCACAGGATAACACCTGACTTGCCACCCTTTACCCATACCGGACTGGACTACTTCGGTCCCATAGAAGTCAAGCGTGGCCGCAGCAAAATAAAAAGATATGGAGCCTTGTTTACGTGCCTCGCAAGCAGTGCCGTACACTTAGAGATGTCCTACTCAATGGATACAGACTCCTGCATTTCTGCACTTCGACGATTTATCTGCAGACGAGGTCAAGTGAAGGAGATTGTTTCTGACAACGGTACGAATGGAGGCGTGTGGGAGCGGCTCATCCGAATAATCAAGAAGATCCTCTACTCCATCACAAGGGAACAGACCCTGGATGACGAGAGTCTCCAAACAGCTCTTTGCGAAATAGAGGCGATCATGAATGACCGACCCATCACAGTCTTATCTCAGGATGTGAAAGATCCAGAACCTCTGACACCCAACCACCTGCTTCAAATGAAGCGAAAGCCTACTCTTCCACCTGGCCTCTTCGACAAAGACGATACTTATTCCAGAAGAAGATGGAAACAGACCCAATACATAGCTGATCTCTTCTGGAAACGCTGGACACGAGAGTACCTCCCATTGCTACAGGAAAGGGGTGGTTGACGTGACGCTCAATTTTTGTGTTCCCAGTGACAAATATTACTCAAATTTGATAATATTTCATTAAAATTAATGTTTTAATATGCAGTTCATTCTTCTACATCTAATCCATCTGCAAACAATGAGTATCGTTCTTCAACTATGCAAATATTCTGTTTTGAACATGACATTTGTCCACCGGTGCAACTGTACTAGGTAGCATTACTTATCTTAAAACAACTGTAATTTAATGAAAAATTAATCTAAATACATTAAAATACTTGAATGCATGTCATACGAGTGTTTACTTAATGAATCTAGAGGATATAAGTGTTAAGGTCCCTATGTAGAGTTATTATGACACATTACATTTTGTCCGCAAAACTGGTGTCCTCCTGGAGCAACGGCATTATGTAGATATAAAACAGGCATTAATGTGACCACCCCATTACTGAGAGGGGTCCTTCCAGAATCAGGAAGGACAGAAGACATCTCTGGAGTAGGTGGACTGCACACAAGATCAGTTCTGTCTCAAATATTTTCATAATATTACTATTTCCGTGCAGTGTTGGAACTGGTCGTCTTAAGGTAGTCCTTTGGTACAACGCAGTTTAAGTATTGATCTGAATATTTTTATCAATTTACATTGATTGATAATTGAAAATAATGTAAACCTTAACACTGTTACTCAGGATGAAGAATGTCTCTCATATAGCTAGTCCGCAAACTAGCATTGATTTCGAAAATGTCCACTGGTGAAACGCACTGTCCTATAGTACAACATGAAGTCAGTTTCACTTATTTTTTTCCTTTACTCCTATCATAATGAAAATTAACATAGTGAAAGCAAACATGTAAACAAACATTTTTTGTATTACAAGTTTTATTGAAAAATTAGTTTAAATATGCAAAAGAGATATAATCCGAGTCTAAAAAATGAATGGAGGTTAATGGACGGCCGCATTTGGATGGCCCGTTCTACCTGGCTGACGGGAGCTTCTCTGTCCTGCTTGGGGATTTCTTCTCCTCTGTTGCCCCCCTCACCTGTGGGGTCCCTCAGGGCTCTATACTAGGTCCCATCCTCTTCCTATTATATATTTTACCCCTAGGGGACATCCTAGTCAAACATAACATCTCCTTCCAATGCTTTGCAGAAGATGTCCAGCTATATCTGCCTCTTAATGTTGATGGGCAGGCTGCACTCCAGCCATTGCTTGATTGTCTGGCTGACATCAGATCATGGATGGGTGCAAACTTCCTCAACCTTAACGAGAGCAACTTTTAATGACTAATTTAAGTAGCTTTTTTGCATTTTCTCTTAACCTCAGAATTTGAGGACAACACAGCTCAAACCTTCCTTCCCTGTTTTGTTAAAGCTAGTTTGATTTCCATGTTGAAAGTGAGAGGCTGAGATGACCACCAAGGAAAGGTCTAGGAAGTTTAGGGAGAGGCTGAATGAAGATCCTGAGAGGAAAGAGAACTTCCTGAGAGAGAGACGCAGAAAGTAAATTTGACAATGTTTGATAATTAATTTGACTTTGTACACGACATGGGCATACTAGTACTCTGTTGTCCAATGGTGCAACGGAATGTCCTGTGGTGCAACAAATTGAATTGTGAGTGGAAAAGGTATTTTAATGAAAAATGTATGTAAAAAGTGTGGGATAGTACAATAATGTTATCATCACTATGCAGCTATAAGGATGAAATGAAGATTCCTTGGGTTTTATACCAATTATAATGAACGTAACCCAGGCATTTGGGTGAAGTCTCTATGTGTACATCTTATAGTATATAAATAACATAATTCTGAATTTTTTGGGGGTATGTTTGATGTGGAAATATAATTGGGACAAACTAATATGCCTTTGGCTTATCAATCTTATCTGTCCAACATTCTCTGAATTAAATAATGACATTCTTTATTGTGTTGCACCGGTGGACACATTTTAGGACTACCACACCAAAAAGTGAATAATATGTAAAGAATTAGAAATGGACACATTCAGTTTTGAATTATTCACATATAAGGGAATATAATTATATATCATTTGACATATATTTTTGAATCATTATTTTTTTCACTTTGAATTTGAGTTCACGTCAACCACCCAAAGACAGAAATGGCATAAAGTTAAAAGGAATCTAAAATATGGAGACATAGTGCTGATCATCGATGAAAGCTCACCACGCAGCTCCTGGCCCATGGGCAGGATCACGGAAATCTTCCCCGACAAAAAGGGACATATACGTCGGGTCAAGATCAGGACACAAAATGGTACCTTGGAAAGGCCCATCACAAAGCTGTGCCTTCTACAAGACATTACCTGATGAGACAGGTCCTATGCCCTTTTTTTCCCCCTCTTCTTAATTAATTCCTGAAAGGACTTAAGTTGAAACTTTTCTTTTTTTTCTCTTTTTCTGGAATAAGGACTTTTTGCTGAATTTTTTTTTAACTTGTTTCAACAAATGGACTATTGGAACTACCTGGATTATTTTTTGGCTTATTTTTTGAAATTCTATGGACAATCTTGAATGTTGTCACAAAGAACTGTTGAGTGTGTGCTTCATTGTATAATTGTAAGAATTGCCCTTTACCGGTCAATTAGGGGCCGGAGTGTTGAAGCCATTACACTGATTTATGTTTCACCCACCATATGGCTGAATTGATTATGATGATGATGATGATGATGATGCCATGATGATGTCAGTGGAGGGTGGTAACGTTATATGTAGATGTCACCTGAGCACCGGCAGGTGTGTTTTTTGACTAGAGAGCGGAAGGGCAAACAATTTTCAACCGCATTTTGAGACAAAGCGGGTTTCTCTGTTTAAAGATGAGTTTAATTTATTTTTTCTGTTACTATTAATCAATAAAAAGAACGAATTATTGTGACACAAAGAAAGAATGCGCGTTGACTTACTGACCGCTCCTACAACTACAAACAAAAAACTATTTTATTATTTTTTTATTTAATTTTAGATTTTCAATACCTTTCTGTATGTTAATTTTTGTTTTGAAATCATAATTTAAAAAAATAATTCTACCAAATTGTGTAATCGTTTTGATTTTTAATCTCAGTCCAGAGAGAATAATATATAATAACCACTGTATTGACTGAACTACTGGCCAGTTTTAGAGGCTGAATAATGGAATAATTTAATAAGTTGATGAAAGAACGTATCTATCACAATGTAACAATGTAAACAATGTCTACAGGATTGTGTTCTGGTGGACAAACTGACGTTCTTCTCTTCTGACCTGCTTCATCTGTTCAGGTTGTGACTATTTCTTGTTGTTTTCTGCTCCACAGAGAAGCCCACTGACATGACCGCCATCATCATTGCTGCAGTCGTTGTTCTTGCTCTCGTCCTCATCGCTGTGATTGGATTCGTCATTTATAAAAAGAAGAATGGTGAGACATCAATAAAGAAGCTTTGTCTCTTCTTTTCATATTTTTAGTTTCGAAAGTGCAGCAAATTACACTTTCCAGCACATCAAAATCTGTTTTAACAACAGTTAAGTGTTGTGAGGCTCAGAGCCACAGTTTGGTTATAATCTGACTATAGCATGATGTTATAAGGAAAAGAAATAATGTAAAACAAAAGGTAAACATGATTTACTTATTAAGTTTAAGTCAAAGGGGAATTATCAGTGGAAAGAATGTGACAAAGTGTCATTTTCAACTAACAACATAAATAATTTGTCTTTTATTTTTGTTTCAGACGAACGCCTTCCATCTCGTAAGTAAAACTTGTTTTTATTCTAATTTCTCTGACCTTACATTCACTATGCAGATTTTTAAAAATGCTTTCTGGATTTTATGCTGAAGAACTTTTTCCTGCAGTGTTTGTTGGCCCACTGCTCTGAACTGATTCCGTGTTTAACAATGTGTTTCTGACCTTACAGCTGTCAGCAACAAGGAGGTCTTGGAGGAACTCAATCCAAGAACATAAATGACAAACACACCACCCTGCACACAGTGAGTTGCTGCTGGGACGTGAACTTTTCACACCAGTTGTTAAACAAAGCTGCCTTAAACTAAGAAAATCACCATATGTGATTATTTCTTTATCCACTGTTAAACTTCTGTAACCAACAAAGATGAAACAGTTGAACTGAAGTGATTTAATTACGAGAAAAGCACACAGAGGCTTTCAGAAACCTTCACATCAGCAGCTCAGATCAGCTGGAATATTAAACTCAAATATTAACACTAATTTATTAAAATAGTGTTAAACCAAATTAAAAGAAATTATTGTACTTGAAAAGCTTAGTTGGTAAATTGTTAAATATAATATAAACTGTTCACACTTAAATGGATATTTTATATTTTATTAATAATCTTATCTTTTTGTCTCTTTAGGTTTATGGATAAACATTGCACTGGATCAAGGAGCGCTGCCTCCACATTCTCCTCCACAAACTGGGAGTTGATTTGTTTTTCATATTATATCATAAACCTGAATCAGGGTTGGGACTCTAACTGTAGATTTTTATTGATTGGAATACAAAGAAAACAAACTTTAATAACAAACAAACAAATATTTTGCAAATATGATCAAATATTAATGGAGATTTTATTATTTGGATCATTTAGTTTAATTACAAATAATTTCCTCTGATAAACATTTTTGCTTAAGTGATTGTAAATCAAATTGAGGATGTTTTTTTTTGGAGAGAAGTAAAACATGATGTGTAAAACAATGAAATCATCACAACACTCTTCATACATACAAAGTAAAGGTTTGTGTGCTCATCTAAAAAGAAAAATAATAATAATACATTTTATTTATAGAGCGCTTTTCAGGGTACACAAAGACGCTTTACAGTTAAAACAGTGAACATGCAGTTAAAGATAAAACAAACAATTAAATCAACAACAAAGCAGTTCTGATAGGTGAGTTTTGAGGAGTTTTTTGAATGTGGATGGATCTGAGCAGTCTGATGTTTTTGGGGAGAGAGTTCCCGAGGGAGGGGGCGGAGATAGAAAAGGCTCTGTCCCCGAGCGGCAGAGTTCTGGATGTACTGGAGGTTTTTGAGTGATTTGGAGGGAATGCCATACAATATGCTATTACAGTAGTCCAGTCTGGAGGTGATAAAGGCATGGATGAGTGTTTCTGCGGCGGGGAAGGAGAGTGATGGACGGAGACGGGCGATGTTCTCCAGGTGGAAAAAGGCAGTTCTGGTGATTTGGGTGACGTGGTGCTCAAAAGAGAGGTTTCTGTCCAAGATGACTCCAAGGTTGTGGATGTGGGGGGACAGAGACAGAGACAAAAAAGTTTGTTTGCATCCAGGTTTTGATATCAGTAAGGCAGATGGTGAGGGTGGAGTGAGTGGCAGTAGTGATGGTTTTGGTGGAGAAAAAAGCACATTAATAGTATGATTCTTCTGCTGTCTGGAATGTAAATGTAATTTATGAGTATTCTCATATTATCACACTCACTTCTTGGTTCTGGCAATAAGATAATATAAACCTTGAGATAAAGAGAGATTTATTAACCAGTTGAAAGTTTTCTTTACTGTTGATACTGATTCAGCCGTTCTTTGGTTCTTTGGTTGTATTTGATCATGGGGGACAATGCTGCAAATGAATCAGAAACATCCCAAAATATTCTCTGCTCATTAGACTCCTGAAACTTCCCGTAGCTGTCAGTGTGAATGTCTGTGTGTTTCTTCTGGTGATAAACTGGACTCCACCTCTCCCAGTGTGTGCTCTCAGCACCATCAACCCCTGAGGAAATGGATGGATCTTTGCATTACTGTGGCAAATAATATATAACACAACATGAAATTACGTTCACAATGATGCAAACATACACAAAATATAAGCAGCAGACAGCACTTTCATTTTCCAGCTGTGTAAATAGTTTGTGTGTAAATATTTCTTCTTCTTTAAACTGGTTGGATTTTAAGATTCTGTTCGTTTCAAGTCAGGCCAAAGTAAAAGATAATTTATGTTGTTGAGGTTTTTCTGAATGAATCATGAATAGCTTATGTTGCTTTTTTTGTTATTTTGATGCATTTTGAAATATTTTATTTTTAGCTGAGATTCTTTTTTTATTTTATTTTTTATTTGTATTTTTCATGCTTTATTGAAAGTGACAGATAGAAAGGGAGTGACAGAGGGAAGGACATGCGGCAAAGGGAGCACAGGCCGGATTCGAACCTGGCTCCGCCGCAGCAAGGTAACGTTCTACCAGTGCGAGCCACCGGGACGCCCCTTTTAGCTGAGATTCTAAGTGTTGTGGGATGTTCAAATATTCTCTGTACAGTTATAGAAATCTTTAAAATATTTAATGAGTATTTGGGGACAAGGGACATTTAATCTCTTAGATATTTTAACTGAAGAAATTTAGAGCCAAGCTCTTCTTGTGTTGGGTGAAGTAGATGTATGGTAAATGAAGTTTCCCTGCTATTTCATTTCTTTTGTACTTTTGCTTTTCAATAAAGTTCCCAATATAACTAATGTCCTTGTCTTTGTGATTACACATACATGCTTAAACATCTGATACTGTAACTATAATTATTTGAGTATTCATTGAGTTTTTACTACTGTTACTGTGGCTCTGACCTGTCCATTTTAAACTACAGATCAGGAAGAACAAAATTATTTGGGTAAACCTGTGATTCTTCAGACATCTGAGGAGGGATTTTTTTTTTCAAAAATGACATTAAAAAACATTACTGATTACTTTTTTTTTTACACTGGAACATCATCTTGCATCTTCTCTGGTTTGTTTTCCTGTTTTCTCTAATAAAAAAGGCCTTAGCAAAATAATGTCATTTTTTTCTAATAGAAGGCATCAAAGCTTATTTACCAAAATAGAGGAAAAAACAATACTCATCAATTTTAACCTCTCATTATGTGTGCATGTTTTATTTCATTTGAGATTTCGCAGACCAACTCAACTATTCTTCAGGCTGCAGGTGGTGTAAAAGGTTGAATAATGGAATAATTTAATAAATTGATGAAAGAATGTATCTATCATTTAATTAGTCAGAATAATTTAGTCAAAAACCCAAATATGGGACAGAAACCAACACAGACATGCAGCTAAACAAAGACAACAAAGCTATAGACAAGGACAAACAAACAACACATAGATACAGTAATTATGTTCCGATAAGAAGGGATAAAAACAACAGCAGAACAAACAATGTCTACAGGATTGTGTTCTGGTGGACAAACTGACGTTCTTCTCTTCTGACCTGCTTCATCTTTTTTAAGTGTTTTAATTTCAGGCTTTGAGTTTGAGTTTTTTTGAGGCTTTTAATCAGATTGCAAAAAAAATTGTCAGATTTTGACTTGTTTTCAAAATGTGTCTTTTTATTAAATGCTGAAGTTAATCAGTTTAATTCATAATTCAAGCTTCTTTTTATGGCCTTTATTTATTTGTTTGAATCTGACTCACAGCCTTTTCCTCCAAGTCTCCCCCTTTCACTCTGTATCTCCCCCAATATCAAATAAAGTTGAAAAATGAGAATGAGAACATTACTGTTTAGAGTGTGACAGCCTCCATTTAACTACAACTTGTAATGATCAGGGTTTATATAATGAGTATTGTGCTTCTGAAAAAGACAACAGTTAAGAGTTATTTATTTGTTGTTTGTTGGAGGTTCACAGTTTGTTTTCCTGGATTCAGCTTTGTTAAAGGTATTTTTAGGTTTCATGGAGCAGTGAGGCTCTGCATTGACACTAAATACATTCATATTTGATTTTAATTAGTTCTATTGTTCTATCTTTGATAAATACATATAACCAGAGTCATGGATCATCATGATGTTTTGTCTAACTAACACCAACAGAGAGTCAGGTGACTCCTCAGGTGGTTTCCCCTGAGCAGTTCAAAGGCAGATATATTATTGGTCCACAGGGGGCGCTGTCACACTGCTGACTTCTCTGTAAAGGGAAATAAGTAGTGATCAACTCAGGTATTGATCAGCAGAGAGCAGAAAGAGGTTTGGTCAACCAGAGCTATAATAATAATATAAATACTACAAATATAAATACTACAATGTCTGGATAAAAGATGTGACACAGATTGATTTGTTTGTATAATAATCATGAATATTATTAACACCATTTTATTGAGTTTTCCTTGATTGCATAATGGAAATAGCCTATATGATGTAGGTAAATAATAGAATTATGAGACATCTCATTTAGTGAGCAGGTCATCGTATCATATTGTAGAATGTGTGTTATTTCCATAAATCGTAATGTATTGATTCTCGTTAATGTTCTTGTAGGCTATATACTGTACATGGGGGGAAATAGTGCATTTTGTTACAGTATATAATTTTGATGTAGGCCTGTATCTGGTTAGCAGCACTTACTTAGCCCTGTTAAGTTATGAGCAGTTGGTGGCTGTATGCTAAACAATCAAACCAGCAGGTTAATTGGCTAAGTCCTTTTGTTGTTTGTAGTTTCAATAGTAATATTCAGTTGAACACATTTGTTTAAAACATTTCATTGAAAACAGGCTAGTTCATCTTCTCACTAAAACAGTAAATAAATGTAAATGTATTGAATACTTACCTCGTGATAATTTACCTGTAAATGAAAGAACTGTAACCAAACAGTAATTAAATGAACATGAATATTAATGAGCAATATTGTATGTTACAATGTAAAATACCTCCAGTTAAATGATCTGAAGTGAATATTTGTGTGTGTAATTGAAAGGACTGATGCAGAGACATTTTCTTTACATGTTTTATTTCAGAATCAGTTTTGAAAAAGGGAAAAGAGAAATTGAACGATGAATATATGTAAATAAAGACCGAGAAGAGCCTTAAAAGAAGTCACTGATTCCCGTCTCTTCCTTCTTTCCTGTTTAAATCCGGTTTTATCATCTGTTAACCAGGCCTCATGCCCGGGGCCTGTAACTATTGGATAATGGATAAATGGATAATAGCTGACTTTGAGTGGACCCACATTTTGATGTCAGTATTTGAAAACTTTTAGCTAAAGTAAATGATTTTGACCTATTTATATACTGTCTATGGTTTTGGCATATTCATTTTTTCGCGAGACTTTTGGTAAGGTTAAACATACACACACACACACACACACACACACACACACACACATATATATATATATATATATATATATATATATATATATATATATATATATATATATGAGGTTAAAGTTATCCAGAGCCAGATCTCGCGAGAGTGAGTTGCTGAGACGGATAGATCTCGAACAAAGTTAATTTTCTCTTGATTTGTCCGTCAGAAAATGCCGTTTTTGTGTCAGAATGTTCAGAAGACACGTTGCCGGTGATAAATGTGTCCAATATTTACTTTGGAGACTCTGGGACAAAAGACTCAGTCATCACCTGCGATCATTTTAAATTCTTCCGTTGTAATCAACAGACCTGCAGCAGTTTGTCTAAAGGGGCGCGGCAGTAACGGGACAGCTAAAGGAACTGACTGGTCAGTGAGCCGTCTCACTTCTAACCATCTAACTTCAACGTTTACACTAATTTATTGAAACAAGATGAAGAAGTTCCTCTCGTTGCTTCTCCTCTGTCACGTGGCATCTCCAGGTACGATCACCTTTTTAATCTCTGCTTCACTTTTCCAGTCAGCTCTGCATTTGTTGCTGCGCAGCTGATATTATTTACTTTCACTTTCATATGGCCTTGTTATGACTATTTGTTTGTAACCGAATAACACTGAATGCACCATATATTAACGAAGTTTGTACTGATTGTAAAACCTTGTTTGTCTGACAGTTAAACACTCCTTCATGTCTTTTACAACTGGATCTTCTGGATTCCAAAATGTCCCAGAGTTTGTGTCTGTTGCATTGGTTGATGAACTACCGATTGGTTACTGCGACACAGATAAGAAGACAGCAGAACCAAAACATGACTGGGCGAGAATACTATTAGAAAATGAACCTCAGCAGTTGGAGTGGTACACTGCAGCATGTCTTAGGGGGCCTCACTTTTTCAAAGCCTCGATTGACCATTTGAAGCAGCGCTTCAACCAAAGTGGAGGTACAGTATACAGTACTGTCATATTATATGTTTTTACTGCTTTGATTGTTTAAGTTTTATTATTATTTATCTAGCTGTGTTAAAGCAGTTTTATTTTATTTTATTATTATCAGTTCCTATAATAATCTATAATAACCTGTGTAGTCAGAACAGACACTCTGAACCTTAAGGACAAAATGTCCCCATTGAAACCCAGTTAAACCATAATGTTTGATCCTATGGTCATCATGCATTGTATTTGATCAGGTTTTCAACATAGAGCCCTGGCTTCAAACTGTAGATTTGACTATTTTCCATGAGACCAGGTCATTTCCTAATGTTAGCCCTGGTCTCTTAAAATGATGTTCCCATAACACGAAACTGCATCAATTTGGTTTAAGGGAAAATATTTTCTCCAGAATTATGTTTGTTTTTGTCAGATCACAAATAGTTTTGTAATAAAACTCCACAAGTTCATGTAGAGAGAGGTCTGTGTGGATAGATAGGTCAAACTAAACAGGACTTTCACTTTGACTTTGTGTGTGACAGTTTGATGTCACTCATTTAAATAAAAAGTGAACTGATTATCTGCTGTTGAATCACGAGCACACCACAAGACTGAGAGACTAACCTCATGACACGCACAACATGTTTAAGATCATCTTTTTTTAACCTGAGATATTATCTGTACATCATGTTTCAGTCTCTGTTTCTCTCCCAGGTAATCACATTTTACAGAGGATGATTAGCTGTGAGTGGGATGATGAGACCGGAGAAGTTAATGGTTTTAATCAGTATGGTTATAACGGAGAAGACTTTTTATCATTGGACCTGAAGACACTGACATGGATCGCTCCACAACCACAGGCTGTCATCACCAAACAGAGATGGGATGCTGATGAAGCGAGATTGAAATTCAATGAGAATATCCTCACTCAGGTATTCCCTGAATGGCTGAAGATGTATCTGGACTATGGCAAGAGCTCTCTGCTGAGAAAAGGTAATATCACATGACCTGATATCATTTCATGGACACAGTAATGTTTATACAGTCTGCTGAAACTCAACCACTTTTGCTGAGACTAAACCATCATTGAATTGTCATTGATTTGATTTAATGTATGTTTTATTGCTTCAGTCTCACCTTTTCTCTATTTCTTATCTTGATTTCTACCAATTTAATCTCTTCATTTTTCCCTTTCTCTCTCCTCTCTGCAGACCTTCCCTCAGTGTCTCTCCTCCAGAAGACTCCCTCCTCTCCAGTCAGCTGCCACGCTACAGGTTTCTACCCTGAGGCAGCCATGATGTTCTGGAGGAAAGATGGAGAGGAGCTTCATGAGGACGTGGAGCTCGGAGAGATCCTCCCCAACCACGATGGATCCTTCCAGATGAGTGTTGACCTGGACCTCTCATCAGTCAAACCTGAAGACTGGACCAGGTACGAGTGTGTGTTTCATCTCTCTGGTGTGAAGGACGACATCGTCACCAGACTGGACAAAGCAGTGATCAGGACCAACAGAGGTAAGTGGCGTCAACATCAGCTCCATCCAGGAGAGGAGACAAAGTGAGAATGTTCTGTGTTGGTTCCAGTTTCTCCCTCAGAGTTTCCTGCTGCTGCTGTTATTGGAGTTTGTGTGGGATTGATGCTGCTTCTTGCACTCTGCATCACTGGACTCTTCTTCTGGAGGAAACACAAGAATGGTAAGAAATAATGATGGTTTTACTTATTATGAAGCAAATTCTACTTCACTGTCTCAGGAGAAGTAAAGTGAGGTTTCTGACACAACTTCACATACTTCATAGGTGTAATGAGGGAAAAGGTCTGGAAAGGACAACTTAATATTGTTGTATATAATGCAAGTGTTAAATGGATTTATTTCTCACTCTGACTGAATAGCAGAGAGGATCGTTTTGATCGGGCAAAATGTGGCAACATATATTCTGGCATTTCCAACTGAAATTATTTATTTTTTGTTTTGATTTCAGCCAAAAGCCCTCCATCTGGTAAGTAAAACTTATTTTTTCAACTCGTCTGACACACTTTATACTGTAGATTAATAAAGGGTTCACATTATTGTTAATTTTTATGACTGTTTCCTGCATTTACAGTCAATCAAACAGCAGGATGAGCAGATTTACACAGTTTCATACTAACAGTTTGTTTCTGACTTCACAGATCCAGACAACAGCTCTGAACTCTCTGAGAAGCTGAATCCAAGTGTGTCTGACCAACACGTGAAACAGTGAAACTTTGTCACGTGTCACATTATATATCTTTATAACCCTAACCCTAACCCAAAAGAGACTGAAAAGTGGTTTTCTGCAACAAAAATCAAGTAGTTATAGTATATCACTATATTATAGTATAATAGTTATAATTTGTGTGGTTGATATTTTAAAGTGAAATAGTGTTATTTCTCATTACAAGCGTGTAATTTATTATTTAAGTCTATGTTGAAGATTTTTATTTTTTTCATGAACTTCTATTTTATTTATGATTAATTTTACATTCATGTGTTTCCTAACCAAGATTTTTAAGCATGTCCAATGTGTGTGTTTGATCATTTTAGTATTATTTTATGGCTTTAGAATAATGTGAATTACAGGTTTCTGTGAACAGAATGTAGACATTGAATGTTTTGCACAAAATCAGCTGTTGTGATGGATTATTGAGACCATGTTTTTAATTGATAAAAAGTTTAGCCACTGTTAACGAGTGGCTATTGATAGTGGAAGCAGATAGACAGTGATGTGGTTGGACAACATCAAGTTGCTCATCCAGCCAGCTGGGCCAGCCACTGTAGTTTAGCCTGATGCAGATATGATGTAGATATCAGGCAGCTGAGTATCTGCTCTTTGGTTGGGGGAGTGAAGGATTTAAAGGCAGCTTTAAGCCATGTGGTCGGGGTTAGAGAATGGTCTCACCTGCTCCGTACATTTATGATGACAGCCAACTGCAGGACCTGATTAAAGGTAAAAACATCATTAAATGAATACTGGGCTTCTGTAGGAATTCTCATCTCACCTTTGGTACATTTCACTCTGTATTAATAACCATTAATGAATGTCAAACTCAAATGTATTGCTCTAGTTTTAGTTCTGATGCTTTGCTTTTTAAAAAAAGAACTATTTTAAATGTTTTGCTGAGTCCATATACTCATGTGTGGAGTATGAATATTACCTGAGACTGCAGTATTGTCACATAGCTGGATGAGAAGATTGGTATCAGTGTCGACTGAGCAGAGTTATCTCCACACAAGCTTAGAGAAGAAATCAGTTGTTCAACAGCTCTGTAAAAGATGCCTTCTAGCAACTTCATGGCTGTGGTGTAAAATAGAATAAGTGTGGCTTCACAAAGGACTAACAGTGTTTTTGTACACATAGTCACAGATTGTTGTGTGGAAATAAAGTCTCAGCTTTTCAGTAACTTCATATATGTGTCGACATTTCTTTTATATTTAAATCTGAAGATGTATTTTTCTTCAGTTCTTAAATTGTTAACCGAGTGAGGATGGAAGAAAACAGCTACAAAAATATTCCTGCAGCAATTTTTTGTAAAAGCATTGAGTGCCCATGAATCTTGAGGCTAGAGTGTGTTTCCTTATGTTACCACTAGAGAGCAACATAACTCTGAAATGAGTCAGCTGTGAGAGAAGTCACTGCAGTGAAACAAGCTGCCAGAGCAACATTCCTCAGTCTTTCCAGCTACAACTTCCTTTAGAGTCTTTAGAGTCAGGTTCATCAATATCAGTTATCTAAACTCTCTAACCTGCTTCTCCCTCCGTATCCCTCACTCCAAAATTAATCTTAAATCATGTTACACATCATAATCACTGCGGTCAAGTGAGCCGTCATTCGCTTCTCCGTATTCATGCCAGCCGTCCCTATATAATGTAGTGCGCCCGTATTGTGACATTTACGGTAAATTCACTGAAGCTGCTCCAAGCGAGCTGACATGAAGTATAAACACTTAACTGTCATTCTTTATCACCTTTTTTTCAGTATAAAACTCCTACCAGCAGAGAGGAGATGAAGTATTAACGTTACATCAACAGTTACATGTACAGTAAAATATTACATTATATTTTTTAAAAATCATAAAAATTAAACTGTCTGTTTCCTGTCACTAATTTCACTGCAGGTTCATTCTATGGCACCTAAGGTATATTATCACAAAATTACAGGACTTTTCACTGTGGAAATTCATAATAAAATGCATTTCAATATTTACTGTACATTACAATATTACATTGTATTTTTAAAAATTCATAAAAATTAAACTATCTGTTTCCAGTCACTAATTTCACTGCAGGTTCATTCTACAGGGCTTCAGGTATATCCTCACACATTTACAGGAATTTTCACTGTAGAAATTCATAATAAAATGCACTTCAATATTTAGTGTACATTAAAAATATTACATTAAAAATGTATTAAAATTAAACTGTCTGTTTCCAGTCACTAATTTCACTGCAGGTTCATTCTATGGCACCTAAGGTATATTATCACAAAATTACAGGACTTTTCACTGTAGAAATTCATAATAAAATGCATTTCAATATTTACTGTACATTAAAAATTTTACAAACATTTTTTTTATTAAAATTAAACTGTCTGTTTACAGTCACTAATTTCACTGCAGGTTCATTCTGCAGGACTGCAGGTATATCCTCACACATTTACAGTACTTTTCACTGTAGAATTCATAATAAAATGCACTTCAATACAGTAAATATTCAAATGCATTTTACAATGAATTTCCACAGTGAAAAGTCCTGTAAATGTGTGAGGATATAGCTGAGGTCCTGTAGAATGAACCTGAAGTGAAATTAGTGACTGTAAACAGACAGTTTAATTTTAATTAATTTTTTTATGTAAAATGTTTAATGTACAGTAAATATTCAAATGCATTTTATTATGAATTTCTACAGTGAAAAGTCCTGTAATTTTGTGATAATATACCTTAGGTGCCATAGAATGAACCTGCAGTGAAATTAGTGACTGGAAACAGACAGTTTAATTTTTATGATTTTAAAAAAATATAATGTAATATTTTACTGTACATGTAACTGTTGATGTAACGTTCTTACTTCATCTCCTCTCTGCTGGTAGGAGTTTTATACTGAAAAAAAGGTGATAAAGAATGACAATAAAGTGTTTATCCTTCATGTCAGCTCGCTTGGAGCAGTTTCAGTGAATTTACCGTAAATATCACAATACGGGCGCACTACATTATATAGGGACGGCTGGCTTGACGACGGAGAAGCGAATGACGGCTCACTTGACCGCAGTTAATAATCTGCGCTCAGTTTTATTTCTCCCATTGGACCTGCAGCTCGTCTCCTAAAGGGGCGTGGCAGTAACTGAATCACCTGACAGGTTCAGGGACTGAGAGGTCAGTGAGCCGTCTCTCTTGGTACCTGTCTCTGTTTACACTCCTTTATTGAGAAGATGAAGAAGTTCCTCTCGTTGCTTCTCCTCTGTCATGTGGCATCTCCAGGTACCATCACCTTTTTAATCTCTGCTTCACTTTTCCAGTCAGCTCTGCATTTGTTGCTGCGCAGCTAAAACACGTCTTTATATTAAGTTACTTTCACTTTTACTTTGACTTGTTATGACAATTGTTTTTAAACCGAATAACACTGAATGCACCATTTTCCCGACGTTTGTACTGATTGTAAAACCTTGTTTGTCCGACAGTTAAACACTCCTTGACGTTTTTTACAACTGGATCTTCTGGATTCCAAAAACTCCCAGAGTATGTGGTTGTTGCATTGGTTGATGAACTACTGATCGGTTACTGCGACATGGATAAGAAGATAGTTGAACCAAAACAGGACTGGATGAGAAAAGTATTCAAAAGTGATCCTCAGCAGTTTGAGTGGTACAGTGGAAAATGTCTTGAGGAGATTCACTCTTTCAAAGCCTCGATTGACCTTTTGAAGCAGCGCTTCAACCAAAGTGGAGGTACAGTATACAGTACTGTCATATTATATGTTTTTACTACTTTGATTGTTTAAGTTTTATTATTATTTATCTAGCTGTGTTAAGGCAGCTTTATTTTATTTTATTATTATCAGTTCCTATAATAATCTATAATAACATGTGTAGTCAGAACAGACACTCTGAACCTTAAGGACAAAATGTCCCCATTGAAACCCAGTTAAACCATAATGTTTGATCCTATGGTCATCATGCATTGTATTTGATCAGGTTTTCAACATAGAGCCCTGGCTGCAAAACTGTAGATTTTACTATTTTCCATGAGACCAGGTCATTTCCAAATGTTAGCCCTGGTCTCTAAAATTCTGTTCCCATAACACAAAACTGCATAATCAATTAGGTTTTAGGGGAAAATACTTCCCCCAGAATTATGTTTGTTTTTGTCAGATCACACATATGTTTGTAACTCCACAAGTTCATGTAGAGAGAGGTCTGTGTGGATAGATAGGTCAAACTAAACAGGACTTTGACTTTGACTTTGTGTGTGACAGTTTGATGTCACTCATTGAAATAAAAAGTGAACTGATTATCTGCTCTTGAATCTTGAGCACACCACAAGACTGGGAGACTAACCTCATGACATGCAAAACATGTTTAAGATCATCTTTTTTTAACCTGAGATATCATCTGTACATCATGTTTCAGTCTCTGTTTCTCTCTCAGGTGATCACATTTTCCAGAGGATTAGTGGCTGTGAGTGGGATGATGAGACCGGAGAAGTTAATGGTTTTAATCAGTATGGTTATAACGGAGAAGACTTTTTATCATTCGACCTGAAGACACTGACATGGATCGCTCCACAACCACAGGCTGTCATCACCAAACAGAGATGGGACGCTGACAAAGCTAGATTGAAAGAAAATGAGTATTACCTCACTCAGGTATTCCTTGAATGGCTGAAGATGTATCTGGACTATGGCAAGAGCTCTCTGCTGAGAAAAGGTAATATCACATGACCTGATATTATTTCATGGACACAGTAATGTTTATACAGTCTGCTGAAACTCAACCACTTTTGCTGAGACTGAACCATCATTGTATTGTCATTGATTTGATTTAATATATGTTTTATTGCTTCAGTCTCAAATTTTCTCCATTTCTTATCCTGATTTCTCCCTTTTTAATCTCTTAATTTCTTATTTCCTCCCTTTCTCTCTCCTCTCTGCAGACCTTCCCTCAGTGTCTCTCCTCCAGAAGACTCCCTCCTCTCCAGTCAGCTGCCACGCTACAGGTTTCTACCCTGAGGCAGCCATGATGTTCTGGAGGAAAGATGGAGAGGAGCTTCATGAGGACGTGGAGCTCGGAGAGATCCTCCCCAACCACGATGGATCCTTCCAGATGAGTGTTGACCTGGACCTCTCATCAGTCAAACCTGAAGACTGGACCAGGTACGAGTGTGTGTTTCATCTCTCTGGTGTGAAGGACGACATCGTCACCAGACTGGACAAAGCAGTGATCAGGACCAACAGAGGTAAGTGGCGTCAACATCAGCTCCATCCAGGAGAGGAGACAAAGTGAGAATGTTCTGTGTTGGTTCCAGTTTCTCCCTCAGAGTTTCCTGCTGCTGCTGTTATTGGAGTTTGTAAGGGATTGATGCTGCTTCTTGCACTCTGCATCACTGGACTCTTCTTCTGGAGGAAACACAAGAATGGTAAGAAATAATGATGTTTTTACTTATTATGAAGCAAATTCTACTTCACTGTCTCAGGAGAAGTAAAGTGAGGTTTCTGACACAACTTCACATACTTCATGGGTGTAATGAGGGAAAAGGTCTGGAAAAGACAACTTAATATTGTTGTATATAATACAAGTGTTAAATGGATTTATTTCTCACTCTGACTGAATAGAAGAGAGGATCGTTTTGACCTGGCAAAATGTGGCAACATATATTCTGGCATTTCCAACTGAAATGATTTGTTTTTTGTTTTGATTTCAGCCAAAAGCCCTCCATCTGGTAAGTAAAACTTATTTTTTCAACTTGTCTGACACACTTTATACTGTAGATTAATAAAGGGTTCACATTATTGTTAATTTTTATGACTGTTTCCTGCATTTACAGTCAATCAAACAGCAGGATGAGCAGATTTACAGTTTCACACTAACAGTTTGTTTCTGACTTCACAGATCCAGACAACAGCTCTGAACTCTCTGAGAAGCTGAATCCAAGTGTGTCTGACCAACACGTGAAACAGTGAAACTTTGTCACGTGTCACATTATATATCTTTATAACCCTAACCCTAACCCTAACCCAAAAGAGACTGAAAAGTGGTTTTCTACAACAAAAATCAAGTAGTTATAATATATCACTATATTATAGTATAATAGTTATAATTTGTGTGGTTGATATTTTAAAGTGAAATAGTGTTATTTCTCATTACAAACGTATAACTTCTATTTTATTTATCATTAATTTTACATTTATGTGTTTCCTAGCCAAGATTTTTAAGCATGTCCAATGTGTGTCTTTGATCATTTTAGTATTATTTTATGGCTTTAGAATAATGTGAATTACAGGTTTCTGTGAACAGAATGTAGACATTGAATGTTTTCTCAAAATCAGCTGTTGTGATGGATTATTGAGACCATGTTTTTAATTGATAAAAAGTTTAGCCACTGTTAACGAGTGGCTATTGATAGTGGAAGCAGATAGACAGTGATGTGGTTGGACAACATCAAGTTGCTCATCCAGCCAGCTGGGCCAGCCACTGTAGTTTAGCCTGATGCAGATATGATGTAGATATCAGGCAGCTGAGTATCTGCTCTTTGGTTGGGGGAGTGAAGGATTTAAAGGCAGCTTTAAGCCATGTGGTCGGGGTTAGAGAATGGTCTCACCTGCTCCGTACATTTATGATGACAGCCAACTGCAGGACCTGATTAAAGGTAAAAACATCATTAAATGAATACTGGGCTTCTGTAGGAATTCTCATCTCACCTTTGGTACATTTCACTCTGTATTAATAACCATTAATGAATGTCAAACTCAAATGTATTGCTCTAGTTTTAGTTCTGATGCTTTGCTTTAAAAAAACAAACTATTTTAAACGTTTTGCTGAGTCCATATACTCATGTGTGGAGTATGAATATTACCTGAGACTGCAGTATTGTCACATAGCTGGATGAGAACATTGGTATCAGTGTGGACTGAGCAGAGTTATCTCCACACAAGCTTAGAGAAGAAATCAGTTGTTCAACAGCTCTGTAAAAGATGCCTTCTAGCAACTTCATGGCTGTGGTGTAAAATAGAATAAGTGTGGCTTCACAAAGGACTAACAGTGTTTTTGTACACATAATCACAGATTGTTGTGTGGAAATAAAGTTTCAGCTTTTCAGTAACTTCATATATGTGTCGACATTTCTTTTATATTTAAATCTGAAGATTTATTTTCCTTCAGTTCTTAAATTGTTAAATGAGTGAGGATGGAAGAATACAGCTACAAAAATATTCCTGCAGCAATTTTTTGTGAATCATTGAGTGCCCTTGAATCTTGAGGCTAGAGTGTGTTTCCTTATGTTACCACTAGAGAGCAACATAACTCTGAAATGAGTCAGCTGTGAGAGAAGTCACTGCAGTGAAACAAGCTGCCAGAGCAACATTCCTCAGTCTTTCCAGCTACAACTTCCTTTAGAGTCTTTAGAGTCAGGTTCATCAATATCAGTTATCTAAACTCTCTAACCTGCTTCTCCCTCCGTATCCCTCACTCCAAAATTAATCTTAAAATCATGCTACACGTAATAATCTGCGCTCAGTTTTATTTCTCCCATTGGACCTGCAGCTCGTCTCCTAAAGGGGCGTGGCAGTAACTGAGCCACCTGACAGGTTCAGGGACTGAGAGGTCAGTGAGCCGTCTCTCTTGGTACCTGTCTCTGTTTACACTCCTTTATTGAGA
The DNA here is from genome assembly GCF_030273125.1 of Centropristis striata. Classification (NCBI taxonomy): domain Eukaryota; kingdom Metazoa; phylum Chordata; class Actinopteri; order Perciformes; family Serranidae; genus Centropristis; species Centropristis striata. The sequence continues at coordinate 30,108,059 of NC_081530.1, forward strand.
AGATGAAGAAGTTCCTCTCGTTGCTTCTCCTCTGTCATGTGGCATCTCCAGGTACCATCACCTTTTAATCTCGGCTTCACTTTTCCAGTCAGCTCTGCATTTGTTCCTTCACAGCTGATATTATTTACTTTCACATCTACTTGGCCTTGTTGTGACTATTTGTTTGTGACCAAATAACACTGAATGCACCATATTCAAGATGTTTGTACTGATTGTTAAATCTCAAGTCCCTAAACAGCCCGTAGCATCACCCTGTCACTCAGGAGGTTGCCACTCCCCCCAAGTCTATAAAGCCAGCCCTCCAGGCCTGTGATTCCCTCTGATGTCCCTCCAAACACCAGCCAGAACAAAGAGGATGGATTTGTGATCTTGTCCTGGAACACATAACTCCAGTTCTGGCCTCTCTACACTGGCTTCCTGTCCGTTTCAGAATAGATTTTAAATCCTGATGTTTGTTTTTAAAATTTTAAACGGATTGGCTCCAGTTTATTTGACCGAGCTGATACAGGTTCACAGACCGACCAGAGCTCTGAGGTCTGCAAATGAGTCAAACCTGGATGTGCCTAAATGCAGCTAAAAACAAAAGGCGATCGCTCTTTTGCAGTGGCTGCCCCGAAGCTGTGGAACAGTTTACCGCTGCATATCCGGTCCTCAAAGACATTGGACAATTTCAAATCTTCTCTCAAGACGCATTTTTTCTCCCTGCGTGAGAAGAAAGTTGTTTCTGTGTGCTGTATTGTACATCTCATCTCATATATTATTAGATTAAATTGTCTTTTATTTTTATTTTGTGAGTTTATTGTTATTCAATTATGTATCTTGTATTGCATTGGATTTTTTGTTGTGATTCAGTTATGTAAAGCACTTTGGTCAACCTTGGTTGTATATAAAGTGCTCTATAAATAAACGTGATCTTGACCTTGACCTTGACCTTGTTATACTAGATTACTGAGTTTTTTCCTGTTTTTGAGTAAATTGAAACCACTGTGGATGCATTAATGAAGTGAGTAAAGGAGTAACCTGATTTATTAGTAACACTATGGTTTGATATTTTCAGATAAGTTATATTCTTTTTTGTATTTCATTGTATGGCAAAAATCATCCATCCATCCATCTATCCTCCTGTTGACCAGACAGTGAAACCACTCTGACTAAATAAATAGTTGAACAGCATCCTGGAACCTGTTTAAATGTGCACCACATCAGATGTTCACTGAACCAACGTCACAGCAGCAAACAGTCCTTTTCACTGGTTGTATAACCTTGTTTTTCTGACAGTTAAACATTCCTTGGAGATCTTTGTAACTGGATCTTCTGGTGATAAACTCAGGTATTGATCAGCAGAGAGCAGAAAGAGGTTTGGTCAACCAGAGATAAGGCCTCAAAGTAACAAATAATATAAATACTACAATGTCTGGATAAAAGATGTGACACAGACTGATTTTTTTGTGTAATAATCATGAATTTTATTGTCTGGGTTGGAGTAGTTAGAACAAAAGATCTAAGTTTCTTATTAAACCCAGTTCTATAAGTTTTTATAAAGTGCTTCAACAGCAGTAAGAGAGGGTGGAAACACAGTAGCCATATGAAAAGTAGGATCATGTGTTCAAACATCAACAGAGGTGTTCAATTTCTGTTGTTTGAGCAGTTTTCAGCATCCACAGCTTCAAATCAGCTCAGCAGCATTTATTCTGTAGGAAAGATAACAAACTGCAGAGTGTCTGATCTGTAGCTGACAGTGACCTCTGACCTGCCACAACATTTCTGCACATTTCATTAGTCTGCAAAACATTTTTACAAGATGTGAGCAGCAGAAAGTATAAAACTCCTTTCATATGTGGACAAAGTTGAGAAATAAAAGCCAAGCCCCGCATGTCTCCCCTTCCTCTTACAGGCTGAAGTAACATCATAAACTTTCACTTTCAGTTCATAACCTGTCTCAGTCTGTTTTAGCGAGATACAAGTGACGTCATGCTCAGAATAAATTCCCATTGGCTCAGATGAAGCGCCACCTCGTGTTTTATTTATTCTTATTAATCCCAATTCAATAACTTTTCTATAAAGTGCTTCAACAGCAATAAGAGAGGGTAGAAACAGAGAAGCTATATGAAGAGACAAAGCAAAATGAAAAGTAGGATCATGTGTTCAAACATCAACAGAGGTGTTCAATTTCTGTTGTTTGAGCAGTTTTCAGCGTCCACAGCTTCAAATCACCTTAGGAGCATTTATTCTGTAGGACAGATAACACTAACATACATTAAACCAAACTTGGATTTGTTGTTTGTTGTTGATATTTAGATCAGGACTGTTTTTAATCCCAGGGCAGCCATACAGAACAAAAGAACAACAAGACTCTACTGAAGCACTTTTTCGTTCAAAACCTGTCTCAGTCTGTTTTAGCGAGATACAAGTGACGTCATGCTCAGAATAAATTCCCATTGGCTCAGACGAAGGTTTGTGTCAGCGCCCCCTCATGTTTTATTCATACAGTCTCATGTTTTAGCCTCATTTCAACCCTGATTCTCGAGGTGGAAGGACGATTTCTGTTTCTCTCTTCAGACAAACACACAAAGCTTCACTCTGCTGAATCTTCAGACGGTCACAGTGAAGATGTTGGCTGCTCTGGTTGTCCTGGTAACAGCCCTGCATGGCGCTGCGGCAAGTGAGTTAACATTGTTTTGTTGCTTTATTGTAAAAGAAAAAAAATGCTTAATGTCTTTCTATACTGTATTTATGAGTTCAGCGTTTTACGATTGTCTGATTGTTTATTTCCTGGACTTCTGTGCATATTATAAATATGAATAAGTAACAAACCATCATGTTAAAGTTGACGTTAGTAAATCCTGTCTGTTCACCTCATTGAATGATCCTATAAAAAGATTTCTCGGTTCCTGATGAACTTTAGTAAAGAGGGATAGTCAATACTGTAATCCTGAAAATGGCAGAAGTGTGTTTTCCTGAACTTTTATATCTTTTATTCGGCTCATTATTTTTTTTCTATCAGGACCATTAAGACCGAAACGGTCTGATCCATGTTAATGTTAAAATGGCAGCATGACTTTGCAGCGCAACAGTCCAGCCCACATTTAGAGAAATAAATAAAACAACAACATGAAGAAAGAATTTTAAACTAAACGGTTCTTGTCCATAACTATATTTAGTGCTCTTATTCAACATATTAGTTTATATTATAAAAGTGTGTCGCTGTTATTCCGACTGAAATGTTTAATTTCCTGTTGGAGTCTTCTCGGGACTTCCTGAACACAAATGTGACGTCATGTTGGGTCAACCCGTTTATCTGAACACTTAGTTTTTCTTATCTCTCTATATCTAGTCTTTTTGGTACATGGACTGCTGTTTTAGCACTAGAGTCCATTATAATTCAGGGAAATACAGGAGTCCCATGTGTCCAAAGACCTAATACTGTATGATAAGAAAAACACTCTATCTGAACTCAGAACAAGCTGAATATAAAAGTATATGCACACTTATGCAGAGAAAAATATTGTAGGTTTTTTTTTTATTTTTATTATTTTTTTTATCCAGGATGTCAGTTGATATCTTTGTTTTCCTGCTGAAGCCAAACAACTTCCTGCTTTGTTGGTACAATATAAATATGTCATGTTACAGTCTTAGTAATTCTGTTTACACGCATTAGTGAACAATATTAATATTAACTACATAAATATATAACTTCAATGTACACTTGCAAAACATAACATAAACTATAATCTGTAACTAAATCATAATCTTTTATTATTAAAGAGAATTAAGAAGAAAGTAACATTATATAACCAGGCCCCCTCATAATAAATAAATAAATAAATAGTAGACATTGATTATTTGTGAGAATAATTTGACCACATGTACACACAGAAAAACATATTCAGCCTACTAAACATAGTTATTAAATTCATATTGTGATATTATTTGTCCTTCATATATTTTCTTAATGTGCATTATATTTTAAAAAATATACATATTTTAAGCCGTTCCCAAAATAATTCCACAGTTTAAATTCACGTACTGAAAGACACATCTGTTTAAATGTAGTTTGTCAAACTGTTTAGTAGAGCTAGACCAATAAATCAGCCATGAATATTATTTTATGATATCAGCTTATTGCAGATAAATATGTGTCAAATATAGAGATTAACTAACTCAATTTGAGGCTCTTTTTAAACGTTTACCAGTGCAGATTTTTTAAAGTTCATCTAAACACAGAAATCTGATCTACATGCATTCAGACAACAGAGGACAGTGGAGGATTCTTAAATAGATGATCAGCAAAACTCATAGAAAACTGTAGAAAGTTTACTCTGTTCAAACTTTAAAATAATCTGTAAAGACTTCTAGTATCGGGACTAAGAGCAAATAATGATCACTTCATGATGGAGGGAATTTAGATATTAAACCAGTTTATGACTGATACTACACTAAAACTGTACAGAATGACGACATGACGGATAAACATCTTATTATTTAAAGCTATATTAAATATAGAGTTATCTGGGATTGTCATTAAATACAGAACATTTGGTTTTACACAACAATTTGGTTTCATCTTGATACTGAGAGTGAAACCTAAATATAATCCTTCAGTTTACATAGATAAAGAAATATAAAAGTGAGGGAGCAACGGGTCAGATATTTCTTTTTCTTGTTGGTTTTATTTTTGAAAAAAATTACGTTATATTCAAACTTTGGAAAATCCACCAACCCTCTGTCAACAAATTTGTCAACTATAGAAAAGGAAATTGCTGCGTTTATATTTTGGTCAGAGGTTTGTGATCTCAGATTTCAAACTAATCCAATAATGAGGAGCGTTAACTTCTAATGATGCATCCTGAAGAATAAATGATCCACTGACTGGAAACTAAACTGTTTTTTCCTGTATTAAATTAATAAATGACCCTTGTTTTTAGAATATTTTTTTCAGTCAATGAGAGTCGAGTACAAATGATGTAAATATGTGACTCGTTTAATCTTTTATTTCAGTATTAATCCAGTTTTCAAGATAAAATAATCAGAAATATTAAAATATGAAAAATGTATTTTTGTATTCATTATAGCGTGAAACAGATTATTAGGAGGTCTCAAATGTATTGTCGTTGTTTTTCATTCTGTGTGAAAGAAAATAAGATTAAGTTATTAATGAAACTGTGATATAAAAACTGAAATGATGACTTCTTTTCTCTTCCAGTGACTCACTCTCTGCAGTATTTCTACACTGGATCGTCTCAAGTCCCAAACTTCCCAGAGTTTGTGGTTGTTGGTTATGTTGATGAGATTGAGATGGTTCACTATGACAGTAACAGCAAGAAAGCAGAACCCAAACAGGACTGGATGATCGAAGCCACAGAAGGAGATTCTCAGTACTGGCAGAGTCAGACTGAGGGACTGATGGGTACCCAGCAGGTCTTCAAAAACAACATTGAAGTTTTAAAGCAGCGCTTCAACCAAACTGGAGGTTTGTTTATGTTTCACTTTCTACTGATAAAATGTTGTTTATTGTGTTGTATATTTTTATTTTTCATTCTGTATTTTAGTACACAGATGTTAACACACACACGCACACACACACACACACCATTCTCAGATGAAAGTGTTTGAGAGCTTTTCTTGACTGAAGCCCAGTCAGACAGTGAGACTAGTGAATGCTGCTGTACTACATGGATACAGTGTTTGTGTCCATCCCATAATAACCAGCAGAGATTATTAACACTTTATCTCCACTAGATTAGATCAGAATAACTCGACTGAACTGCCCACAGTGAGTCGCTCCATAATAACTCTACTGCAGGAACCTGTTGATCACAACACTTTAACAACACACAGCTGATAGAGGAACATTACTGCCTGGTTTCTCAAAGTGTGGAGCCGGGACTGTAAAGGGGACACAGGCTGCTTCTGATGGGTCCTCATATGAGAGGAGGAGCGGTTTGTTTTAATAAAGCTGCTGACAGGACGACATAGTGAACGTCTCATTCAGATCAGAGGTTTAAAGAGTTTAACAGCTCCACTCTACCTACTGATACACAGTGTGTCCATCCCATAATATACCTTTATATACTGTAGAAGTACACATTATATTTGTTTAATTTACTTCACCACAGTGTGTGTAGGCCATAATATATGTATATAGTTATGAAACAGTTAGTCTATGAATCGTTTTGGTGGTCAACAGAAACTTAAGTGAAACAGATTTTTATAATCAAATAATTATTGAAGTCTCTTATTCAGCATTCAGCAACATTTTCTAGTTTCCTTTCCTCAAATATGAGAATGATCTACTGTTTTATATAATTTTATACTAAAAACTGTTCAGTGTTGGTCAGATAAAAAAAGCAAATTGACGATTTCTCCCTTTGCTCTGGGGACTTTTAATGGACGTTTTTCACAATTTTTTGACATGTTACAGTGTAAACTATTATTGATTAATTGAAAAATAGTTGTTACGTAATCAATGACAACAGTAATTAATTTAAGACACAAATATCTAGTAGAACTACAGATGAGATTAGATCAGATTAACTTTACTTGACCATGATGGGTCTGTTCCATAAATAACATCTATAGTGATGAAACAATCACTCAATTAATTGATTAGTTGATTAAAAAAAAAAAATCAACACAAATTTTGATAATCAAATAATGATTGAAGTCTTTTATTAAACAGAAACAGTCTAGTCTGTAGTCTCTCTCAGGAAGAGGACTTTGTTGGACTGATCCACTGGCTGCAGGGTCTCAGTGGCTGTAACGTTCAGTCCAGGTTCAGGTTTAATCTGAGTCTGATAATCAGGACTCCACCTCAGTGTGTGTGTCTGTTCCTGCAGCTCACATGAAGCCACACCACCTTCAACAGTGGAGACAAACTGCTGGTCTCCGTGGAGACAGTGTGTCTCTGTGGTTAAAGAAAAGAGGATATGAAGTGTGTTAGGATGTCCCTCTGTTTCCCAGCAGTCTCTGCCTCTCTGTCTCTCTCTGAGACGTCCACACTGTCCACATGGTGACTGGCTGTAAGTGGTTGTCATGGAGACAGTAACAGCAGGAGGTGTAGATTCTGTGTCTTAGTGTCTGTGGGTCAGTGTGTCTCTGTGGTAAAGATGTGATATCAGCTGGTAATAGATGACTGGGCTGTGATCTCACTCTGGTTTACTGCAGTGTCTCTGTCTCTCTGTCTCTCAGGTGTCCACATTAACCAGTGGATGTATGGCTGTGAATGGGATGATGAGACTGGTGAGGTCAAAGGTTACCATCAGTACGCTTTTGATGGAGAAGACTTCATATCATTGGACCTGGAGAGAGAGATATACGTTGCTCCAAAACAACAGGCTGTCATCACCAAACATAAGTGGGATAATAACAAAGCTCAGATAGCTCAGAACAAGCACTACTACACCCAGTATTGTCCTGAGTGGCTGAAGAAGTACGTGAACTTCGGGAGGAGCTCTCTGCTGAGAAAAGGTAGAGTCACATGACCTGATGTAGTTTAATGAACACCACAATGTTAATATGCCTTCTGTGTTTCCAACCATAAATAACATTACAATAAATATAAACCATACAGAGGCTGAATCTGTCTCAGTTTAAACACGTTTCTTTTTCTCTCTGGTCTCTTTATTTCTCTGACTCATCACATTTATCCCCACTCGTCTTTCTCACACTCACTGTCCACTGCACTTTTTAATCTGTCTCACCTCTCTTCATCTGTCTTTTTCCTTCTGTCTCTCTTCTTTTATCAATTAATGAGACATATTCACATTGTATAGATACTGTATCTATAGTGTATTAAGGTAGTGATAGTAATAAAGAACCTATAAACTGTGTCTCTCTCCTCTCTGCAGACCTTCCCTCAGTGTCTCTCCTCCAGAAGACTCCCTCCTCTCCAGTCAGCTGCCACGCTACAGGTTTCTACCCTGACGGAGCCATGATGTTCTGGAGGAAAGATGGAGAGGAGCTTCATGAGGACGTGGAGCTCGGAGAGATCCTCCCCAACCACGATGGATCCTTCCAGATGAGTGTTGACCTGGACCTCTCATCAGTCAAACCTGAAGACTGGACCAGGTACGAGTGTGTGTTTCAGCTGGTTGGTGTGAAGGAGCACATCTTCACCAGACTGGAAGAAGTAAAGATCAGGACCAACAGAGGTGAGACTTCTATCTGTCTTTTAACTCTTTCCTCATATTGTTTTGTTTCCAGTTTCTTGAATCTATTTTTTTTATTTATAATTTTAAGACTTAGATCAGAAATCGTACTGTTGTCCTGTGAATAATATGAATGACAGTAAAGTTAATCTGGAATCTCTCTTCTGCTTTAAGTATTAAACCAACACATTTACCCACTTCTGGACCCAGAATTATTACCACAGTTTGTTTTGTGTTGCCTGTACAATGTTTGCTTAAGCTTTGGTTAATATAAAAATATATATAAATAATAATATATATATATTTTTTATCATAATTATTTTAAATGTATTTTTACATTTTAAATGTTTTTTATCACGTTTTCTAAGTTATTTTTCGTTTATAAATCAAAATCAAAATAATACATTAAAATAAAGGTAATATTTGTAACCATTTGTATTTGTATCCACAGTTCAGAGAGAATAAAATATAATAATCACTGTGTTGACTGAACTACTGGCCAGTTTTAGAGGCTGAATAATGTAATAATTTAATAAATTGATGAAAGAACGTATCTATCAGTAAATCAGTCAGAATCAAGTTTATTGGCCGAGGATGTTAACATTCAAAACAGAGTTTGTGTCAAAAACCAAATATGGGACAGAAACCAACACAGACATGCAGCTAAACAAAGACAACAAAGCTATAGACAAGAATAAACAAACAACAAATAGATACAATATGTTCAGATAAAAAGGGATAAAAATAACAACAGCAGAACAAACAATGTCTACAGGATTGTGTTCTGGTGGACAAACTGACGTTCTTCTCTTCTGACCTGCTTCATCTGTTCACGTTGTGACTATTTCTTGTTGTTTTCTGCTCCACAGAGAAGCCCACTGACATGACCGCCATCATCATCGCTGCAGTCGTTGTTCTTGCTCTCATCCTCATCGCTGTGATTGGAGTCCTGATTTGCAGAAAGAAGAAAGGTGAGAGACCCAAACAGAGAGATTTTCTCTCTTTTTTAAAGTATTTCAGACTGTGAGTTGAGGCTTTTATTCAGATTGTGAAAGAGAAACAATCTTCAACAGTAAGTGGTGAACGGCTGAGAGCAGAGTCATGATAATCGGACCAGAACAGCTAAATAATAATCTATCTAAATATAATCTATTTCCTTATATACATCATATATTATGGTTAATGTCAGTTTAGAGTAAAGTTGTTTTATTTTGACGTGTTTAACTGGTAATACATTCATGTCCCATTAAGACAACCTGACAGTTGTGTGCTACTTTAAGGCAGGTAGGAGCTCGCAGGTAGAGAGTGGAGTCACAACGTTTTTAACTGTGTTGTGGAGAGTATTTTAGTTTATTATTAGTTGAAGGGACAGCGGATTAATAAAACCCTTTTTCAAGAGGAGTCAGAGTGAGCTGTGTGTTGAGGAAAAGAAACGTGTGTCAACATAAAGGTTTACACTCTGGAACTGGTTTTGGATCCTAAAATGATTTTTAGTACGATGACGTAAGAAAGAAGTGATTATTAAAGAAGTTAAGTGGGTTAAAAAAAGAAACGTAGAGGAGATGAATTTGTCAGTGTGAGTGAATAGAAGAGGGGATCATGTCCACAGAGAAGAAGGTGTTAGAAGATACTCTGGCATTTGGCAGTTGTGACGACTAAAATGATGTGTGTTTTGTTTTTCAGGCAAATGCGAGTCATCCTGTGAAAACAACTCTGAGCTCTCTGAGAAACTGAATTCTGGAAAAGAAAACCCTGAAGGCCAAACACACAACCCTGCACAAAGTGGGTTGCTTCAGGAGACGTGAACTTTTCACACCTGCTGTTCAACAAAGACGCCTTCAACTTTCTGTCATTGTTTCTTATTCAACTTTTGTGACACAATGTAGCTTTAAAGAAAATATTTGACTTTATTCAGATTTTCCATAACAAAGTTGAGAGTTTAATAAAAAGTGTGAAGAGAAAGGCAGAGATTCTTTCAGAAACCTTCACATCAGCAGGTCAGATAAAGTCAAATATTAAAAAGTCAAATATGAACCTTAAGAAAAACATTGACACCAAATCAATGAAACAAAAAATTAAATATGAATAATTTGTTTTAAAAGCATATTAACTAAATGTTTACAAAATGTGGACACTTAAGTTAATGAATTGTGGATATTTGAGGTCTAAATGAAGCTGTAAATATGAGGCTTTGTGGAGTTTAACCCTCCAAACCTCTCTGGTAAATAATTAAGTTTATATATATATATTTTTCATTTTGTCTTTAGGTTTATGGAAACATTTTGCACCGTGTCTGTAGTGCACTATGGGACATTTAGCAGATATGGTTAATAAAACAGTGGTCATAAATACTAATATAAAACATTGTGCAATAATCAGTGTAATATTAACAAAGGATGGCTGGGGGCAAACACACTTCCATTGTTTTTTTATTATAAGTTATATACATGAAGCTTATGTAAAATGTCTGATTCTCTGATGAGATTTACAAAACATTTTTGATTTGACTTCTGCAGAATTTCTCACATATGAGAACCATGAACGACTTTGTGTTTCATTCTGAAGTGAACAATCATTTAATTTGCTTTGAATTCTCAGGAAATCATTCTTTTGTAATTGAAATATAATGCAAAGAAAAGACCAAATGTCAAACCTTTTTTAAATGAGTGACATTTTCCTGGTTAACAGATTCATCAGATATGGTTTAACACAAACTGGTGGTGAGTATAAATATTAGACACAAGCCTGAAGTGGAAGGTGAGCTTCTCAAGGGTTTTAATATTTATAGTGTTCCACTTAAACATCTTAAATCCAGAAACCCTGTGACACAACACTGGACAACATGTGTTGTTGTTGTGTGATGCTGGTGTCTCTCTGAGTCCTGTCATGTCCCGTACAACACTTCTAAACTCTGTCATGTTGTGGAGATGATCTCTGATCTGGTTTACAAGGTTTTATGGAGAAGAAGCTCTTTTTATTCAGTTTTAATTTGGTGAACTGGATTCTGTTCTTCACTTAAAAAGTCCACCAGTGTGTAAATAACCATGTAAAGATATGGTGTGTGTAAAATATAAAGCTGTAAAATAAATGTTTCATCTGGATTTCTAGAATGTTTTGTTTTAATTTCTTTCAAATAACTTTTCTTTGTTCATTGCTCTCAAAACTTCTTTTTATGGCTCATTTTTAATTGTCAGCTTTTATCACGTGTCAATATAATATAAAGATGAAATGAATTGTGTAATCTGGATTTGTAAACTTTGTTTTAATTTCTATCAGATAAACCTTTTTTCTTAAATTGAAGCTTCTTTATTTGACAAGTTTTTATTTGTCAGTTTTTATCAGGTGTCAGTAAAAAGGAACACTGAAAGTTGTGAAACTGTTAATTTTAGTTTCTTTCAAAGCTTCTTTTTATGGCTCCTATTTATTTGTTTGAATTTGACTCAGAGCCTTTTCCTCCAAGTCTCCCGCTTTCACTCTGTTTCTCTCCCACTATCAAATAAAGCTGAAAAATGCCCCCAAAAAATTGTGTTTGTGTGTTTGTGTTATTGAGAACATTACTGTTTAGAGTGTAACAGCCTCCATTTAACTACAACTTGTATTGATCAGGGTAATTAGTATTGTGCTTCTGAAAAAGTCAACAGTTAAGAGTTATTTGTTTGTTGGAGGTTCACAGTTTGTTTGTTTTCCTGGATTCAGCTTTGTTAAAGGTATTTTTAGGTTTCATGGAGCAGTGAGGCTCTTCATTGACACTAAATACATTAATATTTGATTTTAATTTATTCTATTGTTCTTACTTTGATAAATACATATAACCAGAGTTATGGATCATCATGATGTTTTGTCAAACTGACACCAACAGAGAGTCAGGTGACTCCTCAGGTGGTATAATAATAATATAAATATGACAAAGTCTGGACAAAAGATGTGATACAGATTGATTGGTTTGTGTAATAATCATTATAATTATTAACACCATTTTATTGCGTTTCCCTTGATTGTATAAGAGAAATATATGGTAAATTATACAATTTTGAGACATGTCATTTAGCCAGCAGGTCATCATGATCTATTGGGGACTGTCTGTTTTTTGTTTTTTTTTGTTTGTTTTTTTAACATAAATCTCATAATTCATCAGATGAATGTGTGGTTTGTTAAACAACCTACTTGTTCACAAAACAGGGTTAGTTAATGAGTCATTACCACAGCACTCTACTATCAAGGCAGACACCAAAGACCATACACTATTAATGCAGTATACAACTATACAAAAAGTTATGTTTTCATTCATTTTTCTTTTATTAAATTAGTACAGTGTGCGCACTTATTTCCCAATACAAAGGCAAATTCTATCCTACCCAAAAATAAGTATTTTTAAGACTTTCTCACAAAAGTAATGTGCGTGTGTGCGTGTGTGTGTGTGTGTGTGTGTGTGTGTCAGTCAGCAATGTACTAATATTTCCATACAGACCCGTAAGTCACTCGCAAGAGTGAGTAGCTGAGACGGAAAGGTCTCGAGCAGTTATTTCTCTCCTGACCTGTCTTTCAGAAAAATGCCGTTTTGTTTCAGAATATTTAGAAGACTCGGTCATTATCTGCGATCACTTAAATTTCTCCCGTAGTAATCAATAGACCTGCCCCGCGTCTAAAGGGGCGTGGCAGTAACTAAACCCACCTGACAGGTACAGGAATTGACTGGTCAGTGAGCAGTCGAGCTTCTAACAGTCTAACGTCGACGTTTACATTTCTTTATTGAAACAAGATGAAGAAGTTCCTCTCGTTGCTTCTCCTCTGTCATGTGGCATCTCCAGGTACGATCACCTTTTTAATCTCTGCTTCACTTTTACAGTCAGCTCTGCATTTGTTGCTGCGCAGCTGATATTATTTACTTTCACTTCTACTTGACCTTGTTATGACTATTTGTTTGTAATCGAATAACACTGAATGCACCATATTCACGATGTTTGTACTGATTGTAAAACCTTGTTTGTCCGACAGTTAAACACTCCGTGAAGTTTTTTACAACTGCATCTTCTGGATTCCAAAATGTCCCAGAGTTTGTGGTTGTTGCAATGGTTGATGAACTACTGATCGGTTACTGCGACAGTGATAAAAAGATCGTTGAACCGAAACAGGACTGGATGAGAAAAGTATTAAAAAATGAACCTCAGCAGTTGGAGTGGTACACTGCAGCATGTCTTGAGGGGGCTCACTTTTTCAAAGCCACGATTGACCTTTTGAAGCAGCGCTTCAACCAAAGTGGAGGTACACTATGCAGTACTGTCATAATATATGTTTTTACTGCTTTGATTGTTTAAGTTTTATTATTATTTATCTAGCTGTGTTAAGGCAGCTTTATTTTATTTTATTATTATCAGTTCCAATAATAATCTTATCTATAATAACCTGTGTAGTCAGAACAGACACTCTGAACCTTAAGGACAAAATGTCCCCATTGAAACCCAGTTAAACCATAATGTTTGATCCTATGGTCATCATGCATTGTATTTGATCAGGTTTTCAACATTTCCATGAGACCAGGTCATTTCCTAATGTTAGCCCTGGTCTCTCAAAATGATGTTCCCATAACACAAAACTACATAATCAATTAGGTTTTAGGGGAAAATATTTTCTCCAGAATTATGTTTGTTTTTGTCAGATCACAAATACGTTCATGTAGAGAGAGGTCTGTGTGGATAGATAGGTCAAACTAAACAGGACTTTGACTTTGTGTGTGACAGTTTGATGTCAGTCATTTGAATAAAAAGTGAACTGATTATCTGCTCTTGAATCATGAGCACACCACAAGACTGAGAGACTAACCTCATGACATGCACAACATGTTTAAGATCATCTTTTTTTAACCTGAGATATCATCTGTACATCATGTTTCAGTCTCTGTTTCTCTCTCAGGTGATCACATTTTACAGAGGATGAGTGGCTGTGAGTGGGATGATGAGACTGGAGAAGTTAATGGTTTTAATCAGTATGGTTATAACGGAGAAGACTTTTTATCATTGGACCTGAAGACACTGACATGGATCGCTCCACAACCACAGGCTGTCATCACCAAACAGAGATGGGATTCTGATGAAGTTGGATTAAAAGACAATGAGTATTACCTCACTCAGGTATTCCCTGAATGGCTGAAGATGTATGTGGACTATGGCAAGAGCTCTCTGCTGAGAAAAGGTAATATCACATGACCTGATATCATTTCATGGACACAGTAATGTTTATACAGCCTGCTGAAACTCAACCACTTTTGCTGAGACTAAACTATCATTGTATTGTCATTGATTTGATTTAATATATGTTTTATTGCTTCAGTCTCAAATTTTCTCCATTTCTTATCTTGATTTCTCCCTTCTTAATTTCTTCATTTTTCCCTTTCTCTCTCCTCTCTGCAGACCTTCCCTCAGTGTCTCTCCTCCAGAAGACTCCCTCCTCTCCAGTCAGCTGCCACGCTACAGGTTTCTACCCTGAGGCAGCCATGATGTTCTGGAGGAAAGATGGAGAGGAGCTTCATGAGGACGTGGAGCTCGGAGAGATCCTCCCCAACCACGATGGATCCTTCCAGATGAGTGTTGACCTGGACCTCTCATCAGTCAAACCTGAAGACTGGACCAGGTACGAGTGTGTGTTTCATCTCTCTGGTGTGAAGGACGACATCGTCACCAGACTGGACAAAGCAGTGATCAGGACCAACAGAGGTAAGTGGCGTCAACATCAGCTCCATCCAGGAGAGGAGACAAAGTGAGAATGTTCTGTGTTGGTTCCAGTTTCTCCCTCAGAGTTTCCTGCTGCTGCTGTTATTGGAGTTTGTGTGGGATTGATGCTGCTTCTTGCACTCTGCATCACTGGACTCTTCTTCTGGAGGAAACACAAGAATGGTAAGAAATAATGATGGTTTTACTTATTATGAAGCAAATTCTACTTCACTGTCTCAGGAGAAGTAAAGTGAGGTTTCTGACACAACTTCACATACTTCATGGGTGTAATGAGGGAAAAGGTCTGGAAAAGACAACTTAATATTGTTGTATATAATACAAGTGTTAAATAGATTTATTTCTCACTCTGACTGAATAGAAGAGAGGATTGTTTTGACCTGGCAAAATGTGGCAACATATATTCTGGCATTTCCAACTGAAATTATTTGTTTTTTGTTTTGATTTCAGCCAAAAGCCCTCCATCTGGTAAGTAAAACTTACTTTTTCAACTTGTCTGACACACTTTATACTGTAGATTAATAAAGGGTTCACATTATTGTTAATTTTTATGACTGTTTCCTGCATTTACAGTCAATCAAACAGCAGGATGAGCAGATTTACACAGTTTCATACTAACAGTTTGTTTCTGACTTCACAGATCCAGACAACAGCTCTGAACTCTCTGAGAAGCTGAATCCAAGTGTGTCTGACCAACACGTGAAACAGTGAAACTTTGAAATGTGTCACATTATATATCTTTATAACCCTAACCCTAACCCAAAAGAGACTGAAAAGTGGTTTTCTACAACAAAAATCAAGTAGTTATAATATATCACTATATTATAGTATAATAGTTATAATTTGTGTGGTTGATATTTTAAAGTGAAATAGTGTTATTTCTCATTACAAACGTATAACTTCTATTTTATTTATCATTAATTTTACATTTATGTGTTTCCTAGCCAAGATTTTTAAGCATGTCCAATGTGTGTGTTTGATCATTTTAGTATTATTTTATGGCTTTAGAATAACGTGAATTACAGGTTTCTGTGAACAGAATGTAGACATTGAATGTTTTCTCAAAATCAGCTGTTGTGATGGATTATTGAGACCATGTTTTTAATTGATAAAAAGTTTAGCCCCTGTTAACGAGTGGCTATTGATAGTGGAAGCAGATAGACAGTGATGTGGTTGGACAACATCAAGTTGCTCATCCAGCCAGCTGGGCCAGCCACTGTAGTTTAGCCTGATGCAGATATGATGTAGATATCAGGCAGCTGAGTATCTGCTCTTTGGTTGGGGGAGTGAAGGATTTAAAGGCAGCTTTAAGCCATGTGGTCGGGGTTAGAGAATGGTCTCACCTGCTCCGTACATTTATGATGACAGCCAACTGCAGGACCTGATTAAAGGTAAAAACATCATTAAATGAATACTGGGCTTCTGTAGGAATCCTCATCTCACCTTTGGTACATTTCACTCTGTATTAATAACCATTAATGAATGTCAAACTCAAATGTATTGCTCTAGTTTTAGTTCTGATGCTTTGCTTTAAAAAAAAAACTATTTTAAATGTTTTGCTGAGTCCATATACTCATGTGTGGAGTATGAATATTACCTGAGACTGCAGTATTGTCACATAGCTGGATGAGAAGATTGGTATCAGTGTGGACTGAGCAGAGTTATCTCCACACAAGCTTAGAGAAGAAATCAGTTGTTCAACAGCTCTGTAAAAGATGCCTTCTAGCAACTTCATGGCTGTGGTGTAAAATAGAATAAGTGTGGCTTCACAAAGGACTAACAGTGTTTTTGTACACATAATCACAGATTGTTGTGTGGAAATAAAGTTTCAGCTTTTCAGTAACTTCATATATGTGTCGACATTTATTTTATATTTAAATCTGAAGATTCATTTTTCTTCAGTTCTTAAATTGTTAAATGAGTGAGGATGGAGGAATACAGCTACAAAAATATTCCTGCAGCAATTTTTTGTGAATCATTGAGTGCCCTTTAATCTTGAGGCTAGAGTGTGTTTCCTTATGTTACCACTAGAGAGCAACATAACTCTGAAATGAGTCAGCTGTGAGAGAAGTCACTGCAGTGAAACAAGCTGCCAGAGCAACATTCCTCAGTCTTTCCAGCTACAACTTCCTTTAGAGTCTTTAGAGTCAGGTTCATCAATATCACTTCATCTAAACTCTCTAACCTGCTTCTCCCTCCGTATCCCTCACTCCAAAATTAATCTTTAAATCATGTTACACATCATAATCTGCGCCCAGTTTTATTTCTCCCATCGGACCTGCAGCTCGTCTCCTAAAGGGGCGTGGCAGTAACTGAATCACCTGACAGGTTCAGGGACTGAGAGGTCAGTGAGCCGTCTCTCTTGGTACCTGTCTCTGTTTACACTCCTTTATTGAGAAGATGAAGAAGTTCCTCTCGTTGCTTCTCCTCTGTCATGTGGCATCTCCAGGTACCATCACCTTTTTAATCTCTGCTTCACTTTTCCAGTCAGCTCTGCATTTGTTCCTTCACAGCTGATATTATTTACTTTCACATCTACTTGGCCTTGTTGTGACTATTTGTTTGTGACCAAATAACACTGAATGCACCATATTCAAGATGTTTGTACTGATTGTTAAATCACAAGTCCCTAAACAGCCCGTAGCATCACCCTGTCACTCAGGAGGTTGCCACTCCCCCCAAGTCTATAAAGCCAGCCCTCCAGGCCTGTGATTCCCTCTGATGTCCCTCCAAACACCAGCCAGAACCAAGAGGATGGATTTGTGTTCTTGTTATACTAGATTCCTGAGTTTATTCCTGTTTTTGAGTAAATGGAAACCACTGTGGATGCATTAATGAAGTGAGTAAAGGAGTAACCTGATTTATTAGTAACACTATTGTTGATATTTTCAGATAAGTTATATTCTTTTTTGCATTTCATTGTATGGCAAAAATCATCCATCCATCCATCCATCCATCCATCTATCCTCCTGTTGATCAGACAGTGAAACCACTCTGACTAAATAAATAGTTGAACAGCATCCTGGAACCTGTTTAAATGTGCACCACATCAGATGTTCACTGAACCAACGTCACAGCAGCAAACAGTCCTTTTCACTGGTTGTATTACCTTGTTTTTCTGACAGTTAAACATTCCTTGGAGATCTTTGTAACTGGATCTTCTGGTGATAAACTCAGGTATTGATCAGCAGAGAGCAGAAAGAGGTTTGGTCAACCAGAGATAAGGCCTCAAAGTAACAAATAATATAAATACTACAATGTCTGGATAAAAGATGTGACACAGATTGATTTGTTTGTGTAATAATCATGAATATTATTGTCTGGCTTGGAGTAGTTAGAACAAAAGATCTAAGTTTCTTATTAAACCAGTTCTATAACTTTTTATAAAGTGCTTCAACAGCAATAAGAGATGGTGGAAACAGAGAAGCTATATGAAAAGTAGGATCGTGTGTTCAAACATCAACAGAGGTGTTCAATTTCTGTTGTTTGAGCAGTTTTCAGCGTCCTCAGCTTCAAATCAGCTCAGCAGCATTTATTCTGTAGGACAGATAACAAACCAAACTTGGATTTGTTGTTTGTTGTGGATATTTTGATCAGGACTGTTTTAAATCCCAGGGCAGCCATACAGAACAAAAGAACAATAAGACACTACTGAATCCCCACAAACTGCAGAGTGTCTGATCTGTAGCTGACAGTGACCTCTGACCTGCCACAACATTTCTTCACATTTCATTAGTCTGCAAAACATTTTTACAAGATGTGAGCAGCAGAAAGTATAAAACTCCTTTCATATGTGGACAAAGTTGAGAAATAAAAGCCAAGCCCCGCATGTCTCCCCTTCCTCTTACAGGCTGAAGTAACATCATAAACTTTCACTTTCAGTTCATAACCTGTCTGAGTCTGTTTTAGCGAGATACAAGTGACGTCATGCTCAGAATAAATTCCCATTGGCTCAGATGAAGCGCCACCTCGTGTTTGAATTATTCTTATTAAACCCAATTCAATAACTTTTTTATAAAGTGCTTCAACAGCAGTAAGAGAGGGTAGAAACAGAGAAGCTATATGAAGAGACAAAGCAAAATGAAAAGCAGGATCATGTGTTCAAACATCAACAGAGGTGTTCAATTTCTGTTGTTTGAGCAGTTTTCAGCGTCCACAGCTTCAAATCACCTTAGGAGCATTTATTCTGTAGGACAGATAACACTAACATACATTAAACCAAACTTGGATTTGTTGTTTGTTGTTGATATTTAGATCAGGACTGTTTTTAATCCCAGGGCAGCCATACAGAACAAAAGAACAACAAGACACTACTGAAGCACTTTGCGTTCAAAACCTGTCTCGGTCTGTTTTAGCGAGATACAAGTGACGTCATGCTCAGAATAAATTCCCATTGGCTCAGATGAAGGTTTGTGTCAGCGCCCCCTCATGTTTTATTCATACAGTCTCGTGTTTTAGCCTCATTTCAACCCTGATTCTCGAGGTTGAAGGACGATTTGTGTTTCTCTCTTCAGACAAACACACAAAGCTTCACTCTGCTGAATCTTCAGACGGTCACAGTGAAGATGTTGGCTGCTCTGGTTGTCCTGGTAACAGCCCTGCATGGCGCTGCGGCAAGTGAGTTAACATTGTTTTGTTGCTTTATTGTAAAAGAAAAAAATGCTTAATGTCTTTCTATACTGTATTTATGAGTTCAGCGTTTTACGATTGTCTTTAATGTTTATTTCCTGGACTTCTGTGTATATTATATAAATATGAATAAATAACAAACCATCATGTTAAAGTTGACGTCAGTAAATCCTGTCTGTTCACCTCATTGAATGATCCTATAAAAAGATTTCTCGGTTCCTGTTGAACTTTTGTAAAGAGGGATAGTCAATACTGTAATCCTGAAAAGGGCAGAAGTGTGTTTTCCTTAACTTTTATATCTTTTATTCGGCTCATTATTTTATACTATCAGGACCATTAAGACCGATACGGTCTGATCCATGTTAATGTTAAAATGGCAGCATGACTTTGCAGCAACAGTCCAGCCCACATTTAGACAAATAAATAAACAGCAACATGAAGAAAGACTTTTAAACTAAACGGTTCTTGTCCATAACTATATTTAGTTCTCTTATTCAAGATATAAGTTGTTCACGACAGTTTATATTATAAAGTGTGTCGCTATTATTCCGTCTGAAATGTTTAATTTCCTGTTGGAGTCTTCTCGGGACTTCCCTCAACATAAATGTGACGTCATGTTGGGTCAACCCGTTTAGCTGAACACTTAGTTTTTCTTATCTCTCTATATCTAGTCTTTTTGGGACATGGACTGCTGTTTTAGCACTAGAGTCCATTATAATTCAGGGAAATACAGGAGTCCCATGTGTCCAAAGACCTAATACTGTATGATAAGAAAAACACTCTATCTGAACTCAGAACAAGCTGAATATAAAAGTATATGCATACTTATGCAGAGAAAAATATTGTAGGTTTTTATTTTATTTTAATTAATTTTTTATCCAGCATGTCAGTTGATATCTTTGTTTTCCTGCTGAAGCCAAACAACTTCCTGCTTTGTTGGTACAATATAAATATGTCATGTTACAGTCTAAGTAATTCTGTTTACACGCATTAGTGAACAATATTAATATTAACTAACAGCCTACTAAACATAGTTATTAAATTCATATTGTGATATTATTTGTCCTTCATATATTTTCTTAATGTGCATTATATTTTAAAAAATATACATATTTTAAGCCGTTCCCTAAATAATTCCACAGTTTAAATTCATGGACTGAAAGACACATCTGCTTTAATGTCGTACGTCAAACTGTTTAGTAGAGCTAGACCAATAAATCCGCCATGGATATTATTTTATGATATCAGCTTATTGCAGATAAATATGTGTAAAATATAGAGATGAACTAACTCAATTTGAGGCTCTTTTTAAACGTTTACCAGTGCAGATTTTTTAAAGTTCATCTAAACACAGAAATCTGATCTACATGCATCCAGACAACAGAGGACAGTGGAGGATTCTTAAATAGATGATCAGCAAAACTCATAGAAAACTGTAGAAAGTTTACTCTGTTCAAACTTTAAAATAATCTAATCTAAATAAATAAGACTTCTAGTATCAGGACTAAGAGCAAATAATGATCACTTCATGATGGAGGGAATTTAGATATTAAACCAGTTTATAACTGATACTAAACTAAAACTGTACAGAATGACGACATGACAGATAAACATCTTTTTTATTAAAACTTTATTAAATATAGAGTTTTCGGGGATTGTCATTAAATACAGAACATTTGGTCTTACACAACATTTTGGTTATCAACTTGATACTGAGAGTGAAACCTAAATATAATTATTCAGTTTACATAAATAAAGAAATATAAAAGTGAGGGGTGCCACGGGTCAGATATTTATTTTTCTTGTTGGTTTTTAAATAACGTTATATTCAAACTTTGGAAAATCCACAAACCCTCTGACAGCACCACAAACATGAAATCAGTTATTACTTGAATATAAAAAATAAAACAATAATAGAGAAAAGCAAAACAAACTCTTGTAAACTATATAAGGAGAAGTGTTGTGACGTTTAGCTTCAAATTAGTTTTTCAAAACCTCAGAAGAAGAAACACAAGTTGTAATTGGTCACAATCTATAGTATGAAATGGAGATCGTAAGCCATTTTAAATAATAAAATATAGAAAAATAAGTATAATTTGTCAACTATAGAAAAGGAAATTGCTGCATTTATATTTTGGTCAGATGTTTGTGACCTTAGATTTCAAATTAATTCAATAATGAGGAGCGTAAACTTCTAATGATGCATCCTGAAGAATAAATGATCCACTGACTGGAAACTAAACATTTTTGTCCTGCATTAAATTAATAATTTATCTTGTTTTTAGAATATTTTTTTCAGTCAATGAGAGTCAAGTACACAACTGCATGACCTAAATATGTGACTCGTTTAATATTTTATTTCAGTATTAATTAATACCGTTTTCAGTATAAAACAATCAGAAATATTAAAATATGAAAAATCTATGAATGTATTTTTGTATTTATTATCGCGTGAAACAGATTATTAGGATGTCCCAAATGTATTGTCATTTTTTATTCTGTTTACAGGAAAAGAAGATTGTTAAGTTATTTATAAAACTGTGATATAAAAACTGAAATGATGACTTCTTTTCTCTTCCAGTGACTCACTCTCTGCAGTATTTCTACACTGGATCGTCTCAAGTCCCAAACTTCCCAGAGTTTGTGTCTGTTGGTTATGTTGATGAGATTGCGATAGATCACTATGACAGTAACAGCAGGAAAAACGTACCCAAACAGGACTGGATGATCGAAGCCACACAAGGTGATCCTCAGTACTGGCAGAGGAACACTGAGGGACGATTTGGTGCCCAGCAGACCTTCAAAGTCAACATTGAAATTGCAAAGCAGCGCTTCAACCAAACTGGAGGTTTGTTTATGTTTCACTTTTTACTGATGAAATTGTTGTTTATTGTGTTGTATATTTTTATTTTTCATCTTGTATTTTAGTACACAGATGTTACACACACACACACACACACACACACACACCATTCTAAGATGAAAGTGTTTGAGAGCTTTTCTTGACTGAAGCCCAGTCAGACAGTGAGACTAGTGAATGCTGCTGTACTACATGGATACAGTGTTTGTGTCCATCCCATAATAACCAGCAGAGATTATTAACACTTTATCTCCACTAGATTAGATCAGAATAACTCGACTGAACTGCCCACAGTGAGTCGCTCCATAATAACTCTACTGCAGGAACCTGTTGATCACAACACTTTAACAACACACAGCTGATAGAGGAACATTACTGCCTGGTTTCTCAAAGTGTGGAGCCGGGACTGTAAAGGGGACACAGGCTGCTTCTGATGGGTCCTCATATGAGAGGAGGAGCGGTTTGTTTTAATAAAGCTGCTGACAGGACGACATAGTGAACGTCTCATTCAGATCAGAGGTTTAAAGAGTTTAACAGCTCCACTCTACCTACTGATACACAGTGTGTCCATCCCATAATATACCTTTATATACTGTAGAAGTACACATTATATTTGATTATTTTACTTCACCACAGTGTGTGTAGGCTATAATATATGTATATAGTGCTGAAACAGTTAGTCTATGAATCGTTTTGGTGGTCAACAGAAACTTAAGTGAAACAGATTTTGATAATCAAATAATCATTGAAGTCTTTTATTCAGCAAAAATATCAAACATTTTCTAGTTCCAGTTCCTCAAATATGAGAATGATCTACTGTTTTATGTAATTTTATATTGAAAACTGTTCAGTGTTGGTCAGATAAAAAAAGAAATTAGAAGATTTCTCCCTTTACTCAGGGGACTTTTAATGGACATTTTTCACAATTTTTTGACATGTTACAGTGTAAACTATCATTGATTAATTGAAAAATAGTTGTTACGTAATCAATGACAACAGTAATTAATTTAAGCCACAAATATCTAGTAGAACTACAGATGAGATTAGATCAGATTAACTTTACTTGACCATGGTGGGTCTGTTCCATAAATAACATCCATGGTGATGAAACAATCACTCAATTAATTGATTAGTTGATTGAAAGAAAATTAATTGACACAAATTTTGATAATCAAATAATGATTTAAGTCTTTTATTAAACAGAAACAGTCTAGTGTGTAGTTTCTCTCAGGAAGAGGACTTTGTTGGACTGATCCACTGGCTGCAGGGTCTCAGTGGCTGTAACGTTCAGTCCAGGTTCAGGTTTAATCTGAGTCTGATAATCAGGACTCCACCTCAGTGTGTGTGTCTGTTCCTGCAGCTCACATGAAGCCACACCACCTTCAACAGTGGAGACAAACTGCTGGTCTCCGTGGAGACAGTGTGTCTCTGTGGTTAAAGAAAAGAGGATATGAAGTGTGTTAGGATGTCCCTCTGTTTCCCAGCAGTCTCTGCCTCTCTGTCTCTCTCTGAGACGTCCACACTGTCCACATGATGACTGGCTGTAAGTGGTTGTCATGGAGACAGTAACAGCAGGAGGTGTAGATTCTGTGTCTTAGTGTCTGTGGATCAGTGTGTCTCTGTGGTAAAGATGTGATATCAGCTGGTAATAGATGACTGGGCTGTGATCTCACTCTGGTTTACTGCAGTGTCTCTGTCTCTCTGTCTCTCAGGTGTCCACATGGTCCAGAAGATGTATGGCTGTGAATGGGATGATGAGACTGGTGAGGTCAAAGGTTTCAATCAGTACGCTTTTGATGGAGAAGACTTCATATCATATGACCTGGAGACAGAGACATGGGTCGCTCCAAAACAACAGGCTCTCCCCACCAAACACAGTTGGAATAATGACAAAGCTTTTATGGCTCAGAGAAAGCACTACCTCACCCAGAATTGTCCTGAGTGGCTGAAGAAGTACGTGAACTTCGGGAGGAGCTCTCTGCTGAGAAAAGGTAGAGTCACATGACCTGATGTAGTTTAATGAACACAACAATGTTAATATGCCTTCTGTGTTTCCAACCATAAGTAACATTACAATAAATATAAACCATACAGAGGCTGAATCTGTCTCAGTTTAAACACGTTTCTTTTTCTCTCTGGTCTCTTTATTTCTCTGACTCATCACATTTATCCCCACTCGTCTTTCTCACACTCACTGTCCACTGCACTTTTTAGTCCGTCTCACCTCTCTTCATCTGTCTTTTTCCTTCTGTCTCTCTTCTTTTATCAATTAATGAGACATATTCACATTGTATAGATACTGTATCTATAGTGTATTAAGGTAGTGATAGTAATAAAGACCCTATAAACTGTGTCTCTCTCCTCTCTGCAGACCTTCCCTCAGTGTCTCTCCTCCAGAAGACTCCCTCCTCTCCAGTCAGCTGCCACGCTACAGGTTTCTACCCTGACGGAGCCATGATGTTCTGGAGGAAAGATGGAGAGGAGCTTCATGAGGACGTGGAGCTCGGAGAGATCCTCCCCAACCACGATGGATCCTTCCAGATGAGTGTTGACCTGGACCTCTCATCAGTCAAACCTGAAGACTGGACCAGGTACGAGTGTGTGTTTCAGCTGGTTGGTGTGAAGGAGCACATCTTCACCAGACTGGAAGAAGTAAAGATCAGGACCAACAGAGGTGAGACTTCTATCTGTCTTTTAACTCTTTCCTCATATTGTTTTGTTTCCAGTTTCTTGAATCAAGTTTTTTTATGTATAATTTTAAGACTTAGATCAGAAATGCTTCTGCTGTTCACTTGTCCTGTGAATAATATGAATGACAGTAAAGTTAATCTTGAATCTCTCTCCTGCTTTAAGTATTAAACCAACACATTTACCCACTTCTGGGTTTGTTTTGTGTTGCCCGTCCAATGTTCTGGTTAATATAAAATACTACAAACAAAAAACAATTTTATTGTTTTTTAAATTTAATTTTAGATTTCCAATATCTTTATCCCCTTTTTAAGTTATTTTTTGTTTTTAAATCATAATTTAAAAAAATAATTCTACCAATTTGTGTAACCGTTTTGATTTTTAATCTCAGTTCAGAGAGAATAATATATAATAATCACTGTATTGACTGAACTACTCGCCAGTTTTAGAGGCTGAATAATGGAATAATTAGATAAATTGATGAAAGAATGTATCTATCACAATGTAACAATGTAAACAATGTCTACAGGATTGTGTTCTGGTGGACAAACTGAGGTTCTTCTCTTCTGACCTGCTTCATCTGTTCACGTTGTGACTATTTCTTGTTGTTTTCTGCTCCACAGAGAAGCCCACTGACATGACCGCCATCATCATCGCTGCAGTCGTTGTTCTTGCTCTCGTCCTCGTCCTCGCTGTGATTGGATTCATCATTTATAAAAAGAAGAATGGTGAGACATCAGTAAAGAAGCTTTGTCTCTTCTTTTCATGTTTTTAGTTTAGAAAGTGCAGCAAATTAGACTCTCCAGCACATCAAAATCTGTTTTTAACAACAGCTGAGTGCTGTGAGGCTCAGAGCCACAGTTTGGTTATAATATAACTATAGCATGATGTTATAAGGGAGGGCACATTGGAAAAGAAATAATGTAAAACAAAAGGTAAACAGGATTTACTTATTTAGTTTAAGTCAAAGGGGAATTATCAGTGGAAAGAATGTGACAAAGTGTCATTTTCAACTTTAACAACATCAATAATTTGTCTTTTTGTTTCAGACAAACGCCCTCCATCTCGTAAGTAAAACTTGTTTTTATTCTGATTTCTCTGACCTTACATTCACTCTGCAGATAAAAAAAAATGCTTTCTGGATTTTGTGCTGAAGAACTTATTCAGGACTTTTTCCTGCAGTGTTTGTTGGCCCACTGCTCTGAACTGATACCGTGTTTAACAATGTGTTTCTGACCTTACAGCTGTCAGCAACAAGGAGGTCTTGGAGGAACTCAATCCAGGAACATAAATGACAAACACACCACCCTGCACACAGTGAGTTGCTGCTGGGACGTGAACTTTTCACACCAGTTGTTAAACAAAGCTGCCTTAAACTAAGAAAATCACCACATGTGATTATTTCTTTATCCACTGTTAAACTTCTGTAACCAACAAAGATGAAACAGTTGAACTGAAGTGATTTAATTAGGAGAAAAGCACACAGAGGCTTTCAGAAACCTTCACATCAGCAGCTCAGATCAGCTGGAATATTAAACTCAAATATTAACACTAATTCATTAAAATGGTGTTTAACCAAATTAAAATAAATTATTGTACTTGAAAAGTTTTGTTGGTATATTGCTAAATATAATATAAAATGTTAACACTTAAATGGATATTTTATATATTATTAATAATCTTATCTTTTTGTCTCTTTAGGTTTATGGATAAACATTACACTGGATCAAGGAGCGCTGCCTCCACATTCTCCTCCACAAACACATTATTATATTATATCAAACTGATAGAATCAGGGTTGGGAAATCTAGTTGTAGATTTTTATTGATTGGAATACAAAGAAAACAAACTGTAATAACAAACAAACAAACAAACAAATATTTTACAAATATTATCAAACATGAATGGAGATTTTATTATTTGGATCATTAGGTTTGAAAATGTGGCGTTTATTCTGATATAATTTCTGCTTAAGTGATTGTAAATCAAATTGAGGAGGTTTATTTTTGGAGAGAAGTAAAACATGATGTGTAAAATTATGAAAGCATCACAACACTCTTCATACATACATAGTAAAGGTTTGTGTGCTCATCTAAAAAAAAAAAACACATTAATAGTATGATTCTTCTGCTAATTTATGTGCATTCTCATATTATTATACTCACTTCTTGGTTCTGGCAATAGGATAATATAAACCTTGAGATAAAGAGATTTATTAACCAGTTGAAAGTTTTCTTTACTGTTTATATTGATTCAGCCGTTCTTTGGTTCTTTGGTTGTATTTGATCATGGGGGACAATGCTGCAAATGAATCAGAAACATCCCAAAATATTCTCTGCTCATTAGACTCCTGAACAGTGGTGGGCTCAGGGCTGAAAAAGCGCACGAAAGTGCCCTCTAGATGGGGAATACGAGAGGAAGTGCCTAATTATTTGGTGTCCTCGAGGGTGCCCCTTCATATAATAAATAATGATGATGTGCCCTCTAGCGCAAGAAAATTTGATAATGTGCCTTAATGAGTGCCCTTCTAGTGCCCTTCTTCCTGTTTGGTGCCTCCCTGGTTGAAAAAGTGTTGCTAAAGTGCCCTCTAGATGGTGAAAATGAGACAAAGTGCCTTATTGGCTGCCCTTAACACATGAAAAAAAAGTATTGATTGCCCCCTAGGGTGCCCCTTCATACAATAAATTATGATGAGGTGCCCTCTAGAGATTCTATATTACGGTATCACCCAACTGTGAAAAATGTTATGTGAGATGTTTGCCCTCATTTAGCTCTCAAAGTGCACAAAGTAGATGCATTTTACTTAAAAATGTACAAATTTTCTTTGCCCCCGGACCCCCCTAGATGGTTCGGTTCGATGGTTTTAATTGTCAGTACCATATCATTAATTACTTTGATCTGGATCTCCTTTTAACTTAATGCTAATATTTCATCATACATGATGCTTCATAGCTTTTTGCACGCTGGTGGGGCCCCATGTTGTGCAGAATGTTCCTTTTTATTTTTTCGCCCCTGCCCTTC
Organism: Centropristis striata; assembly: GCF_030273125.1. NCBI lineage: Eukaryota > Metazoa > Chordata > Actinopteri > Perciformes > Serranidae > Centropristis > Centropristis striata. Next base: position 30,136,129 of record NC_081530.1, read on the forward strand.
TAACAGTCTGAGTCCGCCACTGCTCCTGAAACTTCCCGTAGCTGTCAGTGTGAATGTCTGTGTGTTTCTTCTGGTGATAAACTGGACTCCACCTCTCCCAGTGTGTGCTCTCAGCACCACCAACCGCTGAGGAAATGGATGGATCTTTGCATTACTGTGGCAAATAATATATCACAACATGGAATTACATATACAATGTGTATGCAAACATACACAAAATATCAGCAGCAGACAGCACTTTTATTTTCCAGTTGTGTAAATAGTTTGTGTGTATATATTTCTTCTTTAAACTGGTTTGATTTTAAGATTCTGTTTGGTTCAAGTCAGGCCAAAGGAAAAGATAATTTATGTTGTTGAGGTTTTTCTGAATGAATCATCAGAAGCTTATGTTGCTGTTTTTCATTGTTTTGATGCGTTTTGAAATATTTTATTTTGAGCTGAGATTCTAAAATGGTTGCAGGTTGTTCAAAGCTTCTCAATACAGTTATAGAAATATTTTGAATATTTAATGAGTATTTTGGGACAAGGGACATTTAATCACTTATATCGATATGTTAACTGAAGAAATTTAGAGCCAAGCTCTTCTTGTGTTGGGTGAAGTAGATGAATGTTAAATGAAGCTTCTGTGCTATTTCATTTCTTTTGTACTTTTGCTTTTCAATAAAGTTCCCAATATAACTAATGTCCTTGTCTTTGTGATTACACATACATGCTTAAACATCTGATACTGTAACTATAATTATATGAGTACTGCTTGAGTTTGTACTACTGTTACTGTGGCTCTGACCTGTCCATTTTAAACTACAGAGCAGGAAGAACAAAATTATTTGGGAAAACCTGTGATTCTTTAGACAGCTGAGGAGGGAATTGGTATTTTAAATGACAGTAAAACATTACTGATGTTTTTGTTTGACACGTTTTTCTTTCTCTCATCCTTGGTAAGAGACCCAGAAAGAATGATTTTCTCTTTAAGTATTTTGATTTCAGACTTTGAGTTTTGAGTTGAGGCTTTTAATCAGATTGCAAAAAAAACGTGTCAGATTTTGACTTGTTTTCAAAATGTGACTTTTTATTAAATGCTGAAGTTAATTAATTTAATTCCTAATTCAAGCTTCTTTTTATGGCTCCTATTTATTAGTTTGAATCCAGCTCAGAGCCTTTTCCCCTTTAACTCTGTATCCCTCTCACTATCAAATAAAGCTGAAAAATGGCCAAAATAGTGTTTGGGTTATTGAGAACATTACTGTTTAGAGTGTCACAGCCTCCATTTAACTACAACTTGTAATGACCAGAGTTTATATTATGAGTATTGTGCTCCTGAAATAGACAACAGTTAAGATTTATTTATTTGTTGTTTGTTGGAGGTTCACAGTTTGTTTGTTTTCCTGGATTCAGCTTTGTTAAAGGTATTTTTAGGTTTCATGGAGCAGTGAGGCTCTTTATTGACACTTAATACATTCATATTTGATTCTAATTTATTCTATTGTTCTTACTTTGATAAATACATATAACCAGAGTCATGGATCATCATGATGTTTTGTCAAACTGACACCAACAGAGAGTCAGGTGACTCCTCAGGTGGTTTCCCGAGCAGTTCAAAGGCAGATATATTATTGGTCCACAGGGGGCGCTGTCACACTGCTGACTTCTCTGGAAAGGTAAATAAGTAGTGATCAACTCAGGTATTGATCAGCAGAGAGCAGAAAGAGGTTTGGTCAGCCAGATCTATAATAATAATAATAATAATATAAATACTATGATCTCAATATTAACCAGAAGGTCATTATCAACCCATTCAAGCTGAAACAAAGTGATTTTGTCTAGTTAAAAGGCTGCAGTTTCCCTCTGACTACACCACAAAACCGACAGTTTAAAGTAAAATAAATGCGTCAGCATCTGTGCGCCTCCAACACTAGCTCTCCCAGAAAGTTACTTTTTACGCCGTTTTTACCCTCCTTTATTAACACTTTTAAATGGTTTTGACACTTTTTTTTTTTTTTTTACATAATATGGGCACAGTCGCTTTGGACATGGTGTTTTAACTTCTTTTTGTAACAACACGGTTCAGCTCCCAGCTGTCTATGTTTGACAGCCTTACAACTAGAAACTCAGCGTCTCAAAAACATGGCTGTGTGTGAGAAATGTAATGTAGGAAACTCATGTTTGGCTAAAGGATCAGATCAAGGAAAAGTTAACCGATGATCTTATATCGGTTGCCTTATTAACCCAGTCCAAGCACATATCCCATATGCAGGCCTCCCTCCTATCGTCGTCCTCCTACAACTTGTGATTGTGCCGCCACTCTTCCCCGGTTGACTTCAATCACTTCCAGAGCTCCTAAACAGATGGAAGTTGTGTGGAAACTGGAGCAGAAGTAATTCAATTTGTCCTGGGTGAAAGTCCTGGTTTTCATTTGACCAAACCACCTTCGGAGTAACTTTTTGTGCTTTATGCTTTGTTTCCTTTACTTCCTCCTTCGTTCTCTTACTCCGTGACATCACTTCTGCTTCATAATTACAAAGGCCAGTAGAGGGCGCCGCTAAACAACAACACTGATAACGACCTACTGGCCTGCCAGCAGGTGGAGCAGCCCCTACTTTTCCATACTTATGGGCTAACAAACTTAACAAATCTTCTGCTAACATTGGAATTGTAACAATATTAACACCAACATTGATGCGTTTCATCATAGTACACTTACATGATTTAATTTACAGCTCAAAAAACATTTTTAAGTATAAATTACCACTTAAAGTAGAGCCACACAGAGCTGCTAACAGCTGTACACTCTTGTTCTAAACCATTGACACATTTTTCCTGTGTTTTCTCACATTATCCTCTCCAGGAGCTGCCTCCCCGTCTCCTCCCTGCTCCTCAGCTCTGTCTGATTAACTCATTAGGAGTATAAAAAGAGCTGAAGAGAGCTGCTGCCTTCCTTATCAGAGCCTGTGGGCCTGCAGCGTGTTTTCTCTTGCAACATTACATGTAGTGTGTGGTCAGACGGCCTTTTTATCTCTTTATATTGAACTGAATTCCTTATGTTTGCATATAGCCTTTGCAGTTTCCTGTGATTCTTTTCCCCCAGTTTTACTTCTACTGTTACTGTTTCTCCTCATCCCCAATTTTATTAACTATAAACTGAAGAAGAAAGACAACCGACAGCTTAAGTTTTATTACAATTTCATTGTTTTTGATTTATTGAATTTATTGTAAAGGGAAATCCAGGACCAACATTTAGTTTTACATGTATTTTTTTTACATGAACAAACCTATTCTCCAAAGTGCACCACTCAACTAGAACATCAAACATGTACGATTGTGCCACAGGGATGAAATGAAGACTGTAAAAGACACAAAATCACAGGTACCTCGCTGCACTTACATGTTGGTCGGGGTTTAAAAAAACAAACAAAACATCCCAGGGTAAAATGAGACTACAGAGACCAGCATTGGCTGAAAAAAACAACATATTTCATGGTAATGATACTAAAGCACGTGACGTGTTATCTTATGCGTGTGCTTGAGTTGCTAAAACACGCCTTCATTATTACATTTCTCGAAGGAATTGTAAACTAAACAGTGACAGTTTTTAGACATACTGTACACTATGTGCTTTATCTATTTCAATGAAGAGGCTAAACTTAGCAAAACAAGAATATGCACATTTTATTTAGTCGTGGGAAAGTGTCAATTAAGTTACATATAAATATGGGGAACTTACTTTGTACTTCATGGCAGACAGACAATATTGAGCTGGAAGTTTTTAAAGCTGGAGTGCGGGACTTTTACATGTAAATGAATGCCTGTTATGATTGCTGAATAAGCCGATCACTAACAGGTAAAGCTTTGTATTTTTCAGTATACCAGAACTTACTTACTGCATTTGAATCAGTTGGTATTTGTCAAATACTTGTGCAGCATCTGATAGAAAATTGCCTGAGCACAGAGAGGCAGCGAGCTCACCTGCAGGCGTACTTTATCAGACAGAGTTTGTGTAATTACTGTCTCAGAAGGGAGAGACAAAAAGTTCTGCACTACAGGTTTAACATGTATTTGTTTGTACTGAACTGAAAAGTTGTAAAAACCCTGGAGGACAATCTGCATCTTTATTTAACTTTGAGAGATTGGGGGCGGTTGTCGTCACACGTGCTGTGTGTTCACGTTTTGTGAAGGTGCGTTCAGGTGAGGGTAAGAAAGAGTGGAAACAACGGAACGGAGAGAGAGATACAGAGTTACTTTGCAGGCGTATACTGAATCAAACGGAGGGCTTCATCATTGTCCAACACTCCCTGGATAAACTCGCCTTCTGCCACTCGTTCTGGAGGGAGAAGAGAAAGAAGAAAAATTATAAAATGTAAGACTTTTAGAAAAGTACCAAGGTAGAAAAAGACTGGAGAACACTGATTGGAAGAAGAACTGGTCCTAAGCACCCAATTATTTTATTTTCATTCATTTAAGCTGAGAAAACAAAGCTTTTTCAGGAAGAAATTAAAACATCAGTGATTGACAAACAATCCAGTCTCCAGCATAAATGTTGACATTGTACATTTCTGCAACCCACAAAAATGCTGAATCTCTTTTTGATACATTAAATCTGAACATTTTTAACCAATAAAAAATGATTCTGAGTTTCTCTCTTTGTGGTTATAAAGCTTTGGGGGACAAACAAAACTAACCATTGACTGTATAAAATTTAGAGTATCATATTGTGTCCGTGATTTCACCCTTTGGTTTCTAAAGAGCCAAAATGAAGCATTATAATTTATATAAGTTATTTCAAAATTCACCCCCCTCATATTTGTCTTGGTTGGGGAAATTAGCTATAGAGACCAAAACCACTTTTTGAACCAGGCTGTAAACGTTAATTTATACGTTAACGTTGGGCATTTTAATATGGGAGTCAATGTGCATTGACTCGCTTACAGAGCCAGCCAAGGAATTACAGACTTCACTTTTCAGGCCTGGAGCTTACTGCTTGGAAACAAAGTAGAACTACTTGGTTATGTTTAGGCACTAAAACTACTTGGTTAAGGTAAGGAAAAAATCCATGTAACTACTTGATGAAGTTTCAATAATGATTTGAAAAACACTATTGGACGCATTGGCTGAGGTTACGTAGAGCATGACATATTTACATAGAGAAGTTAATTTTAGGGTTGTTGTTGTTAAACTTAAGGAAAGTAACTTTGAGTATTAAAGTAGAAGTAAGTAAAATTGAATTTAGGTTTCAAACAAGACACAAACAAAACCCGAACACCAGTTTTCTGGGTGTAAATGTGTCGTCTGTTGAACCATCCAACCATCCCGACCTCCTGACTGTGGTGCTGGTCATACACTGCTGTCAATAGCACATGCCAAAGCTAAAGGGACCCGAAACCTATCAACCAATTTGTGGTTTGCAGTAATATACTATTTTTATTTTTAGTGACTGGACAGATTGTATTTGTTTGTCTCCGTTCACACTGTTGTGTCTCACCATTGTCGCCCTTGTCAAAGAACTTCCAGAGTTTATCTGCCCTCTTCTCAGCTGTGTTTTCATCTTCAGCCAGAATAGACAACTCATCCTTAGGAATCAGCTTGAAAATTGCCTGTTGTGGGAAAAAAATGGAAGACACATACGAGTCATTAATGAAGCATTCAATTTTAAATACTGACCATTTTTCCAATTCATTTTATTTTTATACACCCTAAATCCTCTTTGAAGCTCAACCATTTTTGACAAAAATGGCAACAAACTGCTGTGGTGCCAGAGATGAACCAACAAGCGCTTTGGTTATATGATCTCTAGTCTTAGTGAGTAAAGATTAGTTGTCACTTTTATACCTTTTTAACGCTGAATTATATTGATTTGTTAGAACACAAATTGGATGAATATTAATGTGAATGATTTCACATTTCAACCAAGAAAAAAAACTATGTCAGATTGGCAGCAGTGTAAAAAGTGAAAGTGAGAAGTGAAAAGAAACTACTAGCTCCCATTTCACTGCAATTACAGGTCTTAACGGAAATATTACTGAAAAATGACCAGGTTGGAAAAATGTCTCATTTAGATGTACTGCCAAAGAATTTAGCATTAGAAGTTAGAACTTATTAAACAATATTTTTTCATCATATTTTACCGTGAACCCCACATCATCTTCTCTGGTTGTTTTTGCAAAAGAAAAATAAAGAAATACATATAAAAAAAGATGAAAAAACAGTGTTATGTACAGCCATTTTCTGTCTAAAAAAATTCAGGGAAGAACATTATTTGAAGTTGAAATGTTTGCTAAAGTTTTAAGATGAAACATACAGATATTTGAGGTAATAAATTGTATAATTTAGTGTCTTAAGTATTGTCGCATTTTATCTAAAAGCCATCAAAAGTTGCAGCCCAAAAAAGTCCCAAATCATCCTGTATGCAGACAATACTGTTGTTTATACTTGTATTTGTTTCTGCTAATGCACATTGTTGAAACAAGTGGTTTCCATAGTTTACACAAAATGTGATAAGTTTATTACCGAGTCCTTACATGGGTTACCTTTTATTAATTTCATAATTAACTGTTACATTTCTATTGATCCCAAAATGTTCTGTTATTTATTTTTAGTTAGTATATATATATATATATGTGTATATATATATATATATATATGTATATATATATATATATATATATATATATATATATATATATATATATATATATATATTTGTCCTTCTTCCTCACTCCAAAAGCTCTCTGTAGGCTTAGCCCTTGATTAATCCTAAACTGTTTATCAGCATCAATCAATCAATCAAGTCTAATCTCATGTTTAAAAAAAACGTGGCCTTGCCATGAGAGGCTGCAGGTAAATTTGGTGACACGTAAATTGGAGCTATTATTAAGTGAGTGGGTGCTAATGGAGATGTGATGAGAAGTGGAAAAAATAGAAACTGAACACTTGAAAAGAGATGCACATCCAAATTAAGAAACATTATTTTTTTCAGATGATCACATGGCGGTGATCCGAACATGTGTCGATAAGTTTTTCTTCACTTTTAAGCAAATTACCTTCCCTTTATTGACTTTTACTATCTTCCACCCATCATTTAACGAGAAACACAACCCAACAAATTAAGTTAAACCACTGTTGAGGTTGGCAAACAAAGACCTTTGTTTATAAGCCTCTAACAGACACAGTACGGGGTAGACTTATATCAACTAAACGTTTTTTATAATTTAATCAAAGCACTCAACTGTTCCTTCTGGCGTCTACATCTGGGGAAAAAAAGTTGTTTGCAAGGCTATTGTCTCACTTCCCTCTCTGAAACTCACCGAACAGATTTCCTTGACCTCCGACTTGGTGATGTATCCGTTCTTGTCCACATCGAACAGCGAGAAGGCCCACTCCAGTTTCCTGGTGGTCTTCCCTGTTGACGTCATGTGCAGAGCGACGATGTACTCCTTGAAGTCCAGCGTGCCGTCGTCGTTCGTGTCGAAGGATCGGAAGACGTGCTGGGAGTATGTTTGGGCGTCGCTCTCTGGGAAGAACTTGCTGTAGATGCTCTGAAACTCCTCTTTCGTGATGCGCCCCGTTGGACACTGCCTCTTGAAGTTCTCGTACCACTGGACAATCTCAGTCTCTGAGAACTTGGTGTTGAGTTTCAGGTCCTCCAGGATCTCCTTGGACACAGCGCCGCTCTTGGAGTTACCCATTGTTGATGGTGTTGGTGATGTTTTCGAGATATGAATTTATGGCCCTTGAGCTCTTGTAGGGCAGTTGACACACAGCTTCAACCTAGGGAGTTGCCTCCTCTACTCTGTCAAAGTAGTAAACAGAAGACTATTCCTGAGGTATGGCTGCAGTATCCTTCTTGATCCTGGTCGTGGTCACAGAGGCATATGCTGTGGAAAGAGCAGGAGTTGCTTGGTAAGCTGATTAAGCCAATCAACCATTAGTAATACCAGCGAGAGGTGTCACGGACAGGGTTTAACCCAGGTCAAGGCTGAAGTCCCTGTTTATTGGTGCTGCAGACAGTTTTCTTTTCTGTCTATGAGCCATTAAATGATTTTACCTGATGCAGTTTAACATGAAAATAATCAGTAATAAGTAAATGCCAATGCACTGATAATCCAGCACTGAAGACTCAAGCAACTATGACCCAGGAGGTTCAGAAAGGTTCACCAAAAAATATAGACCCTCGAAACTTTTTTAACAGGTTTGTGACTTTCTTTACAGACCTCTCACCCAGAATCAACTCATTTGCTGTAGATTTGTAGCTTTAATGTCAGGAAGGTAAAATGTGTTGCAAGGCTTTGATTGTAACCACTAGACAACAACTTTCCAGGTTGAATCGCTTCTGTAGGTGACAATAAGTGTCCTGTACTTGACTCTGGGTCTTCAAACGTTTCGTGTCAGCTTCCAGACCAATGAATACAGATGGATAACTCAAGATATTTTGTGTGTCACTACCAAAACCAGTGCAAAGCCACTTTAAAAAAGCAGGCAGTGTCCTGCTTTGTTATCCCCACTGACACAAAAGTGACAACACTACACTTACATTATGAATAAACTTATTAACGTATTACACACTAAACACAATCATAGCACAATTGCACATAAGGCCTATCAGGAAAAAATAAGATAAAATAATCTAATCTCCTGGAGAGTGAAGTGAGACTGTAACATGGTGACAGAATCAATTCACACCAGTCCAATATAAGTAATTTTACATGGCAAGTTACAACTCTGAAGAAATTAGAAAAATAATAATAAACTCAGTTTCCCGTGATAAACAATCTTAATTGCATCTTTACCTCAAAATCTCAGTTTTGATTTGCTTTCCTTAATCATGTTTCTTTGTTGTTGTTGTTGTTGTTGTTTTTGTTGTTGTTGTTGTTTTGCAGGGAATATCAATAAAAGTGCAGTTGAGTTGTGTCTGTAAGATATCTCACAACTTTTTTTTAATTTTCCAAAATTGGTTTATCCATTTTAAGAATTGCTTTTATCTAGTTTTCTGCAGATAAACTCTTCCAGTGTTGATGAAGTTCACCCTTTAAATAAAAAAACTTTAAAGTAAATCTAACCCTAATGTTCCACATGGTACATTGCTGTGGATGGAGAACAAACAAATGTACAACAACAACAACAACAACATAGCGTAGCCTGATTAACATAGGCTACTTTTTAAACAGTTTTTTAAGTTCCATCTTATCTTCTCATGCTTTATATCATAACAATGTGTTTTTCCTCAAAGAGAATAATAATTAAACCTAGTTTAAGATAAATACTACCAGTACCAATAGTCCAAGAAAGTCAAGAGGCCCATTCATAGTGTCTGAATCATGGTGATGGTGATGTTTCCTACCTGTGTGAGCAGCTGAGGAGTCCAGGACAAACAGTGACGATCTGTCTGCGAGCAGCCGAGGAAATCAGCCTTCTCTCGTTCAGTTAAGTCAATTAAACTGGATCACCCTGAGGCGGAGCCACCACGGCACCCATGTGAACCCCTGAGCTTATAGAGCTTCTCCTTTTTTTCCTTTTTTCTTCATGTAGTGGCCAAGTTGCTCTTATCTGGAAGGTGTTTTTCACAAACAGGCTGCAGGACAAAAAATAGACAGAAACAAAAAAAAAGGCACATGGCAGATGACTAATGGTGGAAAACTCAAATATTTCACTGAAGTCAAGAAGCAGCACCACAGTGTAGAAAGTCTGGCATTTAAGACTTTATGCCAGTAAAAGTATAAGTATATGCATCAAAATACACTAATAGCACCAAAAGAAAAAGTACTCATTGTGAGAATGTTCCATTAAGTACATTTACTCAAGTACTTAAGTACAATTTTTGGGTACTTGTACTTTACTTGAGTATTTCCATTTAAAGTAACATTATACTTCTACTCCACTACATTTCGAGGCAAATATTGTACTTTTTACTCTAATTCTATTTATAGCTTTATAACTTTATTTATAATAATTATGTGTGCAATCCGCAATTTCTATATGAATCATGTGCAATTTTTCAATTTGTTACACTGTTGTTACATACATACATACATACATATATTTGTACCTATGTATCCATATTTCTATTTGATTCTATTATACATATCTCTTTTCTATTTTACTCCAAATTATTCTACATTTTATATTTCTATTTGTCCATATCTTTATTTACTGGTAAGACTGGCATTTGTATTTATATTGTTGTAAATTTAATGTAGAGTGCATTTAACTTTTTACCTGTATTTGTTTAGTTAAGTACTTCTTTTTCTCTTCTTATTCAGCTAAAACTGTAACAAAAAGCAATTTCCCCCCTGGGAGCGATAAAGTATTTCTAGTTCTGATTCTGATTCTGATTTATTTTGTGCTACATTTAGCTGACAGCTTTAATTACTTTTCAGGTCAATTTTACATTTAAGAAAAGTGATTCAACCTTATTGACAATACTTTGTATTTATGACTTTTTCTTAGAAATGTGTTTATTAATTTTCAAGAGGAAAATAAAAAAAGGAGAGGGAGAGAGAAAGAAAGAAAAAAAGAAAGAGAAAATCACATACAGAACACAACACATCTTGGATTACAACAATATTCCATGGTGTATTTATGACTTTTAATGTCCCATGATGGTCAAAGAGTTGTTGTTTTTTTGTTTTGTTTTTACGCCTTTTCGTGAATAAAACTTCAGAATAAACATTTTTTTGCTTCCTGTTATTATACATATTTGTACATATCTCTATTTATCTCAAATGTCTGTCTATATCTCCATATTTCTATTAATTTAAGACCTGTTGCATTTGTGTTTATTTTATTTAATATATTAATATACTTTTCTTTTTTCTTTTTTTACCCTTTTATTTGTCTTTTTTATCTCTAACTCTGTGTTGGATTGAGCTTTTATTACTGTTGTATTCTATTTTATTTTATTGTTTTACTGTTTTTAGTATTTTATTGTTTTTATTGTTTTTATTTATACCTATTTGTGTATGATTTATTCTATTTTAATAACTGTACAGCACTTTGGTCAACTGAGGTTGTTTTTAAATGTGCTCTATAAATAAACTTTCACTTGACTTTGACTTGACTTGTTGCTGTATGTTCAGTGTCTGTATTTTATTTACAGACTTACTTATCTCTGTTTCTATTTCTTATAAAGCACCAACTGTAACAAAAGCAGTTTCCCGCCGGAGATCAATAAAGTATTTCTGATTCTGAATGGTTATATTGATATTTCAATTGACAGTACTGCCAGTATTGTCAGTTTACTCTCTATAGTCATGCTGAGACTTATGATGAGAGTAAAGATGGAGGTTCAACCCTGGTTAAAACTCTTCAGAGTTCGTTGACCGGCCTGCAGCTTCACTCTCATCTCAGGCTGCAGCTGGACCTGCAGGTTTTTATCCGCAGCAAAAATAAACCTGATCAAGTGAAGTGACAAAGTAAAAGTGAGTCCTTCTCCAAAAAACACGCAGGCAAAGACTTAACAGTTTAAATCCAGTGACTGGTAGCGATTGGCTCTGTGATTGAAAATGTGCTTAACAGAGTGTTGACTGATCCTCCATCTGCTCCGCTGTGAACTGGTCTGCATCGAAAACATCCACTTCCACCACAGTCCACCTGCTGCATGCATGGCTGGTTCCTCGATAGACTCCATGCACGGTTAGAAAGGAAAGCTGCAGGAATTAACTCTGACTTTAACTTACTTCTGCAGGACTCTGAGGTCACGACCGGCTGTAATGTATCTCATAGTCGCAAAGTGGATTTAATGCTAATTCATTACTGAGATAAAACGATACTCACATGCATCCTTCTGCTGCAGCACTGCAAGGAAACACTGCACAGAGTTAATATTGCACTAAAACATTATAACTTAATTAATTTAACTTAATTTCTCATATGAGTTATATTTTAACCCTCTGAAGCCCATTAATCTGTCTGTTTTCTATAAAAATAAACATAAAAAAAGCAACAAAAACCTTGTTTAGAAACTGTAAAAGTAGATTTATTGTTGGTGGTAAAACTTTCATTGAATGTCAAATGCTTCTGTTAGAAAAAAGCAACCAAAAAACAGCTTAAAATTGTGATTTATCTTCAAAAAAGTCTCTTTACATTGCGCTGAGACGAATTGGCACGTGTTATGTGCAGGACTTGTATATTGCAGTAAAAAAGCGAGGCCACAGTGAGCAAAAAAACACCTTAAAAGTGCTTGGGGTTCAGGGGGTTAAGATATAAATGTGAATGCATTTCATCAAGACTACATTAACTGCTTTAAAATGTCCATTGGTCCTACTGCAGCAGCTCAGTTTTGACACTAATTAGTTTTCACTCGTTAAAATTGCAAGATAGGGCATTTGTGCAGAATTCATGAGGTGTCAGAATAATTGTCAAGGCAAAAGCAGGTTAATGCACAATTTGTTGTTTTGGACTACTGTATGTGAATATTTCTGAACACTGTGGTCCCTGAACAGTGTGTGAGCTGCATAAATCGGGTCTGACTGGAAAGCTGAGACTCTTGTGGATTCAATGAGCCCAGTTTTCTTCATGTGTGATGATGTGAGTGCGTGAAACTTGAGCTCAGTGTATAAAATGAGCTGCTGTGACTTCTAGGATAATCACAGCCTCATGAAACTTTACAACCACAAACTAGAGACCTAGAGCATTCAGAGGCTATATAACTTTCTCATGTATACTGACAATAAGTCAGTTTCTCAGCAGTTTACAGAATGAAAGTGCTCGCCATTCAAATGCCGAAATTCAGAAATCTGCAAAATGCCAAAGGGTTTTGAAACCAAATCACAGCATGAATATTTCTATGTTGTTCTTCAAAGTCTTGTTGTCTTAATGCGGGATTTTGGAGGAAATTTTGACCATTTTTATCAATTCTAGAGTAGCCAGAAATGGTCGAATTTTGCACCAAATCTTTGCAACAAATGTTATCACCCCAAGAATTTCTTAAGACTTTGGAAAATCTTGTGGCATCTAGTGTTGTATCTACTTTTTTAATCTTTACTTTTTCCTATCCCTGAATATCCTCTGTCTCCCACCACTCTAAAAAAGCATTCAAGATGTTAAGAGGTTAAAATGTTCCTTCCATAAATGCATTAATCTTAATATTCCAATAATATACAGAATATATAAGACTCTAAGGCTGTCGATTTTGCATGAAATGTAAAACTTTGTGTCTTTACTTGTATTTTGATGCTTTTGAACTTTTGCTTGTGTAACCCTCTGTCTCTTCTTCTACTACTTGAGTAAAAGAACCTCAAAACTTGTTTCCCGACTGCTGGTTTCAGGTATGTTTTGTATATTTACCGCGTTGTTACCTCCAGTGAGCTAACATGAGGTAAAGTGACGGCTGAACTCTGGATGGCCGCTCAGGAAACTGACTCCCATTAGATAATAATATCACCGACACCAGAGACAACAACAACAAACTGTATGTGAATTCAACCCTCTTAAGATGACATAACGGGCTGCAGACACCCTCCACACCCACTGATTCTCTGCTGCTTTATCTCAGGACAGGTATAGCGCAGCATGTACAGTAATCTCTGCTTGGCAAACCTCTGATCTCTCTGCTGTATTAAATAAAACAACTTAATTCCTTTGCTGACATGCCGAGGCTGAACTTCAGCACCCTGCCTCCCTCTTGGCATCGCCGCCGCGGCTCCACAGGTGATTTGGATTTCGCCATCTGCCCGCTGAGGCTTTGCAGAGCTCGGCCAGAGGACAAGCAAAACCAAAGTCACCTTCTGAGGGAAACGGCTTCTTAAAGAGAGGGTGTGTAGCTTTCAAGAAAAAACCACAAACAAAAGAAATATCACAAATAAAATGCACTCTTTCTGCTGCCTTGCTCGGTCCAGTACGACCACTGACTCATTTCTTCCGTATTTGTGCATTTCTTCTGGTGAAACACAGCAGCACCACTGGAAATCTTAGCAGCAGTGTAGCGAATACTTCAAGTGCTCCATGACCATCTGACACGAGGACGACTTATTAAGGACGGCGTAACTGTTTGAGGTGAAATAATCCCTCTTTTGCCTCAAGAGGTACATTCTTACGACCTCCTCCGACATCAACATGTTTGCTGTTGTGAGAATTTTTTGACTCTGAGCTGCGCTGCCCTCTAGTGGAGATATTGCTGAATACCCATGCCAACGTAAAATGGTAAATGGTCCTGCACTTATATAGCACTTTTCTAGTCACTTTGCGACCACTCAAAGCGCTTAACACTACAGACTGCGCTTATTCACCCACACATTCATACTGGTGGCAGAGGCTACCCTAAACGGTGCCACCTGCCACCATTGGGAATTCATTCACACACCGATGAACACAGCATCGGGAGCAATTTGGGGTTCAGTATCTTGCTCAAGGATACTTCGACATGTAGGCTGCGACGTCCAGGGATCGAACCACCAACCCTTCGGTTAGGGGCCAACCAACTCTACCAACTCTACCAACTGAGCCACAGCCGCCCCAGTAAAAGACGCATGGATGTATGTGGCAAGTTATGGTTACATTGTTTCAAATGGACGTAACTATTTTCATACATAAATGGAGCATAAATGAAGCTTATTGTTAGTTAGCTTTAGTTATCAAACTTTAGATGGAATTCGCTGCTGTCGAACTTTATCGAAACAGTCATGTCACTGGTTTTGTCAGAAAAGTAAAATGTTGTGGTCCCAAAAATGTTGTGGTCCATTTTCATGTAACTGACTCAAGAGTTTACTAAAGGAAAAAAAAAGGAAAAATGTTTGCTGCCATCCTGTAGTTGCTACTTGTGACCACAGTGGGCGCTGTTTGGCAAAACTTTCATCGTGTTGCTTTATACCAGTCACCCCCAATTTTATTTTGTAAATGAAAATACTTTCACTTTACATTTACCTGCCAATCCTTTTACAAACTTTTCCACGTTTTGCATGATTTATAGGCAGCAGCCACACCTGTTGATGATGGGACCCATCCATATAATCCCTGTATTCTCATTAACGGGTTCATAAGGCATCTCACAGAATATGAGCGTTCTATTTAACATTGCAAAATAGTCGTACGATCGCTGTTTTAAACACGTTGTTAACATGATGACACAGAACTACTCGGCTAGCTTTAGGCAACAAAAGTAAGTGGTTATGTTTCAGGAACTACTGGACTCATGTAGTTGATGTAGGCAATTTATTTTGGGAAATTCAAAAGATTTCTGTATGCTCACAATAACATGGGTTTTCCAAAGAATCCTAGTGCATCATTTCTTTCTTGCAGAACAGCTTCAACCTTGATGACTTCCATAAATCCTGATGAACATGGAGACCTTCTGAAAATAATTTGAGTAAAGTTATTTTCTTTTTTAAGACCTTTTCCCCTAATTTCAACTGAACAATCCTCCTGAAAATGTGAACCTTTTTTTACCACACTCATCATTAATAAACACACTTTCTTACGTGCTAGTTGGATCAGTTGCACAATTTGTATTTTCAGTATATTGGGATATCTACAAATATTTACAAAGACTACAGATATAAATGAGCTCAGCCATAGTTTTCTTTCTGTTTTACTGTCACAAAACTGTGGTGCAGCCTGTTTAGATGCTCTGCAACTTCTACACAACTTCTTCACTCCACCCCTTGAAGTTTGAGTCAATCAGTCAGTTTATTTCTGTCCCAAAAGACAACAACTTTTTTCTCAAAATGCAGGCTGACTCATTTAACCCTGTTGTTTTTGAGCTGAGGTGTAAGAAGTTTGGGAGATCCTCACTGTGTCGATAAACGGCTGTTTATCAAGCAGATCTTTCTCCTTTTAGATCAGGGATTTTCCCTCCAGGCTCCAAATACTAAAGAGTCTGGATTTATTGGATTAAGCAGTTTTTGTCCCTTGGCTCTTAAGGCAAACTCTTACCTGTCACAATCTGCCCTCTGACCCCCCACCCTGTTTAGATTTATTTCTAGGAAAGAGAATCCCTTAATTGAGAGGAGATGGGGATTAAAAAGGAGCCGGAGGAGGAGATGGAGCAGGAGCGGTGCGGGCTGGAGGTAAGGAGGATTTGGCAGCGGTGCAAAGCAGACAGAGACTCCGTGCAGGGAATGGAAAATCGGTGGTGACCAGAACGGCTCTGATCAGTATTATCAAAGCTCTTTGGCCCGACCTTGACAATTCTTTTTCCCAGAATAGGAACGTTTAATCTAGACACCTTAATGGGCATCATGGCTTCCACTGTGGCTACTAGCAGCGGGAGCAGAGGGAGGTCAGACTGCCACGAGATCGGAGGGAATAAAAAAGGATTTCTGAGCCAATAAACAGAGTCACATGAGCAGCATCTCTGCGTAAACAGCCGTCCATGCTTCAGAAATAACAGAAGTAAACAAAATGTAGACAAAGTGAGTCTTCTTTCTCAAATACTGAGATGTTGGAGCAGTTCCCAAATGTCATTTCAAACTTGAAAACTTTCATTAAACCTGCATTAATTGGGGTTATTTTGGGCCAGTTGGGGGAATAAAAGTAACAAACACAACATTGGCATATTGGGCCCAGGTGGCAACCTCTACATTCTACTGAAAATTCCAGCAGGAGGCACTGACGGCAGCTGCAAAAACATTTTGTTCTATTCATTTGAATGAGAAAACTTTTCACTTGATTTATTACCACAGTTTTTTTAGGACAACACTATGCTCTCAAATGCTAGTAAAAAAAATCTTCTTCAAGACAATTTGATGTTAATAGTGTAAATAATGGCCCCATTTAGAAGAAAATAGAAGATAAAGAGTTGTATGATTTGGGGCGTGGCTACCTTTGATTGACAGGTCACAAACAAGGCGAGCCGTCATCAGGAGAGAAGCAGAACAATGCGAATTCACGGCAACGTGTCAATAAAGTTATATATACAACGTTATATAGATATAAAAAAGGACATTTAGAGGTTTGGTCTCATAACTTTGACCCTTTCACTGTATTTTCACTTAATGACAGTTTATTTGAACGTTTTGTTCATTAAATGTCTTGTTCAGCGTTTGGTTGGACTTACAGACACTCCAAGGAGTCGCTGCTCAGTTTTCTGAGGTAAGTAACGTAGTTTTAGTTTTTTGCTAGCCAAAACTAACATCCCAGTTAATGCTCCAGTTAATGCTAACCTGAGTCAGTCAGGTTGAGGTGTAGAGAGGCTGTAGTCAGTGATCAGATCCTTCTCCTCCTCCACAGTCCAGATATGGTCTGCTCCCCGTATCAGAAACAAGATGGTGATGAGTGTAACACTGAACTCGATGCTTCCAACGGGCCACAAACCAATGAGTCCATTATTTATATGCAGTCTATGGTTGGGCCACAATAAACCGATCAGTGCAGGCGGAGGCAGCCTGCAGCTCTGGAGCCTCAAGTGGCTCCTCAGGCGATCTGCGTGTCTGCCCAAAGCAATTTGTATTCTTCAATTGTAAAAATGTGCAGCTTAATACATTTGTTTAGGCAACCAAAATGTGCATCATAGCTTACAAAAGTGTACGCCTGGTGCCTTAACCTGTAAATTTAGCCAATTTCAAGTCTAAAGTCTAAATCTATTTTTGAGTTTCTTTGATTCCAAATCTCCTGAGATATTTCTCAGGATTCTACATTTTATTTGCACCAGTGTTCTTGCTGCATATTGACAAAAAAATAAAAAGCAGGACTAGCAGGATGAAAAACAGCTTCTTTCCCTGGCTGTCAGAACACCCACACAGGATAAATGAATTAAACGGACATGTGCAATACAACTAATGTGTGCAAGACATACTATCTACCTTGTCAATATCTTTGTAGAATTTTCAGTGGTCATTTATTTATTTTTATATCTATTTATTACATGACACGTCCTTGTCCTTGTTTTAGCTCAGTGTTCTAACATATTTTTAAATGTTTTCGTCATGTTTGTTTTGTGTTATGATTGTTTTAACTATGCACCTTATGCAGTGGCACTATTCATTTCGTTGTATAGTTGACTATATAATGACAAAGACTATTTGAAAATCATATTAAAAAATGCTCATTAAAACCTATTAGTAAGGCTAGGCTAATTTAGACTTAGTAGGCAGATTTTATTTTCAATACTCAAATTAAGGTTTGCGGCTTTGACAGTTTTTCTCTTTTATTGGCTCTATTGTTAGTAAAGGTAGCTGACTCCTGGTCTAAAGTGCATGGTGCAGGTACATTTAGGCTGTGTCCAACTTGACTTTAACATCGAGTTTAATGGTGCATAATCTGATTGCAAAGTAGCAAACACAACACTGGCATATTACATATTGTAATAGATGAATGCACGGTCTAAAGAGTATGGTGTAGAGGCATGTATGGTGTGTCCCACTCCACTTTATCAAGTTAAATGTTGCATAATCTAATCACAAAGTAGCAAACACAACACTGGCATATTGAGCTGTTTTTAATACATTAATGCACGGTCTAAAGTGTATGGTGCAGGTGCATTGAGGCCTTGTCCAACTTGTCCACTATATCGAGTTAAATGGCCCTTAATCTGATCGCATAGCAGGGTGTAAATTGGTTGTTTTTATTCTCTTAATGAATCATAGGTGTGTTAAACCAGTCAGTGTGTCATCTCCCTTTGAAAGCCACATGTGTTTGCACCTGTTGCTGTTTAAATGGCAGATTCTGCAAACTTCCTGCTGAAGGAACAGAACTTCTTGTGTGCTAAGTAAAAGGAGGTAAGCAGAACGTCTGCAGGAGCATATGAGGTCATGCACGTCTTTTTAAATGCATTTTTCATGCTGATTTTTATATGTGACAGATATTTTATTTAAGTAAAGTAGCAAAACCCTTCTGTGAAAATGCTGAGTCAGGAGAACATGAACATTTAGTGTAAACTTTATGAGTGTAAACTGTGTCAACATCTCTCAGGTTGAGTCTGGGACGCGACATGGATGAGGTGAACGGCCTGACTTCACCTGCTGGTGAAAACATGCGAACTATCCTCATAATCCCATTACTCGTGGGACACGGAGCGTCTGCAGGGTCCGCTGCTCACGCTCAGGTCAGCTGAGGTGGTTCAGGGTGCCGAGGGTCACAGAGGGTCCAGGAACAACACACACAAGAGTCTGCAGGAACATAAATAACCTGAAACACAGACCTGAGTTTAGAGCAACATAAAACAGTTTTCTGTGGTCCAGATTTAATCCACCTGCTGAAGCACATGGTGGAGATTTAACATATGAGGGCAACACAGATAAAGTCCAGGAAAACAGGTCGGACTGAATCTCACATAGATTAGTTTAACGAAGGAACCCAACAGGTGCTGGAGCTCAATAAACAGAGGTAAAGTGGGGTTAAACACGCTTGAAGTGCAACATTTTCATCATAAATAAGCTTCCATGACTCAGCAATATATTTTAACCCTCCTGCTCTGTTTGTTTCTCAAGAACAGCAATAATATATAAGTATAATATAATGCATTATATTGATATTAATAGCTCTATTACTAACTATTTTAACCAATATTTAATGCAATGGTGTTCTTTACCTCTCACAGATCAGGTTCAATGAGGATAATTCACTCGTTTTTCATTAAAAAAATGCATATTAAAAGTTTTTTAATGTACATTGGAAAGACCTACACATAAAATACAATGGTTTTACATAACATTGTTTTTTTATTTTTCTTATTTTACTTTTTTTTTTTTTTTTTTTAAGGAAAAAATACTTTTAACTATTTTTTTATTTTTTTTTATTTTTAAACTTTTAAATGGGTCAATTTGACCTGAAACATAACAGAAGGGTTAAAAGTGGTTGCCAGCCTTTGGATCTTTTATTTTGAGTAGGTAAACAGTTGAACTTTAACCTCTTAAAACTCAGTTTGTTTGACTGATGTTGTCTTGTTTTTGTTTTAGTCTCATGCTAAACAAGCACATCTGCAGAAACTACAGAACATTTCAACTTTCAAATACATGGGTGGAGTTTCAGGCTACTTTTTTTTCATTTTTGAATCCTTTTCATTCTTCCTGACTGAAAAAAATGTTTACCATGACATGTTGGTAGCATTGTTTTCACCCATATAATCTGATAATTCATTTTCCACTTTGACTTACTGGATCAACATTTTGAACACAATAAACACATAATCTGAGTCAAAATTGTGTTTTTTTTACTTTTATGAACACAATAATGCTCAATAAAGAATTGAAAACATTTAGTTCTATATTTCTATACAAAATATATTGGATGTTATCTTCAGTTTTACTGGTTCTATCGTCATTAAACACAAACTGGGCTCATTGAGTTTGAAGCCAGAACTTTAGAGGGAAGCTGACGGCAGGAAACACACTGCTGAAGGTTTTACAGTGAGACGTCGTAAAGACACAAGACGTCCCATTTAATGTATTAAAACTTAAACATATTCTGAAACTTGTAAGATAAAAATCTTTCTATGCAAATCTTTCTTGGGACGTCCAGTGTACGATTAGTGGAGCGACCTGGTGGTTTCAAACACTGAAACAGTTGTTTTGTTCCTTTATCAGAAAGAACAGTATTTTAATTATACATGTTTATTCCGACTAGACATATTCATAAATCCAGCCAAAAACTTGATTAATTCTAGTTGTGACTGTTTTCTAACTTGTTTCAAATCATTGATGTGTTATATTACCTTTTGTTTTTATACATTTTTTAAATTATGATATTGTTATTTATCACCAATTTTGTACATTTGAAATAGTTTCTTTTATGTTTTATTATTACACTTTTTCACTCACATAAAGCTTGAATAAAAGCTGCATATATTTGTGTCCAGATGCCAATTATATGACACATTTACACTTTAAGTCCCATTCTAAAAAAATGGTCTGCTCAAAATCTTCTTAATTTGGTTATATTTTAAAATTTACACAGAATAATCTCTTAATAACATGAATGGGAAGTCTGTATTTTCTCGTTTTTCTTTCTGGATTGTCAAGTTGACTTTTTAAAAATCTAAATTTAAAATGAATTTTGTTTGTTGTGTTCTAAATGTTTATTTATTTCTATTTTTCTGACTATCATCTACAAATAAGAGCTATTGTATGCTGTCTTTGTGTTTATGAATCTAAATGTGTCTCACTTTTCCAGAAACGAGCTGTTTTGCTGTGAGTCGACACCTGTTTGTTGTATAAACACAGTAATGGATCTAATGAGTTGTTTTGGAGATTAACAGTCTGTGACAGTGACTGCAGAGGAACACGGTACAGTAATCCCACGGCGGGTAATCCGGTGTCACCACGGACATGACTGCATCCTCAGGTGAATCAGATCATCTGAGTCGGAGGGAAACTTCCTTCATGGTGGAGAGGAAACTCTGCTCTGAGGTCACTTCCTCCCCTAATAACCTGACTTTTTATGGATGTGAAAAACAACTTTCTTCTAATCCATTCTGAATGAGCACCAAGCATCAAATATACAAGATGATTTATTATTTTATCCTGCTCTGTTATTTCTTCTTCAGGCCACAGATGGAAAATGTTCTCCTGGTGTTGTAATTCCTGCCTGTCACCACTAGAGGGCAGCATAGTGCCCCATATCTACCGATTACTCTGAATATAAGAGCAGAAAAATAACTTTTATTGAATTTATTTTCCTATTTATCTACTTTTACAGATTACAAAAACTTTTCTATTTGCATTTTTTGTATTTGTTTTTTATTTTTCTTATTGTGGTGATATTTTATTCTGTAAATGTTTATTTTTTTATTTTTTTATCTAATTTGTACAACTTTCTTGCTCTTTCTTGTTTTGTTGTGCAAAAGTAAAAAAAATGCAATTTGGGATGCAGTTAATTTGTCGCAGCAGCACAACAAACAAACCAGATACAAATAATTTTACGGAGAGGTGAAAAAAAACAAGTCGAATTACATAATAAATTGGAATTAAATCTAATAAAAATGATGTGGCTGTTTTTAATGTGTTTTAATTTATTAATGTGTTAAATTACTTTTTATTGTTTTTATGATTATATTATTGGAATTTATCACCAATTTTGTTAAAATATTTTGTTTTATGTTCAGGTGTAATAAATTATTATTACACTAAAATGTATGAATAACTTTTTCATTTAATTACACTCGGCTGTGAACAGAGAATTAATCTTGGAAGTTGTTTTAATTTGATGTTTTATATTACTTTTTTTAAATTGTTTTTATGATTTTGTGAAATTGTATTATTATTGATGACCAGTTTTGTACATTTTAGGGTTGTCAAAAGTATCAATACTCAAAAAAGTATTGATACTAAAACGTTGTATCCGGATACGATACTCATTTTCAAAAGTATCGAGTATCTGAAGCCTGTTATCATAGTTGCAGTTTCTTTTTGCACAACTGTTTTTTTATTATAAATATTTAACCTGTGGTTCTGTTACTTTTTACATGTTGCATTTTTCTTGTTAATAAAAATATTTCTGTTAAATTTTGGGGTCTTTGTTTTTATCCTTGTGGTATCGAAAATGGTATCAAGCATCGAATATTTTCCTGAGTATCGGTATCGAGTTGAACATTTGAGTATCGTGACAACCCTAGTACATTTTAAACTGCTTGTTTTGTTTTAATTACACTTTTCTACATACACCTGAAAATATGTGTTTTTATTTCATTTAACTTGGTTGTGAACAGATGACTAATCTCATATTGCTGAAAATATAATAAAAAGAGACATTTATAATGTATAAAAATGTGTTTATTGAAATCAAGAAAGAGACCACTGAATCTAAAACACTACAAAAATAAAAACACTGATCATAATAAAACGTCAGGACAATGTAACAGGACCGCAGGTGAAATGTTTCTGACAGGTTTGTAACACTAAAGACATCTTACACTAATACTGACAGACAGCGAGAGCGGGCTTTTACTCTGAAAGGGTCAGTGGTTGGTCCAGTACGTGCAGGCTTTTACTCTGAAAGGGTCAGTGGTTGGTCTGGTACGGGCAGGCTTTTACTCTGAAAGGGTCAGTGGTTGGTCCGGTACGTGCGGATCTTGCGGCTCAGGTTTCGGGCCAGCCGGTCGACGGCGCTGCTGATGTGTCCGAGCTCCTTCCGGGACGTCAGACCCTCGATGTTCCCGCTGTACCACAGAACCCAGCCGGCCAGAGACATGACCACGAACAGAGCTCCTGCACACACACACACACACACACACACACACACACACACACACACACACACACACACACACACACACACACACACACACACACACACACACACACACACACACACACACACACACAGGATAAATCAGTTGTTAAATCATAACTTCATATAATAAATATTATCATGTTGCAGCTGCAGGACGAAAGTCTATGAAAGCACTTATCCCCCTCTCGTTGAGTAGCTTTATAAGATCAAAGAAATGTTTATTTAATGTGTCATTTTATTTATTCCATTAGAAGTGACATTGTGCATATTTTGGATTTCGGATATGTGTTTATTGACAGAATATATTTACACTCTTTCTTCCCTGTACTGCAGCTGTAGTGCAACATTTTACCTCAGGAAAATTAAAGTTATCTTCTTGTTTTGTTGTTCATCATGTGATTTTTTCTTGTTTTTCTTATTTTATCACCTCGTTGATTTTGCTTTGCATGTTTTCACATGTTCACATCATCCTGTACAAACATACATTGCAGAATTTTTTCACTCTGTTTCGTTAATTGGATGTGTTTATTCTTCCCCTTCCCATCAGCTCAGCACTGTGTCTCGAACAAAATCATATTACACATTATGTGTTTTAGTTTGAAGCCTCTTCAAATGAGTAAGATCATTATGATTTGAGTATATCCAAGGCCAATCCAATGCTCAATTATGTCTCATAAGTTATGCAGTGATTTATTTGTTTTTCATCATTTGTTACACAGATTTGGTGCTAAATTTTACAATTTTTGGCCACTCGAGAATTGATAAAGCTGGTCATAGCTCCCCTCACAATGCCACATTAAGGCAGCAAGAAAAACCCATGCTGTGATTTGGTTTCAAAATATTTTAACCTTTTAACTGCTGAGAAACCCCCTTATTGTGAAAAGCCTTCTGAATGCTCTAGGTCTCTAGTTTGTGGTTGTAAAGTTCCATGAGGCTGTGATTATCCTCGAGGTCACAGCAGCTCATTTTATACACTGAGCTCAAGTTTCACTCACCAACATGATCACACATGAAGAAAATTGGTCTCATTGAATCCACAAGAGTCTCAGCGTTCCAGTCAGACCTGATTTATGCAGCTCACAGAGTGTTTAGGGACCCCAGGATGCACAAAGATTCAGAGATATTGGATGAAATAACTCATTTTAATGCATGAGTAAAACTGCTTGTTTTTGCCTCAAACGGTTTTCTACTTCATGCATTTGGATCTATTCCACATCCTCCGACAGTTAGTGTTGTTTGTGACAGTTTTTTTCCTACCAGTGTAGACCAGCAAGTCTCCAAAGTCCTGTCCCTTGATCTCCAGCGGGGCGAAGACTCCCACCAGCAGAGCCGCTCCTCCCAGTAAGTCCATCAGCACAGCGAAGGCCAGAGCCAGTTTACAGTGGGAGAGGCCGTCACACAGGCCCATAGCGAGACTGAGGAGGAGAGGAGAGGAAACAAGAGGAGAGGAGGAGAGGAAACAAGAGGAGAGGAAAGGAAACAAGAGGAGAGGAGAAAGGGTTATCACCTGAACAGCCACACCACAAAAAGTGGATAAAAGTGTGTGAACTGGTGGTTCAATATGAAGATCTTATAGAATATGATACATCAATGGATTGAAAATGAGCACAGCTTTAAACATCTACAGCAGCAAAATACATCATGAACATAAATGCAGCTGTAATACTAATACAAAAACATGAGATAGAAGTAGGAAACATTTTACCGCAGTTATCTTTTACTTGAGCATTTAAAGTACATTTTGCTGATGCTAACTTTAACTTAAATGCAGGACTTCTGCATACTACTACTATATGCAATTCCAAAAAAAATCCCCTTTCTGCATTGTCATTTTGGTACTTTCATATGATTTTATTAGAACCAAATATGAAGAATGTTCACTTTACTGCAGTAAGAGTTTGAATGCAGGACTTTTACTTGCAGCGGAGTATTTTTTTTAAGGTTGTATGAGTACTTTCAACGGAACTAAAGTTCCTGAACGCTGCTTATTTCTCATGTAGCTTCAAAATTCGCAGCATGGAGCCCCTCCTCAGGTGAGACTGTTTCTTCGATTTATTTCTGCAATAAAACGTTGCTAAAACGTTAATTCCACAGGTAAAAACTTTTACTTGAACTCACTTGTTATCGTTCTTCGTCCAGCAGCATAAAATCCTGATTTCTCGTTTTTCTTTCTGAGTTTTCTCTGCTGGAGCTTTTCTTTACTTCTTCCGCCTTCACCTTCTCAGGTCCCCTCCTGCACTTTACCTGCGCCCCGCCCCTCAGGTGACGTATTTCCGGTCTGAGTTCGGACCCGTTACAATATTTTAACATGATTTTAACCTGCGACCTTCACAGAAGGAAACACAAAAATAAACAACAGTGTCTTAGTAATAAAGTTTAAGAGGTTTCCTTTGACATTTTGCATCAAATATATGCAGAAAAAAAAAATTATATCGAGTATTCTGGCATCTTCATTGAACTGGAAGTAACAAAGCAATCTGTGATGTTTTTTTTTATCAAGCTATAGAAACCAGAATACTTTAGGTGGGTGTATGATATGGAAAATTAGGTTAAAAATATATATATTTCTAAATTAGATATTTTTTATATGTAGAGGGAAGATATTATTATAATTATAATTATTATTATAATTATTACAATTATTATTATTATTATTTTTATTATATGTTCTTTTGTTTCTATTTTCATTGTTCTGTAAAGTAGATTTTTTTGTGGGGAAATTCCAGAGAAAGAGATGGGCAGACGGGATTTTTTTATTAAGAACTGCATCAATATGATACCACAATGAAAGGCCTTAAGAACAAGAAAAATGTGTTTATGGAGCATTGATTTAAAAAAAAAATCTATATATATTTTTTAAATAAAAGAAAAATCAAGCAATTTGCTATATATTCTACATGCTGTTAATTTGCATGTGTTTTCTAAAATAAATAAATAAAAAATTGTGAAAAATCAAACTCTGAGAGTGAGGTTATTTTCATTTAATAATTTGTTTTTGTTTTTTTTATAGTTTATTTCCACCTCAGAGGCAAAGTGTATTTGGGGAAAGTAAAATAATAATAATAAAAATAATAATAATAATAAAATAACATGCATACTTTATTAAATTGCAGAATATTAAATGTGGGTAATACATCAATAAAACATTTTTAAAAAAGGAAATTGGCAAAAACCATCCGGTAATATTTCTCAAGCTAGTCAATGAATATTGAATTAGATGAATGATTAGATAAATGCTCTACAGACAGTCATGTCTGGTCTGAAAATGAAGATAAAATATATTTTCTGTTTGGAGGAAACTGAAGGAACTTCTGGTCTTGAAGCTGCCGAGGCGTTTGGACAAAACATAAAAAGTTCCTTCTGTCTTTTTCTGTTTTTTTCTGGTGTATGAACGCCGTCGCTGTGCGCATGTGCAGACCGCAGCATGGCTCACCTGCGGCGCCACTTATAATCAGGTAATTGCTGCAGAAACTGTGTCCGCGAGACAGCTGCGGGTCGTTTCACGCTGTATTACTGAAGTATAACTGCACAGAGAGCTGCTGCAGGACAATAATAACCAGATTATCAGTTATTACTCATCAGAGCAGCTCACAGCTCCGACAGTTCAAGTCATGAATCCTCCAACCAGCAGAGACGCAACTCACCCGGCAGGTAACAGACACTTTAAATGGCGAATCCACCGAACCGACACAAATCACTTTTCAATGCTAAATGCACATTTTATTCACAAACGTGGCTGGATTTTCTGCAGTTTCGGGGGCATAAAGTTCCGCAGACACCATGCAATACGTTTTAAGTCAATTCAATATGGACATTTGTTCCAGGGCAACTTTACAGGTTCACACATCTCTCCTTGTTTTGAAGCTTTAGCTTTGAAAGCATCCAGTAGCTTTGCAGGCCAATACTTCTCACAGAGAGAGGCTGAAATATAGCAAAGCTCAGCTGGGGAGAAAAGTTGATAAACTAGAAAAAGGGGGAAAAACGTTGGTAAACTGGAAAAAAAGTTTAGTTCTCTAAAATAAAGTTTAAAAAGAAAGTTTATTTAACTGGGGGAAAAAGGGAAAAATGTTAAGTTGTATCTAAAGCTGCTTAAATATGTAGTTCTAATTGCTTTAAACTTCATACTTGTCCTCTGTGGTGGACATGAGACAGAAGTTTTTATTTCTAACATCATGCATGCAGTCAATTATATCTATAATGTATCTATTTGAGGCCTGATGTTCTGTGTAAAACACGTCCTGGGCTTTCTATCGGTGTAACACACATGCATGTGATTAACAGAACACATCTTCTGTCTTGTTGAAATTAATTGTAGCAAACATGTTTTTTTCTGGCAGTAAGTGATCAAATGTATTAAGATATTCCGTGTTTGTTCTTTATAAGGGTGTTATATTTAATTTATGAGAGTCTTAACTATAGTATAAT
Source organism: Centropristis striata (assembly GCF_030273125.1). NCBI lineage: Eukaryota > Metazoa > Chordata > Actinopteri > Perciformes > Serranidae > Centropristis > Centropristis striata. The sequence continues at coordinate 30,163,645 of NC_081530.1, forward strand.
AAGTATAAATAAGTGTATGGTCATTTTAAGTCTTTCAGAATTAACATTTAGTCACAAACAAGTTATTTGTTTCTCACAATTATTCACTTATTATTGTTATTACTTGTTACTTATTTTCTGTTTTATAGACGAGAATAAACAGATTAATCTATAATGATAATAATCTTATATTGTGTGTGTGATCATCAGGGCACTACATGCCCCAAACTTCCTCTTCATCAGGAGGAGGTTTGTACCTGGATGCCTACGAGGTTTCGTTCCCTCTGGAGGAAAGTATCGAGAGACCGCCTGCGTATCACCTGAACCAGGGCCAGCAGGTGATGGAGGGTACGCCAACACACACACACACACACACACACACACACACACACACACACACACACACACTGCTTCTTACTGTGTGATAAGTTTTATGATGCAGAAGTTAAATTCTCTCTTAAATTCTGGAAGTTCTGCTTTGTAACTGAGTTACATCTTCAAATCAATCAAAATCAAATCAAAATTACTTTATTCATCCCCGAGGGGAAATTCAGTTAGTCTGGTAGAATCTCTGTTAGAATGAGACAGCCTGATGGCTATTAGGAGAGAAGGATCTTTTGAATCTCTCCGTCCTGCAACGGAGAGAGAGGAGCCGTCCACTTTCAAGTTAAATTCCAAGTTTAGTTTAGTTTCTGAGCTACACTTCAACTGTTGTGACAAGAATTTTGAAACCTGCAGAATTTATTTAACCCATTGAAGCCTGGAAAGCGTTTACATCGTTTTGTAGTATTTGTATAAGCTCTCAAATACTTTTTGAATTTCATTTCTATCTGCTACAGAGGCTGAAAAATCTATTATTTAGTAGAAGCGTTGACACTTCTGATGAATTTCCAGAAAAACTTCAGGTTTTAGGGGCTTATTTTAAAATCACCCAGAGGTTTTACAGGCAGTTTTAGGCGTCAATGGGTTAAGCCATTTTTTTTCTCCTGTCCTGTGATAAAACGTTAAATCGACTCCCCTCCCAGCTGCAGAGACACCACATGTCGGCATGATTTATTCGTCCCGTCTCTTCTGTGTCTTGTGGCACTTATTCACCTTCAATGATATTTAATTAATTTCCATTCATTTATAAACCCTCTGATAACAAAGTTTGTATGTCTTTCAGCAAGTTTTATGCTCATTTTCTGCACATTCAAAACATGTTTAACAAATCTGTGTTCTGTATTTTCTAATTTTCAGGACATATTTTAACAAATTATTCTTTTTAAAAGTAATGGGGACAAAATCAACCATCCCAAGTGTCAGTGACATCTATACATATCTTTAGTTTTATCTTTGAACTTTGAAGAAAGTGAGATTAAGATTAAGAGGCTTTATTGTCATAGTACAAAAAAACTAAATTTGCATGGTAGAAAGAAAATATGAGAAATGACATTGAGCCTGCTACTGCCTCCAAAAAAGGAAGAAGATGAAAATACTGACGGCCACCAGAACGCTAAATATTGATACTCGACGGCCATGAATCGATAGTATATTGCCACGCAAAATATCGCGATACAATGCTGTATTGATTTTTTCTAATGTAAACAGATTTCCACTGATAAAGTGCAAGTAGGAAAGACAATTGTTAGTGTTTTAAAGTGCTGTTATTATTGCATTATCCATTGATTTGCACATTATATGTTGCATGCATAGAAGGAATATTGAAAGTGTTAAAGGTGTCTGAGTGCACAGTTTTTCTTATTTTTTTCATTCTTTCCTTCGTATTATTCTTTATGTTTCTTCCTCTTTGCCCTCTTCATCACATGTTCACTGCTGTATGACAACAGCTCATGTCAGACTCTTAGAGGATCATTTCTTTCAGTGGAATCATATAAAAACAACAGGGTGACTGCAGCTACAAACCGTCTCTGTGGTACTTATACATATGATATGATATAATATCTAATGTCTGTGGTGTCCTGCTGCAGAGCCGATGGTGCAGGAGCCTCCTCACTCTCAGTACAGCCCGTTCATCCTGGTCTCCAACCTGCGGGCTCACCTCTACGTCACTCTGGAGAAGAACGCCTGGCTGCAGAAACGCATCGAGGAGCTGGAGGAGGAGCGCAACTTCCTGCGCTGCCAGCTGGACCGATTCATCGTCAGCATGAGAGGGCCGGAGGGTGAGAGTCTGCTGCTCGGTTTATTAAGATACGATAAGATAAGATAAGATAAGATAAGATAAGATAAGATAAGATAAGATAAGATAAGATACGATGCGACTTTATTTATCCTGCAGTGGGGAAATTTAGTTGTCACAGCAGCTCAAGATACAGACACATAGATATAGAAGACAGAATAAGAATATAAAAAATAAGACATATACATACAGTACAGGCCAAAAGTTTGGACACACCTTCTCATTCAATGCGTTTTTCTTTATTTTCATGACTATTTACATTGTAGATTCGCACTGAATGCATCAAAACTATGAATGAACACATATGGAATTATGTACTTAACAAAAAAAGGTGAAATAACTGAAAACATGTCTTGTATTTTAGATTCCTCAAAGTAGCCACCCTTTGCTTACTAGAACATAAGACATGTTTTCAGTTATTTCACACTTTTTTGTTAAGTACATAATTCCACATGTGTTCATTAATAGTTTTGATGAATCTACAATGTAAATAGTCATGAAAATAAAGGAAACGCATTGAATGAGAAGGTGTGTCCAAACGTACATACATTTCTGCTACTTAGCATTTATCATTAATATATATATATTTTGTGTTTGTTTGTTTTCCTGAAAGTACTTTGCATTTTGCAGATATTGCACATTGGAGAAAATAAATATTAGCATGTTGGATAAGGTTAATCATTTGTTGTATGTAGTGGTATGAACATCCATGAATAAATATATTTTAATATATGCAGAGATATACACAGTATAGTATAAGTGGTATATGACATTATAATATTAACAAATAAATAAGAAAATCTATTAAAATTGAGCAAACATGATTGGAAATGCATACAATTCTCTATGAATATGAGATATATTTACTGAAATATATAGATAACATGTCTATATGTCCAATATTTCGATGAAAATAGGTAGAAACAACGTATTAAAAACTAAGTTTCACATCTTTTATTTGTTCTAATTGTTCTGTGTTCTTCCACACAGTGTCTGAGTGGTGCGGAGACCCCCAGCGTGCTGTGAAGGTCCAGCCCGCCAGCCCCCCCTCCCCCCCGTCCCCCATGACCACCAGGTCCGGGATGACCCTCAAACGGCTGCAGAGACCAGGACCCCGGGGCCGCCGCGGCACCGCCATCCCTGGTGAGCAAAAGACACCTTGTGAATTCATGAGCTCCTCATAGAGTCCCATAAAACAAGATGGGAAGTCGTTCTTCTGTGTGAGTTTTAATGTTGTTTGAGTTGTAATGTAGGAACGACACGGAAGCTACAACACGATATTGTATTTTATTGCTGTTTGAAGTATTTCTGTGACAATTAAGACAAAAGAAAACCGATTAAATAACCGTGGAATGTGTGCCGAACTGGCTGAGTTGTTCTTTCGACTTTTCCAGTCGGGGACTTATATTTCCGATTATTCTGGCACCACATGAATGCAGCACTATCCCACAATGTTAATAAAAGTGAAAAACAATTTGCGTATCCGACAATTCAAAAATTGTCAAAAATTGTGAATTTCTGGGCCGTACTGACATGGCCAATGTCAGTACGGCCCAGATGTTTAAAATGTTTAAAATGACAGTTCTGCAGATTGTTGTTGTTTATTTTGTTTTTGAGGTAAATTATTACCCCTTTTGTGCCAGGAAAAAAAATCTTCCGTATAAAATAACTGAACTGTTTTAAAGGACTTTTGCAAAATAACCAACAACACTCTAACACTAACCAAAATTGATGCGACCCAGATAAACAACGTCCACTGCTGTCATCTTTTCGGCTGTACGGCTGATGGTGGTCACCAAGGCGATTATTGGTCGTTATATCCACCTCGTGATTAGGGTCCGCTCCAAAATTTGAGGAGTTCTTTCTTGACTCATGGTGAAGCCTTCTACCAAGTTCCATGAAAATCTATCCTGTAGTTTTTCTGTAGTCCTGCAGACAAACAGACAAACCGGATTGAGAAAACAAAACCTCCCTGATGAAAGTAATAATTATTATGTAGTGGCTATTTGTAAGACAGTTCTTTCACCTTTAAAACTTGCAAAAAAGGCCACTGATGCACCAGTTTGATTAGGACTCCGGCAAAAAGGAACCCATTGTCCAGGCAGGATTCACGTTTTAGTTCATTTAATTTACAATTCAAAGCAAACAAACATTTCATGCTGCTTCTCTTTGCTCTGGTAACAAACTGTCACTACCACCTGCTGCCTTTATCAGTACCCAATACATCTTTGGTCTGGTGCTTAGTGCCCCTAGTGTACATCAAAATAAATACAAAATACACAATTATAATAATCAAACTAATGAAATAGCTCCTGCATGATAATTTACTTTGACATTGTAAAGTGCTATTTTTGTACCGTTTTTATAAAGTTTCCGATGTTACATGGAGACTTTGTGGACACGTGATAACAGTTGTCGTCGAGTTGATTTCCGCTCAACTTCTCCCGGCTGCAGTGAAGCAGGAGTTCCACCTGGAGGAGGACAAGTACTACACGGAGGACGAGTACGTGGAGGAGGACGAGGAGGAGGTGGAGGAAGACGACGACTCCGCGGTGGAGAAAGGCTCGAAGAAGAAAGGACGAGCCAACGGAGAGCCGAGGATGAAGATGAGGAGGATCTTCAGGATCACACACGGCAGGGAGAGACAGAGAGGTGGAGGCTCTATAGACAGATATATGCAGCAGTGTTTGATGAACATTACGTCACATTTCTCTGTGCTCCTCAGTCAAAGACCCAGAGGGAGTTCTGATCCGCTATAAGAAGATCCTGACGACCTACCAGCGGGTGAGGAGCATGTCCCGAGCCTTCCAGATCCACGGCGTGGACAGGAACACCATGGCCTCCACCTCGCCCATCGCAGAGCTGCTGCTGGTGGCTCCAGAGAAGGTCCCAGTCTTTTAACGTTCCTGCTCATTATAGTTTGAATTTATCTCGACTTAGTGAAGCACTGAAAACCAATGAACTCGTCTTTTATAAGGCCAGCTGCTCTGTATTACAGCTTATGAATAATTCGTATACAGGTACACACTGAAAAATATAGTTTTGTTTTAGTTTGGGAGCAGGTTTATTATTGCAAAGAGAAGAGGACAGAGAGAGGTTGTAAAAATGTAAATAGTAATAATAACAAAAAAGACACAAAAAGCTGGTCGTTTTGTGTCTTTTTTGTTATAAATTAAAATAAATGACAACAAAGAGGAAAAGACACAAAATGGAAAATTAAATGACACGAAATTACTTAAAAGAGGTACAAAACAACTGAAAAAGACACAAAATGACAATAAGAGATGTGAAATGACCAAGAAATCAAGCAAAAAAGAAACAAAATGACCAAAAAGAAACACACTTAATCAACAAAGACAAAGAAATGACCTGACAGGACACAAAATAACAAAAAAAAAACACACATAATGAACACAGAGAGACACAAAACAACAAAAATATATATATGTAAAGACCACAAAATGTCAATAAGAGATGCAAAATGACGAATAAAACATGCAAAAAAGAAACAAATAATTGTAAATAGAGAAAAACTGCCCAACAAAGAGAAGCAAAATAACCAGACAGGACATGAAATGGCCAACAAACACACAAAATTACCACAAAAGACAAAAAAACAACCAGAAATGACATGTAAGGACCACAAAGTCAAACAAAATGAGCAGAAAATACACAAAAATACCAGAAAATTACAGAAATTGATCAGGAAATATATACTAAGACCACAAAGGGACACAAAATGACCATGAGAGATGCAAAACAACCAAGAAAACAAGCAAAACAGGAACAAAATGACTAAAAAGAGACAAAAATGACCAACAAAGTGGCACAAAATGATCACAGTGACATAAAACCATAAAAGATGCGTAACAACGAGTGTGTCTGATTGAAGTGTTCCTCCTGTCGTCCTGCAGCTGACGGAGGTCGGAGAGTTCGAGGCGCCGAAGGAGAAGCTCCTGGATTACGCTCGGCGCTGCTACAAAACGATGGACGAGCCGACACACGCCAAAGTCCAGAGCATGAAGAAGACTCACAAGCTGCTGCCCATCTCCTACAGGTTCAGAAACTGAACAGTGTTTGGTTTCAGCTTCTCAACATTTATCATCATCATCTTAACGTAAAAAAAAAAGAAGATAAATTAAGACACTTAAATCCCAAATTACATAATTTTCATCAGTTTCACAGTTCTACCAACATGCTCCTTGATTTAGATTTATGTTAGTGAGTTTTCTTTTTATTTATGATGCAGCTGTTAATGATTTTTCAGCTTGTTTTGATTATAATTTTCACCGGATGTTAAAATAACTCTGAAGATACTTTTTGCTTTAAATCAGGAATTAACTGAAGTTATATATTAACTAGAAGACAGTTTATTAGGAAGTTTAATTTCCTTCTAATTTCAGATCACTATGATTCAGTTTGAGTGACTATTTATAGAGCAGGAATCAGTGAGTAAATGTGTTATTTTGGATAAAAACTGTTGAATTTCTGCGAAATTGAAATATTTGTGCTCTTTGCGGACCCCCAGATGGTTGTTTGCCCTTATTCATTTTTGACACAGCCTTTTGTATTGTGTGCATTATTATTTTGTAAAATATTAATTGATTTAACATCGTATTATTGGAAAAAAATGTGTTTGTATATATATCTTGTGCCTAAGTTGTATATCTATATTATTTGAGTCGGCCAGCTGAGCTTGTGTGATATTAGAAGGTTTGAAATGTCACAAAAACAAAAAGTAAAAGTGCTTGAAAATGTTGATTGTCTGTTTTGTTTGAAGAGCGTACCTGTGTTTTTGTATCAGGCTGCAGCGCCCTCTAGTGGAGCAAAGCAGCAACTAACAGATTTACAGGTAATGATGCTGATGGATGGTTTCTAAAATGAGGATTTAATATATTTCTGTTGTATTAGCTGCATCGTTTAAAGTAGATTTTTATAAAAATATATTTGCTGACCAGAAAATACACAAAATAACCAAAAAACACATAAAATGGCCACAGAGAGACACAAAACTACCAAAAAAAGACAAAGACCACAAAGGGAAAACAAAATGACAAAATATATATATTTATATATAGTAACTGGTATAAACATAGACCAAGTCTGTCTATATGAAGCCTAAGCTAATTTGCAGTAGTGACTCTAAATTAACCTTTATGCAAATACCCCAAAACTCAACAAGAAAAGCATCTAAACTGGTGCAAAACACAGACAATAGAACAATAAAATAACCATGAAATAAGCAGAACTTGACTCCTTATTAAAAGTTGCACTTTTTTCTTGTTGTTTTTACTTCTGTGGGAAAGACGTTATACTGATGTCCTTAATAAATTAATAATTTTTATTATATATTTTTTTATAAACATTTGTTTTTCATGAACCATTAGAAAAGCTTTTAAATTGATATTTTATTTTTCAAGGTTGATAGAGAAACTATTAGTAACTAAGGAGGCTGACTTGAAGCTGATATATTAAAAATAAAAAAATATTGGCATTTAAATTTACATAGAATTATTTTTAAAAAGCTTAAATTGTTGTTTGATGGTTTTAAATAAAATTGCTGTTAAATAAGACTCACAATGCATTTGGATTTATTAAAATATGGCTAAGTTAATATAATCATTAATTGCATTTATAGCATTTGGTAGTCATGAATAAAAGAAAATTCTGTAATTTTTCTGTTCAGCACTAGACATTATAAACTTTATAATAAAGACACTGCAATTTTCTATCATCTACTAAAAACAGTGAAAGTATCAAGTCTGAATGAAGGTTTGAAAGCCTTTAATTGAGCCGCAGTGACCACAGAGGTCAGCGCGGTGAAGCCTTCACTGTCGATCAATAACCGGATGTTTCCATTAATCACAGTAACATCTGCACCTGGCAGCCGGAGCTCAGGGTCACAGTACAGATGTGAGTTTCATGAATCATAACGAGGGTCAGGACGGTCAGTTATGACACTTATCTTCTTCAATGACTCATAATGGGATGAACGGCAGCAGTCTGAAGCGTCCCAGAGTCGCTGACGAGGAGTTTCTGTCAGCATCAGGCCCAGAAGGAAGGTCAAAGGTCACTGGAAGCTTGTTCATTCATCCATTTAATACAAATATAGTGAATTATGATTTATTGTCATACTAAAAAAAAAACCCCACACATTAAAATCACATTTAATAATCAAGGTTTAATCAGGAATAACATCTCTAAAATAGAAAAGACAAATAAACTTCATGCAAGATTAAAAAAAAAACACTGAGGTAAACAAAGGAGCATTTTTGTTGTTCGTCTTTCAGGAGAAAAACACAAAAAACTGTGATAAATGTTCAAGCAATTATTTAATGGTAAATTAGGAATTAGACATTTATTTTTGATTTTTTTTTAATCATAGTAGTCTCACTGCTTTTACAATCAGAGTTACAGGATGATCTATATGCATAAAATTAGTAATGTAACCTTCAAAAAAGAGCAGCTATTTACCTTTTAAATTGGATTTTTTAATAATTCGCCATCTCACATGCTCAATTTATATTAAGTATATTATATATGTGAACAATTCAAAGTGCCAGACCTTAAAACATTGATGATACCAAACCACAAAGGATAATTAATTTAATTAATGAGTTTAAGACTTTTTATTTATTTTATTTTTAACCATACATGTGGCATTACACGTCAGTCAGACAAAAAAAAACATTTCATCAATTTTATTTTTACAACATATATATTTTTTTTTATCTTTCCATACTACAAAACTGAAGCTAAATACTTTTTTTTTTTTAGTTTAAAACAAATCACAGGTGAACTCTATTACCCAGAATGCCCTGCGGTCGACGGAGGGAAGTGGCGGTGTGGGCGTGAACCAAAACTCGTTTTGCCCTTTCACCTTTCCAAACTGACCAATCAGAGCGCTGGGTATCCTGGAAGTAGTAAACGAGCCATTTGTGACGGACAGAGGGGCTCGACGAATAGGAGTGCGGGAGCGGCCACGGCGGACCAATCACAGGCTAGGTAGGCGGGACTCCTGTCCAACAGGGCATCGGAGGAGGAGGTGTTCCTGGTAGCCATCTTGGATGTGCGGAGTGATTGTTTAGCGAGAAGAATTGACATTTTTTTTATTTTTTTTAAAGAATTGTCTTTATACTGAGTAATCTGAAGAATAAGGGGAGCGCGGCAGCTGAGGGAAGAACTCGTAGCTCGGATAAAATCGAGGTAAACTGTTTTCGGGACTCAGAGGTGATGCGTTTGTGTGTCTCCCCTCTTTTCCTCTTTTCTCTCTCTGCCTCTCTCCCCTCATCCAAACTGTGTCTCCCACATCAAAAAGCGCAGCCGGTGGGGAGCTGCGGCTCTCCACACTGACAACACATCAACTTGCGTGCTTGTTAAAACGTAAAAAAAGCCAAACTTCTCCCCTGCCGACCCGCGGGCTGTAAACTTTAGTTTGTTTTGAAGTGGATGTGCTCGGATGTTGGAGCTCCTGAATGATGCCCGCATTGTTTATAAACATCCCGGGATAACAAATGTTTGTTCCCCCCGGTCCGACAACACGGCTCGGCTGCTCGGTTCTAGCTAGCCCCCGATGCCGGTGTAGCTTTTAGATTTGACTGTAAAATCCGACGGACAGTGAAAGTGTCTCCACTTGGTCCAAACTCAACTGAGCAGCAGCGTGCAGGACACCAGCGGGGCCTCTGGCCAGATGTGTGTCTACCTGTTCACAAAACTAATGCTACAGCTAGTTTAGCCCTTAGTTTGGTCCGTTAAAGTCGTCTAAATCAACACATCAGGCCGTTACACAGCTACAACGTGCAGGTGAGATCTCTATCAGACTGTCTTGGCTCTTAAATTTAACTCTTATTTCCCCAAAATACAGCTAAGCTGACGTTATGTGTCCCTGGGACTAGTGTGTTACCTTACATAAACATCATGCAAACCATAAATAATCGAGACAAATGCAAATCTCAAATTTATGGGGGTAATAATGGCAGAAACTGAATATTTTTTGTGTTTTGGATAGAGCCTGACCTATATGATATTTTAGAGGGGAGAAATACACAGATATGTTGGCCAATACAATAAGATTTTGAGCAAAGATTATAATCACATGCAGATGAGCATTGTGTCAAGACTCCTACATTTAAATATATTTTCTCAAAAATGCAGTTATGCTGACATAACGTGTCCCCGGGACTAGTGTGTTACCTTACATAAACATCATACAAACCATAAATAATCGAGATAAAAAACACTTTAAAAGGGCATGCATGCATGCATAAATAAATGATCAAGTAATTTTTCATGCAAAAATGGCAGAAAATGCTATTTTTTGTCCTCTTTAGTATGGACATTTTCTTCCAATGTCATTTTAAACCTGGATATCTTTGGGTTTTGGATATGACCTATATGAGAATTTATAGGGGGAAAAATACACAGATACGGTGGCCAATAGAGCGTCAGACTCTTATCTATTACATTTAGATAGATTTTCTCAAAAATACAGTTTTGCTGATATAACGTGTCCCCAGGACTAGTGTGTTACCTTACATAAACATCATACAATCCGTAAATAATCGAGACAAATGCAAATTTCAAATTTATTGGGGCAATAATGGCTAACTCTTTTGATAATGTATTATTCTTGAAAGTCATTTTTCATGCAAAATGGCAGAAAATGCATTTTTTGGCCTCTCAAGTTTGGATATTTTCTTCTGTCTAAGTTCTTAAATTGACATAATGACATTAAGCTGACATAACGTGTCCCCAGGACTAGTGTGTTACCTTACATAAACAACATACAAACCATAAATAATCAAGATAAAAAACATATACCGAAGGGCACGGGTGCAGAAATAAATGATCATGTAATTTTTCATGCAATAATGGCAGAAAATGCTGTTTTTGTCCTCTTAAGTATGAGAATTTCCTTCTTATGTCATTTTAAACGTGGATATTTTTGGGTTTTGGAAAGAGCCTGACCTATATATGATTTTAGAGGGGAAAAATACATAACGTGTCCCTGGGACCAGTGTGTTACCTTACATAAACATCATACAAACCATAAGTAATGGAGACAAATGCAAATCTCAAATTCATGGGGGTAATAATGGCCAATTCTTTTGATCATTTATTAATCGTTAAAAGAATACTTCATGCAATAATGGCAGAAAATCCTATTTTATGGGGATAATAATGGCCAACTCTTTTGATCATTTATTATTCATGAAAGCAATTTTTCATGCAAAATGGCAGAAAGTGCTTTTTTCGGCCTCTCAAGTATAGAGATTTTCTTCTTATGTCATATTAAAACTGTATATCTGTGGATGGAGCCCGACCAAGAGGAGATTTTTGCAGGTGCATGCAGGTGAGCTTTGTGTCTTAGCTCTTAAATTTAACACTCCCAAAAATATAGCTAAGCTGACATAAAGTGTCCCCGGGACTAGTGTGTTACCTTACATAAACATCATACAAACTAAATATAATCAAGATTAAAAAAACATAACGAATGGGCATGGGTGTAATAATTGCCCACAATCTAAATGATCGGTAAGTAATTTTTCATGCAAATATAGCAGAAAATGCTGTTTTTGACTGGGAAATTTCCCTCATATGTCATTTTAAACCTGAATATCTTTGGGTTTTGGATAGAGCTCGACCTATATACGATTTTAGAGGGGAAAAATACACAGATATGATGGCCAATTTAGTAAGATTTGAGAAAAAATGACGCATGCAGATGAGCTTTCTGTCAGACTCTTAGCTTTTTAATTTAGGTGTATTTCTCAAAAATACAGTTAAGCTGACATAACATGTCATCAGGACTTGTGTGTTATGTTGCATAAACATAATCTGCATAAACATCTGCAAAAAGGGCAGAACATGCTGTTAATGGCCTCTCAAGTATGAAGATTTTCTTCTTATGTCATATTAAAACTGAATATCTGTGGATGGAGCATGGCCAAGATGAGATGTTTGCAGGTGCATGCAGGGGAGCTTTGTGTCAGACTCTGAGCTCTTAAATATAACTCTATTTCTCAAAATACAATTTAGCTGACACAATATGCCTTCAGGACTAATGTGTTATGCTACTTAAACATCATAAAAAACATCGTTAAAGTTATTATCCATGCAAATATAGCAGAAAATGCTGTTTTCTATATGCTCAAGAACATTTAGTACAAGTGAATAGAAATGAAATAAAGCAAAAGTTTCAACACTGCAACTACATGTTGTAAATGTTCAGTCAATCCAGACGCCTTGACGTGATCAAAAATGGTGGATAAGGTTGCCAACGTTGTGAGTAATATCTTTTTTTCACCTTTGCTTGTTGCTTTAACCTCCAACAAGCACAAAAAAAGTGATATTAAACTTTAAAATGTTGTTGAAAAATGTAGTAACCATGAGTTAATGTGGACATTGAGCAGCAAGTTTACCAAATAAGTTACTTTGCAAGTCCTGAAATGACTCCTCGAACATCCTGAACCTCACAGATTAATATAACAAGTCTAAAATTATCAGAGGGAGGATGTCTCCTTTAGTTACAGTTAATTCCTGTAAGGACATTTTGGAGGATAAAGGTTGAGCTCAGCTGCAGAGCTGCACCTCTGTCATCAGGGAGTCAGTGTGTTTCCCAAAGACACGACAGCACGGCAGCTCGGGAAGATAATGATCTCTACATTCTCCCTGGATGTCTCCTCTTTCCTATCTTTCTGTCAGTCTCTGTTTGTTCTTAAGTGCTAACAAGAAGGGATGTGACAAAAACCAAAACTTCAATAAAAAGTTGTAGCCTAAATTCAGAAAATCTGACGGCACTCTTTTTGCTGGGGATGTCCCATGTCCCTTCAAGCATGGTGCGTTAAACGTTCCCTGGATGAAGCGATATCCGTGCACTGCAGCGTGGAGGAAGACCGGCCTGAGTTTCCCAAACTTACTCAGGCCCCGTTCACATGAGGACGCTCGTGGGTGAAAACGACAAAATATTTTATCAGAAGTGCCTTTCGTTTAGACGGTGACGGCGTTTTTGGGGCTTAAAGACGCAAAAATCTGAAACCACCCTCCACCCTCCCTCAAGTGGAAAAGTTAAATCCGCTCCACCGTAGCGTGTCCGTCTACACTGACAAGACACAAAACTCTGCTCAGATCTGCTCACGTCACGTTTACGTCACATACATGCTCCAGTACAGGAAAATAAACAAACGTGGGATTATTTCCATGCGTCGGACCTTCAAGCTGCTCTGGCAGCTCTAATAAACTTACAGGAGTCTTTCCACCAAATGTACAGGATATGTAGAGATAGTATTAGTGAACAGAGAAGGATCTGGAATTACCTCCATCACATTTTGGATGCAGCAATTCGTCGGAGGCGAGCCAGACGGCTGTGAACGAGACCTGGGAGATCTAGTGATGGTGGAGAACTTTGTGGAAGGAGTAGCTGATGAAAATGTGTGGCGTGAAAACTTCTGCATGCCCAAAGATGCTCTTATCGCTTTAAGTGATGCCGCCTGGCTGCATACAATCGAATTTCACACACTTTTGCGTCACCGTATGCAGCAGATTTCCTCCCGAAAATGCTCGTCTAAACGAGGAATAAAAAGTGAAGAGGCGACGCCACTTTTGCGTCCCCTCTTCGCCTCAGTGTCACTCAGTACTTCATCACATGCTCCATTGCTCTGATTGGTTGGGGGTCAAGTTTCTTTGCAAACATTGGTTGTAGGTCTATTTGGAGGCATTTTGGTCTGCACCCATTGGACCCATTGGTCAACACCTTGGAAATACGAAATTAATAGAGAGGTTCCACACTAATCTGCAAATTGTGAATTAGTGTGGTGATGCCAGGATACCTAATATTAGTAGCAAGAGTAATAAATAAGTGGATTGCAGAGTTGTAACTTTTCCTTTTGGTCTGCTCTGCATTTGGGTTAAAAAAAGGATTAAAAAAATGAGAAGGGAGAAACTGAAAGTAAAAGAAGAGTTCTAAACGATGAACTCCAATACTCACTCCTTATGTCATAATAAAACTGATGCATTGTGGATAGAGTCCGACTGATGTTTTGGAGGCCGATACCAATTTTAGAGGGGAAAAATACAGATATGCTGGCAAATATAGTAAGATTTTAAGCAAAAATGAAAATCGCATGCAGGTGAGCTTTGTGCTAGACTCTTAGCTCTTTAGTTTACAGTATTTTTGAGAAAATACAATTAAGCAGACATAATGTGTCATCAGGACTAGTGTGTTACGGTACTTAAACATCATAAAAAAACACAAATAGTCGAGATAAAAACATATCTTAAGTGTATGGGTGCCAAATATGTTGATAATCAATTTTTAACCGGGTTAAAAAAAGGAGAAAAAATGCAGAAAAGAGAAATTGAAAGCAAAAAAAAAAAGTTATGGAGATAAAAAAGGTTCTGTGAATTGTTCCAGACCATAAAAGAAAGTTTGAAATACCTGGTTGAATATGATTTCAGGAAGAATGAAATGGTTCACTGTGATCTTTCTATTCATTTCATACCATCGCTGGCGGTCTGGAAGAATGAAATGAATGAAATTTCTAACATTCCTAATTCTTAGGGTTACGAAAAATAGCACTTGTTTATTGGTATTAGTGTTTATTCATGTGCACTTTCCCATTCTTATTAAACCAATAAATACACTAATAACTTTTTTTTCTGTCACTTTGCAGTAAAAGAAGGCATGAAGACATCATCCTAGTCATCAGTCATGGCCGATAAAAGGAAACTTCAAGGTGAGATGTCTGTTTGTGTGTTGTGTGTTGTGTGTGTGTGTGTGTGTGTGTGTGTGTGTGTCCCATTAAACACCTGACCTGAGTGGATGCAAATGAGGATTTGTTGTGGTTTGATCAGTTGCCAGGTGGGTGCGGTCTACCACAAATGAAATAACACAGGGAGTGCCATAAATCATAAAAAAGCATTTCAAAGTGTAATTTATGTTTCTGTGATTGGAAAGTCCCCTGATGGCTGATCAACTCCAGCCGTCTGTCTCTTTAAGTAGGTTAAAACAAATGTCAGAAAAGTGTTTACAGCTCGAGTGTGATCACACTTACACACCTACTGCTGCTTGGTAGTTGAAGTGAAAAATATGTACTTTTCTTTTCATCCTGCTCTGCTGTTGGAGACGCGAGGCTTGTAAACAAAAGTCACATGCGTTACACTCATGAGTCGCTTGTTTTCTGAGTCGTGCATGCTGTCATCCTGCCAGGTTAGAGGGTTTTTGCTACAAAGGGAGTCCGAAATAAATCTGGTCTTGGTTCGTGTTGCTTCAGCTCAAACATGATGGATGTACCTGAGCTGTTTGCCGCATTTTTGCCATCTTAAATAAGAAAAACTGAATAGGAGCATTGGCCCATTAATGGATTCCCAGTGTCAGTTTCTGTCTCTTTTTGCAATTTTTTTAAGGCTTTTTCTCCCTAAAAGCATCACATTTTGGGGTTGTTTTCTGCAGATGCATTTGGTAATATTCAATATCACAAATAAATCCACCGAACTGAATTTATGAGTGGACAAAAATGTGCATCTCCAGTGTGCTATATCACATTCTCCCTCCTGTTAAATCAACTAAGGGAGAAAAAACGCCAAATTCATTGCATATCTTTGTTTTGCCATGCATTGTTCCAAAAAAAATTGCAGTAAATTATATAATTGTCATTTTAAGACCAATATATACCACTGATGTGGTGATAATAGGATTATAATGCAAGTAGATGCTTTTAAAGAGCATTGAACATTTAATTGTTAAGAATATTCACACATGAATGTAAAAAAACATATTAAAATAGCCTCAATAACTAAAAGAACACAGCAGAAATTATGATTATTTCTGTTCATTGGGTTTAGGTGCTGCAAAAACATGCACGCAGGTCTTATAATAGTCAGAAAAACCTGTTAGATAAAAACACCTGCATGCAAACACAACAAGAGATATCGAGGTCAGCCAAAATCATTGCATCATGTCCATAGATCATACCATTTGTACATATTGTAATTATCCTGTGACTAAATGGCACGATTACACAAACTGTTAACAGTCCCCCATATCAATACTTCAGTCAGTATTCAAAGAGAAGTGATAGTTTTATCCATGTCGCCCCTATTCAAAGGTTTCTGCTTATTTTCTTTTCCTGTTTTGGTTGGCTAGATGTGCCACGGCCTCATTGTGCACAGGGTGACATTTCGTCCATGTGTGCTGGCAGACATCTGTGCAAAAGTCTGCTGGTGACGCTGGCACACTTTCACACACACCAGAGCATGTTTCAGACTTCAGACAGACTCGCTGTGTTTCTAGTGAGAACAGTGAGGATCGTGAGCTACTCTTCTCTTCTCTTCTCTTCTCTTCTCAGAGCTTTTAGTTTCTTTATATTTGAACACTGGGACTGTAGCCGTGAAGCAGGACTCTGTTGATAAAGCACCCAAAGATCACCACGAGAAGCTTTGTAACCTGACCCAGACCTTTTGTGTAAAGACTCAGCGCTCCCACAGAAATCTTCCTTTTACTTTGATGTTATTTTCAGTCTGAGGTGTGTCGCCCCGGGCTGAAAACCAGATTTTTTGACAGGATTGATGCCTCGCTGTCGGCATCCCTTCACGTGAGCTCCTGTGTCTTCTCCAACTGGAACCGGCTGTCATATAAAAATAAAAAAAACATGCATCGATGCTTAAAATCCCATCATGGAGAAGAAAAGATCAAGCACAAGCACCAAACTAGGCTCTGTCAAATTTTAATGTATTATTACCGAGGAGGTAGACTTTCATCTAAAAATAACACACCCGCAGCAGAATCTTAGCATGGAGGCTGTTCAAGGTAAAAGTAGAGTTTGTTCTCTCGGTCCTCTTCACCCCTTGTTCTTCAATTAGCGATCGCACAATTCATAAATTAATCACATGAGCATTAATCTAGTGGTGACAGTATTGGGAAGAAACATTTATTGTTCGTGTCTTGAAACCGGAACGCTGGAACTTCTCCCAAACTTTCCTTCAATCTCCTCTCTTCATATCTTAATATCCGTCATCTCTTCCATCTCTTTTTCTCCCAAACATTTTCATATTAGTACTAATAATTCATTTTATATCTCTGACACTAATTATTGGCAACAAAATATTCTGTTAAGAAAGTTCTGGTGGAGTTCTGGCAGTTTAAAAATGTAAAACAATTACATGCACTTGATTATCACGTTGTTGTGTTTTATGAACTGATTGTCGAAAACACTATCAGTTTTTTTTATATAATACTTACAAGGAGAGATTGGTGGCGGACAGACTACACAAAAAGTAGGCAAATTATGACTTTTTAAAAACAGATTTATGCATATGATTGTGCGTGCTTAATACTATGACAGTTTACCAAAAAAATTGATTTATGAAAGCACAAACAAGGCCGTAAAGTTTTGCAGCTGTGTGCAATTTGGCCCCTTTTTTGCATCAGATTGCATGACCGAAGACGGGGAAAAATAAAAGCAGGATTTGGGAAAGAGCGGAGAGAGAAGAAAAAATTTTATTTCTAAGTTTAGATATAACCATATTGGTATTTATTTATTTTCAACCTTTCTTTATCATGCTTTATTCATTTATTGTTCATGACATTGTCGCTGCATCCCAGAATAAATGAGTTTGAGCAGACATCCCGTATCAATCTGCTCAGCTACCTCCAGCTCTCTGAAGGTGCTGACAATATCCCTTTTTAGCATTGAGGTGCTTTTGCATAGAAAGGTGCCATTTTTGCACCAAATGTTTACACATCATCTAATTTAAATATGTGCAAATGGCAAAAGAACACTGCGACACTATTTGCTTGGCAGCATAGTTGAGAGTGCATTTCACTCTTTGCAGGCGCTTTGAGAATTTTTCTTGTCCTGTTTGTGCAGGCTTTGCAGGTTCAAAAGCTGCACAATCTTTTTACAAATTTGCCCTCCATGAGTCTACATAATGCATGAATAAATAGGCATTCAACACTGCACTTCCTTTGGTCCTCAGAATAAAACCCGCCAAGTGTTAAGACAATCAGAAAAACGGTTGGAAGTGGACGGGCAGGCTTGCAGACAGATATGAGGGCAGAAACACGCCTCTGTATGATGCAGAATAGTTCAACAGCAGCACAAACTGCATCCTTTAAAATGGTCAAACCGCTTCAACAGAAATGAACATCATAACTTTCATGAAGTCTTTATTGCAGGACTGAATCCGACCGCATTAGGCTGAGTGAGGTGTAATAACAGGATGTACAGTATGTTTGTGTGTTGCCTCTCGCTTACAAGCATAATGTCCCTTTTAAGAAATGCATATTTAATGAGTTGTCAAACACTATTTGTAAATGCTCCGCTGTGACGTGGAGTGTTCTTTCTGTGTGTGTTGCAGTGGAATAATTTAAGTATTATTATGTTTTTTGGTTTTTACTCCAGTTCGTCATCTTTCCACATGTTTTACATTCACTTCCACGTGTACTCAGTATTATCTCCTTTCTCTAATCTGTGATTCTGCTTCTCCCTTCTCCAGGGGAAATAGATCGATGTCTGAAAAAAGTAGCGGAAGGAGTCGAACAGTTTGAAGACATTTGGCAAAAGGTGAGGAAGAATTCACTATTAATCCATAGATTTAATAGTAAAAAATGCACACCACATCACTTTTTCACATGTGATCCATGCTCCAAAATGTGGAAAGCTTTCATTATAATGGTTTTAAATGGGGAAAATAGCAGATCACATTTGAGAAACTTGAACCAGAGGTCTGTAAAATGTCAGAAAATGTTGAAAGATTCTTCAAAAACTCCAACATGATACACTTTTAAATGTCTTGTTTTGTCCAAAAAGCTACAAGTATTCAGTAAACACAAAGAAAAGAAGCAAACATTCACATTTGAGGAGCTGGAACCAGATTTTTAAAATTAATTTTCAAATAGTTGTGGCTTGATTTTCTGCCAATTGAGTAATTGTTTTATCTCTATTTGACATTATTTGTACCATTATTGAGAAACGAACACTGATGAAACCTGGTAAATTGCCTTGTGGATGGTACATTTATTTATTCACTATTCATTTGTATATTATTGTTTCAATTTTTTTGTTTTGAATTATAAGAAAAAAAGTAAAAAAAAATGCCCATCACATTTTCCCAGAGTGGTTTTTGCATGTGATCCACAATCCAATATGTAGAAACTTGGTTGAAAACAGAGAAAAATCACATTGCATTCAAGACGCTGGAGCCAGAGGTCTGTACAATGTCAGTGAAAAATCCCTAAAAAAATCATTTAATGTCTTGTTTTGTCCAGTAACCAAAATATATTCAGTTAACAATGAAAGAAGACTAAGAAAACCAGCAAACATCCACATTTGAGGAGCTGGAACCAGAGAATTTTGGCATAAAAAGAAAATTAACTGATTATCAAGATGGTTGTTGGTTAATTTTCTGCCAAACAACTAATTGTTTTAACTCTAATTTGCATTATTTGTGCCATTAATGAGAAACAAACACTGATGGAACCTGGTAAACTGCCTTGTGGATGGTACACAATATTAATGTTTTTTGTCAGTAAGAAGGAAATGTTTTTGTCCTTCCTAAAATATGTTAAACTTGGACAATTTATTCTGTACAAGTTGTACAAAACAATCCTACCATCACCACAGATTAAAACACAACAGTCATGATCCTGATGATAAACTGAGCTGTTAATAAAACATGTATTAGAGGCCCAGTGTTCTCCTAATAAAGTTATTAGTGTTTTAGTTAGCAAACATCCCTGTTGTCCTTTTTTCCTCCATCATTATATCTGGTATTTATTGTGCTGCTGGTTTCATGCTGATCACGAAGTCTGTTAAACTCTGAGGGACTTGTTTTACCCACAAACGTTCATGTTCTATTTGTATTACATTTATTGTCTTTTATAACTTAATTTATAATCCATTTTGTCTCATGTTTATCTTCTTTCCTTATTTAATTGTGTTTCCTTTGCTGCTGCTGCAACAAACTTAATTTCCCCACAGAGATCCATAGAGTTATCCCGAAATTAATTGATGGCACGAAGCTAAAACAAATTACATCATTTTACTTTTTATTAAGGAGAAGCACACTGACAGACTGGCAGGAAACTGGAAATATTTCCAGGATATATGTCTAAAACCAGGGCATGCATTGTGTTGTTTTTGGACCAGAACTGGTTTGACCCTCTTGTCTTATTTCCTCCGCAGCTTCACAATGCAGCCAACGCGAACCAGAAGGAGAAATATGAAGCAGACCTCAAGAAGGAGATTAAAAAGCTACAGGTAAAGACAAACTTTACACTATTATATCTAACACTTCTGCATTTAAATGCCTAAAAACAACTGGACCTAGATGCTATATTTTGTTCAGTTGTGTACCTACATTATTCCAGTTGTTTCCAACAATATTCAGCCCAAAAAATAAGTTCACTATGTTAATTTGTAGAGGTGTGAATCAGCAGGTACGATTTTATCCCGATACTTGAGTCACGATTCGATATTATGATTATGATTATGCAATTTTAAGCATTTTGCAATATGGTGAGTATTGCAATTCAATATATTGCGATTTAACAGTTTAACTGCATTTTGCGTACATGTTATTTTCTATTCTGTTGCAAGTTATTTTCTGGCTCAATCAGTCAATAGTATTTAGTTCTTCTGGGCTTTAAAAAAACCCATCACAGTTTCTAAAAAGTCTGAGGTGATGTCTGTGAATGTCTTGTGTTTTTCAGCCCAAAAACCCAAAGATACTCAGTTTATAGAATATAGAAAATCAAGAAATCGCTATACTTTAGAGGCTGAAAACAGCATTTTCGGCCTTTTTATGTATGAAAAAATACTATAACGATTAATAGATGATGAAAATAGTTGGTCAGTCAGTCAGTGTGACTGGATGAGTGTGACACCTGGATCAACATGTGTTTTATTAACACATCCAGGTACAGATTACTTGTTAAAACCATTTTTATAAATGGAGATAACTCCCATCCAACCAGTTAGTGAGGCAGAAACAGCCAGAGTTGACTGGTTGAGGTCTCGTGCTTCCAGTTTGGGCCTGAAATTGGATGAAAGAACATTGATTGTTTGCTGATCTGATATTGTTTAACCTGCCCACACATAGAGGTGTGTGTGTGTGTGTGTGTGTGTAGTATTAAATATCACCACGGTGCTTCATCTCGGTGTTACCATGAGCACCAAACTCCAAGCCAAGCCTGTTTGCTGCATGTTGAAGTTGTCCATCCATGACTGTTGTTGAGGACGAGTCTCTGCATGTAATCACTGATGTATCTGCATCTCTCTGTCTCTCTCTCTCTCCCTCCCCCGCTGCGTTTCTCTCCCTCTTCTTCTTCTTCGTCTTCTTCTGGTCCCCCAGCGTCTTCGAGACCAGATCAAGACGTGGGTGGCATCCAACGAGATCAAAGACAAAAGGCAGCTAGTAGAGAACCGCAAACTCATAGAAACGGTGAGTAGGACACATGATGATCATTATAACGCTCCCTGCAGGACCCTGTTGACTCTGGAGCCTTGTGTTTGTTCTAAAACTCTTAAAAAGTCTAAAAAAATTTATTTGACAAACTCCCATATGTAGAAATGACTGAAAATCTACATGCATAGCTCAGTCGTTGACGCATCAGGTTGAAGATTACCAGTTCACTTCAATTTATCCACTAATATTTGACTTCCAGGAATTAATGAGTTTTAGTGATTTAACACTCATAGTATATGTTTTTTATTTGTGTTGACGTTTGTTTTTCATGTTCCTGAAACATGTTTTTTTTTGTATAAAATGAAACAGACAAGAACAATTTATAATTTTGAAAGTTTCCAAGATTGCAGTAGAAGCTATTGCAGTTAACTGCAATTTTCACATGTAGCAAATGCTGTAACGGAAACAAATTATTACAATATTTTGGTCTTGTGCAAAAAAAATTAAACATAGGTCATACTTGCATGAAAAATGCATGAAAAATACTGTATGCAAGTGCATGCAGGGTGCGTCCAACTCCACTTTTGCGAGTTAAACTGCACATGATCTGGGCACAAAGTGAGGTGCAAGAGGCATTAAGTCCCGTAATCAAACAGACCAATTAGACTGTCATCTCCATTCCTTTTATAAGACAAGTTGGAGAAGCAGATGGTTTACTGCCTCCTCTGTGTTCCTTTCCTCAACAAGTAGAATGTATGCATGTAGTAAACCCCCATATTAAATACCAAGAAAATACTGCACCGCTGACTTTAGACCAGGTTTCTGTTGGTCAATGCTGCAGTCACTTTCTGCTGCACAACAATGATCCTGATCACACCTCATTCTAACCCTTTGAACCCCAGGAAAACCACATGTTTCCTTTAAAAACTCACCAAAAATATCAGAAAGAGACTGTAAAAGGCATTAACTTCCCAGTAGTCACTTGTGATGGGTGGTTCCAAAAAAGTAACCTAAACTAAGCTTTAAATTGTGATATTTCTGTCAGAATCTCTTTATTCTACATGCGTCATTTAAAACATTCCAAAAATAGATATTTGCACTGATCAGATCCTGTTAAAAACATTAAATTCTGCTCCTCTGCGACACTGTGAAGCCAAATATATGCTAAAAATCTGTTTACACAGAGCAGAGAGGAGAGGCTTTAAAATTAGCTCAATATGTATAATAAAGTGGCGCAAACATTTTTTTTCCAGCATTCGTGACACTTCAAAATGTGTTGTATATTTAAATTCAGATTTTTTCCAATTTTAAAAAAATATTTTAGTGAAGAAATTCAACTGCTGCTAAATAATTTGTCATTGTAACTGTGTTATTTTGCACAAATATTTTTTTGACTTGTTCCCAATTCCAGCCATCATTGTGCTGTTTCTATAGAGTTGCATGACTATATATTGCAGTGAAAAACAGGGCTACAGTGAGTAAAATGTGACAAAAAGACCAACAAAATTAGCCAAAAAATGCCCTGAAACTGCTTGTTGGGGTTCAGAGAGTTCAGGGTGTAAGCACATTTCCTACTTGCACAACGTGGGTGCAGGGTGTGAAAATGAAACCTGCATTGATCTGAAACTATCAATGTTTCTCTGTGTGAGAAAATCTACTGTAAAGCATATCAGACGTCATTTTAATATGTCAAGGCTTTAAATCTCTGCTGGTTTTATCCAGTTTTTAGTTTGAAGAATGAAATGGCAGCAGCCTGGAGACGCTGCCAAAATAATTTCTCAGATTCCCCCTTTAAATAAAGAGCTGCAGCCAGGAGCAGCTCATTACGGCATTCTTCACAGAGAGCTGGTAAACATGGGAGCCGGTCCGATATCTAACACCTGTTCCAGCTCACCCGGCCGTCAGGCTGCAGAGCCACACGAGCCTTTTGATGAGGGTTATTGAGATGGACTGAATGTGAGCCACCTGCCTGCACAATGAGGGACGAGGCCGACTCGCCAGCTCCCTCTGATCTCCACCAGTCGCTTTTTATCCCAAAGCTGCTCTTCGAGACTTCCTGTGGTTTTTTGTCGCTCGACCTGAAATTATACGTTGTGCAGGAAGCGGCCGGGGGGGGAGTTTGTTAGAAACACATACAGAAAAAAAAAGCAACATCACAATCTGCTGGGTGTTTACAGGATGTGATGAGATGAATCCGTCCTGTAAAATTAATATTGTACAGTGTAGAGCCTCCTCCTCGGGGTCTGAACACAGGTTTGGTGTTAAAATCACAGCTGTGATGTGTTTTTTACAGTATAGAAGAGGCTGCAATCACCTTGTGTAACAGACAGTATGTGGTCTCGTCCTATTTCTGCTCTACTGAGTGCTTTATTGGCTCCACTAGAGCCAAACTGTCATTTATTATAGCTGAGTCTTCCTATTTTACAGCTTCAGATGATTTAAAAACAGATAAAAGGGGAAAAAACTGTTATTTTCTATACTTTTTGAGCTGTTAAGGTTTCTGAAATTCTCTTAAAGTGTATTTCTCTTCCTTTAATTCTGTATCTTTGTAGCATCAAAAGATCTGAAAGGGCTCTGAAAGTTTTTTTCCTGTTTCGTAGAATATTTTTTAAAATTTGAATAGCACCCGAAACATTGCAATAAATGCAAATTATTCTTCCTTTTTATCACCTCATGCCTCGTCTACGCGCCTGTCTGCAGAGTTTCTCCTGCTTGTGGAATATAAAATCATTTTTTTTGTTATGATGTGATCCACATGTATCAACAGCTGGTTTTATGCATCATTTCTTTGTCTTGTTGTCTGTGTGTGTGTGTGTGTGTCTGTGTGTGTGTTTGTGTGTGTGTATGTGTGTGTGTGTTTGTGTGTCTGCTTGCAGCAAATGGAGCGGTTCAAAATAGTCGAGCGAGAAACCAAGACGAAAGCGTACTCGAAAGAAGGGCTGGGTCTGGCCCAGAAGGTGGACCCGGCCCAGAAAGAGAAGGAGGAGGTCGGCACGTGGCTAACGGTCAGTCTGTTGTCTCAACCCTTATTTTTCATTCATATCTTCAAAAATAAGAAACTTATTTCAGTCAGATGTGACTTTACTTATAACAGAGTTCACTGGAGGGAATTTCTATGTTTTGTTGTTTTCAACAAAACCTGGAACTGAAAGTGAGATAAAAGTGGAACTAAAACCGACTTTTTACAAAAACAAAGACGATAAAAACCTCATTAACCAGCAGTTCTTTACATTAATACATTGCAGCTGTGAATTGTATCCACAAACGTACAACTTATATTTAGATCATCTTTAGACAAAACATATTGTGATGGGAGGGTTAGGAATTAGTTTCTTTTGTATTGTGTTACAGTAAATGTACCCTTTTTTTTGTTTTATTCTGACATTTTTTGACCAAACATTACAATATTAATGATGGTAATAACTTTATTTATACAGCACCTTTTTAAAAACCGCAGTTTGCAAAGTGCTTCGACAGAGAGCAGTTAATCACAATGAGAATGAAGCCACGAGGCTAAAAACAATTGCATGAAAAGAAAAACAATAAGAGACAGAGCAGGAACAATCACAAGATGTTCTCAGATACACAGAAAATAAAAGGTAATAGGAGTGTAAAAAAAAAGTAAAAAGGAGTGGTAAAATAGAAAGCATTACATATAGGCAAGTCTATAAAATTGGGTTTTAAGAAGTGATTTAAAAGAAGTTTGAATAGACATTGCATAGATTCCCCCCGCAAAAAAACAACAACTGGTAATTGCATTTCTCTGTATTTATTAAGTGCTCCAGACACCCAAAATATGTCTCATTTTAGAAATCATGACCTGGTTACTCAAGATAATTATGAAAAGTGATGTTGTAGAAGTTCATTTTAACTGTCATGGTTTCAAGATTATTGTGAATTTGAATATACTCCTCAAAAATGCTTAATTTTGCATTATACTATACTGGGATTATGTGTTAAATCATGATTGTTTGATGCTTTCCAAATTTTTATTTTTTTTTGCATTTATAGTAATAGTTAAGACTTTGAGAGTCTGTAAATGTCTGGCTGTTTGGGTACTTTAAAGGTGCTTGAAAACTCGTTTAACTCTTGAAAAGTGACACAAACGCTGTATTTAAAATGAGTACACTGCAGATAGAGTGCAGATTTATTTAAGCCGATGCATTCAAATGAATGTTAATTTAAGTTCAGCAGTTTTGTGTCTGATTTGTTATTAAATTGTTTAAAAAAATGACAAAAATATGAAATCTGCGTTATAAAGGCATGAAAAAAATTATTAGACCAGCCTTTTTCTTCCATTCCTCATTCATTTTAATGCCTGGTACAACTAAAGGTACATTTGTCTGGACTAATATAATGATAACAACAAAAATATCTCATAAGAGTTTAATTTAAGAGCTGATATCTAGACATTTTCCATGGTTGTCTTGATAATAACCAAAATCACTATCAAGAAAACCATGGAAAATGTCTAGATATCAGCTCTTAAATTAAACTCTTAGGAGATATTTTTGTTGTTATCATTATATTAGTCCAGACAAATGTACCTTTAGTTAGTAAAATGAACAATAAATTGAAGAAAACAAGGGTGGTCTAATATTTTTTTTCCATGACTGTATTTAAAATGAGTGCACTGCAGATAGAGGACAGGTTTGTTTAAACCAATGCAGACAAAAGCAGAGTTCAAATAAATGTTAATTTATGCTCAATTGTTGTTTAAAAAAATAACAAAAATATGCATCAGCAGGTCTTTGAAAATACAATATCTGTTGTCCACTAGTCAGAATAGTATGAAAAATGTCAATTTTACACAACTACAGTGACCTAAAAGCAACAGTGATGTCTTTAAATCACTTATTCTGTCCAAACAACCGTCTCAGAGCCAAATATTTCCAGATTCCTATCACATAAGATGGAAGGAAAGCAGTCGATATTAATGACGAATCTGATATGAATAATAACCTTTTCCTTCGTCTCTCTCCTGCAGAATACGATAGACACGTTGAACATGCAGGTGGACCAGTTTGAGAGCGAGGTCGAGTCCCTTTCAGTCCAAACGAGGAAAAAGAAAGGGGACAAGGAGGTCAGTGTGTCCTTATCTCTCTCATCCATTCATTATTTTTCTGCCTTTCATGCTTGTTTCTCTCTCTCTCTCTCAGCTGGAGGTCAGATAGTGTGTCCTACATTTATCTTCTCTCTGTGACCTTGCTGAGCACTTATTCTTTCACTTTCCCTTTAAACTCGTCTCCCGGGGGCCTCATTTATAGAAAAACCTTCCTGACTTTATCCTTGATGACAGAGGAGTCACAAACACACCTGCAAATATCTTTTTATCACAGAAAATATTAGCAGACTTTCTCTGTATTGGCTTGTATTTAAGACCTTTTTATATTTAGATAATAAGACCCAGAGGGGTTTTATTTTTGTTGTGTTTTGCAGTTATCTGGCGTAGGACTGAGAGTGTTTCTCAGTGGACACGTTGAAGTGCTGATATGAGTTTCTGCTCCCCGGTTTCACACACAGGCTTCAAAATATCCTGCAGAAAATACTGTGAAATTTCCTTTTTGGTGCATAATTCACCACAAATCTCACCTGCTGGTATCAACAAAACAACTGGCAAGTCGATACGAGAAAGAAAAAGCGACATTTCCAATAAATGAAGCTCAATCTGTTCCTTGAAAAATGTATAAAACACATACATTTTATATGAGTTTCAAAGGTTTTTGACCAACAGTTTTTCACATCAACATCTTTAATAAATGAGGTTGTTTTTTTCTGCATTTCAGAGCAGTTTACTGTTTTTACTGACACAGTGTTTCTGATGTGTTTACTTTTAAGTACCATTAGTGAAACAGAGTCAGAGTCGGTGCATGAACAGCTCGTCGGCTCAGTCTGGGTCGAAAAAAAAAAAGCTTCTAGCTGTGATCAAAAGTCCAAAACAAGCGAGAAATAAATCTCTAGAGCTCCAGTTTGTTTGCTGGGGGCTTTATTTTGGCTTTTAGCCTCGAGTCAAAGGTGTTTAAAAAGATCAGAATAAAACCTTTAAATGCCTTTTTAGCCTGCATGAGATCAGGGATCTACTTTTTTTATTCTTTAGTACTTTAGGTTGGGCTTCTTTTGAATCCTAAGCAGTTTCAGGACGTTTTTTTTTTTTGTCAGATTTTACTCACTTTGGCCTCATTTTTCACAGTAATATAAAAGTTCTGCACCATTATGAAAACGGCACAAACATTGAACAACGCAAACATGTGATTTGTGCACATTGTTAAAATGCCTTAAATTATAAGAAAAAAGGTTTTCAAGGTTTGTAATATACTTAAACTTGAATATACTCCTAGAAAAATTCTTGATTTTCAACATAGTCTGTTGCTTTTATCTACACAATCACTCAAGTTAGCCACAAAGTTATTTCTTATTTGAATTAAAAAGCTCTTTTTCGCGTGTTTACTCGTCATTTATAGTCCGATAAGTTCACCATTGATCCCTCACTCTGGAAATTATTTAAAGTCATGATCATGATTTGTAAAGTAGTGATACAACTGATTCATATTCAGTTAAATACTGTATGAAGACAGCATGTTCACACTGATGCTGGTAAACATGGTGCTGGATGTCACCTTATGTAAAGTCTGGGTTTGATGCATTCAGGTGCTCATTTGTTGGGGACTCAGGGTTGTAATATTAACATCATGTAAAATTGTTAAAGTGAAGATATACTTTATTTGATGTGGGTAAAAAGATTTTATAGTAACAAATAAGATGTGAAAGTTTTGGTGCTTGGAGCTGCACGAACCCAGAAAAAGGAAAAAAGCAAGTTGAATTCTTTGATACTTTATTTTTCAAAAACTGGGGAAAAAAGGAAATTAGATAACTAGAGAAATCAGAACTATTTTCATTCTTAAAGCCTCTACTTCCGTCCTTTCTCCTCTCGTCTCTGTTCTGTGTAAAAACTCTGCAGTTCAGTCCAAAATTCTCTGAATTATTCGAAAATGTTGCTCTCAGCCAGTTCATTCTTGGGATCCCAGTTAAATTTAGAAGTGAGAGTTTAGAGTTTTTAACAGGATCTGGCTGGTGCAAGTCGTTTATTTTTGGCGTGATTTTAAAATGAATAACACAATTTTTTTAAAGCTAAGATTTGTTTTATTTTCCTCACAGAAGCATTTGTCACACATAATTCATTCAAGGACTGTCGGAAATGTGAAAATCTGACAATCTGACAATAACTTCTGTTTTTTTAAGTTTCTGGCTACAATAAAAGGAGTATTTTTTGTGACTTTTAACCCTCAGGGCCACTTCAAATATTGTGCACACTTACTCATTAAAAATGAGGCCTAAAAAGTTGGAAATAATATCAATATGTAATATTTTCTATAGCTTGCTTTAAAAAGCACTTTTTTTTGTGCACAGCAGAGTGACACTGGACAAAAAATTAAAATGCGAAAAGAGTCAGTGTTGCCGCTAATTATTGACATTTCCCAGGCTGTAATAATTCAACACCAAACAATTTATTTAGCATGTAGTATAGTGAAAATAATTCATATTTTTCATTTTTTTCCCCATATAAAATCATGGTGGCATCGTGAGAAAAACCTAGCATATAAATGGTTAAAATCTTTAAAATCAATTGTTGTAGGAGTATGTATGTAGGTGAGAAAAAAATCAGTACAATGAAAGTAGAATATAAAAATGTATATTTTCTTTATATAGCTTTCTTTTAAAAGCAGTTTTTTTTCCATCTAAAATCATGGTGGCATCATGACAAAAACCTGGCTTTTAAAGGGTCTTTAAAATCAATTAGTATTTGATATCAATAATTAGGTCTGATGTAGGTGAAAAAAAATCAGCACAATGAAAGCAGAATATCATAATGTATAATATTTGTATAGCTTGCTTTTAAAAGAAAACTTGTTTTTTTGAGCTGTTTGTTGTGGGCTTTTTTTGGCTTTTAGCCTTGAGTCAGAGGTGTTTAAGAAGATCAGAATAAAACCTTTAAATGCCTTTTTATTTGCATGTAGTATATTGATTATAATTGATATTTTCTGGAGGGTTTGTCATCTAAAATCATGGAGGCATCGTGACAAATATCTGGCATTTAAAGGGTTGAAATCTTTAAAATCAATTAGTATTTGATATCAATAATTAGGTCATATTTCGGTGGGGAAAAAATCAGTACAATGAAAGTAGAATATCATAATGTATAATATTTGTATAGCTTGCTTTTAAAAGAAAACTTGTTTTTTTGAGCTTGAGTTTGATTGCTGGGGGCTTTTTTTTGGCTTTTAGCCTTGAGTCAGAGGTGTTTAAGAAGATCAGAATAAAACCTTTAAATGCCTTTTTATTTGCATGTAGTATATTGATAATAATTGATATTTTCTGGAGGGTGTTTCATCTAAAATCATGGAGGCATCGTGACAAATATCTGGCATTTAAACGGTTGAAATCTTTAAAATCAATTAGTATTTGATATCAATAATTAGGTCAGATTTCGGTGGGAAAAAAATCAGTACAATGAAAGTAGTATATAATAATGTATAATATTTTTTTAAAGCTTGCTTTGAACTTGTTTTTAAACTTAGTGGCAGGTTGTGGTCGGGTTCAGAGTGGAAGTTTGCCCTTTTAGAGTCCGTGTGCACTCAGCACAGGGCCGTCCTCATGTTCCTGACATGTGCTGCTGCAGCATTAATATGTATTGTGATGAAACACATTAATAAGTTCCACTCCGCTGCCTCCGCTAATGCAGTCCAGCAGGCGCCGAACAACATGCATCTTAAGTGGTTCTGCCTGTGTTTTAACAGCCCAAGTGTTTATATAATCACATCAGATCGTTTCTGTTTAAAGGTTTTATCCGAAAGAAACATCCAGATATGTTTTTAGTTTGGTTGAAACGCCTCGTGGAGCACATTCAGACCTCAAATATAGAAAGAAAATACAAAGAAACAGTCAAATAAATTACATCTAAAGTGCTTCCAAACATGTATAAATTAAGTGTGGATGAGAATTAAATATTTAAATCAGAAGTGGTGCTGAGCGTGTGATACGATGCATACAGTAACGCCATAAAGTGCACATGTCGCTGTATATGTATAGCATGTTGATGTGTGTTTAGCTTTAAATTTTTAACATGCATTTTGTTTTTCTTTCAAAATGTCTGCCCTTGTTATTTCAATGAAAAAATGATTCTAAAGTTTGTGTTTTGCATTGAAATAAGGTGGCATATATCCCCCAGCATGTTAAATATGACTGTTTTTATACCAAATAATGCAGATATAAAGTGTTTTCTGCCTTAATTGTAGTATTATCTGGGTGGAAAAAAACATCTGAAGAATCTGGTAGAACAATCAGAGACATTAAAACTTTAATTTTGTCTTTTTTTTTTGCAGTTTAACAAAGATATAGAAATAAATAAATAAATAAATAAATCATACAAAAGTAAACTCACAAGTTTATTTAATTCAATTTATTCGACAAAAAATGGGAAAAAATAATGGAATCTATACATACACATTTTTTCCAAGTTCCCACAAGTGTAACCAGCATTGTCCTCTCCTCTCAGGTCTGTGTAAACGGCCTGCAGTTCAGTTTTTTCACGAAAGATTCGCTGATTTTTACTATGTGACCGTTTGCTTCAGCCAAATCATTCATGGCTTCACAGTTGCATTGAGAAAAACAAAATCTGATCAGTGCAAATGGTTCATTTTTGGAGAAATTTTAATTATATCGTCACAGATTATTTTATTAAAGTTAAATTAATAAAGTGATTTTCATGATATATTAACATTTTACACTTATATTTGGATACTTTTCCTGATGGTCGTCTCTTTCACACATGATTTGATCAAAGACCTTTAAAAATTAAAAAATCTGACGATAATTTGTGATTTTTCAGTTTGTGGCTATGATATATGGTGAAATTTTTGAATTTTTATTTTTTCATTTTCAAGATATTTATTGATTTATTTGAGGTTCAGGCGGTGAATCCCACATGATCTACTCTCCAAACCAAACCGATAAATTTGTGCAGATAAAAATACAATTTCACTGCAGCTTTAACAGAATATTTTTCATGTCGCTGTTGCTTTGTGTCATTTTAATGCCTGTATAAAAAATAACCTAACACCAGAATTGTTTGCCCTCCTTTCCCCCCCCTCTCCCCCTCGTCACGCTCTTGTTGTGAAGAAGCAGGACCGGATTGAAGAGCTGAAGAAGTTCATTGAAAAGCATCGACACCACATCCGGATGCTGGAGACGATCCTGAGGATGCTGGACAACGACTCGGTGCAGGTCGACTCCATCAGGAAGATCAAGGTCGGCTCAAAAGATCAGAGGAAGATGCAACATGTCTGTTCTGTGTCTGAACTCGTAGATGGAGGGTGGATTGTGTTGCATTTGCACATTTTTCATGTTTTTCTTGTTTTTTTAATGAGATAACTTCACTGTCACATTGCAAGATTTATTTCCCCTGAAAATCAATGTGTTGTTGTTGCACCGTTACTGAGAATCCTCATCATTTATGATATTTCTATTGACAGAGCCACATGCATCCTAGCAGATTCATTATCTTCCTCATTTTGTTCTGTCTTTATAAAGGATGATGTGGAGTATTATCTAGACTCGTCGCAGGATCCAGACTTTGAGGAGAACGAGTTCCTGTACGACGACCTGGACCTGGAAGATATCCGTAAGTAGAGGGAAAAAAGCTGAGATTAAAGAGAAATTGTGTCCAGTTATTGTTGATCACTGAATTGAAATGTTGAATCATTAGCTGCGTTTCCATCAGCTAACTTCTCTGCACATTTTTGGAGATTTGCACGATTAAAAACTTGATGGAAAAACACCAAGATTTGTTGAAACTTGTGCATAAAAATTTTAGTTTTTTGTCTTTTTCGAAAAATAGTTAATGCGCTAAACAGGAGATGGAAACTCTTTTTTTTAAAAATCCAAATAAGTTCTGAAGTAGCGAACATTTAACCCACTTGACTGATCAGCTGTTTCCTCTGACATGAAAGAAAAATTAGAAGTTGAAATTGAATCTAATTCCTGAAGACTTCTCTCCATTTTCTCTCGTTTGTGGCCAAAGTCGTCCAATAAGCAACCTCTTTTTGTTGTTGTTTTCTCTCTTCTTCTTCTCCTGTTTACTGACCAATTAGCCCACAGCAATAACAAAGTATGTTCATGCAGCTTTGTTTATTTGCTCTTAACCAGTTGATAGAAACGTTCCTAATTCACATTTTCTATATTGCAACATTTCAAAATTTCGCTCTAAATTTGCTGTGGTTACCTGCTCGAGGAACCGTGTTATGGCTGTGCCTACATGTACCAGAATGCATTGCAGGCGAGCTGCTGACAACCCGTATAAATATAGTGTAGCTGAGGGCTGTGAGTTGCACCTATACTGATGCAGGTAATAAAATAAAACACCAAGACTCCCCAGAAGATGTAACAACTGTTTTCTGTTTTTGCCTTTCACAATAAAAGCCCAACTTTAATTCACGATTCAAGAGGCAACTCAATAAAATAGCAAGCAGAGAATTAAAGTCACCAAATTACTTGTTAATACATTAAAAATGATCATGCTTTATTTATTTATATTGATTTATTTTTATAGCTGTACTAGAATTAGCTATGAGCTAATTTTCATCTTTAGTCCCTGGGTAGGAAACAGAAAATGTACAATATTATTAAAGCAAAAAAAGAGAATAAAATAATAAAATACATTAACAAGCAGTGCATATTCACTAAACAACAGCTGCAACACCAGTTTTTAGTTTTTATGTATGATGTGTATGTGATTGGGTTGTTTTTAACCATGATTTTATCAGAAAAGATGCGTCACGCTCTTATTTGACCTGCTACTGAGTTACAAAACGCTGATCTGCTGAACTCAGTTGCTCTACGCTGCATCTCACAGTCTCCTCTGAGGGAGTTTGTTGTTGTTGTTGTTGTTGTTGTTGTTGTTGATGCTGTTGTGACCGTCCCTGAACTCTCCTCCTCCCTCTGTGTGTCTCTGCTCCTCCAGCTCAGACTCTGGTCGCCACCTCCCCGCCGGGAAACTCGAACTTGGAGGACGAGATCTTCCAGCACTCCAGCAGCACGCCCACCTCCACCACCTCCTCCTCACCCATCCCGCCCTCACCTGCCACTTGCACTACGGTAATAACACATAACAAAGTTTCACCTCTTAGAACTTTATTAATCCCGAAGGAAATTGTAGTTCAAGATTGCTCCAAAGTTACCAAAACAATCACAATATAGCGTAATATAAGGAAAACAATGAACAAAATATGTAACAATATAAAAATAACAATATGTTAAGAGTTCTTTTATCTAACAGATGAGAGGAGAATAAAATCCTTTTGACTATTTATTTAAGACAATAATGAAAGAGAGAGCATGTACATGGACCTTCTCTGTTCAGAAATCACAGGCTGCTAATCAGTTAGCTGTAACAACCTCCCAGAAAAGGACGCCTAACTTACTTTTACACAGAGTTTTATAATATGAATGTGCGACTATCTGATTGATCAAAACTGTTTGGTTTAGACTTGGCCCGTCCATTTCGTTGGCACACAGTCATCTGTTCTGCAAAAAAAACGAACTCTATAAATAAAGTACTTAAAGTGTCTAAGGAGTAAAGTGAGTAGAGTGCAGATGACATGGCAGGATGTAATATACAGATATTTTGCACATGATAATGAACATGATATAGTCTAGAGATAGATAGATATTGTATTGCACATGATGTTAATTAGTCAGTCTGATACGTTAGCTTTCCTCAAAATGTATATTGACAGCAAGGTTATTATAGTTAACGAAAACTAACGAAATAAAGAAAACTAGAATTGAAAGAACATTTTCGTTAACTGAAACAAAAACGATAACTAACTGAAACTGTATTTTGTGGTTACAAAACTAACTAAAATCATAGTGAAAATGTCCTTAGTTTTCGTTTTTGTCAACTTTTTTCATTCATAATTCAGTGTTTCTATTTGAACATGCAACACATGGTGAATATGTTTACTGAGACTGGGATGTCTACACTCCAACCAAAATTCAAAACACCCAGAACTGTAAGAGTTAATAACATTATTGGGGCTGAGAAGGATAAACCAAAGGAAATAAAGGCAAAATTTATTATGACCACTTTGAATCTCGCACCCAACCTATAGCCCATTACAAAAAAACTAAAACTAAAACTAATAAAAACTAAACTAAAACTAGAAAATTCACTCTAAAAACTAACTGAATTTGAAAACAAAAATTCACAACGAAATTAAAGCTAAAACTAATGAAAAATCCAAAACTATTATAACCTTGATTGACAGTCTTGCACATTTGGGGGGAAAACTTGCAGATGCAATAGATTCAAACTAGAGGTGTGTGGGGGATCGATACAGCATAGTATCACAATTTTTGCGTGGCAAAATTATATTGATTCATGGTCGACAGGTATCCAGATTTAGCGTTCAAGCGGACCGTCAGTATTTTCAGGTAGGAGTCAGTATTTTCCGGAGGCTGTAGCGAGTTCACTTCTATGAATATCCTGGAGATACTGGTATCTTATGAAACTAGAAGATCTAAGGAATCTATAGCCACCCTGCGTCAGGATATCATGTTAGGAAGTTGTTGAAATAACGCTGCAAAGTTAGTTTTTTAATGTTTCATTCAAAAAAATTGAGAGCAGTGAAGCTTAAAGTGGAGGAAAGTTTGATAAAATGCTGCAGTTGTTGTTGTCCAACATGTTTGATATCAGTTGAGTTCAGTTTGACTGAATACTTTGTTGGTCAGTCTGTGGGTTTGACTCTCATTGTGGAGAAATAAAAAGACTGAAGTGAGATGAACAGACTGAGAATTTTATCTGATTTGACAAAACAATTCTTGACTGAATTTAATTTTGTGGACACAAAATGCAGTTAAACAGTTATATCGCAATATATTGTATCGCAATACTCACCATATCGCAAAATGCTTAAAATCGCAATAATATTGTATCGTGACTCAAGTATCAGGATCAAATCGTATCGTGGGGCCTCTGCTGATTCACACCTCTAATTAAAACACATTCATTTGGAATTAAAAAGTTGCCTAAAGTTCCACTTTGTCACGAAAACTTTTCCACATGTTGCCATCTGCTCTTTCTCTCTCTGAAAAAATAAAAAAATAACTAGCAAATGATAAAAGAACCAACCTTTGATCTGCTGCTTTCCCACCAAAAACAAACATCCTGACGTGTTATTATCTCTTCTTTTACCTTTTGAATTCATCACTAATATTGGTAATATCTGAAAATTAAAATTGTTGCATTCATGTCGAGTCGAGTCAGGTCAATATCTAAAATTTAAATGTAAGATAATTGCCTTTTGTGTGTGCTATTGTAGTGCCCTGCCATCTGCTCTCATTGTTCTGCTCCGCTGTCATTATATCATCTGTTCTTCCTCTCCGCCCACACGCAGCGAGCGCCCAGAGTACTTATTATAGGTCTGATGTGTGTGAATGGAAGGCGTGGTGTTGTCAAATGCCGCTGACATGAAGTCGGCGTGAAAGGGAATGTAAAGGATAGGATGTAAGCCGCGGTGAATTATGGGAAATATGAAGTTTAGTCAGTATTGTTTTGTAACTTTCATAATTATCGAAGGAAAGTTTTACCTGAAACGGATGTAATTTTAGTTTTTTATAGCAGAGGTTTGCAGCAGAAGCCTCCCTGGTTACAAGCTCTCTTTTTAAAAAATAAACAAACATTTACATTTGTTTGCTTTTTCTTGTTTGTTTGTTTTTAAACCAGCTGACTATAAACTGTGTTTTCATTTGTGCTTCTGCAGGAGAACTCTGAGGATGACAAGAAGAGGGGACGCTCGACAGACAGTGAAGTCAGTCAGGTGAGTTTAAACATTTCCAATTAATAAAGTAGAGTTGTGTGAGATATTTGTCCATCTGTGGCAGCAGAAAATCATATTTTAACCACAGACAAAAACATTGACTGTTTGCACTGCTTTACCTTGCTGTCAGACAGCCCTGTTTATTATGACACAAAGGGAACTAAGTCAGTTATCTGTGCTCTCTTTAGAGCCAACAGACCCCATTGACAGAAACAGTAATTTTACTTTGCAGAAGAGAAGAATTGCTGGTTTACCAAACCTTCAATCTGTCAGTTTGTTAGTGTTATTGTGTGATTTTGGTGAATCTATACTCACCTTTTAAGACCCCAAAGTACTGAATATTTAATTTTCATGTAGAAAAACAATAAATTATTACTATGTTAGTAAATCAAAGACTGCTAAAATGCACTACAAATCTCAGAAAGCCCCCAAAAATATGATCGAGAGGCAAAAATTTCCCCTAAAAATTATATATTTATCCATTTGGTTTATATCCTAATCATGCATTTTTTAACACACTCACACAAATAAAACTGGCTGCTGCAATGGACCAGTATTGGGATTGAATGAGTAACCTGGTTAAGTGCTGTTAACTGGACTTTAGGCTGAATTGTTCATAGTAGACAATAGATGGTGTCTGATAAATAATTATATTGTAGATGATAGTTGGAGTTCCTGCTTTCTGTCACACATGCAGATGGGTGTTCAAGTGTCTTTGGAGCAGCAATGATGTCCTTTTAATTTTTAATTTGAACATTGCACAAGGTGTATGTGTTTTCATCTGGATTCATGTCACAGAAAAAGTCAACACTGCTTCCAACATTTTGTAAATGCCTCAATTCTTTGGGGCTTTTTGTGGCAAAAACTTTTTCCGACACTGATTAAAACTTCAAGCACTTTAATGTCTCGTTCCTTCTTTTTTCCAGTCTCCTGTGAAGAACGGGAACCCCTCCTCCTCGTTATCCTCCTCCTCCTCCTCCTCTTCATCTTCCTCCTCCTCCTCCTCTTCCTCCTCCGTCTCGGGACTGACCTCATCCTCCCTCGTCTCAATGGCGACCATCGCCGGGGGAGGGCTCAGCGGCCCGGGGCCCAACAGTCACCACGGCAGCTCGGGGGGTCTCCTCTCCAACACTTCCGCCGGCAGCTACAGCAACGCCACCCAGCAGCAGCCGCACCCGTCGGCCACGCCGCAGCAGCAGCAGCAGCAGCAGCAGCAGCAGCAGGCCAAGAACTCAGTTAGCTCCGCCACCTCGGCCCCCATCTCCATCCCCATCAGCTCCACCAACAGCCACCTGGCCTCCTCCGCCTCCTCCCCCCCCAACGCCATCACGCAGGGGCTCTTCACCTCCAGCTCCCAGTCCCAGGTCCTCTCTCTATCGGGGTCCACGCCCACCTCCAACAGCCTGGGCCTCAGCCTGGGGCTCTCTCTGGGGAAGGGGGGCATGTCGGGCTCCATCACCACCAGCCCCATGTCGGGGAGCCTGGGCCTGTCGGGGATGCAGGCGTCCCTGAGCTCCATGGCGAGCCTCCTGTCCGGCTCCACCCCGGCACCCTACGCTCAGGCAGCCGCCTCGGGGGCCATCGGCTCCGGCCTACCGGGCTCCCTGGGCGGCATCGGCATCAGCCCCACCACCACCAACAGCTCCGTGGGCTCCATCGGCAGCGGGAGCATCACAGTCGGCGGGCCGACGTCCTCCTCGGGGGGCCTCCTGGGCCCGGCGCCGGGGCTGAGCAGCTCCGGGATCCTGTGTCTGGGCTCGGGGCAGTCGGGGATGCAGGGCTCGTCCCTGGTGTCGCTGAGCCCGGTGGGAGGCTTGGCGCCAGGTAGCGGCGTGGGGGTCATCGGGAGCAACGGAGGCAGCTCGGGGTCAGGAGGGAGCGGCGTGGTGGGCGGGAACCTGTCGCTGTCCGTCAGGCCGCCGAGCCAACAGAAGCAGAACGGTAGCACTAGTGAGTATCTGAGCGGGAGATTAACTCACAGCTCCTTTTGGATTTACTTTGACATTTCCTAATCTGTCTTTTGTTAACCTTACAGGTTACAGCGCTGTGGTAGCAGACAGCACAACAGACTCCGCCCTCACCAGTGCCAGCCAGTCACAAAGCAGCCAACCCTCGTCTTT
This sequence comes from Centropristis striata, assembly GCF_030273125.1. Lineage (NCBI taxonomy): Eukaryota > Metazoa > Chordata > Actinopteri > Perciformes > Serranidae > Centropristis > Centropristis striata. Next base: position 30,202,200 of record NC_081530.1, read on the forward strand.
GACCTCCACAGCCAATCAGCCGTGAGTATGACGGAGCAGGTTACCGGCCGTGTAGAAAATATAGAAACATGGATTAAAAACTCAGCTTGAATCCTTTAAGTAGAGCTGGTTTTATCATAAAATAAGTTATTATGGTGCCGAAGCATCACCGCCGCTTCCTTTTGCTCACATCGTTTAGATAATTCAGACACGGGTTAAATATAAATATGGCAGATTCCTCTAAAAAAAGGAGTTTATTCCCAAAATAAGCAACGTCTCTTAAGTTCAGTTCAGTTTTGCAGCAACCAACCTCAATCAAACCACCGCCCGCCACCATTATTATGTCCCTGGTTCTTATACTGTGGTGGGAATTAAGTTGTTAGAAGTGTTATGGTGTTAAAACAGAGTAGTTTATGCAAAATCCATACATGGGAATTAGATTAATTGGAATATATTCACAGGAAGTATAAAATGTGTTACTTATGTCCCTTACAAATTAAGAAATCCCACTAAATCGTGAGGGAAAATGCTTTTTTTATTTTTTATTTTGACCTGCAAAACAACAATTTAAATTTAAGAAAACTTTGATTACATAAAGACTAAAAATCAAGCGTGTTTGTTTGGGGAATTACCAAAATTAGTCCCACATGTGCACCTCTTTTTTCAATGTACAAATAAAATAAAACTTATTTGAATATTTCCATCTTCTTTCATAGTTGGTTTTTAAGAAAATGAATTGATTAAAATCGTAAATCAAGCGTGGTGTGAGATTTTATTTTCAGCTCATATCTTCTTGGGTTTTTGTTTCTATGTTTCTCATCCTTCTCATCCTCTCCTTCTTCTTCTCCTCTCTCTCCCAGTAAGGACACTGGTTCCAGTCTACTGGGCTCCATCTGTATGTCGTCCAGCTCTCCGTCTCCGGCCTTCTACAGCGAGGCCAAGATGGTGAGCGGCGGCAGCTTGCTGAACGGGCCGATGTCCTACTCACAGTCCTCCGACAGCATCAAGGTGAGGAAACAAACCCAAACTGCCCCTTTATTTATCTAAGGGTGCTTGCACACCTGAGAGTCCGGACCAAGGTCCGTGTTCTGTTACATTGTCTACATTTGGTCCGGTTGGTTTTGGTTTCACACTGCAAAAGGAATAACGGACTTTACAAGACAATTCTACTGGACACGTCATCTCCCTATGTATTTCCACGGCTCATTTTGTTTTGGTTACGCTGCGTTGTTAGGCCGGCCGGCATCTGACGTCAGTGTTACTTCTTTAACGTGTTTACACAAAATGAATCCAGCGAGACACCTTTTACTCCGTTTGAGTCCTTTTCCCATGCGTTATTTCAGTCTTGTGGCAGTGAAGGTTTCTGCTGCTGTCCTCAGCTCCGTTGTGCACAAAACTAAATATTTGTCCTTGGTCTTGTGTTACCTTGCCGCTGATTAGTGATTGTGTTCACCTGCTGAGGCGCCGCGGAGCAACGCACACTGCGTAGCGCGCATGCAGCAGCACGGCCGCTGTCACACACACGCAGCTGCACCTCCAGGCAGATCGCCGCAACAAATACTTTTGCTGGTCTTTTGCTACCAGCAGCACGAGCTTAATGAGCAATACGTGAGAGTGCTTGGTATTCGCAAGTACCGTAATTCGAGAGCAGAAGAAGAAAAAAACTTCCTGTCATTGATACGAAGGTCCGAACTATAAAAAAGTTGTGTTCACACTGCAAAAGGTTCGGACCTTGGTTCGTTTGGTCCGAGACCACCTCTTTTGGTCGGACCAAACTTTGGTCCTTTGGTCCGGACCGTGGTCCGCGCCACCTTTCACACCTGGAATTTAGGTTCGGATCAAACTGAAAAGTCCGAAAGTCCGGACCAAACGAGATGGGTGTGAAAGCGCCCTAAATCTACATACAAATCACATTTTTAATTTTTGTGTGTTTCTAGGTTTTGTAAACACAATGTGGTGTTTGCAAGTTGTTCTCTTTACAAACATTTAATAGTGTAAAATCTCCACAGACTGTTAATTTGCATGCAAAAACTGCTTCTACTACGATTTAATTAAGTCTGCCAACAGGGAAATCCAAGTGGGGATTATTGTTGTTTTTGTTGTTATTATGGTCTCAATGTGACTCAAAACAAATTCTGACAAAACTGAAAGGAATAATGAAAAATCAACAGCACTGAGCAGAAAGAACATGATGTTTGTTTTGAGTCGACCTCTATAATCATGTGTATAATTCATAATTACATGTGAAATCTAACAAGACAGTCACATTTCACACAAGTGAAGACCGTAGAAAAGACAAAAGCAGTTTTAAAACAAGAAACCAATGCATAAAATCAATAAAAAAATGTAATTAAATGTATGAATAAATTAGTTAAAAATTAAGGAAAAGAAGCACTTGAGAGCTATAAGAAGAGTAATTACATCAAAAACAAGAAAAATAAAAACTAGATTACATTTTGATTAAAAAAGACAAAACGAGAATAAAAAATTATAACAATAAAATGAAAAAAAACCCTCAATAAAACTGGTAAAAGACAAAAAATATGATTTAAATGATGGAAAACTAACAGGTAAAATTAAACAATGTAAAAAATTTTACTCCATAAATACAATTAAATAATATTATTAATATAATATAAATCCTGTCTTCCTATTCAAATGTGTGGCTCAATAGGAAGGCTTAAAGTTAAGTTTTAAGAAAGTTGTTACATCTTCTGCCGTCATGTTTTTGTAAAAGATTTCAGTCTGAAGGTTTTTGTGGTGGGAAGTATTCAGACCTCTTCACTCTATTGTGTCATAGAATTCATTTAAAAGCAATTAAACCGACTTCTTTGACAATTCAAATACACACAATAAGCCGTGATGTGGATTTTGGGACCTTTTATATATACACAGGTATGTTTCTGTTCAAAATCTGCAGGTTAAGTCTGTTTTTTGCCCCCAAGTGAACTAAAATACAACTAGAGATATCTGAAGGAGAATCAAAGGCAAGACAGGTTTATTTCTATAAAACATTTCAAAGTGCTTTACACAAAAGAATAAAAAGAATTTAGAGAAAATGCAAAAGCAACATATTATAAAATGACATTTGAAAAGCATTAAAGAGCCAGAATAAAATAAAAAATAATAAGAACAAGTGCAGTATAAGAAATTAATCTTTCAATTTTTTTATGCATTTTATTGTTATTTTTTAATCTTTTTTTTTTTTTCCTTTTTTAAGATAATTCGTAGTCTATTTTTACTCTTCTTACAGTGCTTAGGTGTTTATTTTCTTCAATTTTTAACTAGTTCATTTATAGATTATATTATATGTTTTTATCATTTTTATTAATTGTATGCATTAGTCTCTAGTTTTTAAATTGCTTTTGTCTTTTCTATGGTCTTCACTTGATTTAATCAAAGGCAGCGGCAAACAGAAAAGTCTTCAGTCTCGTTTGAAATTAACTAAAAGTTGCAGCAGACCTGCATTTTTTCGCAGAATTTAATGTTTTCTGCAGGATCTAATTGGTGCAAATGATTTACCTCTTGCAGACATTTTAACCCTTATGCCCTCTTCAAATTTACTACTCTCCAAAAATATCCATGCACACAAAAACTGTTATTAAAGAGGTAGGTGTCCAGAGGTAGTTTCTATTACTACATAAAAAATACTAAGGCTACCAAATCATTTTTTTTGCTAATCTTAGACATATCCATGACTCCAATCACCACCAAAGCCCCAGCCCCCTAGTATTAATTATATGGAAAACAATTCATTTTTGGTGTTTTTTTGGAAGAAATTATGGATAAATTCAAATGTAGAAACTGGCATTTAAAGGGTTAAAATGATTGAAATGTTGGTAGTTTGGAACAAATCTGTAGTTGTTCTAAGAGATTTATGGGGAAAAAAGCAGAAAACATATTGATGCATGGTGATTTAATAGCATTTTTTGTGTGCGCGAAGGTCACGAGAGGGTAGTAAATAGAGTATAATACAGTATAAAAGACATATAAGAGTAAAAGACATTGGATTTCAAAAATTTTACTAAAAAGAAATGCTCATGCCTGAAAAAAAAAGACAAAAGTGCCCTAAATAGGGCATATGAGTTAAATCAGACGTGTAGCAAAAAGTGATTTTTAAAGAAAAAGCACAGTTTTAAGCTTTGTTTTGGTTATTTTTTCCCCCCACATGATCCATTCAAGGACTGCTGGAAAGTTCAAACTCCCACAGTATAATGACCTGTTCCGGTGTATTTTTGGCGATAAACATTCTTTTAAAACCCAGAGGGTTAAAGCTGTTAAAGCCATTCAGGATCTTCCACACAAAACTGGGAAAAAAACATTTCTTTATGAAGCTGTACAAAGGGACTTTCTCACACACACAAAAAAAAAGTTTGCTGCTGGTTTTTGGGCCATAAAATGTAGTTTTTTTGTCTGAAATCGCTGCTCCGCTGTGTTCATTGTTGCGTCAGGGGACAGGGGTAAACAAACAAACAACAGAAACAAAGCCAAAGTGATTTGTGTGACAGCGTTGTCACGGTGCGAGCTCCGTGTTGGGGCAGGTAGCAGGACGCAGCTCACACTCCGTCCGCTACGATCTGTTGTCCCATGAGTCTCCCTGTCTGTCCCCATCAGCCCCAGGAGCCTCTGAGCAGCCTGAAGTCCATGGCCGAGCGAGCAGCACTCAGCTCAGGGATGGAGGGAGACGTGCCCTCCCTGCACCTCACCCCAGGTAACACACACACACACTAAAACACACACTAAAACACACACATGTGGCTTAATAAAAGGAGATAGAGGGTTGCCACGGAGCAGAAATAGAAAGGCTGTAGTTTAATGGAACAAAATGTCATCTCACCTCCCACTCTCAGCCTCCTCTGAACAAAAACTGCTGATGATATTATCAGCCCTGACTCAACTTCTCTCTCTTTGTTTCTGACTTCAAATCCTCGATCTCTCTCCCCCCTTTTTCTGCACATCCTCTCTCACTCCCCTGCATCCTCCACTCCATCTCTCTATCTCTATCCCTCTCTATCTCTATCTCTATCTCTATCTCTCTCTCTCTCTCTCTCTATCTCTATCTCTATCTCTATATCTCTATCTCTATCTCTATCTCTCTCTATCTCTCTCTATCTCTCTCTATCTCTATCTCTATCTATCTATCTCTATCTCTCTCTCTCTCTCTATCTCTCTCTCTATCTCTATCTCTCTCTCTCTATCTCTCTCTCTCTCTCTCTCTATCTCTCTCTCTATCTCTCTCTCTCTCTCTCTCTCTCTCTCTCTCTCAATTCAATTGGCTTTTCAATATTTACAATAAGTTATTATAATTCTGTTATTCATTTTAAAAGAAAAGAAAAACTAAAGCCATATTTACAATCATTGAATTACAATCAACATATAATTTATACAATCTAACTGTCCCAGCAAAAAAAGAAGAAAAAATAAAATAAAAACAAAACAACCAACAAACATTTCTTCCGTCCCTTAGCAAACCTACACATTACATCCTTATGTCTTTACTTCTGCGGCAGACAATGGCTTTCTCTCTCTCTCTCTCTCTCTCTCTCTCTCTCTCTCTCTCTCTCTCTCTCTCTCTCTCTCTCTCTCTCTCTCTCTCTCTCTCTCTCTCTCTCTCTCTCTGTGTTTTGGCATGACGTAATATTGCCAAAGCAAGCATCAGAAAAAAAGATAACAAGATAAGGAATATTTACAATAAATAAATAAATCTCTCTCTCTCTCTCTCTGTCCTCAGACATCTTCCCCAGCAGCACTACGGCCCCCTCGGGCCCCCCGTCAGCACCTCAGCTCTCGCTGTCAGAGGTCAGCATCCCCCCGTCACTGGGGGTCTGCCCACTGGGGCCCGTGCCCCTGTCCAAAGACCAGCTCTACCAACAGGCCATGGAGGAGGCGGCGTGGACGCACATGCCCCACCCGTCCGACTCCGAGAGGATCAGGTGCAGTCAAATTAACATTTTACACACAAAATATTATTTAGAAAATACATGTGATAAACCTTCATGCTGCACTCAGTCAGCAGCGTTGTAAAAAGATCAGTTTTCTTACTTTTTGGGTAACAGTCATGAAAGAAGTAAAAGTAGAGATACCATGAAGCATTAAAAAATGATGTATAAGAAAATAATATTTTTTTAGATGCCCTTTCAGTGTGTTTATTTATTTTTATTTATTTATATAGTTAAAATAAAATTATAAATAATTATTTATTCATAATAACAAGTATTAATGTAATAATAATAATAATGTGATTATTATGAGTGGATTGTTTCGTATTTCGTATCATATTTTTTTTGTATAAAATACTGAATATATAAGAAAAAAAATAAATTTATCAAGAGAGGTAAAGAGGCCACAGGCTTAAAAAAATAATAAAATTATAAAATTATATTATTTATTCATAATAACTATTTATATAATTATAATGTTGTGACAATAAGTGTTTTTTTAATTCCACATATATTAAACTGTATTAAATAATGAATATATCTTTTTTTTAATTCCCCTGATTTAACCCATATTTTATGTACTTCACACAACAACAATCACATTTATACAACCACAATAAAACATTTTTTTATAGATTTTTTTCTTTTTTCTTTTCTTCTTTCTTTTTTAATAGATTAAATCTATCTGTATTTGCTTGCCACCCTATCAAACCCAAGTCAAAAATGAATCAGTTTGGAAGCCCTGAGGCTATAAATTATTATGACAGTTATTTGAAAACCTCAATAGATACAACGAATGCAGAGTTAACAGACATTTTTGGGGTTTAAATGTTTAATTTCAGTCATTTGTTAAATGTTTTATAAAGCAAAAATTAGGAAGAAAATCCAGATTCTGCAGCTTTTCTTTGTTGTGTGACTTAAATCCAATAGCATACAGTTATTATACAGTTAATGTGAACATAATAGAAGTCAGTATATCTCTATATTTGACGCGTATTTAGTAATTTCTTTAAATATCCACAGTGATGCAGTAATGCAGCATACCTACACACACAATTAGAGGAGAGATTATTCTGCTGTTCTGTATCTACAGAGAGTCAGCCCACACACACACAATTGACATTTAAATCCAAACACTCAAACCCTCTTGTCCCACAGTACCTGTTGTTACAGTCAGAGGAGACACACACACACACACACACACACAAATACTCTCACACTCACACACACACACACACACACACACACACACACACTTACACACATAGACACAAACACTCACACTTTCGCTCACACACACATGCATACACACAAACACACATGCACTCTCACACACACACGCATACACACACACTCTCACTCACACACACACACACACATATACACAAACAAACGCACACTCTCACTCACACACGCAAACACACACATGCATACACACACACACACACACACACAGAAATGCATACGATCTCACATACATACTCACACACACACTTACTCACTCTCTGTCTCTCTCACACACACTCTCACTCACACACGCACACACACACCTGCAGGATGTGTGTTTCTGGGGTTAAAACCAGATCGTGACGTCGTCAGTCGAGTGAGATAAAAACATTTTTTAACGTGTTAGTCAGGTCCTTGAACTCTGAACAGACACATGGATGTGTAGTGTTTTTTGTGTCTCTGGTGTTCAGACGTCCTGCTTGTTAGTGGGTCGGATCGTTAGTCGTGGGACACGCTGACCTGACACGCTAACGTTGTAAAAGCCCGACGGAAACAGAACGGAGAGGACAAACCGCGTTAGTGTCTGATCTAAAAATACTCCGTTTGGGTGGAAAAGTGAGTTTTCCTCCATCAGGGAGGTGAATGTGTCGGCCCGTCTCACTAATGGGTCAGTTAATTGGTCCCAAAACGATCATCAGAAACGCTCAATACTCCCAGTCGATATTTAATGAGCGTCTGTGGCTTTTAGATTAACAAATGAGTCTGTTTATCTTCACATTAGAGGCAATGTTCATAGATATATAGTTTAAGTTTTTCATTTTGTACTCATGATTCACCGTCATATCAGCACTGTTCAGTGTCTTAAAGTGATATTTTTGAATATTTTAATTTAAATAAATGTTTTTTTAGGTCTCTGTCTGTAGCTGAATGAGGTAACACAATGGGGATTTGTGGAATAAATCTTTTTCTGTTAGCTTTGCAGCAACAATAGGTGCTGAAGTGACGTAAACTGGCGGCTTTTTTCGCTTTAATGAGTCAAAATTAAATCATATTCTCATTGAAGCCTGGACGTCACTGACGGTCAATTTATGTTCATGTGTTCTTCCATTGTTTTTTGAGGTTATGAGCTGTTTGTCTTTTGTGTTGTCTGTATTAAAGTGGTGGTTGCAATAGCTGCAATGGCTCTGATCGACCTTTCACTGTTCTCTGTTTTCTCTAGATATCTACAGGTGCATCTCAATAAATTAGAATATCATTGGAAAGTTTATTTATGTCAGTAGGTCAAATCAAAAAGTGTAAATAACACATTATATAGATCCATTACACACAGAATGAAACATTTCATGTCTTAATTTATTTAATTTCTTCTAATTGTAATGAGTATGGCTTACATTTAATGAAGACCTAAAATTCAGTTTCTCAAAAAATTTGAATATTACAAAAGACCAATTTGAAAATGTGTGTTTAATATGGAAATGTTGGCCTCTGAAAAGTCTGTCCATCTATATGACTCAATACTTGGTTGGGACTATTTGACTTGAACTACTGGAAATGGACTTCTCTATGATATTCTAATATATTGAGATGCACCTGTACTCTGAAATAGGAGCTAAAAAGTCCCTCAAAATCTTTGTTCTAAAAACTATGATCATTCCCAGTTCTTGTGGTTTGGACAGAACTATTTCTTCTAGTTGTTATGAAATGGAAATCCCTTATTATTGCATAATAATTTACATGTGTCTGGGACATTTCTGTCATTGTATTGCATTGTAATGTTAAATACTAGAGGTTGGGGAATAAATCGATACAGTATAGTATCGCAATATTTTGTGTGTCGATTCATGGCCACCAAGAATCAATATCTCCAGAGGCTGTAGCGGGGTCACTTTTAGGAATATACTGGAGATACTGGTCCCATAATAAACTAGAAGATGTAATGAATCTATAGGTGTGTCAGGGTATCGTGTTGGGAAGTTGTCAAAATCACGCTGCAAAGTTTTGTTTCATTCAAAAACATTCAGAGCAGTGAAGCTTGTTTTTGAAAGTTTGATAAAATGCTGCAGTTGTTGTCGTCCAACATGTTTGATATCAGTTCAGTTCAGTTTTACTAAATACTTTGTTGGTCAGTCTGTGGGTTTGACTCTCAATGTGGAGAAATAAAAAGACTGAAGTGAGATGCATAGACTGAGAATTTTCTCTTATTTGACAAAGCAATTCTTGCCAGAAATTAATTTTGTGGACACAAAATGCAGTTAAATAGTTAAATTGCGATCTATTGCATCTCAATACTCACCATATCGCAAAATGCTTAAAATCCAATAATAGGATAAGGATAATCAGAATAAAATCGGATCGTGGGGCCGACACACTGATTCATACCTCTATTAAATGCATGCATTATATTCTCTGGGGTTTGATTTGAACGTGCTGAAAAGCATTTTTCACTTTATCTCACCTCTGAAAATCAGCCTAAATATCACAGATGAGACGCATTAATCTACCGTGTTGTGTCTGTTGTGCGTCAGCTTGATTGATGAATTATCTGCAGCTTTGAGAGTTTCTCGTGTTCCCTGTTTGCATCAGTCGTGTCTCTCTAACCCTCCTCCCTCCGTGTGGACGTTCCAGGCAGTACCTGATGAGGAACCCGTGCCCCACCCTGCCTTTCCACCACCAGGTGCCACCGCCCCACTCCGACACTGTAGAGTTTTACCAGAGGCTTTCCACAGAAACCCTCTTCTTCATCTTTTACTACCTGGAGGTATGCATCTCTTACTACTTCTTTAAATCTCTGTATTTTTCTGCACACGTTCCTGCTCATTAAATTCATGTTATTCCTCCCTGCAGGGCACTAAGGCCCAGTATCTGGCAGCCAAAGCCCTGAAGAAGCAGTCATGGAGGTTCCACACAAAGTACATGATGTGGTTTCAGAGGCACGAAGAACCCAAGACCATCACCGATGAGTTTGAGCAGGTCAGTTCCACATCTTTCACCTCTCGTGTCTCATTTTTACCCTCCACGTTTGATATAAAGTTCAGGCTCCTGATGCGTTTTTAAGATTAGCCAAGTGATGCTACTTAACTGTCAAAAGAAGGATGAATCACTGCAGATTAGCAGGTGCATTTTCAGCCAAATTGAAAATGAAAAAGGAAAACAAGATTCTCTCCAGAGGCTGCTGGCGAGTTATTAGAGCAGCCGAATCATTAAACATGTCGGAGATTCATTTTGTGGCCCAGCGAACACACAGAGAAGATGCATCTGCGCACAGACAAAGACCTTTTCCTGGAAGAGGTCGAATCCTCAGGCAGCGAGGTCATACTCGTGTCTTTAAAGGTGCAGTTCATAACTGCTGGCTGCGTGCTCCAAAGGCAGTTTTTCACCTTGTGCAAGTAAATAATGATTTACTAAATGCAGCAATGATCGTCAGAGATTGTGAAAAGTTCCCAAAAATGTATCACAGACTTTTTAAACTGAAGAGCCACATGTGTCTCTGGAGCCGCTTTTGCATTGTAGCATGTTGTGTTTGAGTTAATGTGCCTTAATTGTCATCGCAGTCTGATGACTGCATCTGCACACATTGCAGTAACGATCCTGAAGCTTCATACTTTGCAGCCTGATACGCTACAGTGACTCACTACTGCCTCTAGTGGCACACGTGGTATTACAAGACAGGACGGGCTGATTTAAGTCTATATGTCGCTGCATGTCGCCTCTTCACTCTCTATTTGTTCATTTTTTTTAGGATGTTTTTAACAAAAAAAATCTGGCCATATCTTTCAAATTGCACCTTTTTAAATGTTTTCTCCTTCAGGGAACATACATTTACTTTGACTATGAGAAATGGGGCCAGCGCAAGAAAGAAGGCTTCACGTTCGAGTACCGGTACCTCGAGGACCGAGACCTCCAGTGACCTGCAGCGAGGAAGACGAACAGACAGACAGAAGAACCAACGAACGAATGAACGAGCGAGCGAGCGAGCGGCTGAGGAAGTGAGAGAGGGATGAAGAACGAAGCTCCACCTGCTGACATTCCTTTCATTGACCTCGGCTGGTTGGGGAGAGACGAGGGCGGCCTCAGCATCCTCTCCTCGGCAGAGATTACTCCTCCCTCCTCCCTGTCATCCCTCCTCCTCCTCCTCCATCATCAGGCCTTTGATTTCCATCTTTTCCTGAACTCTTTACAATAAGATTTTGTTTGTTTTTGGCAGATAAGACACAAAAAAATCACACCTAATAATCAGAATCGTGTGCTTTTCTTTTCTTTTCCCCTTTCCCCTCTGTGTTCTCTTCTTTTGTTGGCTTTAATATGCATATACTCGCCCCCTTTAAGAACCAAAGATAACTGGTTTATCATAACGTACAGACCGTGTAGAAGCCTAAAAGCCCACAGAGACACACAGTGAATCATGTCTGGAGCAGTTAAACAGCAGCAGGATTCAGGTTAAAAAATGTGACTTAAGTTTTGTGAATCGAGCGAGAACGAAAAAATACATTCAGAGAGGATTTAAACGAGAGGAATTTAACAACCCGTAACCTTTAGGAACGCAAACCAAACAATCAGTGGCCAGATTATTAGGTACACCTAGGTTATCATCTGTGAACTGAGTGTACCATATTTAAATGTGTTCCCCTTTGAATACATGAACATCTGTAATCTTTTCAGCAGTGCGACAGATGTGAACTTTCTTTTTTCATTTATATTCTGTGACTTTTAGAAGTCTGCATCATTACTGCTGGAAACATTTCATGATTTGAAAAAATTCCAAAACTACCCAAACGTTCACGGGAAATACAATTAAACTGTTAATGGACTCTTCAATACAGAGGCAGCAAAAGACTTGAACCTGAACATCTAAACACTTAAATTGTAACGTTTGACATGTTGCAAAACCAGCTGCGACAGTCCTTCAAAGTTCAAGAAACAAAGCAGAGCAGAAACTACGTTCACTTGCACAAAATAGTCCTTTTTTTGCCCTTTTTCTAAACAAGACTGTATTCTTACTAAGCAATTTATTATTTAAGTTTGTCACGATACCAGAATTAGAAATTCCTCTACCAAACTCTGTATCTTTTTTTCGACACCAGAAAGATCAGTCCCTAACACAATTAAAAGGATATTTTCTTGTCTTATTTTTATACAGCTGCTATCTCTCTCTCGCTCATCAGAAACATTCCCTTAAAATCACCAAAATAAATCCGCTCAAAAACAACTAAATCCAAGCGCCCAAACAGGTGAAGAGGCTTTTCTTTTATTCGTATTATTCCTTTAATATAATTCCCACCACTCATAGTTCTGTTCCGTCTTTTTCCGTTCGGCTCTGTTCCACCAGCAGAGACTGACCTCTAGTGGTGGAAGATGTGTACTACAATATAAAAAATAGATACAGCATCTGACTCTGAGTTTAAAGAAAAGAGCAGCAGGTGTATTTATGGCCATATTGAACAACATTTCTTTGAGGTTTATAAATACCCTGGTATATTAAATTTCAATAAAATTCTCAATATCTCTTTCGATACCGCGGCCAAACGAATAAAGTCCCCAGGATCCACAGGATCACTTTTTGTCTTTAGCAATAGACTCAAACAAGTTGGTTGTTTCTTCTGAGCAGCTTTGGGTTGAAAATCTGATCTGTTTTTTCTTTTATAGATAAAATTCTGGTTTATCATCTAATCCGAGTCGTAAACGTGGCCAAAGAAAACTCCTAAAACCAGAATGATCACCATATCGCACATTTCTTTATCAAATTTGTAATATTCAGAGCAATAATGGAATATAAGCGCGTATTTACGCGTGAGTTACGGGTCGTTAAGTTCACCTCGAAAGAAATCATCACAAAACAGAAATTTGTTTGATACTCTGGTCAAAAAACTGCGATCTCCCTTTTCTCTCATCTGTGTCCCTTTCGGCTGGTTAATGTGAATTTTTGGTAACAAAACTACGTCATTCTCCCAAACCTCCGACCAGTTAACTCGCCTCTGAACTCCAACACATCCGCCTGTCCACCAGGGTGAAATAACCAGCAGCAGCATCAGGATGAGGCTAAACTGGTCGAAGGTTCCTCCCCGGGCCTCTCTCTCTCTCTCTCTTAACCTCCCAGAAGTCCGGCTGTTGATAAAAGTGTCTGCTCTGTTTTGTGAATCCTGCAGCCGTGGCGGAGTATAAATATCCTGCCGGCCTCCTCCCGTGGAGCCGCGGTGGAGGAGTGTGAACTCCGAGGTGTTGGTAGTAACCGTCTCTACCTGGTGGGCAGCGTTATGTCACAGCACTCTGAGAGGGATCACACTCTGAGAATCACAATACATATATATTTATATATATATATGTGTGTGTGTGTGTCAGGATTTTATGTTTAAAATTCTGCCTTTGGCCTCTGCAGCGTTCACAACTTGTTTCTGTAAATTAAACGGTCAGTTCACCAAAGTTACAGCAAAAAAACAAATAGTTTTCTCATTTTTCTCTCGTGGTATTTAGTCATATGTTTAGTTTTGGTTTTATTTGTCCGTGTTTTGAGGTTAATTCAGAGTTTTCTGAGGTTATTTTGTGAATTACAAAATAATTTGCTATCTTGCCAAGCGAGGTCGTTTGAGTTTATCTTAGCATAAAGAATGGAAACGTAATTAATATTGTTTGTTTAAATCAGTGTAAAAACAAGAATTTGAGGACTTTTGCATAAAGTTATGTGCTGAATTATTTCTTAATTTGGAGCCGGAACTTTTCTCCCACAAATAATTGTTTTTGCACTTTTAAACGAACAGGATTTGCTCTGTTTCCAGTCTCAGCTGCAAATATAACAGTAATATTCTTTTTTTATTGGAAGTTTATTGGAAGCAAAAATAAGATGACAACTTAAAAAAAAAAAAAAATGCAAACCAATATAATGAGAAAATTTCAAAATAATGACTTTAATAATGAGAAACAATCTTTAAAAAATGACTTGGTGTCTCAATATGAGTTAGTAAAAAATCTCATAATAATTGACTTTGTATCTTAAAATAATGATAACTTTTCTTTTATTAATGACCTTTTTGCAACTTTTTTCAAAATATTGACATATCTCAAAATAACGACTTAATATCTTAAAATAACGAGCTTTCTCAAACAATAATAAGTCATTTTGAGATCCTGAAGTCATTTTTTAAAAATACCAAGGACATTATTATGAGAAACTGTTGTTTTTGAGATATTAAGTCTTTCTCATTTTCAGAAACGGTGGCATTATATTGGGATACAAACCTATCATTTTTGAAAAAGTTTCTCATAATTTTTTAGAGAAACCGTCATTATTTTAAGATACAAAGTCAAAAAATAATGACCTAATATCAAAAAAAAATTGAAAACTTTTTTTCTTTAATCTTTAATAATAATAATAATAAGTATTCTTTAAAAAAAAAAAAGATTTTGTATCTTAAAGTAATTAGTTGCTCAATATGGATTAGTATCTCAAAATAATGAAAAAAATCTCATGATTGTCTTGGTAAAGTAAAAAAAAATCTATATGACATTATTATGAATAACTGGTTTTTGAGAGTCTTAATTTTTAAAAATAATTTCTCATTTTCAGAAACAGTCTCATTATTTTTGCGATACAAAACTATTATTTTTGGAAAAAGTCTCATTATTTTGTCATTTTAAGACGCTAAGTCGTTATTTTGATTTTACTAGGAAATTATGTGTTGAGATCCTAAGGCTTTATTCTAGAAACTCATTAATTTGAGATACAAACCCATTATTTTTTACACCATTATTTAGACAAACTAAGTCATTTTTGCTCATTATATCTTATTATAACGACTCATTATTTCCATGACGTCGGCAGAAACGAGCTTCCGTAACAATCTCATCTGCACAAAAACCTCAAAATTTAACTCCTCGTAACCCCGTAACCTTTAGGAACTCAAACCAAACAATCAGTGGCCAGATTATTAGGTACACCTAGTTAATCATCTGTGAACTGAGTGTACCATATTTAAATGTGTTCCCCTTTGAATACATCTGTAATCTTTTCAGCAGTGCGACAGATGTGAACTTTCTTTTTCATTTATATTCTGTGACTTTTAGAAGTCTGCATCATTACTGCTGGAAACATTTCATGATTTGAAAAAATTCCAAAACTACCCAAACGTTAACGGGAAATACAATTAAACTGTTAATGGACTCTTCAATTCACGTCGGCAGAAACGAGCTTCCGTAACAATCTCATCTGCACAAAAGCCTCAAACTTTAACTCCTCATCTCCTGCCTCAGCTGATAATCCTCAGACGTGGACAGATGAAACTGAAGAGAAATGAGAAAGTGTTTTTTCTTTGTTGAACTGATGCTTGTGATGCTTGTGATGCTTGTGGGTGTTGGAGCTCCCAGCAGCTGGACCAACGAGTGTTCGTCTCCTCCTCTTCTCTCTGAGCTGAAGAGCACAAACACCAGCACTGCTGCCCACACCTCCTCTGTCCTCCAGCTCTGTTTACACACACACACACACACACACACACACACACACACACATACACACACACACACACTGCCCAGTTCTCACTACCAACAAGTCACGCTGCTGCCAACACACACAAACTGCAGCTCATCTCCTTATTTTTATCACCTTTTTGTTTTTGATTCAGATTTCTCTTCCTCTTGCTCTCTCAGTCGTCCGGCTCCCACCTCCTCTTCCTCCTCCTCCTCCTCCTCTTCCTCCTCCTCCTCCTGTCCTCCTCCTTTTTTTCCCCACGCCAGGTAGATATTTCCTTTATTTCTCAGGAAGTATTTGATAGATCAATGACGGGAGTGTTTTCCTCCTAAAACGAGGAAATGTATCCGCCGCCGCCGCCGCCGCAGCAGCTCCCTCCCTCCCTCCCGTCGCCACAGCACAACAAACTTTTCAAAACAGATTCGTCGCACCAAAAAAAAAAATCTTTAATTTCTAATCAATCAATCATTTATTTGGGAGTCTCCTGACCTGCCATTTCACCAAAAAAAAAACCACCTTTATTTTATAACAAAAAAATGCAAATATTATCCTCCAATGTTTGGAGCATCTGGAAGAGAAACATCTTTATATTTAGTGTTTTGGGGAGAAGGAGGAGCCTGTTCTGTCTTTATTTTAAGATCAGTAACTGAGGTGTTTTTATAGCCAAACAAACAACTCTTCACCTGACTGACAGTCCTGCTTTTAACCTGTTTGTTTTTTTGTTTACTTTTGGTTGTTTTTTTTGACAAGCGGAAGGGACGAGAGGTGGAATAATCTGAGAGTTGTGAGAAATGTGAATCTCTCTCTCTCTCGCTCTCTCCGCCCCCTTTGACATAAAAGTGTTGTTGTATAGACTCTCATTCTTCAGAAACCTCTTCTGTTGTTTTTTTGTTTTGTTGTTGTTGTCGTCAGACAGCATGGAATAATGACACTTGCAAAGTGGCGCTGAAAAAGTAAATAATGACATAACCATGAATAAAGGATTGTAAAATATTAATAAAAGAAGTACTTTTCAGAAAAAACTCCACCTGTCTGCTTGTTTGTTAGTTTGAGTTTTTTTTCTTTATTATTTATTATTATTTAATTCCATATTTCTAAGTTCCTTTAGATCGCCAAAATTACATTTATTACTCACTGAATTTTTAGATTTTTATTTTAATATTTGTGTCCTCGAAGGAGTTGTTTAAAAGTCGTTAAAACAGGAATGACACAAAATTAAAAATTATAATAAAATAATAATTGTGACTGTTTTTAATGCATCAGTAACCAAATCCTATTTTTTAACAATTTTTCTTAATTGTATCTGTTCAAAAGTTGTTCAAAATCTTTCAGGAGAATTGTTTTAGCGTTTGAAACACTACAGTCACTGATACATTTTGACATTTAGCTCTTTTTTTGCTTCAATTTCATGTTTTCCTTCAGACTAAAGAAATGAAAATGTTTAAAATACACATTTAGATGTTTATTTTACTGCACTTTGTTTATTTGCATCTCTAGATTTCTTCCAAATTCATCAGAAGTTGTATTTATTGATTATAAAATGCCTCATTTGTATAGAAAGCTTGTTATGCAAAAATAATTGTCTAAATGTAAAATAATGAGAGATTTTCTTTAAATAATTAATAATTTATCTGATAATAATGACTTAGAATCTTAGAATTTTTTTATTTTAAGATACTAAGTTACTAAGTTATTATATAATTTAAAAATATAAAGATAATGATTATTTTTATTAGTTTCTCATTATTTTGAGATACAAAATTGTTGTTTTAAAAAATATATTTTTTCGTAAATTTGATCTGTAGATTACTTCTAAATTCACCAGAAGTTGCATTATATAAGGTCTTATTTGTATAGAAAGCATGCATAACTAATGTCTGTAAATGAATGAGAACACTTCTTTAAATAATCTTGAAATAATGAGAAACTCTCTCCAAAATAGTGAAATAGTATCATAAAATAATAAGCTTTCTTAAAAATATAAGTCATTTTGATATTCATTCAAGTCATTATTAAAAAAAAATTTTTTGGAGATACTGAGTCTTTATTTTCATAAGTTTCTCATTTTTAGAAACTCTATTTTGAGAAACAAAATCATTGTTTTTGAAAAAGTTTGGGGTTTTTTTTGTATATTTTCTTCTGTGGATTTCTTCTAAATTCACCAAAAGTTAAATTAATTTATTATATAACGGCTTATTTGTATAGAAAGCTTACAAAACTAATTCTCAATGTAAAATGATGACAAAATATTGACATAGTATCTTAGAATAATGAGCTTTCTTAAAAGACACAAAGTCATTTTAAGTTGCTCCATCGCTATTTTTTAAAAACATAAAATAACTGTTATTTTTAATAATTTCTCATTTTTAGAAACTCATTATTTTGAGGTATTTTTTGAATAAAGTCTCATTAGTTTGTATATTTTTGTCTAAATTCTCCAAAAGTTAGAATCAGATAATCTTTTTAAACTTCGTATAGAAGCTTGTAACGTAAAAACGAATTGTCTTGATGTGATAAATCAGCTGGTGGAGGTTTAGTTACATTTCTACTCTCTTTGTCTCCCTGATTGACTTTAAGCTCCTAAATCTCTAACTCCAGTGTAGCCAGAAGGGATTTCCTGCAGCTGATCGATGAGCGACTCGTCTGACGTCACGTCGTTGTTTCCTGAGGCAGCAGGACGAGAGACGAGCAGCTCCATGTATAGATGTTAGACTCATGTTCCTCTGTAGATCACAGCTGCTGACGTCACCTCACACATTACTGCAGTCGCCTTCAAATCTCATTGATTCCTGACCTTTTAGGCAGCTGATTCACTTTTAACCTTTTGGAGTTTTCAGATATTTTTTAATCCAGACTTTCTTTATTGGTTTTTTCTTTCTTTACAAACAGTTTAAGCTTAAGATCCAGTTATTATGGACATATCAGCCCAGATGTAACCACCCACCCACCCTGAACTACACACATTCAATCCATTCATACTCACAACATACATGTGCAAGGCACAGGTTACAAACAAGGGAACAGAAAGTGAAGAGACATAATAGTAAGGAAAAATACAGATACATAGCCATTAAAAATAAATAAATAAAAATAAATAAATAAAAACATACATACACATATGAATATTGAAAATAAAGTAATAAGGATAAATAAGTAAAAAATAAATAAGTAAATTAAATAAAAAATAAAATAAATAAATAGTTAAAAAAATAAAAGGGGGGGGGGTCAGGTTTCTGCTACCAGATATTTTTTAATCCTTTTCATTCTGCCTGGAGCCTCACTTACATGACCTGATCATTATTTTTAACTTTGACTTACTGGATCAACATTTTGAACCACAAAAAATACACAAAAAACTGATGTTTTTTTACTTTTAGAACACAATCATAGTGCATTAAACAGTTACATATTCACTTTGTTTTATTGCATCTAAATTATGAATCAAATTAAAATTATTCTGCATGTTGCACAAATACAGTGGGGAGTTTTGGGCTATTTTGCCCATTTTCAACCCTTTTCATTCTGCCTTTTATAAACCGCTTAAAAATGTTTACCATGACATGTTGGTATCATTTCTTTCAGCACAACCTCACCTCTATGACCTGATGCTTATGTTTTCTCTTTGACTTACTGGATCAACATTTTGAACATAAAAAACGTGAAAAAACATAAAATCTCATTTAGAAAATTCTGTCTTTTAACTTTCAGAACACAATCAATCAAATGTGCATTGAGCAGTTATGTATTCAGTTTGTTTTATTGCATCTAAATTATGAATCAAATTAAATTGTTTCTGCACGTTTCACAAATACAGTGGGGAGTTTTTTTGGGGCTATTTTGCCCGTTTTAAATCCTTTTCATTCTGCCTTTTATAAACCACTTAAAATGTTTACTATGACATGTTTGTATCATTTCTTTCAGCAAAACCTCACGATATGACCTGATCCTTATGTTTTCTCTTTAACTTACTGGATTAACATTTTGAACCTGAAAGACACAAACCAAACCAAAAAAAACAACATGTTTTTAACCTTCAAAACACAATACTGCTCAGTGACTTTCTGAGTTTTAATATATTTTACCGTATCTCTGGTTTTACTTGGCCAATCATCATCAAACAGAAACTGGCTTCATGGAGTTTGAAGTCAGAAGTTTAGAGGAAAGCTGTGATGGCAGAAACACGCTGCTGAAGGTTTTATGTCATGAGGTCATGAAGAAGAAATGCACTGGAGCTTTCTGTGACTCCAGAGAGTTAAAGGAACAGTACGCGGGATTCATTTCTGACTTTAACATTGTTTTTTCCCAGCTCTTATTGTTGCCCAAAGGCTGAAGAAAAAGCAAAGCAAACTACAAAGAAGTGCAAAATAAAAAAAGGTTTTGAAATAAAAATAAAAAATCCTTTAACTGAAATAGATAACTAACTGAAACTATATTTTGTGGTTACAAAACTAACTAAAACAAACTACAATTATAGTGAAAATGTCATTCGTTTTTTCGTCCTTGTCAACTTTTTTCATACATAAACCTTTTTGTTTGATATGAAACCTATTTCACCCTTTCACAAGTTAATAACCTTTTAATAAATAACCAAAATTTATTGTGACCTTTTTGAATCTCGCACCCAATGAATACCCCATTGTAAAAAAAACTGAAACTGACTCCAAAACTAACAAAAGCTCAACTAAAACTAAGCATTTTCAAAAAAAAAACTAATAACAATGAGCAAACTCACTCTAAAAACTAATTAAAATGAACTGAATTTCAAAACAAAAAAATTCACAAAGAAATTAAAACTAAAACTACAATGTATTAGTATTAGGGCCACATTTAGAAAAAAAATGACAAGATTAAAGTCGAAAATATTTATTAATTACGAGGATAAATATTAATATATTAAATATTAAATATTTTCGACTTTATTCTCGTAATTAATTCAATATTTAGGGCTTTAATCTCATAATGAATTTTTTTTTTCTAAATGTGGCCCTAATACTCCTTCGTATAAACCTAATGAAAAATCCCAAACTATTATAACCTTATTTGGAACACAGTGACTTATTTCAAGGTTATTATATTATATTATATAATTATATTTGTCCAGTTTCAGAGCTGTGGACACGGTGTTCTCATTATGTTCCACCACTGTCTCATTTTGTGCCAAGCAGAAGCTGAAATTGCACTTAATCTAACTCTAATTTCCACCATTCCACTAAGGCAGATGCTGATTTATAAAGAACCAGTTATTATACAGTTTTTATCCCACTTAGTGACCTCCATCACGTCTCACAGCGGAGACTCTCCACCAGTAAAACAAACTGCTGCAGCTCTTCTGGCTCTGAGCCGCTCTGCAGCAGCAGCAGCAGCACGTTCCTGCTGCACCTGTCAGCAGCAGAGCGTTGCTGCACCTTTCACACGCTCTCTGCATTACTGGAGCCGTATGGAACAATAAAGCTTTAATGAAGCTTTAGTGGAGGAGGTGGCTACGTACAGATTGTTCTCTGGGAAACACATTAACAGTCGAAGCAGCTTTTAGTCGTCCGTCTCCGTCTGTCAGCAGCAGAGGAGAGTCACATTTAGGTTTATTTACATATACTTTAATATTTTACACTTTGGAAGAACTTGTCTTTTACTTTAGTACTTTATGTCTTATGGAGGACCAAAGCTTTCAAGATTTCAAGAATGAATGGCTCGATAAATAAATGAATATGCCAATAATGTAAACAAAAATAATATTAAAAATAAATGTAGACGTTAATTATTGACACAAACATTATTTATTTTTGCATTTGTTTTATTTTTAAAATTTCAACTTTTTTCATTTGTAAATGTATATATTTATTAATGTATTTATTTTTTTCTTTACTTTTGTATTTTCCCTCTTAATTATTTCACCAAACTTATACTTTTGTTCTAAAAATTTTTTCCATTAATTTATTATTATTATTATTATTATTATTATTATTATTATTATTATTATTTTTTTTTTTTTTTATTTATTTTTTTTTTTTATTTAATTTTTTGTACATTTAATGACATTTTTATTTTTTTACTTTTTTATTTTGGCAGTTATAGTCCTCTTTAATTTCTAACAAAAATTAATTAAAAATAAAGATGTAAAATGAAGAAATAAGCAAATGCTCTTTAAAGCAATGCTCTCTGCATTTAAAACAGCAGAAAATTTTGGAGATGTTGCATTGTAAAAATATCAAAATTATCAATCATTTATCAAATTAGATTTTTTTATTTTTAAATAAAAAAAAAACACAGTAACACTTGCAGCTCCTCCTCTCGCCTCCACCGTGTGGCGATGAGGAGTAACCATAGGGAGTAACCTCGGTGCGGCCCCGCCCCCCTCACCTCTGGCGTCCACCGCCCCACTTATTTACTCTGCGGCTGCTTTCATGTGCCCGCGCGGCGCTTGTTTACTCCTCTCACAGCTTCACCTCGTGTTAACCGCGACATATGGAGATGTTGGAGCCATATGCTCGTGTTTTGCTGCAGAGACTCTCGCTCGCCTTCTTTCTCTTGGATGACTGGCATACATCATAACACGACTTACCCCGGGTCACCGCCTGCAGATGTTTTTATTTCTCTACCGTGGCAGTGTGTGTGTGTGTGTGGGGGGGGGGTCATCATACGGGGGGCGGACACAAGTGTGTGTGTGTGTTTGTGTTAATAAATGTGTGAAGGGGTTCAAGTGATGGTCTGTGTGTGGAGCTTTGACAGCTAAAACATCCAGACCTTGTGTCCTGAGTACGGCTCCAAAGGTCCAAAACACCTGATTCTACATTTCCCATGATGCAACAGTAACACCTCCTGTCTGTACTGCAATTTACTCGAAAGCTACTACAAGAAACTTTCACTTTGTGCTGATTTTGGAAACACAGATCATGATTTTGACGGCCAAATTGAAAGCTAGTTTTCGGTCGATTTCAGACATTGTGGACTCTGTGATTCAGGGGTGAAGTTGCAACATTGTTACATTTTTCATTTATTTTAAACAAATTTCCTTCGTCTGTTGGACAGAATATGTGAGTGAAAGAGCGGACACTTTTTTGGAGCAAGTCGCAGATTTTAATGTATTGTTGGTGGAGGGTTTTTTCACTTTCATGCAGCATTGATCCACTGTGAGACTCTGTGAGTCTCTAAATGATTTGAAGCCTGTGACTACCGTACCTGCTGTTGATTCTCACATTTCCACCCAAATCCAACCCAGAATGCTCTGTGTTTCGGTTGGCTTCCTTCCTTTGGTTCGGGCTGCGTTCTCACCTGCAGAGAACTGAACCAGAACCCAGACATCCATTTTTTAGCAGATCAGAGTTCGGTTCATTGGTTCGCACCAGAGTTCGTTTTGATGGTTCACACCAGCAGAAACCAAACGGACTATCAGACAAAATGCAGCAGAGTAGATTTCAAGAGAAACAACCAGCTCAGGTGTTAATCCCTCCTTAGAATCAGAATCATTACACCTCTACTATCTCCACCTTCTTGTAGGTGCAGTAGATGGTTATCAGACCATATAATGGCCGGGTACTGTTACGCTTAATTTCCCCTTTAGTTCAGTTATGTTTAGGCCTCACTGATGCACTGAAGTGACACATTTGGTTTCACACGAGACATGAACGCAGGTCTCCTGGGTAAAAGTCCTGGGTGCCCTAAAAGCAGATTTTCATGCTTTACACTAAAGATACTGGATATATATGGAAGATTTATATTTACAAACTTCACCAGTGCAATGAAATGTTCAACACTTCTGGTCTTCTCAGTGGGCGTGGCCACCTCTCCTTGGAAGCTTTGTGAACATCAAGAATCATTTTTGTATATTTTCTCCTGCTAACATGAGATTCTTACACAATTATCAGTCTCTTTGCTAGGATGTTCATAAATGATACAGTCAGAGTGAGCTGCTGAGAGAGACGGGTCTCAAACAATGTTAATTTTCTGCTGATTTACTCTTCAGAAAAATGGCGTTTTTCTGTCATTATGTTCAGAAGACCTGTGAAAAATGGGTCCAATATTTACTGTTTATTCACTCACGACATTTAATAGGTCCCTTGGTCTATTTTGTCTGCCAAGTCTGTGTTAATGTGCTAAATACAAGACTTTTTACCCCTGATTGGTGTCTTCAATTCAGGTTTATTTGCTTTTCTTGAGGGAAAAGTATAAAACCAATATCAAACTCTTCATGCTGCTTGTGCTGAAAACAAAGCAGCATTTTTGGTTTCTAACAATGTGACATTTTTAGAGATACAGGGTTTTCACATGGCAGCACTGGCACCTTTACATATGGGCTGTACATGTGTGTGTGTGTGTGTGTGTGTGTGTGTGTGTGTGTGTGCGTCCATGTGTTTGCTCATGTGTATGAGTGACGCACTCTCTGCTGGCCAGAGGACACTTTGACTCATCCCTGTCTGTTGACTGTACTGAGGTCTGGCAGGTCCACCACTGAGAGCAGGGCTGCGCCGGCTGCAGCGTCAAACACGGCCCAGCCCTCCATCCTGCCCCGGAGGAAGTGATGTAAAGGCTGAACGCAATGAGGAAAAGAGGAGAAAACGAGCAGACAAAGACCTCGTTTTCCTCCTCCTTCTGTGAACAAACTGTACGGGAAAATCAGCACACAGCGACGAACGTTTTCACCGTTTAGTTTTGTGTCAAATACGAAGCTCACGTCGAAAAATAATCCCCTAATTTTGAAGAACATTCCTCCCGTGCATACCTTATTGCGTGCTAAAGGACGCCATCTTTGCTCTGACCTACATTCCAGCGCCTTGACGCTCATCCGTTCATACATGTTACTATAGAGATGAGCGTTGGAGGTGGTGGTGCTGAAGCAGACATTGGAAAATGCCCTGAGAAAGTTTCCCAGCCCCTGCGATCACACTCGGAGCCGCCGGAGGCTCCGCACAGCTGCTCTGCAGAGCTTTCCATGCAGCGGAGATGGAGACAGAGACGGAGACGGAGATGGAAGTATAAGATCAGGTCTGTGTTATTCCAGTCTCTGGCCTCTGATTGGTGACATAAAAACAGCCTGCAGGGGAAACTAAACTATGACTCAATCACAGAGCTTCACATCAGAGCAACAAGCTGTCCCACAGTCAACAGTCTCCTGACGCCCAGTGATACAACTCGCTTATTGTCTTCATTGATTTCATGACCAACAGCATGTACAGGAGACAAAACGTCCAATAAAAGATTAGACTTACATCATCATGTGCTACACGTGGGGACCGCCATCTGTTTCCACTGTTAGCAGCCCATTAAAGGAACATTATCAGTTGTTATCAGCCTCATACATAATATGGATCTGATCCACCTACTATATGTGCAGAAGGTTGTTATGACACCATTAGATTACATTTTATTTATTTATTATATCTTGGCACCGAAAATACATAGTTTTGTTAAAAAAAGTAGAAAAGATCATGGTTTAGATGAAATACTTAACGTTGGTATACTTACAAGATATAAAAAACACTTCTAAAGTTATTTTGCGCTTTACACTTTTAGTCCATCATGGGACTGGAACCCCAGTCTCCTGAATAGATTAGATTAGATTAGATTAGATTAGATTAGATTAGATTAGATTAGATTAGATTAGATTAGATTTGACTTTATTAATCCCACAGCGGGGACATTTCTTTGTTACAGCCAACCACAAAAATTGCACACAAAATTATTTCCCTTTAAGATAAATATAAAAAATAAACAATCTAATAGAAAAAGGCATTTAACAATATACTATATACAACTTGCAACGTGCAAATTAAGTGAAGAATGTGCAGAGTGCAAATTATATGCAAATGTGCAGAAAAGAAAGAAATAAGAAGAATAGTTGTTTAAGAGCCATCGTCTTGTGCAGACTCTGGTGCTCCTTGTAAGAACTTACTTCCTCCTTCGCGCCTGCAATAATGACTGCAGCCACTAGAGGTCAACGACCAACAATAAGCACTCAGACAGCAGCTCATTTACCGGACTTCTTTTGCAACTGACGTTGGCGACCCCTGCTGGACTTTTGAAAGAATGCAGGCTTAAGCCACTTCCACATTTGCTTCACTGCTCAAACCAGGAGGTTGCTGCAGTCTGTTTCCTGGCCCGAAACACATTCATGTTTTGTTGTTCAATGAAAGAATTGATTGTTCAATAAAATAATTAACACTTGATAAATTTACAGATGAATCAGTTGAAATGTTTTTTTAATATACTCATAAGAGTTTAATTTAAGAGCTGATATCTAGCCATTTTCCATGATTTTCTTGATAATGATTTTGGTTTATATCAAGAAAACCATGGAAAATGTCCAGATATCAGCTCTTAAATTAAACTCTTATCAGCTACTTTTGTTGTTATCGTTATATTTGTCCAAACAAATGTACCTTTAGTTGTACCAGGCATTAAAATGAACAAGAAATGGAAGAATAAGGGTGGTCTAATATTTTTTCCATGACTGTATGTTTGGCTGTGATACAGTTTAAATTACCCCCAATTTCTAGTTAATTCCCATACATTTCCATAATAATTCCTATGGAAAGTTTCCAATATGGAATATTTACAAAATTCCCCAGCTGCACTTCCCATGGAAAGTTTATGGAAATTTACTTGGAATTTTCCGTCCCTTAGCAACCCTACACATTACATCCTTATGTCTTTACTTCTGCAGCAGACAATGGCTTTCTCTCTCCCTCCCTCCATCCCTCTCTCTCTCTGTCTCTCTCTCTCTTCCACTCTCACCCTCAGCAGCCGTGTATTGAGTGCAGAGAGCCTCTGGGGAGTGTTACTGATTTCCTGTCCAGAGGAGAGAGAGTGGTGTGGGGGGGACGGTTGTTGAGAAAGGCCAGAGAAAACAAATCAGGTGTCGACTAACGCCGTGTTTTCCGGCTGCCGAGACCTGAGAGTTTGACCTTCCTCGTCTAATCAGAACAGTGGAGTCCCTCCTCATCCTCCGCTGACGGGCGGACTGAATCCCCAAGGGGATCATTAAAGGTTCATTTCTTCAAGAAGTACCTCACATCACGCTGCCCCCTCTGAATCATATCTGCTCGGCCATATCTTCCTCCTCCACATGCTCTAATTTTGCTCATGAAAAAAAAAAACATCTCTCTCTCTGTTGAGCTTTTTTTTCTTCTCTTTTTTCCAGTTTTCTGTTGTTGCATTTTCATCCACAGAAACATCATTTTAACCACTGATGAGGAGCTGCAAACTAAAGCTAAACCCTGCTGTTCCCTATAATATGCAGTCAAATTGTTTAGATGATACTGAATAATAGTTCATACTGATTGATTGAAAATTAAGACACTGATCCTAATTAAACCATACTTTCTCCAACAGCCACACACCAGATCTTTGTGATAGGTTGTTTATATACCATATATATCACATAAAATATTAATTTTCAGGTCATGAAACCCAATGCTGCTTTTTGTTTTCTGATCAGAACTGCTATTATTATTTACAGTTTTTCAGTTTTATTATGAGGATCATCCTTATTTTTTTATTGATTGTTAGTCTTTTTTATATAACTTTTTCATAATGAGTCAGATAAACATCATCCAAGCAGCACATCTAATCCACAGGGGTACCTCAGGGGTCAGTGCTAGGCCCCCTTCTTTTTTCAATACACACCACTTCACTTTGCGCAATCATCCGCAATCATGTTTTTTTTAACCGATGTTACGCCGATGATACCCCGCTATTACTTTCCATCCTGCTGAACGACCTTACAGTCTCAGCTCATATCTCTACTTGCTTTGCCAAGTTTATAGGAATTTCCTGACTATAAATATTCTGAGAAAGCAATTTCTTAGCAATTATGATAAGAACAGGTCCTTATGACTGGAATATTTGCCAAAAAAGGCTCTTTAAAATATCAAAACGTTTGTGTTTTCTTTAATCTTAGTAACTTTTTTTTCTTTACAATTTAAATGTACAAATACGTAACTTTTCTGACAAAAAGAGTCTCTATGATCTAGATCCATGCTATATATTTTGTTGAGTTGTGAACTTAAATTATCCCAAATATTTCCAACCACCAATTTCAATCAAAGTAATTGTCCTTTTTATTTGCTGGTGTGTGAATGGCGTCATATCCCCTATAAACATACGCCATTGTTGTGATTGTCTGCCAGAAGCTGTCTTAAATTGAATGTTTCCACATTTTTACACATTTATGCTTTTTATACCTATAGATTATGGTCTGGATGTTATCAGAAATAATTATTACAATCAATTTGTTTTGGAGAGTGGAGAGCTCTGCAGATTATTGAGATCTGAATAAAAAAAAACCTGCAATGGTCGTGAACACCCCTAGTGGAATAAAAATGTACATATTGTCTGTTTGAGATGAGTTAATTGGTTCATAAATCAACTGCAAGAGTTAATTTCTGCGTTGTTTTATTAGACACAAACACTGTGTGAGACCAGCTGACCTTTTAAGATTTCTAATCGTTTTTAAGTTT
The DNA here is from genome assembly GCF_030273125.1 of Centropristis striata. Lineage (NCBI taxonomy): Eukaryota > Metazoa > Chordata > Actinopteri > Perciformes > Serranidae > Centropristis > Centropristis striata. The sequence goes on from NC_081530.1 coordinate 30,230,252, forward strand.
AAGGTTTCCAGTCTCCCTGTGGCTCATTGACAGCTTTGCTCCAATAAAATCAAGTGAGTCCAGTTAAAGACTGTGACCAGTTAAAGCCTCGTTATTAATTATTAATGAATGCAATAAATGATTATTGCTGACAACTGAAACCAAACCTGTCGAGATGTTGTTTCAAAATGAAATAGAATCTGCTTGTGTGCACCTCATAGTGAGGTCTGAACACACACACACACACACACACACACACACAGAAAGCTGCCACATGTTTAATTCAGTGTGCTGCACAGCATTGATCTCCAGCTGTGCATTGATTGGAGTTTAGTGGAGGTATTGATCTATTGATACTTGAAGCTCTTGTTATGAGAAGGCGCTGCAGGCGAGCTGAAGGTAAATCACAGTAAATACACTTATAATACACCTGCAGGGACCTTCTGACTTCACAGTGAAATTGATGTTAATGTTCTGCTATAATCTGTCGTGCATTTTATCTGTGAGCTGTTATACTGAGAGATATTTATTAAAGGATTACCGGAGTTGTCTTTGGTGAGGGAACAGCTGGCAAACGCTTGGCTAGATGTGTGCCAACTCCTCTGGCTATTTCTGCAGAGACCAACATGTAGCTTCTCCATCTGCGGTTCCTCCACAGTTTTTCTGCTGAACTCGGGTCAGCGCCGCTCTCTCCACTGAAAACCTACAGACTCGGAATAAAATATTCATCTGCATGAAAATGCATGATAACGGGAAGAGTTCAACTGCAGATCGAAAAACAGCAGAAGTAAAGAGCACGACTTTATAGTAAACTCTGCAGTGGAGATTTAACCTGCTTCCACTGAGTTCATCCACTTCTCAAACTGAAAAAGGATATTTCTCCATGCTCACATACTCTCATTTGTACATATTCCAGAAGGTTTATACTATACTACATTTAAGATATGTGATTTTAATGCCAAACATCACAATATTTAAGGTGAGAAACCTGTAAAACACAGAAAGTATCCAGCATGGTGACATGTTTCTGTGCAGGTTAACAGACACTCATCATGTCCTCAGTATTTTAGTGGATGTAGAGATTTTTTGCAACTTGTCTTTCAATTTCTTCCAATTTTAATGATAAATAATGTGTGGAAAGTTATTTTTTGTGTGTTTGTATAATTATTACAAAATAGTACAAAATACTTTATTAGCAACTTTATTTAAATGAGTCTATTTCTTTACATGCCTGCAATATGTTTTTGTAACATTTCCATTAAAAAAACACATTTAGTCATTTTTGAGAAAATGTTTGCATATCTGTATATGTGTAGGAGTTTGTGTGTAACCCTGGAGACTCTCCTCGCCCGGCAACTCAATATGTCAAAGCGATAACACAGCAGTAATATCTAAATATTATCCTGAATTCTATGGGTTCAACAAATACTAAAAGTACTTATACTACTTCGTATGATATCTTACGAAGTCTGATTGTTCTATTTCACACAGTGAAAAGAGTTGCACGATCCCCTTTTTAAGCACTTTGTTAACATTGTGACACAGAACTACTTGGTTAGGTTTATGCACCAAAACAAAGTGGTTAAAATTAGGGGAAAAAAAGATCAGGGTTTGGGTTAAAACACCTCCTTCTGTAGGTAACTAGCAGACAGTTTTGTGTCGGTCTCGTAGAGGACATAGAAAGTGATGTTTTCACGTACGGGAGTTTCACTTTTAGAATTGAAGCCAAAACATATTGATCGCCCCGTGGTGGCTGGCTGCAGAATAGCTCATTTTTTGCTTTCTTTTTATGTACATGCACATCATTTTCCCCCTCTCTTTTAGGTGAAGTTTTATAAGAAAAGTTTATAGTGGGATTCCACCTAACCTGGACATGTATTCTATTTTTTTGCATTTACTACTTTTTCTATGACAATAATTTTCTATGCAAATAAAGAACCAAAGTCATAAACCCCGCCCCCTCCATGTTAGGGAATGGGCCAAACTAAAATCTCAAAGTATTTAATTTTAGCCCAACTTTTCTGCCATTTAAGGTCATTCTTATCATGCTAATGGTTGTTCAGGTGTTAATTTTGTGATAAGTTTGGTTTTAATTAGATATTTGATGCTATCAACGGGCTGTGACATCATGATTGACTCTGGCTCCAAATTACATCACCAGTGCAACATGGCAGCGCCTGTATCTGGGATAATTTGGCTTCACTTTTGTCCATGGTTTTGATGTGTAAAAAGGATTTGGATTTAACTTGAATCTGTAACGTAACCTGTAACCCTTCGCTCCAAACATAAGTACTACAGCCACTAGGTCGCCACCTCCTGGCTCATATTAACATGGCTTTCCTATAAATTACTGTGCATCATTTTTCTTCCTCGCCTACAAACATCCTGACTGGTTGCACATTCTTATCCCCAAAAAACTGCACGCTCTCATGATGGCAGTACTTTAAAACTCTTACTCCATCCATGGTTGAGCTCATTCAACCGTAAGGGAAACTCAGGGACACATTATGCCTTTACATGAAGAATTAATCTGCATAAACATGAATAAATAAAATGCTCAAAGTGAATCTGATTCCACGTTGGCCAGAGAGGAAACCTTTGTAGAGGGTCATTATTGACTGAAGGAAACAAAATCAAAGACATGTGATTATAATGTGCATAGAAAATACAGTTAATTTAATATTTTTTCATTTAGAACTCTTTCAAAAATAAATCTGTCCTCGATTTCACAATAAATGTTTAATACAAATCAGAATGAATAATAAGTAAAGGATAAATCCACGTGGCATTAAAAGAGTCTGAAACTGTGACACGTGTCAACATGAAACACTGCTTTATTCACCGCCTGCTGACCTGTGAGGTCACTTCTGTGCTGTTATTTTCCACATGCCTGTGTGCAAATTATAAAACCGAATGTGAACACAACAACATGCATTCATTTTTTTTTTTTTTTTATCTCTCGTGCTGCAGCTTATGTTGCTGTTGCAGGCTTGAGATAGTGCTGCCTGTAGCTTTTTTTCTTTTTGCATCAGTACCTATTCATTGCCGAGGAATATAAGCCAGGGCTCGAGGCAGAGCGCCGTAGAGATTTGCATATTATATATTTTCTCTCTTGTTGTTGAAGTCAGCAGTGAGTGATGGAGGCAAAAGGCCTGAGAGCCACAGAGGCCGGGCCAAGAACAGGGAACAAGCCTCTGCTAATTTCCTGGCAAAAAAAAAAAAGAAGAAAAAAATTATAATTAACACGTTAGATGTGCAGGCTGCGGTTGTCAAGGTAACTGATGACACCGCATTATCACTTGGCGCTTCTGCATCTTCCTCCCTCCCTCTCTCCTCCCGTTCATCAAGCAGCCATTGAACAGCTCCGAGCAGGGAGGAGAGGGGGAGGGCAACCCCCACCTCAACTCATATTAAACTCCTATTTATTCACAGAAGAGAGTTCACACACCTTTTATTAGTCTGGTATTAATCTTGGAAAGTCAATTACCATAATAGATGATTACACATTACAATGGGGAGTGGTGGGCATGGGAAATAATAAGTTATTGCATAAAACATACTTTAATAGCTGTATACTTTATTCTCTTTATTCCTGTTTTTTTAAAGGGCCAGACGCACAAATTATAAAAAACGTGTTTCCTCACTTACCTCTGCAAAGATTTCAACCTCCAACTCCATACAATGAATGTTTTTATATTAACGGACAAACAATGCACAGTTGAAACAATACTTATCTTCCTTCATTTTGTTTTTTTTAACAACAGACATCAATACACATTAATATTGATCCAATGAACATAAAATAAAATAATAAAAAGTAAGAAGTAAAATCACCAAAAGAGAGAGAAAGTCAACAAAAATAGGGTAAAAAAAAGTATATATATAAATACACACAAAATCCAAGTTTTAACAGCACTTTAAGCTATATTTGATTTTCATTTTACATTTTTATATTCTAACTTTTATTTTACAATACACAAATGTAAAGTGAGAATTTCATTGCTGTATAAATCATGATTTTCACTTACATATGACAATAAATCTCTTGAATCTTGAGTCTTGAACATGTAACCAAACACACAGATATACAAAAAACAAAATAGAGTATAAAAATAATCGTCAAATAAAGTATTGTCTGAGTGACAGTATCGTCTGAGTAAAATCGTCACTGTTTAAAAGTATTTATTTGCCATAATGTGTTTGATATTAGGCTAATGAGGTGGTAAATATGACAGTAGCCCCGAATCCTGATGAATATGTTCGGGAATCTTCGATGTTCAGCTCAAGGTAACCAGTTGTTTTCCAAAACAAAGTGTTACCTGCATGCTGACGTAGATCTCTTACTCTTTATATATTGTTGGCTGCAGAATAAACATATGAGCATGAGAAGCTCACAATGTACAGGTGAAGAATCCAGCTCTAACCGATCTTGCAAACATGATATTTTCATACATTTATTTTTTTTATAGGTGGCTGTGATGCAGAGACTTATACAACAATATTCCCCACAGTAGACAGGAGATGCGACCTGGAAATTGCCAGTAAAATGTTTATAAATATGTGAAGAATCTGCTAACTGAGGCAGAACACAGCTGAACACACGAGGACGGCAACCAGTTAGTGTGAAAACCAGTTAGGACACGACACTGGGCCCCTGCTGCTCGGTCTCACCTCAGCTAGAAGAGACGAGTTCTGTCATCTGTACAACCCTGCTTCTTTGAAACGTGTCTGAAGCGGACCACCTCTGTTAGAGGTTAATGTTGTGTGTTGCACTTCAGGGCCAACGTAGACATCTGCAAAACTGTTAACAAGAGACCTCAAAGTGCAAACAAGACCAACTCTGACTTTTTCTGTTCTGAAATTTTGATTTTTATATTCGTCCAATTTGAAAAAAGGTGTCACCTAATCGCAACTAAAAGTCTATGGCAGAGCAGGAACCTGCAGAAGGGTCATTATAGCAGAAGTAAACCCGGAAGATAAAACTTTTTCTGGGGTGTGCACCAAGTGAACAAAAGGCATTATCTTTTGGTCCATCCAGTTTGCCATTTTTTTTCCAATGGTGGCAAAGTCATGACCCGCCCTATTCTGACACTGATTGACTACTGATCACCTTTGTTGGTTTTGATGGTTCGGTTTAGGCCAGATTGGTTAAGTAGACCAAAAAGGGCCATGCCTTCACCATACTAGAAAAATACATCCATACCTTTGATCCAGTAGTTCCAAATGAACTCATTGTGCTATTTCTTAAAAAATACATGTTGCTGCTAAATGTTTTAAATGTCTCTTTTTCTGTACATTTCAACAATTCTTCTTATTGGCCACTGAAGAACTACATTTCTTGGCAGAAGAATGATTTATTGTTATCAGTAAATTATTGATTTTTTTTTATTGCAATGTGCATGCCCCAAAGCAGTTGTAAAATCACTGAGAACTATGGGCCTCTCTTGGCTTATTATTTAAATATGGGCCCCGCTACCCGTGCAAAATGCGGGCCACATGTGGGACCCACACTTTGGGGCCAAGGTTTGGGCCCCCATTGGGTCGGCCCACTCTGCCTAGTGTGATTAGCCCCATTCAGTGCACACCACACACTTTGGGCTGCCACGGGACCTATGTGCCCCGCATTTTGCAACGGTTTCCACCCGCAGTGGCCCCACATGGGCCCCAAAAGGTGTGTTTGGTCAAATTATGTCTAGACTGGAAGAATAATCTAATTGAGGTTATTTAAGTGTTATTGCAATTGGGATATGATTAACAATATTGGAGGGATCAATCTTGTTTACATGTTTATTATCCTTAACTGCGGACTCGTGTTGCGGGGGTCAGTAACTGACATTGGGCTCTTTGGACTGCGGGAGAACGCACGCCAACATGGGGAGAACGTTCAAACCACACAGAAAGGCTAAATGTACAATTACATTAAAGTAATCACGGTGTGATTTTTTTGCTCGTCTGTATATGATTCATAGATCGGGACATCTCTAATTCAGGATGTTATTTTGACACATATTTAACCTTTAATAACTGTGCCTAGCACGATTTAAATTGTGTGCTACTTGTCCATTGCTGAAAATAAATGTAAAGAGAAACTTATGGCTTGTTAGCTAACACGGATGACTAATCATTTCTGGTCCCAGCATTAATATTTAGCTGCATTAACGGTCCGCACATTAATATTTAGCTGCACTAACGGTCGGCGCATTAATATTTACTGTAAACTGTCAGCGATTACAGGTGCGCGTGTATCGGGAATTTACCAACGGTTTCGAACGCGGCAGAGCCAATCAGAGGCGATGATCGGAACGCTCCGCGCCCTCTGATTGGTCAATCGCTTCCAGTACTTGAGGAATGCAAACGTGGGCTAGTGCCATATTGTCCAATCAATGACTTGGCCACGGAGCACAGCGGAGCCGAGTGAGAGCAGTCAGTGTCGGGGAGGCAGAGGGAGCAACATCGGCGTCGTACGCGGAGCCTCACAGCATCACAGATCAAACTGAAACAACGTGACTAGACTCGATATTTAACAACCAGAAGACAAACCCGTCATCTCACCGCCTTTTCTACGCTTTCTTTGTGTTATTTTTTGGTCCTGGAGGGGAACGGCGAGCGAGGCTTCACTGCGGCTAATCAATTCTCCTCTTCCAGACCTGGGAATTACAATGAAAAATGTAGGTGACACGTTTTCTCTCACAAACCAGGAATCACAATAGCGAGGACGGCGACAGAAAGACAGCAGGTAAATAAAACCCAGCCTCTCTGAGCTCTGCTTGTTGATGGAAATTGTGAATTGGAGTGATATCACGTTTTAACCGTGCGTAACTTCAAACATAGTCCCATTTGTTGAGGAGGAAAAGAGGCTCTGTGAGTGTCGTATTCACACCACAACACCATCACTGCTTTTTCACTCTTAAACCTGATGTTTCATGTTAACTTAAAGGCGTCAGTGATGCCACATTTTCCTGCTAGGGCGCATGTGTGCCACTGCAATGTTTGCGCTTTTATTGTTGAGCCTCCATTGATTTATTGAGGGGGAAAACTGTTATTACCACCGCATCTTTTTTAGTTCAATTCATACGAGGCTGTGTTTTTTTTTTCTTCTAAAAGGGGGGAAAATGGTGACGGGTGCCGCATCTATAGGATCAGCATCCTCTCTGTGGAGCCCCTGCGTAAAAGAAAAACAGGTATTTTTTTTCCTGCTTCCTTCATTTTGTCGTTTGTTGTGGTGCTGCAGTGTGTTTGGTAGACAGGCGAACAGGTTTTTATCATGAGGCAGTTGTCTCATCTGCTGCCATACATACGTACAATACAGTAACGCCTCGGCATAATGCAACAAAACCCTCCCATTTTGTGTCTCACTGTGATGCCCTGAATGCAGCAGCAGCATCATCCATACATGGAGTCACATAGCAGCTTAAAACAATGGAAAATGTGTGTTTTTTATATGCATGCATGCGTGTGTGTGTTTGTGTGTTGCTGCATTAGAGTCATGCAGAAAAAGACACATGCACACAAACACACGAGTGCCATGACTGGCTCCAATGTGAGCATAATTGCCTCATGAATGCTAATGCATCATGCTAATGCAGAGAAACTAACTGCACCGCTGCCTCATGGACACACAGGTGCTCTAGCCTTACCTAACTTAGTGTGTGCACTTGTGTGTGTGTTTTAGGCATGCATGCGTGTAGGTGTCTGTGTAGGTGCGTGTTTGTGGATGATATCACCTTGCATATGGTTGCAGGGGCCATGTGTGGTTGAGGATGTGTTTTAACCAGAGCTGCACACCTACACCTGCCTCACCGGATTACCACAGCCAGGGTACATTAGAGAAGTGCTTCCCATCCTCCTATAATTGACACACTCAGAGTCAGCCTGTTTGGGCACATGAAAAAAATATTGGTGTGATAACTTCACTCGCACCAAAGTGACTAATTGAAATAAAATACAGCCTGGAGCACTTTAAATCTGTAAAAAAAGTGAAAAAATGGCTTGAAATAGCTTGTTGTGTCTGACTATCAGTCCCAAACTCAAAGATATTAAGAGAGATGCAAGTAATGATTATTTTCATTATTGATTCATCAAGTAATTATGTTTCCTCAGGCTTTCCCCCAGTGTATTGTAAGTGCTGTGGTCCACTGGGACCAAGTTGATAACCTCTACTAGGCTGAAGCGTCAGTGATCGTTTAAAAATGTCATTCAAAATGTTCTTTAACTACAGCTACAGTTGGGCAGCTTGGTTGGAAACAGATCTAATGGTTTGAAAGCTCACAAGGGAGATTTGTTGGTTAAAATGTGAACACACGATAGGAAACAGCAGTTTTCTTTACTCTCACACCTCCAACTATCACAACCTAATGTTACAGCCTTCACTAGTGAGCCAAACTGTCAGTATGTGATACTACACAAGAAACTACAGGGCCGTACGGTAATTCTGCCTCGGTAAAATGACACTTGGCCGTCAGCCTAACAACTTTTCTGGGGGGATAAAACCTGTTTTTGCATTAATTTATTAATTGTTTAGTCTTTAAGATGTCAGAAAATTCTGAATATTGGTCTTTAACTACTTATTTTGTCCGACCAACAGTTGTAAACCCAACGATTTTCAATAAATGGTGATATAAAACAAAGAAAAGTAGCAAATCTGCACAAGTGAGAGGCAGAAGGCAATGAATATTTTGCAGTTTGTCTTGATAAATGACCTGATTGGTAGTCAGGATTGTTCTAGATAGATTTTTTCACTATTCAAATAAATCTACTCTAAATAAAAAAGAAAAAATGTTCTTTTTTGTTTCGAGCTGCATCCATTCATCGACTAATTGTTAAGTTGATCAACAGAAAAATAACACATTTTTTTAAAATTTCTTCATTAGTAAAGACATTTCTGATGCAAACATGGCAGATAATGCTGCGAAGAATTGAGATTTCCTGCCATTCTCTGTTTTATAGCATATTAATGTAAATACAAGACCTTTCTGGACATCTCGTTAAGAGAAATATACCTGCAGATGAATCAATAATGAAAACAATCATTAGTTGCAGCCCTCCTTCTGTGTCAGCTCCTTAAAACCAAAGAGCAGCAGCGTCTCCTGAGAGCAGCATCGTTTAGCATGAACAGGAGGGTAAACATCCTCAGCAGAGAGGAAGAGCGAGCGCTGCACTCCCACAGCTCGGCCTCCACGGACCACGCCGCCGCAGCGCTGCAGCTGCGGGACGGACGCCGTGTGTTTGAGTGAGGGGCCTCGCTGCGGTCACACGTACAGGTAGAAGCCTGCAGCCCAGCCATCACACTTTCAAGCTGTTTGTGTTTCTGCGTACGCCTACCTCTGAGCCGAATCAACAAGTTCACGCCCACTCTCTGGGGGCTGTTGAAAAGGCATTCTGGGAAACGCTGGGAATCACTGACTGAAGTGGAAGCAGGCGAGAAAGTATACAGCGAGTTGATGACAAAGGCATTGCACATCACAGATGGATGATATAAGAGTGCATCAGAGGCAAAGTATCCAACACCCTGGTGCATTCTGGGTGATTTACCTCAGTTTAGCGTGTTAAAAATCACAGTAATGGGTTATCTGAAGTGAAATGATGGGTTGCTTGGGCTCGCTGGTGCTTGCCAGGCCCGGTGTGCGCGCGCTCCCGTTGCGGTGGCGGAGGTGGATCGTCTGCAGCTTCGCCATCCATCATGGTTGTTTTATGAGTCAGCGGTGATTAATGTGATCGGTGGTGGTCAGGCTCTCAGTGCACCCCAGAGAAGGAGCTGGAAACGGGCTGCGTGCACACGTAGACAAATGGCCTTGACTGATGCAGGGGGTTTACCGGAGAGTCTCAGGTGCTGGCGTCATCACCGGGGACGTGGGTACAAATGACTGACGGTATTCTGAGCACACACAGGAAAAAACCTTCAGGAACAAATACAGTTGTACAGCACAGTGACTCCTGTTCCTGGAACTCCCCCACTGTACCATTGATGTAAGAGAGAAGTGTCTGTTAACAGGGGTGGAAAATGTCTCATCCGACACCTGTGTGTTTCTGTAAAAAGTGGCAGAATCCTGAGCTCACCTGCTTCAGCAAGCAGTGCTCCGTCTGAAACTCTTAATAAAAACCGTCTGCAATAAATGGGTCGTAACAAAATTAGACAAAAAGGCAGTTTGATGGCGTCATGTGGCTGACCTGGTTGGGCTCATTGCTGGCTGTTCCCATGTCAACTGGAACGTAGACGGTTAATACAGGAGCACATTCAGAGCCTGCAAGTCTCCATGCAAACACAAAGCAGAACAGTGATTCTCACTGCCGGGAATTTTACATGTTCTGTTTGTGTTTTTGGACAAAATGAGCCAAATTGGTGCATGATTATTGCTTAGAGTCAGACTGATGTGGATTTTTTGAGACAGATGATACTGATTTTAGGGGTGAAAAATAATTTGATAAATGATATAGCGGCTGATCTAGTAATTTGTATGAAAATAGACCTTTTTTATGTGGATTTTGCACAGATTTTGTACCCAGAGAGCTACTTTCTCAAACATAAAATCATTTTTAACATTGTTTTACATTATTATACATTATACAAGCAGTGTATTACATTCTCAGCCAATTCTATAAATGATAACTGAGAAAATAAAGAATGAATAGGAATACAATAAATAGCTAAATAAACATAATTACTGTTCAGTTTCAGTCAATTGCTGACTATTTAAAAAAAAAAAAAAATCTACATGCCAAGCACCATTTTCTGCATTATATGTTGTGTAACAGTGCATATAGGACAACATATACAGTGATAACATAATGCCAATATATATATATATAGACCTTTTTTATGCGGATTGTGCACAGATTTTGTATCCAGAGAGCTACTTTCTCAAACGTAAAATCATTTTTAACATTGTTTTACATTATTATACATTATACAAGCAGTGTATTACATTCTCAGCCAATTCTATAAATGATAACTGAGAAAATAAAGAATGAATAGGAATACAATAAATAGCTAAATAAACATAATTACTGTTCAGTTTCAGTCAATAGCTGACTATTTAAAAAAAAAAATCTACGTCATGCCAAGCAACATTTTCTGCATTATATATTGTATAACGGTGCATATAGGACAGCATATACAGTGATAACGTAATGCCAATATTGACTGATAATATCTGTCAGCTTATATATCTGCTGGGCTCTACTTGTAATAAAACCACATTAGTTTGAACTATTTAAATATCGATTTTGGTGCATTAAGTCCACAAGAGGGCCAATCGATTCAACGATCCACAGAGCTACTTATACTTATTTCAACATAAACATGACTGTTAAAAGATCTACATACGTATACATTAACAAAAAATCCTATACTGTAAAAATAATTTATTGAACTCAGGGTGATGTGGTTGATTGTGTGTCCACTCACAAACCTTTTAACAGAGCAGCAGACACACCAGCCTTCTTTTATACATTTTTTTTGCACTCGCCACAATCTAATATTACATTTTCATATTGTTTTGTGACAATTTGTATACATATTTGAATTTATAATATGTGTTGACAGTGGTCCAACTGAATGGGAAAGCATCACAGCTTCAGAATATGTGGATTTATATCAATTATATTAATGTTTTATTCTGGCACTTTGCTCGCTGGCTCCTTTAACTTTCTGTGAATGAAATAAACTGTTTTCAAGTTTAATAACTGGACAGTAAACCAAATTGATCAGACATTGTGAATCTCTGTTTGACCAAAATTTCCTCCTGACTAGAAACATTGTCTAAGAATCTATAATCACTATATGATTAGACTGAAAATGACAGTTCAAACAAGTAGGAATGAAAACAAGTTCTTCTGATCAGCTTTCTAACAATAACCAATGTTTATAAAGTCTTATTTCTTCTTTCTGTTGTCACTGACGCATTGTATTTGTGTGCAGCGTTTTATTGCTGCAGTCCCACTATCTCCATATACATCTCAGGGGTATGGTGCATTCAGGTGCACCTCCTAATGCATATTTGAAAGCAATACAGAACAGTATTCTATTATTATATTATCCCTTAAATTGTGAACTAAACCCATGTGTTTTCCTTTACTTAAATCAATATATTTCCACTATAAATCGATGCAGAAGAGGCACAAATTAATGCAGTAAAATCGAGTGTTTGTAGAGGGAACACTGATGCTCTGATGTATTAAAAAAAAAAACTCATTATCATTACATTTATTGTGATTAAGCTAATAGCAGCAATTTCCTCTGATAGAGATTAAAAGGTCAGCTGTGTTTATTTTGTCGCTGTTTCCTGCATCCTCATTTTTTCTCTGCATAAAAAGAGTTTTTGGATGGAAAGAATTTGAGGTCTGTGAGAAATGTTAATTCAGGAAACAAAATACAATAAAGTCCCACATTTTTAACTGGTCATACAATTTTATGAATGAGCAGAAATAGGGCTGGGCGATACGGCCAAAATCTTCTATCCCTATATTAGTAATTTCATATCTCAGTATTGATATATCTCACGATAAAGCATGGTTTTCTGGTTATTCTGTTAATAAATTGTCTATATGAAATAACTAAAGCCTATTTTTGTATGCTCCATACTGCTGGTGTTGGTAAAACAGCACCTCTATGGTTCGCTCCAGCATAATCTAAATGACGTAAACGTTGTTTTCACGCAATTCTGCTGCTGATTTTTGACACTGGGATAAACATAAAGTATAAAATAAAAATATATACTATATACAACAAATATTGTCATATCGCCCAGCCCTAGTGCTTGTTAGAAATTCAAAGTAGACAATGTAACTTTGTATCACGATACCTTAATATTGTTTTTTATGACTATATGATGCCAATGAAAGATGATAAATTATTGTATTGATTATTGCCCAGCCCTAAACAGAAATAACAAATAGTTTCTGCTCTGTTCTTGTATTTATTGAGGATATTTATTGTATATTTTTATATATTATTGGATATTTATTTTTTAATATATTTTTTTTTACGTGTGAATATTCTTACGAATAAAAGCTCGTAATTTTAAAATGGTTTACTTGCATTATAATCCTATTAAATTATCAAATCAGCAGCATGTTGGTTTTAAAATCGCAATAATATTGTTTATTGAAAGTCTGGGACAATATGTCATTGAACAAAAATAGTTTCGTGGCAGACCTATATATTACATTACTGAGATATGAAATGACTAATATAGGGATAGAAGATTTTGGCCGTACCGCCCAGCCTTATTTCTGCTCATTCATAAAATTGTATGACCAGTTAAAAATGTGGGACTTTATTGTATTTTGTTTCCTGAAGTAACATTTCTCACAGACCTCAAATTTTTCCATCCAAAAACTCTTTTTATGCAGAGAAAAAATTAGGATATATATATATATATATATATATATATATATAGATGGATGGATGAATATCTATCCCTAGGAAATTAGATCAGGGAAGACTATCTTGGTTTGTTATAATTCAAGCACTTTATCTCCAACATGTGTCTTTGTTGGTGGATTAAATCGGTTTGTGATTTCCTCACTAACTTGCATGTAAAGTATTTAGCTGTGTTGACTCCTGTATCTGAGCTGCAGCTTGCACTAATTGCTTATTGAATCCTAACAGACATGGTGCAGCTCCTCCGTTCTGTTCCTGCAGTCACTTCTTTATCTGGTGTCTTCCCACAACTTCTTTGTGTTTTCTCTTCCTGGGAAGACTCTTGGCAGGCGCCACTGTTGTTACAAAGATTGTTTGTTGACTTGTTTTGTCGATGCCGCTTGCCAGTGTCACTGTCTCAGCAAAGCAGAGCAGAGCGGCCACAGAGTGCCTCCGTTCAAGCCCAAAAGTATTTACCAAGCGGTTAGTCATCGCTCTCGGGCCTGGAGTTGTGTACGACTGGCGCGCTGAGAGCTGCAAACGCTCCTCGCTGGACCGACACCTTCCAGTTGGCTGTGAGGAAGGTGCAGCTCCGCGAGGCCTTTTTATTCCCCCTTCAGTGGTAGAATCCACCTCCGGCAGACGGGAGCACGTCCCGGAGCTGCACACACACACGACAGCACAACAGTATGTTTAATTTACGCCTGGTGAAGCTGTCATTAAGAGAAATTACACCACTGTTTCCCTGCGAGGGGAATAATTATCGCCTGGATCAGATTGACTAATTATACAGTTGATAATCTTTGGAAAGAAATATTCAAAGTGGTTTCGCAGGCCGACTAACAGCTAATACATCGGTGTGATATCTCACAATTTTCCGTCATCCACCGCGGAGGCTGTCACTATCTGCTTCACACGTCTGATGAGAGCATACGGAGTCATAGTGACGGAGCATGATGCAGTCAATAACAACATTTACACACGGCACAGACACTCATTCACCTTTCAGTATTAATAAACATGTATTATTTGGAGTTACTAAAGAAGATGTCATTTTACTACCTTATGTTTGGTTCATTTACTGTATTTTAATGTCACTTTTTTCTCTCCACATCTCCCAAAAACACATTTAATCGTCCCGAAATGGATGTAAAATGGATGTAAAATGTCCCCCTTTTGTTATTATAGTCTAGAGTTGTTAGTGGCCTCATAAAAACACCATTAAATGTGGAAGAAATAAATTATTATACTGTTTTTGTTGCTTTAAACTAGGGCTGGGCGATATGGACCAAAAGTATCCTATCATATCCTGATATATTTAGGCTGAATATTGATATACGATATATATCCCGATATTTTTATCGCAAAGTGAGAGCAAATGTTCAGTCAAAGCCAAATATGACATGTCACAAGTAATTTTATAGAAACTGTTTATTTAAGTGAACATAAATACTGAATAACAACAGGAGTAGCTTTAAAAAAAAAAGAAAAAAAGAAGAAGCTCATAAGGTGCACATTTAATTAAAAAATATCTTAAATAAAAGCCACAACTTGCCTGGAGCAAGGATCACAGTGCAAATTTGAACTATATTGATATATGCGATATGGTCTAATTCCATATCACATTTAAAAATGTATCGATATATCGCTCAGCCATACTTTAAACAAATGGGGCCAAACCAAAACTAAAAAGTTTTCTGTAATGATGGATGTAAAGTGTCTTTATGTCCAAACTTGAGGTACTTTTTCCTCCAAACTCGACTCAGCTGAGGTACTAAGGTACTATTATTTACGATAAATACTGTTATTTACTGTACATTTTTCAGCAGAAACTCTGCTGTGGCTTTAGCTCTGTTAGCTGGCTGTTAGGTGTTAAAATGAGCATTTAAAGCATTTCATGTATAGCATTTAAAAGGCTTTTTTTTCTTGGGTCCAGTGCACATCTCACTCAATATAAACAATAAGGGTGAAATGGCATCACTGATCTGTTTTACCTGGATATTCTTTGGTCTAGCTGAGCTAAAAAACACACCAACATGTTGATGGATTCTGTGTGTTTCATCACTGAGCCTGTTTATAACCAGAAGACAACAACATCATCTTTAATTCACCATCTTAACCAGTCTGTTCTCCCCTCAAAAATGTCAGTATAGGTCTTATACATATATCTCTGTATAATTTACCGTCTGCTGTAATGCGTCCGCCGCCATCTTGCTGAAGCAGGAATTGACAGCCAAGCGAAGTATAATGGGGTGGATAGCCGCGTCCTGTTGGAGCCTGGGATGGTGGATGGGTTGAACAAATGGTGGACGTCCTGTGTGAAAACAAAAGTGAATTAGTTTTTAACTTGAATTACTTACTTAAAAAACGTACATTTTTTACGTAACTTGGGATGGTCATGTGAACCTTGTAACTACTTCATTTCGGACATTTACGTACATATATTAACTGTTTAAACTGTCTTTTATAACGCCTTACTAGGAATATTTTTGCCCTAAACCTCGATCAGTGGTTTTACAACATAAATCCACAGAAACTGCAAACTTTTTTACAACCACAAACCGTACGGGTGTGCTATATTTAGAACGAGCCGTTGATCGCGAGCCGCAATATGTACAGTACAGGCCAAAAGTTTGGACACACACCTTCTCATTCAATGTGTTTTCTTTATTTTCATGACTATTTACATTGTAGATTCTCACTGAAGGCATCAAAACTATGAATGAACACATATGGAACTATGTACTTAATAAAAAAGTGTGAAATAACTGAAAACATGTCTTGTATTTTAGATTCCTCAAAGTAACCACCCTTTGCTTACTAGAATATAAGACATGTTTTCAGTTATTTCCCACTTTTTTGTTAAGTACATAATTCCACATGGGTTCATTAATAGTTTTGATGAATCTACAATGTAAATAGTCATGAAAATAAAGGAAACGCATTAAATGAGAAGGTGTGTCCAAACTTTTGGCCTGTACTGTATGTACGTGCTGTCATTTGTGGTACTGACACACAACATATTCTGTCGTTTTGGTTGGAGAACTTGTTGTCCTAACTGGCTTTAGCAGTTTAGATGGCAGATCTACTTATTAATCGAAGGTGCTGGGACTCTGTTCTGGGTTGCCCCGGCCAAGTTGAACCCCAGACCGTAAGCTTTATTAGACCAGTACCAGCATCCCGATCACGTCGGCTCGTTCCTGTGTTTGTGTTGTTCTTCGGCTGTTGTGTTGGTGTGGCTGCTCGTGCTGCTGAATGGTGCTCAGAGTCTCTCCTGCTGCTGTTATTATTTTCGTAAACAACTATGGATTGAAGCCCACTCAACCCCACTTGTATTCAGCTGTAATTTGTGTTATTTTATTCAGCACAAGCAGAGACATTTAGTAAGTAAGCACAATGAAGCAGGGACCCACTGTTCCCTCTTTAAACACTATTCAGATTCATCTAGTCTCAGCCAAATAGAACATGACCAAATTATTTCTGTTTGCTGGGTAGAGGAACGAATCAGGATGAAGCAGTGGTAACTGTCTGTAAATGTTAAAGGGACATTGCACAGATTAAACACAGTCAGTTTATTTGTCACGAGGAGTAAAATAGTTTCCTTTGCAAACTTTGAGCTATTAAAAGACAGAAGTAATTTACATTTCTTTACCAATGCAAAGTCAGAATATCTCCCACTGCATCTGTTAGACTGCTGCATTGATTTCATTGATTGCAAGTTCGCAAACAAAAATGATTGCTACACTGAATCGCCGCAGCATTGCTTTAACACATGCATGTGCTGGTTTCTCTCCTGTTGCATGTTGGGAGTGAACGGGGATGTAATTGTGTGTGAGATTAATCAGTGTATCCACAAGAGTCTCAGCTTTACAGTGATACCCAATTTATGCAACTAGTGACCCCAGTATGCAGAAATATTGACATACAATAGGCCAAAATAAAAGTTTGTAATATATGAGAAAAACTATGCGGGTTTTGCCTTAAACTGCACGCTATCGGCATTATAAAGTAGACGTATGTAAAAAGGAGACTTGTGGGAACCCATAGATCCCATTTCCATTCAGATAGCATGATGTCAGAGGTCACACGGCAGCTTTGAAAATTGGCATACTAAATCACTTAGCAAAAAGATAAATAAAATAGCATGACTTCTAACTTAAAGTAGCCTAACTTAACATTTAGCGTTATTTAGCAACTTGATATCTGGACATGCTTTGTACCATTGGATTCCTTAGATCTTCTAGTGTCATATGATACCAGTATCTTCCCTATACATCTCCATATAAATTGAGCCCGCTACAGGCTCGAAAAGAAGAAAAAAAAACTGCAAAAAAAACAGCCGGCCCGCTGTTTCACAGGTTAGAGAAATAGATTATAGTAGCATTTAATAGTTGGCCTTCAAACATTCAGTTCAGCCTGACAAATTAATGTCAGATTTGTTCGGCCTTCGGTCTAGTTGCAGACTGTAGCTTAGAAACAATGTCTCCTAGTTGAAGCCTCCACTAACTGTGACTGGACAATATTTGGACCCTTTTATTCTCCACAGCAGAAACACTGTGGTCAAGTTCTGCAAGAAGAGTTCTGCCTTTGGTTGTTTTTACTGACCGGATCTAATATCAGAGCAGTCAGACTTTAAAGAGCTTCTATTCATCTAAAAATCCTGTCAACAATGCAACAAATATAATTTACAGGATTATATAGTGAACAGAAAATTCACCCAATCAATCTCTTTTTAAACCAAGTTATATTGTTCTGCACCTCAGAGCTCCTCAAATAATGTAAGTCTTTTAGGAATTGGAGCATGTTGATGTTACGCTGAGGGACGAGGTGAATGTAGGCCAGCAGGACCAGAGATCCTCAACAATGAATGAAAATGAAATATTTTAAGTAAAATCACACCTGTAGCACGTCGCTGCGCCTGTTCCATACAGGCTCAAATCGGCGTAAATGCTTGTTACCTCTTGTTACCTCTTGTTTTAATATGCAGTTCATTCTTCTACATCTAATCCATCTGCAAACAATGAGCATCGTTCTTCAACTATGCAAATATTCTGTTTTGAACATGACATTTGTCCACCGGTGCAACTGTCCTAGGTAGCATTACTTATCTTAAAACAACTGTAATTTAATGAAAAATTAATCTAAATACATTAAAATACTTGAATGCATGTCATACGAGTGTTTACTTAATGAATCTAGCGGATATAAGTGTTAAGGTCCCTATGTAGAGTTATTATGACACATTACATTTTGTCTGCAAAACTGGTGTCCTCCTGGAGCAACGCCATTATGTCGATATAAAACAGGCATTAATGTGACCACCCCATTACTGAGAGGGGTCCTTCCAGAATCAGGAAGGACAGAAGACATCTCTGGAGCAGGTGGACTGCACACAAGATCACTTCTGTCTCAAATATTTTATATAATATTACCGTTTCCATGCAGTGTCGGAACTGGTCGTCTTAAGGTAGGCCTTTTGGTACAACGCAGTTTAAGTATTGATCTGAATATTTTTATCAATTTACATTGATTGATCATTGAAAATAATGTAAATTGATAAAAATATTCATAACTAATATGCCTTGGGCTTATCTATCTTATCTGTCCAACATTCTCTGAATTAAATAATGACATTCTTTATTTTGTTGCACCGGTGGACACAATTTAGGACTACCACACCAAAAGTTAATAATATGCTAAATATATGAAGAATTAGAAATGGACACATTCAGTTTTGAATTATTCACATATAAGGGAATATAACTGTATGTCATTTGACATATATTTTTGAATTATTATTTTTTTCACTTTGAATTTGAGTTCACGTCAACCACCCATCTACATTTTGCAACCAGGGCGAAAATAAGAATGATATTCCTTTTATTAGTCCCACAACGGGGAAATTTCCAGCAGCAAAAATAGAAAGAAGCATCATAGTAAACAAGCAACATTAACAAGAAATCTTAAAGTATTAACAAGAATCTTAACTGGGTAGAAAGACAGTAGAACGTTTCTGGTCCTGAGGAGCTGCAGAGTTTATTCACTGAACGTTTGCTGAAAGTTCAGCTGCTGCTTTGCTGCTTGACACTTTAAAATGTGCTGACAGGACAGAAGTGGTATAGACAGTCGCTGTAGTGTCTCTGAATGCTGCTGTCATGTTAATGCAGCTGTGATCCAGACACCATGTAGCAGTTACCAGCTGCAGCAAACAGCCACCACAGCAAACAGAAAAACATAGAGAAGAGGCCAGGCAGGAGAAAAAGTCATGAAGAGGAAACATGTTTTCAGTACGACAAAAAAAGTCGAACTGTACAGAATAAAATTACATAAAAGAAGCTGTTTTTTACCTCATAGCTCATTGTAGGAGGATTTAGTGCCACTACAACCTTTAATAGGGAAGTTGTTGCTTATTTTTTAAATAGAAAAAGATCTGAAAATGAGAAAAAAGCAAAATTTCCCAAAACAATAGTTGTAGAACTACCAAGTGCAGCTCATTCGTGTCAGTGATTTTTTTTGTACCACCACACTCTTAAAAAGTGTCCTTATTACTCATTTTATGAATAAAAATATTCACATAAATTGCATTTATTCTCAACATTGTTTTCAACTTTATTCTTGTCACTTCTACCTTTTTATCGAGGATAATAAATGTGTTTTTTTTCCTCGTCTCATTACTTTTTCTCCTCTCGGGACCTAATCCTCTTCTGTAAAAACCGATGCATTTTTGATATTTTTTGCATGTAGGGAGGTCAGTCAGGATGAATCACGGTTACAAGCGTCACAGTTTCATTTTCAGAACTGTAGAAGCTCTGATTCCTCCTGTGTTGTGTTGTGTTGTGTTGTGTTGTGTTGTGTTGTGTTGTGTTGTGTTGTGACAGTGTGACACTGAGCTGCAACTCTGTCTTTCAAGTTTAATTAAAGCCTTACACATTGAGGGGAAAAAAAGATAACTGAATCCCAAAAATGAGAATCGAAACCTACCAAATGTACAAATAATGCAACATTAAGGGTCCAGCCCTATAAAATACATATTTTTGTTTATTAGCTTATTAAAAAAAATCTAAAATTATTAAATTTTCCTTTTGTTCTTTCTCTTTTTTGACAGAGATTATGCAAATAATCTTAATTAATTCCTTAGTGTAGTAAATTTCCTGATTAAAAATTGTGAAATTTTCTCTCAGAATAATCATGGTAAAATCGAATATTGTGACATATAATTGCATTAATGATATTTATTTATTTTAAAAACATTTTTCCTGTCTGTTTTTAACTTGCTAAGCACTTTGTAACACATGTTTTAAAGTGCTTTATAAATAAAGATTATTCTTATTATTATTTAAATAATTCTGAGGTGTCTGCACCGTGTTTTCATAGTTTCGGTACCAGAATCCGATGGCTGGTTTCCGACCCTGCGGCCACTCTGAAGGGTTGGTGTTGAGCCGTGCCAGGTTCATGATGGGAATATAAAACTGAGAGAAGTTGTGTATTGTTCCGGGCGTGTCATGATGTAACAGCAGATACTGAGTGAAGGAGGGAGTTCAGGTCAGAAGAGCTTCAGGAGGCTCCAGAGTGGAGAAGCCTCTGGAAGCTGAGTCATGAAGCCGAGCTGCTGCTAGCTCTTCCTCAACTCCAGCTCTCTGATCGATCCACAGAGCTTTAACATGAACGTTTGGAAATATAAAGACGGAGACATCACACAACACAGTCACAGGGTCAGATGATTTATGAATCGGCTTAATCGAATGAAGTGTTTTATGTCTTTCATACTGTATTTATTAGAAATCTAAACATTCTAAAGATTATTTTTTGGGGTATTTTTACGCTTTATTGAAAGTGATAGAGTGAAAGGGGGTGATAGAGGGGAAGACATGCGGCAAAGGGAGCTCAGGCCGGATTCGAACCCGGCTCCGCCGCAGCAAGGACTCAGCCTTAGTGGTAAGCGCTCTACCAGTGTGAGTGGAAATCTAAACATTCTAAATATTTTCTCAATTATGTTTTCTATAGATCAAGTTAATTAATTGACAGATACAATAACGGTTGTATCAAGCAAATATTCCATCAAATATGTTCAGCTGTTTGTGTTTAAACAACAGTTAATATGTGAGTACTGTAACTTCTTTGTTGATGTAAATAAAAAGGTGTGATGTCTGTAGGTAATGACTTGTATTGGCAAAAGTATTTTGTGTGCATTCTACTGTGGTTTTTGTAGAGTTGCAATGATTAGTTGATTAATTGTCATTCAGATAACAAGCAAAGATGCCAAAAAATGTCAGTTTTTTTATATTATCTATCAACAAAACTAATGGATAAAACAATATCAAATGTCTTTCGTAAATACTTTTACATATTGTTTAAGTTGCCATATCAAAAACCAGGAGTTGAACTATATTAATGTAACTTCACGTTCTTGCAAGTAAAGATTTGCTACTTCCAGTTTGTCAGATCTGAGGATTTGCTGTTTTTCTGCGTTTTTTATCCGAACCCCTCACCAGGAGGTTATGTTCCAGTTTGGTTTTGTCTGTCCGTCAGCAGGATTACAGACAAACTACAAGCCTAATTTTCATGAATTTGGTTGGAAGGATGCAGCTCAGAATAGAGACAGAAGTTATTTTTCACTTTCATCAACAATGTGAGACGGGGCATTTTGTTCCATTCATGTACTGTCGGAATAATGAAATATATGAGTTCCTGGTCACATTTAATGGCTCACCTGATCTATTTTCTTTGCTCCTTATTGGCAAATCCTGGAAACGGCCATCAACATGTTGTTTAAACTCACTTCACATATATTAGAAAAAAGCTGATTTTCCCAAAACAATAGTTGTAGTACTACCAAGAACAGCTCATTATGTGTCGGAGGATTTTAGTACAACTACTCCCTTAAATAGTGCTGTTATTGCTCATTTGTTTCCTTTAGTCATCGTTGTCACACAGATATTGGAAACGGCCATCAGCGTGTTGTTGTGAGCTCTGAGGGATAAAATAGAACATCATGTTTGTATCGTCACAAACTCACCAAAGTCTGAAGAACGACTGAGCTCTTCTGCTGTCATTCTCATTTTACATGATCTTTGAGTTATGAACTGTTAAATCTTCCCTTTTTTATCCACTTTTGCAACTTTTACATAGATTTGAACTCAGAAAATGAATAGCGGTTTGCTTTAAATCTGACTCCTGGTCATGTTGAGAAGCATGAACATGAACTTTATTAATGGATGATAAAATACATACAAACCCCCCGAACACATAGCAGTAGTGACCTTGTTTACCTTGTATGTGTGTGTGAAAATGAAACCTGTTGTGTAAACTGTGCGGTGACGCTTCAGCCTCCAAACATCAGATTATTACAGCAGCTGAAACAAATCGTTAGGACATTATGTAGTGAGAGTTAATGGAAGCTTGGGCCTCCTATAATACTCCTCACTCCACACTATCATCTGAAAACTAGGCTGCATTAATGGATTTTTATTTTTAAACCAGTTTTATTCCAGCACCACATGCATCACTGTGTCAGGACCAAGGGCAGTGCATTGACCTTTATGGACAGAGTTCACAGCAGCTTCGCCCCAGTCCACATTAGAATACAGAGCCATACTTTCTGCTGCCTAATGCCCTCCTGCACTGGCACATTTCCCAGCATGCTTCACAGAGGGAGGGAGATGAGAGGAAGGAGAGAAGGGTTGAGAACGGGGTTAAAGAAGAGGAAGAGGTAGAGTAAGAAGACACCGCTGAGAGGTGACAGACGGAGGCCGCGAGGATCGACAGAACAACACAACAACAAAAAGTACCAAGCAAGGGAACAAACCTCTTTTATTTTTCTTCCCTTGTGTTTCTTTTCAATGCTGCAGAGCTATTCTGAGAGAGACGCTACAGCCCACGCACTGCCAGAGAGAGAGGGAGGGAGGGAGGGAGTGAATGGATGGATGGATGGATGAGAGAGGAGCGATGGTGTGCATGTGTTACTGGGAGGAGGAGGAGGAGGAGGAGGAGGAGGAGGAGGAGGGGTGGTGGTCTGCTGCCCGTCAGGGGGCTTCATGTGTTCCTGCATGTAGCAGTGAGACAGATACAGTAAGCTGAGAGCCACATGAACAGGCTGACACTCACAGGCTGTTTAGGACCATAAAACAGTGTTTTTTAGTAAGTCTGAAGCTGTAGTATGAAACAAATACTACACAAATTGCATACTATTAACGATTAAATATTACAGTATGTAAACCAAGCCCCCAAGGAAACTGTGGAATTTTTTTTGGGCATTTTTAATGCTTTATTAGATAGAGACAGATAGAAAGGGGGAGACAGAGGGGAAGACGTTAGAAGAAGATGTTTGTTTGTTGTAGTTAAATTTTTCTCCTGTTTTTTATACTCCTACACTAAAGATATTCTCTTCTATTCTTCTATTTTATAATCTTATGGCTCCTTTAGACTTTCCAAATTTTTTGGACAGTTTTCTGACAATAAAATGAGTCATTTTGCAGGTTGTGAGATTTTTAAAAACTGCTGATGTACAGACGTTTCTTTAACAATGTGAGTGTGGGAAAAGTCTTTGGGCCCAATGGCATCACATGACGCTACTGGAAACTGTATTTCCACTGTTTTGTCGCTATGGGGCTCTTCCTTTGGTGCTTGACTGAGTCTCCTGCAACCTCTACGCAATCATTTGAGCTCCTCGTTTAACAGTGAGCCTTTAAGGCCCTGTTCAGACTGCCAGCCAAAATCTGATTTTTAGCCCATCCAGATTGGAACTGGATGGCTCTTTTGAAGTCTGAACAGTCACAAATCACATGAAATCCGATTTTTGCAGACCGGATCGAAACCACCTTCGGGAGGTAGTTTCAGATCGCATTTGGACAGATGCGTCTCAGTCTGAACCTCCAAACACTCAGATCGGTTTTGACTGTCCGTGACGTCACTCTACGTGGCACGCGTATCGCCGGAAGCGCGCAGACGAGGTGTCCACCGGCAGCTGCACCCGACCGTATCATGCGGGCCCGACGGGGGCGTCCATCCGCCTGGTTTCTCCCCTGGTGCGTCTGAGATGTTCTGCACCTCTACTGGACAGAGATAAGGCCAATATACTGAGGTGACCTGCCTCCATCATGTTTGTTGTTGTTGTTGTTGTTGTTGTTGTTGTTGTTGTTGTTGTTGTTGTCGCTGTCGCAATTATATGACGTCAGACGCCATTACGACGTCAGACGCTCTGACGCTGTTACTATAGCAACCTGTCAGATCAGTCAAATACTGTGGCCCAGTCTGAACAGAGCCATATCCGATTTGGACACTTGCTAAAAAAAAAATCTGATTTGAGTAGGAATCTGATTTGAATCAGATTCGCCTGCAGTCTGAACGCGGCCTAACTCCACCCACAAATCCTCCTTAACTTTTAGTTTCTTGGCTTTATTTGATAGACGGTTGAAGGTTGTTCCATGAGGAGATCCCGCTGTAGAAATATGAGTTTCCTGCTGTTGTGTTTTTGACGTTGTTGTGTTTGCAGGACGTGATGCTTGGTGTTGTGTTGCAGTTATGTTGGGTTGTCGATAGCTGATGTATTCTGGAGCTCTTTAGTGAATTCTATCAAAGATTTGGTTCAGTTTTGGTTGTTTAACTCGGTCTTCAACAAGTAATTAAAAGAAGACTGATAAAGAGGCAAAAAATAATGATCTTAGCACAAAGTTTACTCTGAATTAGTCCGAGTTATAAACAAACCGTCTCTGCACCAAACCGTACGTGTTTGTTCCACAACAGAGTGCGTTCACACAGCCTGAGTCAGCCGTAACCCGGGGTGATGGCTCCATATGTGCTCCTGAACTATACGTTGTCAGGTTGCCTCTAAATGAAGCACGGCATGGCAGCGAGCCGACAGACTGCCATCACATCTCTCAATGTTTGAATCACTCAGGGAAGCATTACTCATGTTCAGGTTTTGTAACACGCTGCTTAAAATAACTGCGTTTTTAAAGTCGGTTTTCTTTGGGATTACTGTGAATTACTGTAAATCAGAACGGATGTGGAGTGAGTATCTTTAGTATTTTATTTTAATCTGTTATATTTAAAATTCACTGCCTCCACTCTCTTAAATTAATGCTTTTCTTTGTCCTGTATTAAAGTTAACTGGATGTCTTTAGGTTTTGGACTGATATTGAGACAAAACAAGACGTTTGAAGACTGGAGTATTGTGATTGGCATATTTTGATATTTTCTGGCTTTTTATTGACTCAATGATTAAATATCTAATCCAGGAAATAGTCTGCAGATTCATTAATGATGAATATAATTGTTAATTGGCAGCTTCATCCCAGTATCGGCTCATTGTTTTATCATAAAGGTCGACTAACTGCAAAATAAGAGTACATTATGAAACATTTGTTACAATATTCAGATATTTTGTATTAATACTGCACTGAAAAAATACTATGCATTAAAAAATATAACATAATATGTTAAAAATATGCTGTATATAACATAATATAGAATTATGAATGCGTTAATATCACTTGCTGGTAACACTGGAGCTGATTTTAATGACTTTTTGTAGTTTATTTGTTTTTATCTTATTGTATAACAATACATTATCATGTATTTGTTGATTACATTTTGCATTATTAACCTGAAACTACAAAGTAACTGAAGTAATCACATAGTAATTGGTGGAAAAAGTGCAATATTTCCTCTAAATCGTAAAGTAGAAGTAAAAAAAAAATGCACGTAAAGTACATCACAACTGCATCTAAATACAGGACAGATATATGTAAATATAGCCTCATTCTGACCTGTCAGCTAAATTAAAACAAGGAATTATTAGTGTTAATCGGTCTGATCTGACTGAGCGGTTGAGGCGTTGTTTGTTGTTGTTGATGAATCATGATAATGCATATGTGATTTTATGGAGAAGTGTTTTCTTTGTGTGAAGTTGGACGCCCTCTTCGCTGTAGAACTGGATCACATCAGTGGAGCTCACACTGTAGAGGAGCTCGGTGTTCTGGCAGATCCTGCTGGCAGGGAGGCGGAGCAGCAGGCATATGGGCAGCACGACAAATCCATACATGTGTGAAGCACACACAGCGAGACAAATGGCCGAGCTCAGCGGGACGACGAGGAGCAGAGAGGCTTTATGCAGCCACACGGGCGAGGAAAAGGTTCAGGCATGTAGAGGCAGACAGGAGGACATGGGTATTAAAGTGGCTGCAGGACATAATAATAAAGGTATTAATTCTTTCTTAGTGTGTGGGATTATTAACCCTCTGAACCCCAAACCTGCCTGCAGCTTTAACAAGTGTGTTTTCTTTTAAAAAATCACCAAAAATACACCGTTTATCATAGAAGGAAACTGTAAAAACAAGCAATATTGTCTGAGTTTTAACCTTTCACTGGTCCTTGAATGCATCATATGTTATGAACGTTTCCATGAGAAAAAGTGACCAAAATGAAGCTTAAAATTTTGATATTTCTGTCGGAATCACTTTATTATATGTGTCATTTAAAACGTGTCCAAAAGTAAAGCGTTGAAACATATGTTTTCTTTAACATATCACCAAAAATACACAGTTTATCATAGAACAAACCTGTAAAAACAGGCATTATCTGCAGAATTTTAACTTTCCGATGGTCCTTGAATGGATGATAGATTACGAAAAGGTTTGGTTCTAAATAGTGACCAAAACTTAAGCTTAAAATGTTGATATTTCTGCCAGAATCTCTTTATTCTACATTCTACATCTGTCATTTAAAAATAATGCATTTGCACTAACCATATCATGTTAAAAACATTAAATTCTGCTCCTCAGAGACACTGTGAAGACATGATTGATTCTGCTGAGACCAACAATCAAATATTCACTGAAAATCTGTTTACACAGAGCTGAGAGGAGAGGACAGGAGAGGCTGTTTACACAGAGCTGAGAGGAGCGGACAGGAGAGGCTGTTTACACAGAGCTGAGAGGAGAGGACAGGAGAGGCTGTTTACACAGAGCTGAGAGGAGAGGACAGGAGAGGTTGGAAACATACAAATAGTTCGATTTGTCAATTTTTTCCCAACATCCATGACACTTGTGGGCACCTGGAAATGTGTTGTATACATACATTTTATTCAAATTAAAAAAAAAAAAATTATCAGAGAAATTCAACAATTTATGACATCTTAGCCGTGTTATTCTGCACAAAAGACATTTTTTGAGTTGTTCCTATGTCTAGCCATGCTTGTGCTGATTCCATAGAGCTGCAGGAATTTTATGTTTGATATATATTTTATATATTGCTATGAAATACAAGGACACAGTGAGTAAAATGAAACCGTTTGCTGCTCGGAGGGTTAAAGGGGACGTGGAAGGAAATGTCTTGTAAAAACGCTACAAGGACACATAAACAGTAGTTTCCATTTTATTTGCTTTTGTTGTGTTCTACTCACTTTGACCCACATGCACAGACAGGAATATCCTTTTAATAACACACAGCCATAATTAAATGAAAATCCCATTACTGTGACTTCCCGGAGCACGGTGTTATCTTTAGGTTACCTCGCTGTAGAAACAAAACCGGCCAATAAACCTGCCAGCCTCGGCCCCTCACTTCCTGTTTTAGCAGCAGATAACATCAGATAGAAGACGAGGAATGCACTCAGAATGCAGCTTTAAATATATTCATTTCAAGCTGCACTGTTCTTAATTTGCATGAGCAGTGTGTCCTTTTATTGGCTGTTAAATTAAAACTTTAAGTCTTTAATTTGAAGCACCCGGACACGTCTGCGTTTGTGTGTTTGCGTGCACGCTTATCGGATTATCTTTATTTATTTTCATTGAGTGGATGCACTCGTTGCCTGGAAAGCCAGTGGAAGTTCAGCTGTTTGTCAGCGGGGGCTTCTTAATTACGACATCTGAGGAAGCGGGTCGGAAAAGCCTCGGAGGGTCGAGACACGCTGATGTGGAGCCGTGCTGTCAGGGACCGGGCTATTTAGGTTAGACTGTGATTCAGGAAATAGTTCCCGTCAACTCCTCGACCCTGGAATCAGAACGTCCTGTTCTCCTCCTGCTGCAGGAGAGGAGAAGCCCTCTCTCTTGTTTTTTCTCTTCCTTTGTCTCCTTTTATCATCTCATGTTTGTGTTTGATGCTTCTGTCGGCTGCAGCTGATCATCTCATTTTTTTTAATCATTTTATTCAGGCTTTCATCATGTTGGCCGTTAATAATGATCATCATCATGATGAAGGATCTACCCTGAACACAAAAACAGTCTAAATAATCTGAAATTAACATTCAGGGTTTACTGGAAAACCTGGAAAAGTCATGAAATTTGACAATCTCATTTACCAGGCATGGATTTTCTTGCATCTAATGGAATTATTTGTCTCAATAATCTTCTCTGAATAACTTTTTGGCAAAATGTTATACAGTAAACTGTAAATTTCATATTAAATTGCTGGAAATTCTTGAAGAATTTTCTCCGTTTTTGGATTTTAACATGACTGTGCTGTGGAGGCATTTGATAAAAATGTTTTCTTTACAAATTCAAGCCAACACAGGAGGAGTAATTGATGCACAAATGGTCATTTTGTGGCTGAAATATTCATTTAATTTCCCATTTAAAAAAACCCCAAACCAAACAAAAACAAAAATGTGTTTACGCCTTTTTGTGACACCTTTTATTTTATCAGGAATGTGTTACATTTTTTGATTGATAAATGTCCGTCTGTGTTTATCACACGATGCCAGAGTTAACAGTTCCAAAGAGATTATTACACTTGAATGAAATGATGCGAAATATTTGCAATTATCTTGTTTCATCTTCTTGATAAATAACTGTCAGTTAATAAAGTTAATTATCTGTTAAAGATGACTATAGTTTTTGTACTAAACAGTAGTCCTGTCACGATAATTATAATCTGGATTTATCTTGTTTCCTGCAGGTTTTTTTACTAAATAATGTCAGCATGACATCTGACAACTGATTATGATAAGCCCAATGAACAGAAATACATCATCATTTCTGCTCTGTTTTTAATATTTTTTTCACATTGTATGAAGATCCTGAGGATTAAAAGTTCATTGCTCTTTGAAAAAGTACTTTAAATATGTTTTCAACAATATTTTTTATCAAATGAAATTTCACAAACATTTCACACATATAAACAGATTACAGTTCCACTATCATTAAAGAGAAATAAACGTTACACATTTTCCTGCACCTGATGATAATCATAATAATAATGATAATAATTTAAACAAGAAAAGTAATTCAATAGACTTAAAAAAAAAAAGTTTTCTTGTTTATAATCCTATTTTATTACCATTATATAAGCGGCATAATATTTTTATTGCAATCATTTCTGCTCTGTTCTTTATTTATTGAGGATATTTTAATATTTTTTCACATTCATGTGTGAATATTCATAAGAGTTAAAATTACATTGCTCTTTGAGTGTACTTGCATACTTTTTTTCAACAATATTTTTATCAAATGGAATTTTACATACATTTAACACATATAAACAGATTACAGTTCCACAATCATTGAATAGAAATAATCATAACACATTTCCCTGCACGTGACCTACTAAAAAACAATAAAATAATTAAATATTAAAAATAAAATAATAATAATAATAATAATTAAATTATAATGATTGATGTCCTGATGTTCTAGAAACTCTCACAAAGGTTTCGAGTGTACTTCCATTATAATCCTATTTTATTATCACTATATCGGGCATATATTGTTTCTAAAAATCTCAATAATTTCTGGGCCAATATGAAGACAAAGGACAAAAGGACACAGCAGGAGAGAGTCATTATACAAATGACAGTACAGTAATCCATACTTATACTTACGTATGTGTATATGTAAGTAATCCATACGTATATGTGTATATATGTGAAATTAGAGTAAGAAAACATCAATATTTGGGCTGTGAGATTTTTCCCTGACAGCAGAGTTATACTGGTCCCCTCTAGGCCTCATTCTGTAAACAGAGCACACACACACACACACACACACACACACACACACACACACATCTGCTCTCTCTTTCCTCTGTCCTTCTGTCAGATGAGTCCATATGGCAGCTGTCATGTCGCCTGCTCTCTTTTTATCAAAGTCAGATCACGGCTGCTCCCATCTCCTCTGTCAGCTGATGTTTTATATATATGACTCTCCTCTCAGTGTGTGTGTGTGTGTGTGTGATGCAGGAGCTCGTATATGTGCTATACGTCCCTCAGCTAGAGCAGAATTTCAGGTTTAATCAAGCATTAAAGAAGCTGTGCTGAAATCTGCTCAAGGCAGAAGTATTATATAAATTTACCCCGACCTCCGAGCCCAAATCACACACTTCCTCTGTGCATTTCCTTCATATTTCGGCCTTTGTGTGTGTGTGTGTGTGTTTGCGTACTTCTCGACACAAGAAGTGACCCAGCTAAATGTTCTTGAGCAGCATTAAATCGTTGTCCTCATTCATCGGTCTGAGATTGTGGAGTAGAAGCTCTGAGAGCAGCTGCAGCAGCAGAGTGAGTGAGTGAAGGCTGTGAGGTTTAATGATGTCATATTTCAGGACGTGTGGAGTTAAATGTGTCCACGCTGTCGTGTCTAGCTGCCATTTTGGGGTCCAAAACTGCATCAAACACAGTAGAATTAGGTTTTTATTCAGTATTGCAACTTAAAATATGTCTTAAAGATTGACTCAGTCCCGGAGAAGAATCCTATTAGAGTGGAAATCAGCACATCCACCCAAAGTCTCTTCCTGGATGAAGGACCTGATTCTATTCCTTAAGTTGGAAAAGATAAAATATTGCATTAGAGGGTCGAACCAAAAATTCTATGAAGCATGGGCTCCTCTATTATCTTATTTTGAGAAACTTACAGCCCTCCCACAAGATTAAAAATTAAAAGAAGGCAAATAGCCTATTTGTAATGTCTTGATGTCCACTTTTTTTTTTTTTTTGTATGTATGTGTATGTATATGTATATATGTGTATATATATATATATGTGTGTATATGTATGTGTGTATGTATGTATGTATATGTATGTGTGTATGTATGTATGTATATATATGTATATATATATTTTTTTTTTCATTTAAGGTTAACTTTATTTAGATAGATCTATTTTGTATTACAATATTATTTTAACCTTGTATATATTTTCACGCCTGTAACTTTTTTTTTTTTTTTCGTATAACATTTGAGGTGTACTTCTCACTCACGAGTGTATTTTCATTATTTATTTTTTTTAAAATGTATTTTCCGTATTGACAGCACGATGGGGATGGGTGGGGGGGAAGAAAATAAGAAAAATTATGTATGTTGAATATCTGTGATTAATACTCATTTCTTCAAATAAAAACATGTTTTAAAAAAAAGATTGACTCAGTTAAGATTCCCTTTAGTCCAACAACGGGGAAATTCAAACTGTAACCTATCAGTGAACACACCATGCTCAGGAGCAGTAGGCAGCACATGGGGGGGTTAGGTGCCTTGCTCAAGGGCACTTCAGTCCTTTACCTGTCAATCCTGGGACTCGAACTGGCGAGGTGCTTCAGTTGTGCTGTGACGTTCTGTCTCGGGTGTCTGTGTCCTCTTTTCGTGGCGCGACTTTATTACTTAAGAATTTTCTTTTCACTGTGTGAAAAAATGAATGTGTGGCGTGAGAATGTGCAAAAAGTGTTGGTCAGTTTGTGACAGTTGGCAGCTCTGCTCTGTATTCTCTGGACTGAATGAGCTGAGAATTCCTCACAGCTCCAATTTCCCAGTGCAAATTGCATTTCTCACTCCGTAAACTGGTCTTACAGTTTGTTGTCATTGATTGGAAACAGTCACATGAAAGGCTTCAAGTGCAGCTAACACCATGATATTAATGTGTGTGTTAGTTTTAAAAGCTGCAGTTATACAACAACTAAACTGTGTGTGAGTAAGAGTGTCCTTACCAGTGGTGGAATGTTACTAAGTACATTTACTTAAGTACAATTTTGAGGTACTTTACTTGAGTATTTCTATTTTAAGTAACTTTATACTTCTCCTCCACTACACTTTGAGGCAAATATTGTACTTTTTATTCCACTATATTTCAGCTTTAGTTACTTTTCAGGTCGAGATTAAACATAAAAAACATAATATTTTTAAAATGACTACGCATTTTTATGAATTAAACCACTTTAAAGTACATTAAGTAGTTAAATTAGCCCTACCTTGACAACAGTTAATTAAAGCTTACATAAATGCATCAAAAATAATAATACAATAATATATTTGGACAATCTGAGTGGGTCCATTCTGCATAGCGAATACTTTTACTTTTGATACTTTAAGCACATTTTGATGCTGATACTTGTACTTTTACTTTTGATACTTTAAGTACATTTTGATGCTGATACTTGTACTTTTACTTCAGTCAGTTTTGAATGCAGGACTTTTACTTGTAGTGGAGTAATTCTGCAGTGTGTTATTAGTACTTTTAACCTATATAAGGGAACTTCGAAAGAAGTTTTGACAGTACAGAACTGTTAAACCTCTTTTTGTTTGGGAAAATATGGATAAAAAAACCCAGTGAGTGAAGTTTAATGGAGTAGAAAAAAACAGTGATTTCTAGAATATCTGCACACACACACACAGAATGAGCTGTTTCCTCCTCAACAAACAAAATATCTACCAGACTGAATGCATCCTGATGCATGCTGTGTTCTTGTCTTTCAGTGTGGAAACTGGTGAACACGTGGATGCAAACCTGTGAGAGAGAAAGAGAGACCTGCAGAAAACAGAGCTGGAAGCCACTTTGGATGTGGACTGGACCGTCCCTGCACCACATGGAGGTCTCCTGGGGGATTCTCTCGGCTGTTTTTTAAAGCCGAGGCTCCTCACTAACTGTCCCCGCTCCTTTTTCACACTGTTTTTACTTCTTGTCGGGACTCTGAGGCTGAAGAACCCGCCTCGTCTGCTGTTTTGTTCTAAGCAAGACCAAAACCAGGTGCCAAACTGACTGTGTCAAGAAGAAGAAGCAAAAAAATCTTTGAAACTAGCCATCACCAAATCACAAGAAGAGTTAATTTAAGCTTTGAGAAACCTGATTAAGTAACAAAAGGACATCTTTATTTAGTTCCCCTGTCCACCCACCACCACATTAACACACCCTGCCATCCTCCCATTAAAGTCTCATTTAATCTCTTATATTTTAACAAACTTTATATCCGTTGTCTTCGCTCCGTGTTTGCATCGCTGCCGCTCTTAAAGCTGAGAGACGCTGATCAGTGCATTATTGGTTCAAAGTGCTTTATAAACAGATCCTCCAGCTTGTAGTTGTGTGCTGCAGGAGAGGCGGCGTGGCGAGCAGCGATAACCGTGCCGTGGCGCCGTCTGAGCATTTTAAGTCTTTGGCGGGACGGCGTTTGACTGACGGGCAACACGAGCCGCGTCTAACCTGATAAATATAGACTCCACCGCTGCTGCTGCTGCTGCTGCTGCTGCTGCTGCTGCTATCTCTAAGGCTTGGAGATATTTTAACCACGTCTCAGTCTGCGCTGTGAAACACTGTTAACACTTTGCCTATCTCCTTCTTCCAGTTGCTTACACGAGAGACGCCTCTCGCTCTTTTCTTCGTCTTGTTTCTTCCACGTGTGGCGCTCGATTTACACCGAACAAACCTGAAACAGCCCCTTTATCTAATCCCAGTGACCTCTTTTTTGCATTCTTCCTTTTAAAAAAAACAAAACAGAAAACAAACATGCAATTTAAAACCTTTCACTGTATTTACATTTGTTGTGGGAGTTTGTAACCTAAAGCCATACTGAACACCAGCCATACAAATTCTCATTTACAACAAAAACACCCGAAAATGTTTCAGATTTCTTCCGCGGAGTGATCTTCAGACACATCGGTGCACATTCAGGGAGTCGATGAAGAAACTCGTGAGAAGAACCCTAAATTTCCTACGTTTCGGATGAGAGAAACGGCTTGTTTTTTCTGTTGTTTTTTTTAATACACGTGTCTTAACGAGATCGTAGTAAATCTGTGAGCCGCGGTGTCGAGCGTGGCGGTGATTGTGGCCGTGTCGAGTTCCCGCGTCGTCGTGCTCCTCTGCGTTGACGGATGAATCCGGACATTTTCATGTCTGTTCTGTGGGCAGAACCTCGCTGCCCTGCTAGAACCGGGCCCAAGCCCTCCTTCGTTCTCTTCTGTTGGGCCAAGCTAAACTCAGAGCAAAGACACTCACACAAGGGCATCGAACGCACATAGATCCTCCTCTTTTTTTTTTTTTTTTTAAACCTTTTTCCTTAATTTCGTCACCAGTTTCTCGCTTCGTGAATGCCTTGACATGCTCATTTACTGACCTGTCCTCTAGACGCTTTTCTTAAACATTTGATGCTGCTTATTGTTCATTTAGCAGCTTTATAAGTCAAACTACCGTCTAAATTCACTGTTCTGCTACATTTTAAACCAAAATTTCAAGCATATTGACCTTTACTGACTCTCTTCCTCTTGAACGTTTAACTGGAAGAGTTTGTTTATTGGCAGATTGTGAGCCTGGTGTAAAAGAATTAAGCCACAGCTTGTGCCAAATTCAGACCGACTTCCTCTCGGCTTGTTTGCTGAACAAAGCCGAGCTCTCTAAAGCTGCCAGCGCTGCTGTTTACAGATACAGAGCTTCGAGATTTCATTTTAAAAAGTATTATTTCTCCATGTATGATTTTACATAACCACGCAGGACAACAGAAGTGCCAAACAAAACAAAACAAGAATCCACCCGACAAGTTTACATACTGCGCTAAATGTTTACAGACTACATTTTTCCATTGCAGTTTCTTACGTGAATCGTAACTTTCGTGCCATAAACGACTCCCAGAAAACTCTTCAGTCGGAGGTGTATAAGACTCCTGTTGTGGGGGGGTCGTTCTGTTAAAAAGAGTTTACAGTTTTCTCTTTTTGTTTACAGAAAATGTAAAAAAGAAAACAAATAGATTACTGCCTGTTTTGATGAATTCTGGCCCAGAGACTGTAAAACCGTCAGACCAAATTTAAAATATCCGACCACCGCTGCCATAAAACAACATTACTTATAATCGGTTATAATTTCAGAACTACAGCCATTTCACAGGCAGTTCGTACAGGGCCTAAAAACTCTGAAAGACCTCAATGTTTACAAAAGCTGCTTAACGGAAGGATTTGTATACAGAGAGAAATGTTTACACGAAGCTGAAGGAGTGATATGCCAAACACTTTCATGAGACATCGCCTGAACTGAGTGAACTACCGAGAAACTTTAAGCTTTGCTCCACAAGTTCATCAGACTTTTCATATAAAACCTTTTTATAAATCAAGGACGCTCGTTATTCACACCCGGAGCTTCGTGGGTGAATTCATTTTAACGGCGGCTCAAGAACTTTGTGATAAAACAATGAAACCGACGAGCTCCAGAGGGATGTTCTGCTTGTCCCTCGCCCTCCTGCTGTCCTCCTGCCTCGCCGCCTCCACGGTCTCCATCACCACGGAGCGGCGTGCCGTCGATGGCGACACCAGGACTCTGACCGGCGCCGGTGGCGGGAGCTCTGCCGCAGCAGCCGGTAAAAGGAGCACAACATTGTTCCGGCTGACTGGGTACAAACCGCCACTGCCGCCGCTCCCCGCCGGGCCCAAGGTGGCGCCCAAAGCGGCCGAGGTGGAGGACGGAGACGATCCGCCGGCCGTGGCCGAGCTCCCACCGAAGCCCCTCCCTCAGACCATGTTGCCAAGGAACATGACGGCCGACGCCCTGAAGCCTCCGCTGGGCGCGGCGCAGGTGGCTCCGCCTCCCAGACAGCTGGTGGACGTGGACGTGTGCAGGTACAGACACTTCCTGTTGTCTTTTTGTGAGGTTCATTTTGAATATTTTTAGGTCAGATTTAATATGTAGATGTAGATGTGGAAATTTAGTTGTCACAGCAGCTCAAGATACAGACGCATAGATATAAAAAAAAGTCTTTAGGAACTGTATTCAATTGGTCAACTTATAATTGAAAAGAAAATGGAGAAATGTGTTGATGGAACGAGACTAATGTTGGCGTTGATGTAAATTTCCCCAGTCTTGATCTAATTTTTCCCATTTTTCTGACATTGGCATGAATGCAATACCAATGCTTCCTCTCTTGCAATATTAATGAAAGTGAAAATGAGATGTCTGTATTTGCTCCGTGATTCAGATCTGCTCCAAAGTTTAATGGGTTCTTCCTTGAACCATGCTTTCGTCTCCCACCAAGTTTCATGAAAATGGAGCAATCAGTTTGTTTGTAAATCAGCTGACAAACAGACAAACTGCATCAAATCATGACCCTGATGGAGGTCTTTAGAGAGACTCTAGTATTAAAGTGGAAACTGACTTCTTACCACCAGTCCCTCAGACTTTCTGATTAATGTTGGTGCAGCTTCTGCAAAAACAATCCGATCATTTAGCTTTCAGTTTCCACTCGAATCTCCAAACAACACAGCCACACTGCACTTATTTTCTGTCCGTTGATTAAAATGAAAACAAGTAGATTGATCCAGTCAGTCTGATGATAGCTGCTGGTATTCTGAGTTTCTTCAGTGTTCAAGTCATGGTTTATGACTTGCACCATATGGCCCAAATCTTCATCTCATATCTTGATGACTTCATAATGATAAATTATTGCAAAAACAACAGGCACACTGCAGGTATCTGCCGAACGTTGGTGTCGGCCTATTAGCAGTTAAGACGTCGTTCAGTGATGCTTCACAGATGTTTATCTGATGTGTCACTTTATTGTTATGCTGGTTTAATGTTGTGTTGGTTGTTGGCAGGCAGACTGGTAATAAACAGCCCTTTAAACAGCTCAATTATTGCTTTAAAATGAAGATTTCTTTGTTTCCCGGCACAACACTAACAAAAAACATCTGCATTGTCCAAATTGTCAGTGCATCCCTACAAAGAACTCGTCTAGTAACAGTTAGTAATAAAACCTGTGGAGGATCAGAGTCCTCTCACAGCAGAAACAGCCTCTGGAAGCAGAGGGACATAAAATCCAGGTGAAAACCAGCTCGAATCAAAGCCCCCACCCCCCCGAAGAACGACTAGCTGGTTAAAACCCAGAATTGACGAGCCTCAGGTGAGCTGTAACAAGTCGTCTACGGCTCCCAGCAGAGAGGCTGCGTCTCCTTTACAGCTCAGCTCTGCCTCCATCTGCGTTCATCACTGGAAACCATAAAAAAACAACACACACACAAAAAAAAAAACATGATTCTTTTCCTCCTGCAGCAGCTCTGATCTCCATCTCACTGGAGCTTATATTTCTGCACTGAGAGGCGTCTCGCTGTTTCTAGGCAACATGTAATCAGCTCTAAATCAGTTCACACACACACACACACACACACACACACAGAGCAGCTACGCTCCAACAGTAATAACAGAGAAACAGATTAGAAAATTGCATAAAGATCGTCACTTGTGTTCGTCTAAACTTGATGTTTTATTTAACGTCTCCGTCTGAGAGATGACGTCATCGCTCTGATGCTCAGTAACACATATCAGCCTTTCCTCTGTGTTTAAATGTTGGATGCAGAGCTTTCTATAAGATCAAACACACAAGGTTGGACTCACCTGCAGCCAGCTATGTTATTATTTTTGATTCTAATGAAATAGTTTTGATTAAGAAGTTGCCATTCACTACAGCGTGCACATTTTCACGCCTCTCCTCCGCTTCAAAACAATGGTGATGGAGAAAAATGCCTGTCTGTCTGTGTCGGCTCCCTGTGTGTGTCAGAATTGCTGTGTGTTGTGAATCGTGAATTATGTGCATAATCTGTACAGTGTCAGTATAAATACACATTTTTTTACACCATCTGTGCATCTGCAGCCTCAACAGGAAGCAGCAGAACATACAAATACCCTCACACACACATGCAAAGACGGTGAATTAAAGTGTTATGAGTGTGTTTAATTCGCTGTGTGTCTGATCCACCAACCCAGCAGATATATTTAATGAGAAATCTTATTTTGAAACATATCGCCTCTTGTTCCCACAGTCTACTGCCACTGAAATAGTGCATCACACAGAGGCTTCAAAGTAAAGTTCATCTTTATGGATTAAATTGTTTGTTTGAATTTCTTGTGTTTTGGATTCATGCATCAGTTATAAAGAGCACAAGTTTAACGTCTTTAGCACAGACAAGTGTACGAACGTCACTGTTAACAACAAGCATATCCGTATGCATCACTTCCTGTCATTAAACACATGTAGTTTTCAAAATAAGAGCATGTTGAATCCACAAAATGTACAAGAAGTCTGTCAAAACATGCCTTTAATAAAACATACAAAAAGACTTGATCTCCTTTACAATAATTTCCTACATGTTTACAATCATCAGTGATTAAGATCAGTGTGCAAGAGGACACAAATTTTGGCTTTTACTGCCATAAATGTATCTGGGTTTGGACCAGGTTTCAGGGTCTTGAATGAGTCCTACATGGGACAGAAACACGGACTAACATTGATCTTTCCCTCTCTGCTCCTCAGGGGTTACTACGACGTGATGGGGCACTTTGACAGCACGTTCAACTGCTCCAAGGGCAGCTACATCTACTGCTGCGGCACCTGCCACTACCGCTTCTGCTGCGAGCACCAGAGGAGCCGGCTGGACCAGGACTCCTGCAACAACTACAACTCCCCCGTGTGGGCCGACCCGCAGGTCCCCGTCACCGTCAACACGGGCAACAAGCCCGACCCGGACTTCGAGACGCTGCAGCAGCAGAGCAGCAGGTCAGAGTCCTGGAAACAGTCATTAAACACTCTTTAAGGACGATATTCTGTCTCTATCTTGTAAACAGAATCAAGAAAATAACTTTTTTTTATTGCTCCATTTTAGTTAAGGTTAGGGGTGTGCCATATCGCATCGATCACGGTTATACCGGGATACTTTTAGTATTTTAGAGTAAAAAAATGCATATCATGATATTGTTAACATTCCTACTTCTTGACGTAGTGGCGTAATGGTTTAGCATTAATTACCTCGACCGCCAGAGTCTCATGTGCTGCGCTAACGTCACATTTCAAGCTACTGAAAGCATATTTACACGACTGATAATAGATTTTTTTTTTGCGTTGTGTTGCCGTTGCTCAGCAGAGTGTCTGTCACCAGTCAGTCAGTCAAAACCCCGACCAACCTCTCCGTCCTCCTGGAGACATGCGCGCGCACTCACACTCTTACACACACACACACTGAATATACCGAGCTGCCCAGCCCACTGCACCTCAAAACAATTCCAGCTAGAGAAACATGCCTACCTGTCTGTAGCAGTCCCGTCCCCACATCATCTCTTTGTGTGCGTACGCTAAACTAAATACTCTCAACCTGTCCGGGCCGTCAGAGGTCCAAACACACTGTTGAATTATGCTGTTCGTTAGCCGCAAGCTAACATTAGCTAACAATTAAAGTTGAGTTAATCACAAAAAGCTACTATTCCTTCCTGTCGCTAAACAATGCAGTTTTCATAATAAGACCAGAGTGTGTTAACAGAATCCACCACAGATTTTACAAGAAGACTGTCAAAATAAGATGCCTTAAATAAAACATACAAGAACCCTTATTCTCTTTACAATATTTCATTAAAATATGCAATGATAGGATCAGTGTATATGATGGATTAGTGGCATTAGAATGTGTGAGAGGCACCAAATTTGGGCTTTTATGGAAAAAAAAATTCTCCAGTGGGTCATGCCCCAGACCCCCCTAAACAGCTATTTTTCAACACTGACTGCTACCCCATGTCCTAGTGGAAAGCCCTGTTGACTGTGAAAAATGTTATATCAGGTGTTTGCTCACATTAAGATCTCAAAGTGCACGAGATTGATGCATTTTACTTAAAAATGTACAAAATTTTCTCCAGCCCCTTGATTTTTATTATTTGCTAATACTCAAGAGTCAAGAGTAAATTTTGAGATTTGCACTTTACACTACATTTTAGATTCATGATCGATTTTTATTTTGTTGAATATTTTTTATTTATTTATACAGACAAAAAAAAAAAATCATATTTTCTATATTTTTTTCAGTATTTTGTAATATCGTCAAGAATATTCTTATCGCAAAAATACCCTGAAATATCGTGATAATTTTTTTGGGCCATATCGCCCACCCCTAGTTCAGGTCACATTTTCCTCACTTTGGCCTTGTTTCTCACTGCAATATAAAAGTCCAGCAGCTCTGTGGAAGCGGCACAATCGTGGCTAGAAGCAGGGAGTTAAAAATGTCTTCTGTGCAGAATAACACCGTTATAGTGACGTGCTGAATGCGCTGACGTCATTCCTCCCTGATTGCAGTACGGGCTACGTGATCGGAGGTGTGATCTCCTTCACGCTGGTGGTGGCGGTGGGCGTCAGGATCGCCTTCAGCAAGGTGGCACGGCGACCTCGCAACAGGGACATCAACATGCCCAGGTGAGCCTCCGGACAGCTGCGCTCACTGCCTGTTAGTGGTGATTTACACAGAGGACTGGACAAGAGATCTGGACTGAATGTTCCTCTGTATTCAGACTCTTCTCCCCCTCCTCGTTATATTTCTCTTTCTGTCCCTTTCTGACCTTTTGTCTCTCTCTTTGTCCTCCTCCGTCCCTCCCTCCCTCTCTCCGTCCTCTGCTGTGTCAGATCACTGGTGGATATCCTGCGTCACCAGTCGAGCCCGGTGCAGCAGGGAGAGAGGAACAACGCGGCAGTGTTGACCACCACCACCTCAGACGGACGCACATCCAAAAACCTCTACACCCCCATCCTGCAGAGCAAAGACAACCGCAGTAAGCCACTCCCACTTCCTGTAAAACCAGCAGAGAGACAAATCATTAATTACACACCAGCATTCTCCCCAGTGACATGGAGGCTAATAGCTTTTTTTTTTTCTTCCAAATTTCAGTTAAATCTCAGTAACACACGTCTGTCTCTGAAGTACCACAGCTAACATACTAACTGAATGATACATAAAGAGATCTGGGTGCAGTGTTGGAGGCGGGCTCTCCGTTTTAGTGCTCTGATAACTTGAATTTGAATTCCAGGTGCATCTTAATATCAGTTGAAGTCAAATAGTCCCAAACCAAGTATTATAGTATTGAGTCATATAGATGGACATGCTTTTCAGAGGCCAACATTTACATATTAAACAAACTTTTTCAAATTGGTCTTTTGCAATATTACATTTTTTTTGAGACACTGAATTTTAGGTCTTCATTTAATGTAAGCTGTAATTATTATTATTAGAAGAAATTAAATAAATTAAGACATGAAATGTTTCATTATGTGTGTAATGGATCTATATAATGTGTTATTTCCACTATTGGAATTGAATTACTGACATAAATTCATTTTTCTATGATATTCTAATTTATTGAGATGCACCTGTAAATTATTTCATTTTACGCCTCCAAATGGATCAAATTCTGACAGTTGTTGTTGTGACGATTCAAAAAAACTAAAATATCCGCTGATTTGCAAGCGTTTCTTTACTATCAGCTCCAAATAATTGACTCTTTATTTGAAACCTGGGTCTGTGTGATGATTCTGGACTTCTGACAGAGTGGAGTGAATTTTACAAGAAGCTTCTTTGACTCTTTCAATTGGCGCTTTTATTCATAATCACTCCATCCAGATGACAGATGTCCTCCAGCCCGAGGTCAGAGAGCTGCAGACAACGCCGTAATGTAGAAGAGAAAAATCTTGAGATCCAATTCACCACACAGTGAATAAAACTCATCTGAATCTGAAATATTTTTTTGTCGCAGCGTCGTTGGAATGCTGACACAAGTTAGATCTGTTGCACATAACCCTGCAAATTGTTTTTTAGCGTTATGTCAGCAGCTCTCATTGATAAATCACCTGTACTTTGACCACAAGTTAATCTAAACACTGATATTTGTTGTGATTCCTTAACCCTCCTGTTATGTTGCAGGTCAAATTGACCCATTACAAAGTTTAAAAATCTAAAAAAAAAATAGTTAGAAGTATTTTTTTCACATAAAGAAAACATGTGTAAAAGTACAAGTGTAAAATAAAATAAAAAAACTATTGTATTTATATGTAGGTCTTTCCAATGTCCATAACAAAAGTTTTAACATGCATTTTTAATTAAAAACAAATGAATAATCCTCATTGAACCATGATCTGTGAGAGGTAAAGAACACCATTGCACTAAATATTGATTGAAATAGACAGTAAGGGAGTTATTAAAGAAATCTAAACAATTTTAAATGGACTTTTTTAGTTTCTGACACTAATTTATAATAATGATTAATTCAACATGCCCCGGGGGTCAATTTGACCTATTTCAAAGTTTAAAAAAAAAAAAAAAAAAAAAAGTATTTTTTCACATAAAGAAAACATTTTAAAGTGTAAAATAGAAGTTTAAAAAGTCAGTGTCATGTAAAAACATTGTATTTTTTATGTCGGTCTTTCCAATGTATATAAAAAAAAGTTTTAACGTGCATTTTTAATTAAAAACGAGTGAATTATCCTCATTGAACCTGATCTGTGAGAGGTGAAGAACACCACTGCACTAAATATTGATTGAAATGGATAGTAATGGAGTTATTAATGAAATATAAACAATGTTTATTGAGATTTCCATAGTTTCTGACACAAATATGGAATAATTATTAATTCATCATGACCCAAAAACATTATTGCTGTTCCTGAGAAACAAACATAACAGGAGGGTTAAAGTTGTCTTTGCCAGAAACTTTTTCACTTTTTTTCCCTTTTTCATGATGTAATGACGTAAAAAACAAAGCAGTATGGAGCTCCCCTCTAAAGTTCTGGCATTTACATACATAACAGTTTTTGTTTGATGATGATCGGCCAAATAAAATAGACAGAGATAGAGATAAGGTCAAATATATTCAGTATAAATAATGATACCAACACAGCATGGTAAACATTTGAAGTGGTATATACAGACAGAATGAAAAGGGTTAAAAAAAAAGCCCAAAACTTTCGACTGAAAGCCTGCAGCAGTCATGTTTATGATGCGATTCTGTGGACTTGTTTGGCCACAGATGGATGTTTTCCACAGTCTTTTGTTCCTCAGCTAAATGAAATGCTTTAAAAAGTTCTGACACTTTCTTTTTGAGGTTGTCAGGACACAAATCCAACAAGTCTCCTGTTTTAATTTTCTCATTCTATTGCATCTTGTGCAGGCGGCTTGGTGTTGTTTCTCTGAGTGACACTCTGAGCGTCAGAGTGCTGCTCAACCTGTTTGTTTTCTTGTATTGTAACAATTCACACAATTAGAGTCTGAACACACACAGAAACATAACACTTCTGTCTCTCTGCTCACTCTGTCTCTCACCTCTCTGCTTTCTCCAGGAGTTTGCTCAGTTGTTTTGTGATTTTTTTTTTTTAGTTTTTGCAGAACTTTTTAAAAATGATAATTTCAACTCTTTGTACAAGTAAAGATCTCCTAGAAAGTTGCTTTTTGGGGGTGGAAATAACTATTACTTGTCAAAAACACTGGGCACATACAGGCCTGTCACTATAATTACAATATGGACTTATTATATGATTATTTATTATATCTCCCCTTGTGTTTCCAAAACAAACAGCAGGTTTTACCGACTATTATAAAACCTGAGGTGCATTTATTGAGGATATTGATAGAATAAGAATTAAGAATTAAAAGTGAATTGCTCTTTGAAACGGTGTACTGGCAATATAATCCTATTATATTATCATATCAGTGGCAAAAATTGCAATATTGTTCATTGCAATAATTTCTGGGACAAAATACTATATAATAATAGTTATTGTGACAGGTTTAGACACATACCTAAAACAAAGTATGTATTTAATTAGTATATGTTTTATGGATTGTGTTCAGTATAGGCCTGTTATAATAATCAAAATATATGAAATATTAAGCTAGAAAATGAATCAAGGTAATGTCCATTTATCATATAATATCTGAGGTTGTGTTTAGATGCATATTTGTGTCAGAATAATAATTTTATACATCACAGCCAAATTAAAAAGTAATTGTAATTGCAATATTGTCAAATATGATCATAATAA
Organism: Centropristis striata; assembly: GCF_030273125.1. NCBI lineage: Eukaryota > Metazoa > Chordata > Actinopteri > Perciformes > Serranidae > Centropristis > Centropristis striata. The sequence continues at coordinate 30,274,598 of NC_081530.1, forward strand.
TTACAGTATATGACTTATCGAGCTGAGAAGAAATGATCAAAGTTAAGAATAAGAACATTTTAAAGCCATGACACATGTTTTTTTACAGCACCGGAGCCAAATTAACAGTTAATTGTCATTATTTTCATTATTTCTAGTATATTTATACTATTATTCATATACTTTCATTATTATGCCATTATATTATCATTATATCCGTGACATTAAATTACTATTATATTGTTTTATTAACAATAGTTTTGGCACAATATATCCTCGAACAAAAATAATTATTGTGACAGGCCTCAACACAAACCTAAAACAGTAAAAAAAAAAATATTATTATAGATTTTATAGATTTACTTTAACATAGGCCTGTCACAATAATCACAATATAGAGTTAATATCCTATAATATCTGCAGTTTTGTTTACATGCATATTTGTGAGAGAATAATAATAATTTTGACAGCATAAAAACATGTTTTTTCATAACAGCTAAATTAAAAAGTTATTGTACATGCAAAATTGTCGAATATTGTCATAATAATTACAATATAAGCTGAGAAGAAATAATCAAAGTTATGTCGATATATCGTTTAACATGTCAATGTGTTTATCTGCATATTTGTGTGAGAATAATAATAATTTTATACAACTTGAAGCCATAAAAACATGTTTATTCACAGCATCAGAGCCAAATTAACAGTTCAATGTACTTGCATTATTATGCTATTATATTATCATTATAACTGTCGTATTAAATGGTCTTAAAATGAAATCAAAGTCCAGATTTTATCATTATATATTTTATGGATTTAGTTCAAGATAGGCCTGTCACAATAATCACAATATTGACTTATCAAGGTAATATCCATTTATGGTATAATATCTGCTGTTGTGTTTACCTGCATATTTGTATTGAAAATGATACTAATTTTAATCAACATGATGCCACAAAAACATTTTATTCCAAACACCAGCCAAATTAATAGGTAATTGTACTTAATAATAATCATAATAATTACAATATAAGCTGAGAAAAAATAATCAAAGTGACCTCCATATATCTGTCATTGAGTTTAGATGCATATTTGTGTCAGAATTAGATTATTTAACAGAATGTGGTTATCATGACAGGCCTGCTGCAACATCAGCACATTAAAAACACATGAAAGCTGCTTTATTGCACCAAATTCTACCTGATTGTAAAAGTGTTTAGTGAGCTGTTTAGGTTCACTCTGTGATGTTTTCATAGTATGCAAATAACAAAGAGGTTGAGTGAATAATTTAAACTCTTAATGGAGAATAAAACGTTGTCTTTCATCTGCGTCCTCTGTGGGGCCGAGGAGACGAGCTGCTTTATGTTAATCAGCAGTTTTATTGTGGAAATGTGTGTCAGTAAAGTGAAACTATCAAAGAAACAAAAAAAGCCAACTCCTGGAGGGACCGTCTGTCTGTCTGCCTGTCTCTCTCTCTCTTTCTGTCTGTCTCTCTGTCTCTCTCTCTCTCTCTGTACTGACACATATGCTTACTCGACACATGGCTCTGTGTCTCTGGAGTGGTTGTCCATCAGTTTGTCGGCTCTGCTCTCTTCGCAGCTGGGAACTTGCACCACCATTTTAACCAGCAGGGGTCTGCCTCCAGCCCCAAACACTCTGCTACCATCGGTAAGCCTCGTGGTCAGCAGCACGGTCCAGCACGGGCGGCGGTGACCAGCCGCCGGCCGGACCCACGGCCTCACCACTGTCACACTGTCTGTCCTGTCTCGTGGCGGCCTGTCGTCCTGCACTCTTACAGCAGCTGTGTCACGGTCAACGCGCCCGCCGTTGAACGTGACACATCGCTCATAAGAGTGTGAGCTGAAAGTTGTCTGGGCTGCTCTCCGCTTAATGCAAGCCTGTCTCTCCCTCCACCAACTTACCACCACAAGCCTGCTTCCAAATGTGCTTCTTCTTCTTCTTCTTCTTCTTCTTTCTGTGTAGCAGTGATGTGCTTACAGCTGACACGACACATTACTAGAAGTCTTGGCTTAAGCGAGGTCACTGCACTTTACCCGAGTCTGTTTTCCCAGGCTTTGCACCAAGAAAACAAGAAAAGCAATGCTAGCACGAGTGATTTATCTCCCCTCCACCCCCCCACCCCCCGAAAAAAAATAAAAAAACAGATGCAAAAATAACTAAAACTAACCAGATCCTGTTAAAAACATTAAATTCTGCTCCTCAGAGACACTGTGAAGACATGATTGATTCTACTGAGACCAACGGTCACGTGACAAATATTCACTGAGAATCTGTTTACACAGAGCTGAGAGGAGAGGACAGGAGAGGCTGTTTACACAGAGCAGAGAGGAGAGGACAGGAGCAGTTTACACAGAGCAGAGAGGAGAGGCTGTTTACACAGAGCTGAGAGGAGAGGACAGGAGAGGCTGTTTACACAGAGCAGAGAGGAGAGGCTGTTTACACAGAGCCGAGAAGAGAGGACAGGAGAGGCTGTTTACACAGAGCAGAGAGGAGAGGACAAATAATGTAAATAGTCCAATATTTTTTACAATATATTAATGATACTTGGCACTTTGAAAAGTATAATAAGTAAATACAATTTTATTGCAATTTAAAAAAATACCTTTTGAAGAAAAATTGAACCTGCGTTTTTTCTTTTTTTTTTGACGATTTCTGTCATTATAACTTTGTTATTCTGCACAAAAGATATTGTTTAATTGCCGCCACTTCGAGCCATGATGAGCTTTTTCCATAAGGCTGCAGGATTTATAGACTTCATATAAATATTTTATATATTGCAGTGAAACACAAGGCCACAGAGAGTAAAATGTAAAAATGCAAATAAAGCTCTCTTTGTTAAATCATCAGCTAATTTGCTGCATCTAACATGGCTGCCACAGAGTACTGGATAAAAAGTTGTGTGGAAATATCACGAGGATGAAGGGAAGCATGATTTTTTTTTTTTTTTTTACTGAATGTTTTTAAGCCGTTTCAGTGCCAATTATTCCAAACCATTACACCTACATGAGTCCCTCAGGGGACGCATTACACAAGAAGCCAGCAGCATGAAGAATAAAACCAGAGGCAGAGAATAGATTTAACTAAAAGTTTGGTTTTTATGTGAGCTGTGAGCAAAGATTGTTAACAAGCAAGTCAAAATCCCTTCTAGTTATATATGTATATTTGTTTCTGGAAATGAGATGTGTTTAAATAGATTCTTTGCTGTATCAAACTAAAGATACAGAACAAACTCCAGGGATTATTAGGAGGAAATAGCAGGTCATCTGAAAGCTGTGAACCATGCGATTAATTTGAGATGCAGCTCAGCACTGTCTGTAATACAAAATAAGTAATTAAAATAAAGTCGGGAAAGTGTAGAAGGCTTTAGAACATTAGGATTGAAGTACATGAAGACTATTTTCATGCTTTTTGGAGATTGTTAAACAGATTTGGCACTACATTTAACCATTATTTCCACTCAAGAATTGATTAAAATGTTTAAAATCCCTCCAGAATACCACATTAACCACCAAAATCTTGAGGAACACCGTAGTAAAATCCATGCTGTGATTTAATTTGAAGAACTTTTCACATTTTGGAGATTTCTGCAAGAATTGCCTCCTTCTGTGATTGGATGGCGAGCACTTTTGTCCTGTAAACTGCTGAAAAAAAATCCTTAGTCAATGTACGTAGGAAACATCTATCCATCCTCTGAATGTTCTAGGTCTCTAGTCTGTGGTTGTAAAGTTTCATGAGGCTGTGATTATCCTCGAGGTCACAGCAGCTCATTTTATACACTGAGCTCAAGTTTCACTCACTAACATCATCACACATGAAGAAAACTGGGCTCATTGAATCCAGAAGAGTCTCAGATTTCCAGTCAGACCCCATTTATGCAGCTCACACACTGTTTGAGGACCCCAGTGTGCACAAATGTTCACATACAGTCAGACAAAATAAAACATTTAACTGCAGGAGAAAAAAACCTGCCACTAACAGCATTTGATAATTTGCATAAAGTGGGCATGCCACACAGATTTTTGTCTTGTTGTCTTTTCTAATTTATGTAACTCAGTGTTTAGGGACCACAGTATGCAGAAATATTTGCAAATGCAAAGAACTAGCATAAAATTGGCATGTCAGTCTTTACATTAGCCCGACTTAAGTGTTACTTCACCCCCTTTCGGACAAGCTGTTGAGGTTGAAGGAAATTGGGGTCATTGAATCCACAAGAGTCTCAGCTTTCCAGTCATACCCGAGTTATGCAGCTCACAGACTGTTTAGAGACCCCAGGTTGAAGAAATATTCACATACAGTTCAACCAAATAACACATTTGTAGTTCATGAGAAAAACTGCATGGGTTCTGCCCCAAACAGCATCTGATGAAGTGCATAAAGTGGGCATGTTCCCTCTAAAAATAGACCAAATATTTAAGAAAGTATCATATGAAACAAAGCAGAGAAGCCAGGGTTCTTGCATAGATTTTTGTCTTGCTGTCCAGATTTATGCAGCTCACAGACTGTTTAGGGACCCCAGTATGCACAAATATTCACATACAATAGGTGAAAATAACACATTTATGCTGCATGAGGAGGAAAAAATGCATTGTTACAGTAAGACAAAATAACACATTTGTAGTTGCATGATTTCTGCCACAAACAGCATCTGATAGAGTGCATAAAGTGGGCATGTTACTTGTAAAATAGCCCAAATGTTTAATAAAGTATCATATTAAACAAAGAAGATGCCAGGATGCACAACTATTAGCATACAGTAGGTGGAAATAACACATTTGTGCTGCATGAGGAGAAAAAGGCATTTTTTCTGCCCCCAAACTGGAATTATTATAAAGTGGGCAGCCATAGAACCCATTTTTAAATTGTTCTCAAACTAAAATGTGGCGAAACTCTGTAATGGATGAAATTAAATGACAGTGCGGATGTTTAAAATTCTGATATTTCACGTTCACTGAAAAATAGTCAGTCTTCAACATACTGTATAATCAGTGCCCTGCGAGTCCACTCATGCAAAAATAATTCTGTAAAGTTTTAGTCCTGAAGGTGAGATCTCACAGTGTCCTTCTCCAGTGTCCTCTCTCTTCTCTTCCTGTTAGATAATGTTCACGTCCTCCTGGGAGGATACAAGAGCAGAACACTTCACTCTCTGAGTCACACACTTTGCAGCGCGTTGAACAAAGTTCACTTTTCCATGACACCATTATCAAACCTCCTGTGTCAGCCGTCGTAGGTGTTCCAAAAATCAATTACCGTGCTCTCTTGGAAATGACCGGGCTAATTCTGTATCATGACACAGAAAAAATAACAGCAGCTCAACATTTGATGCTTTTATTTTCCTTGTGCTTCATATGATCTCACAGCTAGCATTGCTTTTTTTCTGCCCCCCCTCCCCCCCTCCACCACCGTGTGTGTGTGCACGGTGCAGAAGTTGATGTGGTGTGTGTTCCCCGGGTGACGCTTAACAGAGACATTATTGCCCATTATTACCCATTACTGTCAGCGGTCAGCGAGGAGTACATGTCCGCCTGTAATCTTAACAACATCGTAACCATTACCACCCTGAACGGACTCGATTGTGTCCCAAAGACAGGAAACAAAAGCCAATTTTCTGCAGTTACGTAATCGTTTTATTGCTGCTTTATATTCTCACATTTTTAACCTTTTAACCCTTTTGGAACCCAACTTATGTTTCTTTAATAGATCGCCAATATACTTTATTGTAGAAAGAAACTGTAAAAACAGGCATTATCATCGTAAGTTGAACTTTCCGACAGTCTTTGAACGCGTCATAGGTTACAAAAGCTTCCATTAGAAAAAAAAATCAACCGACCGACTCTATTCTACATGTGTCATTTAAAATGTTGCCAAAAATAAACTGTTACAAATAACTACATCCTGTTAAAAACATTAAGTTCTGCTCCTCAAGACATGGCTATTAACGTGGCTGCAAGACATAATAATAAAGGTATTAATTCTTTCTTAGTGTGTGGGATTATTAACCCTCTGAACCCCAAACCTGCCGGCGGATTTTTCAAAAGTGTTCTTTCTTTTTAAAAAATCTACAAAAACACACCATTTATTGCAGAAGGAAACTGTAAAAACAAGCAATGTAGTCCGAGTTTGAACTTTCTGCCGGCCCTTGAATGCATCATGTTATGAATGTTTATATAGATAAATAATATTGTATTCCAATTTTTAAAAAATACTTTTTTGCAGAAAGTCAACTTACGTTATTTCTTTTTGATGATTTATGTCATATTGCCTATATTGCCTTATTGCCGCCACTTCTAGTCATGATTGTGTTTTTTCCATAAAGCTGCAGGAATTATAGACTTTATTTATATATTTTTAAACATTGCATTGAAATACAAGTACACGGTGATTTAAGAAAGAGTAAAAAAAAACGCCTATGTTGGAGTTCCGAGGGTTAATATCAGCTGCCGTCACCCTGAACTTCCTCCTGTTCTCTTTGTGTCAAGTCTCCTCAGTGGTTGAAGACGATCCGACGACTCTGCAGCATGCGTTTTTATTTCCGATGTCCCCGTTTTAAATGTGCAGCACCTACACATGTGAGGTCACGGCTGAGTGCACCTACATGTTGGGTCGTTAGTGGCGTGTCTGAACCTGTGATGTAACTGATATACATGTTGCAAAACAGCCCCTCCCCCATAATCTTACATAAGACAAATCATTTTTATGTGTATCGATCAATGTGCTGCTTTTGCACTTTGCATAAATATATGTGTGTGTGTGTGTGTGAGTGTGTGTGAGTGATGTGTGAGTGTGTGTGTGTGTGTGTGTGTGTGAGAGAGTGTGTGTGTGTGTGTGTGTGTGTGTGTGGACCCCCTCCTGATGCTCTCAGTGTATTTCTCTGTATTTCCATGTGGCTGATGTGTTTGTGTTGGAGCCTCAGATGAACAGTGAGAGTTGTATTTATAGCTGGTCACCATGGAGCTCGGAGACACTTCCTGTGTTTACTGATCATTAACCAGCTCCTATCTTCTTCTTCTTCTTCTTCTTCTTCTCCTCCTTTCATTCTGTCGTCCCCCTCTCCTTCCTCTCCCTCCATCTTATTATTCCTTCTCCCTTTTCTTCCCATCCTCGTTTCTTCTTTTATTGTACATGTAACTTTTTTCTGTTCCTTGAACCCATTATTTTTGTCTTTCTTTTTGTTCCCTCCCTAATTTTCTCCTCTCTTCTCCAAATTTTCATCACTCCCTTTTCTCATCTCTTTATCTCCTTCTTTTCGTCCATTTCTCTTTCTATTTTCTTCAATTCTCTCTGTATTTTCTTTCATTTCGCCCTCCTATCCTCGTCTCTCCTTTCTCATTTTCATCTCTTCTTTTTCTGTATCTTGAACTCCTTCATCCTTTATTTTCTTCTCTTCCTGCTTGTTTTCCCCTCTCATTTCTATTTTCTCACTTGCTTGCTTTTCCTCTCCTCCGTTACTCTAATTTCCCTAATTTTTCTCCATCGCTCCTTTATCTCCTCTTGTTCTGTCGCCCCTTCTTCCCTTTTATCCATTTCTATTTCTATCTTTTTTATTTGTTTTCCCTTCTTTTTTGGATTTCTCAATATTTTCTTTCCTCTTTATCATCTCCTCTTTTTTTCTATTTCTTTAACTCCTTTCATTTTTTGTACTCCTGTTCAAATTCCCTCGCTTCTTTATCCTCTCCTCCACCTCTTCTTTTTCCTCATCCTTTCTTCTCTTCCCCTTCTTTCTTTTCGTCCATCTGTTTCTCTCTTCCTTTTTTATGCTCCATCTAACATTCTCTTTCCTCTCTTTTTCATCTTGTTTTCCCCCCTTTCTTCTCTTTTCCTTCCTCACTTCTTTATCCTCTCCTCCATCAACCAATTTTCTCCTCTCTTTTCTTGTTCTCTTGTCATTTTTTTTCCTTTCTCCATTAATTTTCCCTTTGTCTTCTGTTTTCTCTGTATTTTCTTTCCTATTCCCCCTCCCATCCTCTTCTCCTGTTCCCCTTCTTCTCTCTTTTTATGCTCCATCATCTTTCTATTTCTTATCTCTTTTTCATCTTGTTTTCGCCCCTCATTTCTATTTCTTCCTTTTCATCCATCTGTATTTCTACTTTTTTTAAAAATCTCTTTTCCATTTGTTTCTATTTCTCTGCATTTTCTCCTTTTCCCTCCTCTCTGTTCCCTCCCACTCCTTGTTTTATGCTCCATCTAACTTTTTTCTCCCTTCATTTTTATGTCCCCCTCTTTATTTCTATTCTTCTCTTCCTCATTTCCTCTCCTCCATCCCTCTCCTCTCTTCCCTCTCCCTCCGCTCAGAGCGTGGCGCCCGCATGAACAACACCCCCCAGCTCTCCTCGGGTCCCACCCTGCTCTCCAGCAGCAGTAAAGGTCCCGGTGGCGGCGGCGGCATCATCGGCGGCGGCATGAGACACAACAGCAGCCACCCGTCCTTCTCCCACTCCTTCCACAACCTCGCCCAGCTGCCGCCGTCCTACGAGGCCGCCATGAAACCCGAGCTGAGCCGCTACAGCTCCCTGAAGAGGCTGGGTGAGTCTAAGGCAGTGATCCCAAACCGGGGGGGCCCGACCCCCAAAGGGGGGCACTAAAGACCCACGGGGGGGGCGTGAAGCCCTCTTTTTTTAAGGGGTGTAATAAATCTAATGTGTTTAAATATAGATGAGTCAGCATTTAATTCATTAGTGTTACAAAAACAACTAAATAAGTTCAAAAAAAGTTCAAGTTTGGTTGACATTCAGTCCACTTCCTGTTGTAAGGCATTAACATGTCCTGAAATTAGCATAGTTAGCATCCTGCTAACGGTAACACTTTACAATCACCCTCATTTATGAATGGTAAACAGATAGTTTATTAATGTTTAATCATCATTTATAAACCGTAGGCCTTTAAGAATGGTAAATACATAATTTATTAATGTTTAACTAACTAAATAATTTATAAATGACAAATAGATGGTATATTAATGTAAGTTTATAGTTACTTTACCATTAAAAATGATAATTAATAGTTTATTAATAGTTTTAGTTGCACTCATTTTAACATTTTTAACAGCATATTAAGTATGTTAATGATTTTTAAATGACTCATATACCTTTGAGAAATTGGTTGAAAACATTTAAAGATTAAATATGTATAGCACTTTGTAAATGATTATTAATTGTTTATAAACCATCTATAAACATCACTTAGTTGGTTATTGTAAAGTGTTACCCTGCTAACTAAACCGATAAATGCTAATTATGCTAATCTGTTGCCAAATAACCACTGACACGGAGGCCCTTTTTTCATGAGGCTGTGATTATCCTAGAGGTCACAGCAGCTCATTTTATACACTGAGCTCAAGTTTCACTCACTAACATCATCACACATGAAGAAAATTGGGCTCAGTGAATCTACAAGAGTCTCAGCTTTCCAGTCAGACCCCATTTGTGCAGCTCACACACTGTTTAGGGGCCCCAGGATGCAGGAATATTCACATACAGTAGGACAAAATAACACATTTGTGTTGCTTGAAGGGAAAAAGGCATCGTTTCTGATGTCCAAAATCTAATCTAAAATATAACACAGTATATACAGTTTTATATCAAAGTTACAGTATATATCACGATACAGTAAATTTTCTGAACATTTAAATAAGAAATATGTTAAAACAATATAATTTCTTCTTCTATTTCGCAACCTAAATAGGCTACAAACCAGAAGACAGTCGAGACACGACTTGAGTTCAAAACAAAAGACTCAAAAAAGAAAGTTTTTAAGATTCCTGGAAACAATAAATTCAAGTGCTTCAGGTTTTAAGGTTAACAGGAAGTCTCTTTTCCTCCTGCGTGACCTCGAGAAGCTGCTAGATTCACGAGATCAGAATAAAAGATCAGGCAAGGATAACCGTATTGCCAGATCTCTAGCAGTGGACACATTTCTGCTGTTGGATGATTCTGTTGTGGATTCACAGCAGGACTCAAAAAGTCCCTCAAAGTTATATTAAAAATATATATATTCATTGTGCAAAATGTCCCTCCTCTTGCAGGGTAATAAACCTTCTCATCTTTGTGTGCCAAAAAAAAATTGGCAGGGTGTGTGTGGATCGTTTGACCCTTTTTTAACTGCAGAAACTTTCCCCAGAGACGAGGCAAAGTTCTGCTTAAAGCTTGTTATTCAACCGCAGGAACCTGAAGGTCTGAAGGGACATTTTACCCCCAAAGAGGAGCTGCTCAGGAGCATTTTATGCCAAGAGGAGAACATTTTCTCTCTTCTCTCTTCATTCACCTCCTCTCCTTTTTCATGTTCTATTTCATCTCTTTTGTTCTCTCTCTCACCAGGAAATGTTTTTATAGTTACAGCATGGTAAAAAAGAAAAGAAAAGCAGGATTTCTTACTTACTTTTATACTTTTTTTTAGCTCCCTGAGTTAATCTATGACTCAAGGACTGTAACAACTTCATCCTGTATTTTCAGTTAGGGCCTCTTTACACGACAACTCTCTTGGGTAAAAAACAAGAAAATATTTTATCAGACGTGCCTTTCGTTTAGACGGCAACAGCGTTTTTGGGGCTTAAAAACGCAAAAAACTGAAACTACCCTCCAGAGTGGAAATCTTAACGCAAAACTGTGCTCTGATCAGCTCATGCTGGCTCTTGTTGCGTTTACGTAACATACATGAGCAGTCCAGACAAACAACAACCAACATGTCGGACTATTTCCATCAGTCAAACATGCAAGTTGCCCTGCAGCTCTGATAACCATACAGGAGTCATTTCAGCAGTTTAACAGAAGGATCACAGACAATAGAACAGAACAGAGAAGGTGCATTCATTACCTTAATTACTTTTGCGCTACTGTCTTTGATGCGTGAGCTCTTGGTGTTTGTTGCGTGGCAGAGCTTCACAGTACCACTGTTCGGATTTAAAAAATTCAGCCCTCCGAAAAGGCTTGACAGGAAGCACACTGAAGCAATAACTCGTGTTTTATCCTTGGTCTTCTTTTATTTGTTACAAAATGACCACAGGTGACCACAGGTCATAAACCAATGGGCTATGTGCTTCTGTCCAAACCTGGATGCAACTGCTGCAATCAATAACACAGGAAGCAATACAGGAAGCAACACAGACTTTTCAAAATAAAACGGAGAGGCACAAAACCCTAAAATAATTATTTAGAGCTACAAATAATGATAAATAATAAACATCTTGACAACCACCTAGCCACCCGGCTGCATACCACATCAAATTTCACAGGCTTTTGCTTCACCGCCTGCACGCAGTTTTTGCCCTAAAGACGCTTGTCTAAACACAGAATAAAAAGTGAGAACACAACGCCACTTTTGTGTTTTCTGCTCAGATCGTCTCCATCTAAACAACACCTTAATGTTGCTGATCGGTCAAACACTCACAGCTGCCTACTTCATAAAACAAAGAAACTCTCCGGTATCGATACTGGACCATTTTAGACCGAGAGGAGAACATTTTTATTTTGTTTGAGAACTAAAAGTAGCCTTTACTCCCTGATGTGGCTAAAAGCTGCATTCTGTCTCCATCTTTTTGTCTCCATTATCTATTTTGTTAGCTAAAACGTGCATCCTGACCACCCAGGATGAAGTTAGCAGAGTGATGATGGCTGCAGCCAGATGTTTCTCCTCAGTGAGGGCATTAGGCTCTACCTGTCTGATAAACATCAGCTAAATTACCAGCCACTTCTCAGGTAAACTAGCCGTACTCCCACTCTACTACTCTACTTTCTTTCCAGGTATTTCTCTCTCCGTGTTTATTTGGACGGCCATGCAGCCGATTCTCCAGTAAAACCTCCGTTATTAGTATTATGATGGCAGCAGGCAGACATTTGAGATTTGTGACTCAGCTGCAAAAACCAAATAATCATCTCGGTGTAAACTGTTAAACCGCTGTAACACGAAAGCAAACAGACTGAAACCGATAAAAAGGAGGGAATTAAAGGAGCAGACGGTGAGAATTAGGAGTGAAAACGATGGAGAGAGAGAAAGATGGAGGGAAAGGGAGGGGCAGAGAAACAGGGGAGATTAACAATAAGGAAAGGAGAGAGAATAAAAGGTTGTTTGACCAGGAAAAAAAGGAATCGGGGAGGCAGTGAAGGAGCTGATGGCCAAATAAGGATAGAGAGAGAAAGATATCAGTGGAGATAGACATGCAGAGAGGTGGAGTGAGCAGGAGGAGAAGAATGGAGGGAGAGAAAGGAAAGGAAAGGAGGGATTGGAGGGAGATGTGGAGATAGGGGGAGGGGCGTTGGCTGGCGGTCTGCAGGGGCCGAGCTGCCTCCGACGGGGAAGAAAAGAGGGTTGAGAGGAACGACTGGCAGCCTCTCTCTCTGTCTCTCTCTCTCTCTCTCTCTCTGTCTCTCTCTCTGTCTCTCTCTCTCTCTCTCTCTCTCTCTCTCTCTCTCTCTCTCTCTCTGTCTTTACCTCTCTCTCTCTCTCTCTCTCTCTCTCTCTCTCTCTGTCTTTATCTCTCTCTCTCTCTCTCTCTGTCTTTACCTCTCTCTCTCTCTCTCTGTCTTTATCTCTCTCTCTCTCTCTCTCTGTCTTTACCTCTCTCTCTCTCTCTCTCTCTCTCTCTCTCTCTCTCTCTCTCTCTCTCTGCCTTTACCTCTCTCGCCCTGATATCGCTGAAGACTGCAGGGGGAGGGGAGGCGCCTCCGCAGGCTGACTGATGGATGCTTACTACACTGTGTGTGTGTGTGTGTGTGTGTGTGTGTGTGTGTGTGTGTGTGTGTGTGTGTGTGTGTGTGTGTGTGTGTGTGTGTGTGTGTGTGTGTACGTGTGTGTGTACGTGTGTGTGTACGTGGAAGTGGGAAGCAATAATGAGGTGAAAGTCCAGATGAGTCTCTTATTATTTCCATTCAATCAAAAAGAGAGAAACACTTGAATCTCAGAAAGGCTTCTACTCATTACACAGCAGAGCTCCAGAGGTCATCCACTTCCCTTCATTGTCTCATTCCTGAATCTCTGTCGCATTAATCTGCAGCTTCTTTTATGGTTCAGATCCTCAAAAGCCACGACGTCATCGTTTACGTGTTGCCGAGGATGGAGACAGACTCTCTTCATTCACCTCCTCTCTCTCATTGTCTCCCTCGCCATCTTTTCATCACATGATTGCCTCCTCAAATGACTGAGCAAATTAATTTGTAGACAGGAAATGTTTGCACGGATATCACCTCTGTTAATTCAAGAATAATTTGGTCCTAAGAGCTCATTTTCATATTTTTAAGCTCTGCACTACCCCGAGTTAATCTGCAATTCAAGGACGGTAACAGTTCAGTTTTTCGGTTCAGAGTTTCTGCAGGTGGCATTATTTTCTCCCTGTGCTGCGTCATTGAGGCTGTAAAGTCTGGCTGCTCAAATCACAGTTCATCGAGTCCACTCGGAGCCTCAGGTGCTCTTTCTGCAGACTTTCTGTAGACATCCGGAGAGGCTGCGTGGGGTGAAAAACTTCACCAAAGTAGATTGAAAGTTCTTAATAACAACATGAGTAGTAATGATTAAAAACCACCTACCCACCCTTTTTTTTCTCATTCTTCACACAATAACTTCTGGAACTTTTCACGTGCGTCACATTTGCGTCACGACTCAAAATCGTACGCCATTTGATCGATTATTTTACATCACCTGTGTCTGTTGGCTCGTTCTGTGTCTCACTTTGGATACTTCCATGTAGTACACTGTGTACAGTACAGTATGTTCTGACCTGTGTAGTTGTAAATTTCACCAATTTCAAATGACACACTTTAGGGCCCACCTGAGCTGTTTGGTACCTTTTTGTCTGATAGTCAGTTTGGTTTTTGCTGGTGTGAACGCTGAAACGAACTCTGGTGAGGACCAAAGAACTGAACTCTGGTCTGCTAAAAAATGGGGGTTTCAGTTCTCTGCAGGTGAGGTCGCAGTCCGAACCAAAGGAAGGAAACTGACCAAAACACAGAGCATTCTGGGTTGAATTTTGGTGGAAATGTGAGAATCAACATCAGGCATTGTAGTAGCAGGATGTAAATGTCTCATGGACAGATGAGTGTCTTTTGTACATCTGAACACTGAACAAAACATTTTTAGGCGACCAAATTGCTGAAAACAATTATAAAATAAAAAAATAAACACAATGTTGTATTGAATAAGACTTTAAAATAGTGATTGAGACAATAAACTCTTTATGAGAATGTTTAGTGAGTTAATAAATCAATTAAGAGGTAGAGTAATTTTCCTATTGACTTACATACAATCTGACTTCTTTTTGCAGCCAGTGCAGTCGCCCCCTGCTGGCCATTTGAAAGAGTGCAACTTTAAGACACTTCTGCATTGCAACTTTTCAAACCTGAAGTTTGCAACATTATTCACCCAGTTCTTCCTTTTTTCTGTTTGTTCCAAACAAAAATATTATAAATGACTTCCTCTGAGAGCTGAACTACCAGGCGCTGATGGCTTCAGCAGAAAGCTGTGATCCAGATCCAGGCTGAATCACTGCTGCACTGTTGACACTGAAAGCAAAAAAAAAGGAAAAAGATTTCTACATGTCTGATTATATAATGGTTGCTTTCTCATAAAAACTTTGTTGGGACCATAATTTACTAAATGAACACGATGTTGAATTGGAGAAGATTTTAAAATGGTAATTGAGACAATAAATTATTTATGAGAATGTTAACTGAGCTCATAAATCAACTGAGAAATAGTCATTCTCCTGTTGACCTGCATACAATCTGACTTGTTTTGCAACCAGTGGAGTCGCCCCCTGATGGCCATTTGAAAGAATGCAGCTTAAAGGCACTTCTGCATTGGTTTCACTGTTCAGATCCAAAGTTTGCTCAGTTCTTCCTTTTTTCTGTTCCAACCAGAAATATAATAAATGACTTCCTTTGAAAGCTGAACGCTTCAGCAGAAAACTGTGATCCAGATTCAGGCCGAATCACTGTTGTTCACTGTTGACACAGAAAGCTATATATATATATATATATATATATATAATTTCTACATGTCTGGTTATTTAATGGTTTCTTTCTCATAAAAATGTCGTTGGGACCATAATTTACAAAATAAACACGATGTTGAATTGAAGAAGACTTTAAAATAGCGATTGAGACCATAAACTCATTATGAGAATGTTAACTGAGCTCATACATCAACTGAAAGTAGAGTCATTTCCCTATTGACCTACATACAGTTGGACTTCTTTTTGCAGCCAGTGGAGTCGCCCCCTGCTGGCCATTATAAATAATGCAGCTTTAAGGCACTTCTGCATTGGCTTCACTGTTCAGATCCGAAGTTTACTCGGTTCTTCCTTTTTTCTGTTTGTTTTTAAACCAAAATATATATAATAAATGACTTCCTTTGAGAGCTGATCACTTCAGCAGAAAACTGTGATCCAGATTCAGGCTGAATCACTGATGAACTGTTGACACCGAAAGCACACAAAAAAAATATTTCTACATGTCTGATTATTTAATGGTTGCTTTCTCATAAAAACATCCTGAATGCCAGTTATTGGTGGAACGCCTCTTCAAACTAAAAACGTTGTCATTGTGTCACAAAGAGAGCGCCGCCGCTCGCCAGCCATTGTATGAAACCAGGTCCTTTTGATGTAGTTCCCCATACGGAGCCGCAGAAAGGACACTGATAAAGGCTTCTTTGTCTGCTGGCCGGCAGCCGGGGGAGAAACCTCGAGATAATTTGGCCTTAAAGGAGGGGAGTAAACACGGAGAGGGAGAGGACATGAGACAAACAGAGAGAGGAGATAGAGGTGGAGGAATAAAACCTGGAGAGCAGGAGGAAGAGAGGGAAAGGGAGCTGAAACCAAAGGAGTGTAAGAGACAAAGGAACAAACAGAGGAGAGCAGAGAGAGGAGGGGAAGGGACCTGGCGGAGGGAGAGGCAGAGAGGTGGCTGGGTAAAGGTCAGGTTTAAATTGGCTCTTGGGGAGCTGCTTCCATGGAAATGCTTTGAAGATTAAAGCGGTCTCAGGCTATAGAGCAGGAAGCACAGAAACTCTGTATTTCACTATTAATGAACGTCTCTTTCTTCTCTCTTTACTCCGTGTCTCTGTGTCTTTATTTTCACGTCACTGGGTTTTAAACTCCTTCTTACCTCGGTACAGTTTACCTTTATTCTTTTATGCCTCATGAAATATACAGTGCGCATCTCTTTTTTTTGCTTTATCCGTTCTTATCTTTTCCATCTTTCACCCTGTCCGCCCTCAACTCAATCACCTTTATTTCACCTTCCCTTCTCCGTTTCTTTCAACTCATCTTCTCTTCTCTTATCTGCATATTAAACCTCCCTGTCCTGCCACAAAAGTCACATTTTTTTCTTTTTCATTCATCCCCCCCTGACATTATCTCTCTTTTTATCACTTAATCTTTTTCACCTGTCTTTTGTCCCTGTTATCTTTCTTTGGTTTTCTTCTCTTACTACCTCATTTCTGTGAATTTTTTTCTCTCCTTTCTGCTTTTTTTCTTCTCTGGAATTTGAAGTCTTGACATTGGAGTTTTGAGAAAAACAATCTGACTACAAGGTCCAGAGTTACAAGGTTACAGCATGATCTCCATCAGTAGCTGTGATGTGTTTTTGGTGTGATTTCTCAGCAGGATTACAGAAAAAGTAGAAGTCTGATTTTCATGAAACATGGTGGAAGGTTGAAGCATGAGCCAAGAAAGAGCTCATTAAACTTTGGAGCAGATCCGAATCACGGGGGCGGATATACACTAATTAATTTTCACTTAAGTTAACATTGTGAGATGGGGTATTTGTGCTGCATTCATGTGGTGTTGGAAAAATGGGGAAAATGAGTGTCCGGATCATATTTCATGGCTCACCTGATGCTTTTACCCTGGAAACAGCTGTCATTGTGTTGTTTAAAAGCTGAAATACTATCATTTTAGTAGTGTCCATGTTGTTTCCATATTACAACTTGAAGCTCATGGATACACTTAAGGCGGAAGAACCACTTTTCCAACTCAGGAAGCACTCGAATGCACCATTGACCTTGTTGAAGATCTGCGCTCTGAGTGCTAGTCGAGTCTTTCAATAAGCTCACCAGCGTCGAGTCAAATGCTTCGAAAAAGTGGAAATTTGTACATCGACACTTCCATGAAAGCTCCTTCTTTTCTTTATCTCCCTTTTTTGTACTTGAATAACCCTCCTTTTATTTATTTTTAATCAAAAATTATAAACATTTCCTAGTTCCGGCTTGCAATTTAAGGACTTCTCTTCAGGTTTTGGACTGTTTGTCCAGAAAGAAGCATTAGGAGCCACCAGTCTGAATACATTTCACCACAAAAATTTTTTTATAGCTGTCAATGTTTTCAAAAAAAGCTGGGAAATATAATGATAAATATGGTCAAAACAAGATAAAAATGTCTATGGTGTAGATATGTTTTCATATCTTTTCTCTATGTTGAAAAACCAGCAGCTGAACTGCATTACGGCAACATTTACATAATTTAGATTATTTACTTTATTTTATAGACTCTAAATGTTCTGATCCTTGCACCTGTTTAGACTTTTATTTATTGAAATACCAGAGAGCATGCTATATTGTGCTATACTGTGACATATAACATAATTAAGTTGTGGAATGACCCTATAACAGGCATCAAATTAAAATTTTTAAAGTCACAAATGGGCCAAAAACTCTCACCTGAGATTGTTTGCAGGGATTCAGCCTTTCCTTTAACATTTTCTAGCCCACAGGATGAATTAATTGACATATTAATCAATAATAATCTTTAGTTTCAGCTCTGTTAACATGTCCTCTATGTCTTTCTTCTTTGCTGAACAGAGAAAGAACTTGACGAGTACTCCGGCTACTACAACTCCAAGCGGCGCTCCAACAACGCCCCGCCCACCTTCTACTCCTCGCAGCACTACCTGCCGTGGGGCGGCGAGTACACGCTGGGCTCCCGGGGCACGCTGCCCCTCCACGGCTCCCGGCCCCGCCTCCACATCCCCGCCTCCACGCCCAACCCGTACCCGCTGCCCGCCCAGACGCATTACACCAGCTCCTCCTTCGACAGGCCGCCGCGCCGCGTCCGCTCCCAGGACCAGCTGCTGGCGTTCGGGGAGGGGAACACGCTGTCCCGCCTGTCCAAGAACCAGCAACACCAGTACTACAAAGCCATGATGAGCACCAGCAGGGGCTCCAACTCTCAGACGCTCCGCAGGTAAGACACAAGTCAAAGTTTAATCATAGAGCACATTTAAAAACAACCTCAGTTGACCAAAGTGCTGTACAGTTATTCAAATACAATAAAATCACACACAAATATAGTAATAAATAAAAAACAAACAAACAATAAAAACAGTAAGATAATAATAAAAAAAACTCAATTTAAAACCAGAGTTAGAGTTAAAAAGGAAATAAAAGAGTACAGAGGAGCAGAGGAAACACTAAAGAGAGATTTTACCTTCTGAACCCCGACAATATACCAAAAATACACCATTTATTGCAGAAAAAACTGTAAAAGCAGACATTATTGTTGAAATTTAAACTTTCTGACTGTCCATGAACGGATCATAAGCTACAAAAGTTTCCGTAAGAAAAAGTAAACAAAACAAATCTTAAAGTTATGATATATCAGAATCACTTTATTCTACGTCTCATTTAAAACATCGGCAAAAATAAAGTGTTTGCACAAACCAGATCCTGTTAAAAACATTAAATTCTGCCCCTCAGAGACACTGTGAAGACATGACTGATTCTGCTGAGACCAACGGTCACGTGACAAATATTTACACAGAGCAGAGAGGAGAGGACAGGAGAGGCTGGAAACATGACAATATATATAGAATGTGGAGACCCTTTTCTTTTCCAATATTCGTGACACCAAAGTGTTGGATATATAGATTTAATTTCATTCAAATTAAAAAAAATAATTCATCCAAGAAATTCAAGCTTGCATTTTCCCCTTTCAATGATTTATGTGATTATAACTGTTCCGCACAAACACATGTTTGAGTTGTCCCCATTTCTAGCCCTGATCGTGATGATTCCATTGAGCTGCAGGACTTTTTATTATATATAGATTTTATATATTGCAGTGAAATACAAGGTCAAAGTGAGTAAAATGTAAAAAATAGCAAAAAATGTGTTGAAACTTGCGGTTCAGAGGTTTAAAAACCACATACGAAATGTTTTTATTAGGGGTGCACCGATTGCAATTTTCTGCCCGATCACCGATTTTCAAAAAGCCTGACCTACCGATACTGATTTTTTAATAACTCACAGCTGAACCTTCAATGTTTGAATCTTATTTTATTGAAAAACAATAACAGAGCAGTATTTTTCTCTAACAAATAAAGGAAATCACAATGTCTGAGGTAGTTAATAAAATATTTAACTTAAAATAAATAGCAACAATTTACAGGACAAACTAACAAAAGAACTGCAACCATAAATACTTACACTGACGACATGATTGGTGGAACGTGCTCTGGGTGACGGTTGTCACATGATAGACGCTAATCCGAGTACGCGTATGTGCAGACCAAGGTTATAATAGTTTGGGATTTTTCATTAGTTTTAGTTTTAATTTCGTTGTGAATTTTTTGTTTTCATATTCAGTTAGTTTTAGTTAGTTTTTAGAGTGAATTTTCTAGTTTTAGTTTAGTTTTTATTAGTTTTAGTGTTAGTTTTAGTTTTTTTGTAATGGGTATGTGCCTTCATTTCCTTTGGTTTATCCATCTTAGCACCAATTAGGTTATTAACTCTTACAGTTCGGGCTGTTTTGTATTTTGGTTGAAGTGTAACATCCCAGTCTCAGTAAACATATTTACCATGTGTTCCTGCATGTTGAAATAGAAACACTGAATTATGTATGAAAAAGGTTGACAAAGATGAAAACTAAGGACATTTTCACTATAATTTTAGTTAGTTTTAGTTAGTTTTGTAACCACAAAATACAGTTTCAGTTAGTTATCGTTTTTTCAAAAACTCTTGTTTTTATTTTTATTTCAGTTAACGAAAATGTTTTTTCAATTTTAGTTTTCTTTATTTTGTTAGTTAATTATAATAACCTTGGTGCAGACGCACTTTCAGACCTTTGCGGAGGTAGATAAGATCGCTAGATAAGATCGGTTTGACGCAAAAGAATCGCCGACCCCGCAAAATTAAGGAAATCGGTGCCGATTGATGGGTGCACCCCTAGTTTTTATTCAGGTTTTGTTGTCATAAGCATGATTTAAAGGCAGAGGGGATAAACGAGTCTCTGGTTCCAGGTCCCACGAGAGGCTTCTGGTCTCCCCTGACCGCCTGGAGGACCGGCTGATGATGGGGCTGATCATCAGCGGAGGAGGCGAGCGGGGCGGAGGCAGCGGGATGGTGCCCACCATGGGCCGGCTCAGCCACCACCAGAAGGCCCAGTCCCAGCAGAACATCTGCGTCACGCCGTCCATGGACCGCCACCACATGATCAAGATGAACTCCCACCCAACGCCGGGCCACGACCACGACAGAGACCGGGACCGAGACCGAGACCGAGACCGAGACCGGGACCGGGACCGGGACCGCAGCTCCGGCATGGGCATGCACGGCGGCTGGGACCACGGAGGAGGAGGAGGAGGAGGAGGAGGACACCCCAACGCCCGGCGGATGGCCTTCGCCAACAAGAGGCAGAACACCATCGAACAGCTGCACTTCATCCCCGGAGGAGGAGGAGGAGGGGTGCAGGGACTGCGGACTGGGAGTAAGAACGAGGTGACAGTGTGAGAGGACGAGGGAACAGAGAGAGAGAGAGAGCAGGAAGAAGCTGTGAAGAAGCTGAGGAGGCATTTAGAGGGAAGATGAAGTGGAGAGAAGAAGTGATGAAGAGGTTTGATCTCCGCTGGCCGCCTCACAGGGCTGCACACACACACGGCCCCCCCTCCCCTCCACCCCCCTCCCCCTCTTCTCCGCAAAAACAAAAAGTGGCGGACGACAACATTAATCTCATAGTGAGTAAATACAGCCGATTGATTTTCTCCTTGTCACTCCGTGTCGAAAAAAAGAGAATATTCAGCCATTCTTTGAAAAAAAGGGAAGACAGAAATGTCCACTTTAAAAAAAAGAGCAAAAAATATCACATGAGCGCAGCTTTCTAAAGGCTGCTGGGTATTCGCTGTGACTTTTATTGAAGGATACCCGCCGAGTCAAATTTGTTGAATTGTCCTTGAGTTTTATTGCACTGTCCTCTGAGTCCTCAGAGCTCCGGCACAGATTGGTCTGCGGAGGACGGAGAGCGCCGAGGCAGAGACAGACGGGGGTTTGCTTGTCTTTGTATTTATGGAAACGTATTTAAAAACCAAACGAGTTGCTTTTTGTATGAAATTAACCTGATGATAATAATAATAATAACGATAGTATTAACATTACTGAGCCCTGTAAGACTTTGTGTATACTTGGTTTCAAAACGTATTTATCCTTTCAGCCGGCCCGTTTGTAACGTAAAAGGCCGGACATGTGACCTTCTTTCTCTAGCTGTGATTGGACGATCATCAAAGTAAAAACATTCTCTGCAAAAATAATCAAGGAGCTGTCACTCCATTGGCTCAATTTACTCCAGATAAAAATATAATATATTAACCATGTTGGGGTAAAAAAAAAAAACACAAGCTGCTCTGTCACACCAGCATTTACATTTTGTGGATCGATTTAAGTGAAATTGTTGCAATTGAATTGTTATTGCCCTGTTAGCAAAAAGCTTGCTAGTTAAGAAATGTTTTTTCCCTCTTTAATGAAACAAACGTTATTGACTGAAATGGCCCAGAACAGACCAGATATAAAGAGGTGCAGGGAGCGGTTCATAGTTTTCAGTCACATGATATTGGTGCGGAGATCTGGAAGGCAAAACTCTATAAAACTACATTGCTAATTAAAAAATTTAGATTTAGATGTGGTCGATAATTTAACTTGTTTTAAGAGTTAATTAGTGTTTAAAAAAGTGTTCAACATGCTTATTTTCTAGATTTAATAATCTTAATTCAAGAAATGTTGTCAAGTGAAATTATCTGCCCATGCAGCAAGATAATTTCCCTCAGATTTAATGTTTATCTTGTTTTTAGACACACCTTTTTTGCAGTGTACGGCTTATTTTACCAGCCACAAGTGTTTAGATCACCTTACAAACAAGGAAAACAAACAATATATATATATATATATATATATATATATATATATATATATATATATACTGTATTTTAATACAGTTATGTCCCTACAAGAGCTGTAATTTGGTGCAAATTTTCGAGTCATTATTTATGCTGCTTCCAAGATGAAAACGTAACATTACAGCAGTGGAACGAAGTACATTTACTCAAGTACTGTACTTTAGTATTTTATGTAACTTTATACTTCTAATTCACTACATTTTGATGCAGATATTGTACTTTTTACTCTGCTACATTTAGCCAACAGTTTACAGGTGCATCTCAATAAATTAGAATATCATAGAAAGTTTATTTATGTCATTTATTCAATTCAAAAAGTGGAAATAACACATTATATAGATCCATTACACACAGAATGAAACATTTCATGTCTTGATTGATTTAATTTCTTCTAATTATAATGATTATGGCTAAACATGTATTCTAACCAATGTGAACTTGGCAATGAAAAGAATATAATGATTATGGCTTACATTTAATAAAGACCTAAAATTCAGTGTCCTCCACCTCTGGGTCTCTGTAGAAACACTGCCTGAGGCGTGTCTCCAACACTATAACTATACAAATTTAGGTGAATATTGTGGTGAAAGTTGACTTTGTTTTGCCCTCCGGGTGGCGTTCCCATTGTGCTGTGACGTCACGTGAAAACTATGAACACGAGCATGTTCCCTGCCTGTTAGTTAGTGTTAAAGTAGCCCAGTAAGTATTCACTTTGTCTGACCGTGGATGTATTATAGAACTGGATATTTTTTACAGTGGCCAATCCGACTGTAGCTGAAAAAGTGTTTTTTCCCTGTAAAAAAGAATTCAAGGTAAATTATGACTTTCTAGTCTGGACTTTTAATTCATGAAGGTTTTGAATTTGTAAAACCTTTTTCTTGAGTCAAGAAAAATGATTTAAAAACTTGTAAGCCAGACGGTTTGACTGAATATCCAGTTCTTATTATAATAATGACACTACATTTTATTCGTATAGTGCTTTAAAAAGGTTCTCAAAGACACTTTACATGCAAGAAACACAATTGGTATTAAAAATCTGCTACGGACAGTAAAATCCATCCGTGTGTCTGATGCAGATAAATTCTCCTGTTTTTTAACAAGCGGGCCTTAAAGAGTTAAAATCCACTCCACAGTCTGATTTCAGCTTTGTACAGTGAACTGTAGTGGGTGTTTATCAAACATTGTGCTGTGACCCTTTTTGCGTAATAATTGGTACAAAAAAAGAAAAAGAACTAAGACCACTCATAGAATAAATGATCTAACCTCATGCAGACTGACCAAACATCCCTCAAACACTGTTTTAACTCGTCATTGTGAGCTGGTAGAGCGCTGCGGCGGCCATGGCGACCAGCTGCTCACCTCCGTACGAAGGGAGACGGGACACTTCACACCAAGGGCTATACCGAATTATCTTTGTGTGTCTGTGCTCTGTACAGCGTCTGCTTCTCATTCTCATTTTTTACTTTTTCTTCGTGTGTGGAGAGAAAAATATATAAACATGCAAGGAAATTATTCTGCAAAGCAAAGGGACGTTTTTTGTGTAAAAACACCTTTTTTTTTCCTTTTTGGAGGAGAGGTTCGGCCATGATGATGTCATATTTTGTACATTTTTTTTGTTTTCTGGCTGTGAGATGGACCTTCTAGTCTTTTAGGCTGGATCTTCCCCTTTAATGGGGTTTTAGGGACTCATGAGGCCTTGTTTGAGGTTTTCAGACAGACATGATTGATTACTGAGCGACGCTTCCTGCCAGACATCTTCACTCTTTCCCCCACAATATACATATATATATATTTATATGTATATATATGTATATACATGTTAATGACACGTGTAAAGATTCCCCCTCGATCAGACGATGAACGCTCTTATCATCATTCTTTTTCTTTCTTTTACTTAAACATGTATTTATTTTTTTAAATCTCTGTGAATTTTAAATGTATAATCCTGGATTTTCAATATTCAAACTTTCTAGTGGAATTTAAAAAAAATGAAAAAAAGATTTGTACTCTCGAGAACAAAAAGAGCTGATGCAATCAAAGAGAAAAGACGACGAAAAACCGCATGACGATGTCAGAAGCCAGTGTTGATGATGTCATAGTGCTGACTGATGATGTCACGGCGTGTATGTATGTGTGTGTGTAAATGTACATGCGTCTGTTTTAATTTGTGTGCCCGTGTGTGTAACTCTCTCAGTGTCTTCTTCTTCTTCTTCTTCTTAGGAATGCTGAACCTCATTTTTTTTGACCGAACTTGTCGCGGTCGTTACGTGTTCATATCAACTTGTGATGAAATTTTTAAAAAAGGCCTGTCGTCGTTTTAATTTTCTGTTTTTTTCTCTCAAAGGGACATTGATCAATCACAGCTTTTCTTGTCGAGCTACACTCACCAAAGCGAGGACTTTTTTCCCCCCCAAACATTTGAAAAATGTAAATTAATCGAAGGCTTATATTGTGTCAATTTTTTGGTTATTTGAATAGAAAAAGACGCCGAGTGGTTCGTTCGTGACGTCACAAACCACTCGGTGGATGAGTTTGTGTCGCTGCTAAATATGTATCTGCAAAAATGTGTTTTTCCACGACGGTTTGTGCTCGTTTTAACAGAACTTTAAAGGGCACAAAACAAGGTGTTAACAGCGTCTTCGAAGTTGCATTGCAGTGTTTTTTAGCGCCTGGCGTGGAGGTCGAGGAGGAGAATGTATTGAGACTTGCCTTTGGCTGACGGGACTGGAAAGAGTCTGTGGTTTTTACAATGAAAAAGATCTCATTAACTTTTAAAAGAGAAAGAGGCTTAAAAAACGAGCGGGGGAAATGTAAATGACACGTGAAGATTCAGTTGTATTTTTAATGTCTCCTCATACCTTCAGAGGTCTGATTCAGATGTTGTAATCCATGTTCAGTTAATTGCTCCCCTGATAAAACTGTGTGCCTGTATGTGTGTGTGCGCGGCTGCAGTGTGTGTGTATGAGTGTGTGTGTGTGTGTGTGTGTGTGTGTTAACCACTGGGAGGGGAGGCATGGGCATATTTGTATTCTCAAAGCTACTCTGCATACCTCAAATTGTATGATACATTTATTTATTACATCCCCTTATATGTCTATTTCCAAGAATATCCAAACAAAGGTCTCACAGATGTGCAACCCTTTTGTTATCGGTGATCAATTCTTGCGTTTGTAGAAACCATACTGTTTAATTGATAATAACAATAAAAAAAATCCCACTAAATCGTGTCTGTGTCTTCTTGTGTCGGGCTCTTTCTGTTTCAGTTTGATTCATTGGTTATTTGTTCAATAAATGTGAGGATTTTCTGCTTTTTTTCATTTTATATCATTGTAAACTGAATAAATAACTGGGTTTTGGACGTTTGATCAGACAAAATAAGTACTGTTATGACTATTTATTTTTACATGATAAATTGTTGTAATGAAGAAATAACAGCTACATGAATTGATAATGAATACAGTCCTATTTACAGTATACTAGTCTGGGTTTAAGGGTTATCAGCAGATACTTTTGTGTCTATATGTCTTTATGATGTGATCAGACAATGTTTTATTGCAAGTAAATACATTTGTGATTAGAAATGTAAAATTATGTGGAAGAGAAAGTTTTGTTTGCAAACCCAAAGGTCCCGCCCACAAGGTTCAGCTTAAACTTTTGCATTTTGGCAAATAAAACATTTGGATTTAAAGCAAAACTTTTAGATTTTGCCAAAAAAGTTTGGATTTAGAAGCAAATTTCTGGGGGTTTGGAAACAAAACTTTTGGATTTAAAGCAAAACTTTAAGATTTTGCCACTTACTGAGACTAGAGTTTTTTTTCTCCTACAATGTGTAAAGTTTTGCTCTCAACCCTGTTATGTTTAATTGCATAATAAAGACACAAAAGTAACCTTATACAGGGTTGCCATTAACTGTTATAGATCTTTAGTCTATAAATTGTAACAGAAAAGCAAAATCCAAAGCCCAGTGTGATATTAAGAATAACTTGTTTTACCCAAAAATGTTTTTTCTTATGAGTATAAATTCAAGGAAAGCAACATATTCTTGCATTTGTGAACCTGTGAAGTTTTTCTTACTGAAAGACAAATGACTGATTGAATATCTAAAATAGTTTCCTATCAACTGATTGAATAAGAGACTTCATCACTTACAGCTTTAATATCTCCTCGTTCATTCTTACAAAGTGCCTTAAAGCTACATAACCACCATTTAATACTGGTGTTAATACAGAGCCAGAGTAATGAATAACAAATGATAATTTATTATGAACCCTTTTCATTTTCAACAAAGCAACTCAAGTTTTCAAATGAAGTATTGTGCAAACACAAGAGGAAATGACTTCTCCTGAAATTAAATATTGCAAATACTTTAAATTAAGCACAATTTTTTAACTTCAAGGTTAAATAAGGAATTTACGGGAGAAAGACAAACACTGATGAACACTTTTATGTCTATAGGGGGGCAGAAAATAAGACCAAAACCCCCAGGATGAATAGAAAAATGTTTTTTATTTTTTGCTGTTGGACTATGCAGAACATTATCCAGCGTTTAATATTCTCACAACATGGAATAAAAATAAAATCCATCTGGCACACATGCATGTGCAAAATGCAGGAACACACACAGAAGTGCAGCCAATGTAAAAGAAAAAAAAGGGATTTGTTTTCCCTTTTTTTCTTCACGATTTTTGTCTCAACCACACGCGCACACACACACACACACACACACACACACGAAGTAAACAGCCAGATACACACCCACACGTCAGCGACAGGCAGAAAATACTGTACTGTAATGATAACTTTAATTGAATGCAAATTAGGCACACAGAAGCACATGCATCACACACACACACACACACACACACACACCTTGTAATGTTATGCAGCATGCGCCGTAATGATATCCTTAATTGACTCATTAACATTTCCCACACATAGTGTGAAAACACACACACACACACACACTTAATGACACACAGTGTCAGAATTCACTGTGATATCTTTTTAATGGAGTGAAAACACGCACACACACACACACACACACACACACACAATGTTTATTTATTCATGATGCTGGATTGGATCCATATTTTGCAAAGGCAGGGTTAGAGGTGAGAGAGCGGGGCAGGCGGCGGTGCGGCGGCCGGACAGACCGACCTGTGCCTGGCTCTACCCGGAACCATTATGCAGACAGGAAACTACCATTTTAACGCGGAGGAGCCGTCGTCTGCGGAGGGGGACACCTCAATCTGACACGGGGCGGACAACAGCCAGGAGAAGAGGGAGAAACACGACGGGAACAAAACAAAGGCGCCGTTTAGGGAGAAGAGGAGCCGGGGGGGAGCAGGAGCACCGAGGCGGCAGACAATGGACCCATCGGGCCGGGCCAGCGGCGGAAAGAGTTTTTGTTAGCGAGTGAAAAGCAGCCCTCCCGGGCCGATGGAGAGCCAGGCCTCTCGCGGTGTTTTTCCACGGATGAAGAAAAAGGCCCCGCTGACAGGCAGCAGGGACGCCGCGTGCACGGCTCTCTCTGTTTTTAAACCTTTCCCTCCCGTGTCTGTGAGCCGTTAGTGCACCTAGCCGTCGCGAGCTACAAGGTAAAAAAAAACAAAAACAAAAGCCAGCTAATTTTGCTAGCCGCCATGCTAACTGTAGCTAAGCTGCTAGCATTGCTATGCTAAGCAACCTGGATACCCCCTTTTATGTCAGTTGAGTTATTTATTTTATATTTATGAGTATTATAGCGCAATTTAACATATTTTTTGCTAAATTTAAAACACCCTGTGTGTCAGTGTTTATTAAATATGGCACACATTATGCGCTTTTTCACGACCGTTAGTGGCAGTTGGTGGAACGTTAGTTAGCTGAGTGATTGATGGATGCTAGCAGACGCTGCTTAGCGGAGTGAGAACAGTTATGTGTATCCGTCTAACCTGCTCGGTCATCGGTGCATCTGTTTCAGGCTGTCCACCCTGAAGTCACCGGTTGTCGGCGGAGACAGCGGACAGTTCTACCCCCTCCACCCTCCCCTCTAGCAGCTGCGGGTCCAGCAGGGAGCTCCAGACCTGTGGATCAGCCGGTAAGAAGGAAACAACATGCAATCACTACCTACTACCTTCATTAGCTTCAGTCTGTCTCTTCTCCCCCTCAAGCTGCTCCACACTGCCTGCATAAAAACTGTGGGCTTACAGGAGATTTATCTCATTTTTAACTAATTATATCTGCTTTTTGCACACACTGATGCAGAATCAGCAGCTCAGACTAACTGATGACACCACTGGCTGTGATGTGAAGTTATTTACAAAGCAGTTGCACATTTTTCCTCTAATTTGAGAAAGTTGCTGCCTACTTTTTTTAAAAGATTGTTAAATCGGGGTGCATGTGTGACATACCATGCGTTTCTTTTTACACCTGAGGCAGCAGGACAACACCTCTCCACTCAGCCACTCCCCCTTATTTAGCACACATTATTAAATAATCACCCAGTCAATACTTTTAAGGGTGTAGGTGGATGGCAAATCGGATCAACCCCCCAGGATGAATAGAAAAGGGCTTTTTGAGTAGCATTTTGTGTGATTTAATAAAAAAATATGATCTATGTAATTCTGCATGATCAGTTTTTAAGATTCTCACAACATGAAATTATAAAATCCAACAGTAAAGTTATTTCCAAATAAGTTGCACATCTTTCCCCTGCATTTTAAAAACTGTAGATTGTGAATCTTGGAGTTTTTCTTCATTAAAGACATTAACATATATTGAAAATCTCCAACAGATGATCAACTGATTGAATAGTTGACTATTAATTTCAGCACTAACAGCTTTAAACCCTCATTCATTCTTACAAAAGGCCCCAAAATTACTAAACTTTACTTTAATTCTTTATTTATTACACTTTAATACACTATCAGAGCAATGCCACTAATTAATAAGTAAGCAAGACAATCTGACCAGACATTAAATATAAACAGTTCTCAACAAAAAGAAGCATGTGTGACTCTGAGGGCAGCCACGCCTCCCTGCATTTCCACACCTGGGGGAGCAATTTAAGGAAGAAAAGGGAACAACACCTCTCCACTCCCCTCCAATTTCGCACAAATTATTAAATTCATTAGGGTCATTAGATTAAGTAAATGGGTAAATTACAGGAGAACGACCAACATTATTAAGGCTGGATCAGGTTCTGTTTTCCGTAGTCTACATTTTCTGGACATGAGTGTTTTCCCCCATGGATACAAACCAACCAAACTGTTGAAAGCGGTTGAAAAGAATTGCATACCGTGAACAGGAAAAATGTAACAAAATGTTTTCACGTTGAGCACATTTGAGATCAGCCTGATGATGGAAATTCCTCATACATTGTGGATACATGTGCTGCTGAGACCAGAGAGTTTGATCTTCAATTCAAACAATCAGCAGTGTGCAATGCATTATTTTCTTTTGTCTGGTTAAAAAAATAAGTATCATGAATAAGATTGATCAGCTGCAATGGATAAAACTGCAGACTCAGTCATTGTGTTGTCACGATACTTGAACATTTTTAGCGTTTTATAATTCTTTTTGTGGCTAGTAGGAGAGAACAGCAGAATAATTGCAGCAAACATTAACAATAATTTAAACTTTTCCACATGAATGAGTTATTCTTGAGTTATTGCACATGTTCAAAAGTTCCTTAGATTGTCTCACATTCAAAAGGCAATAGCTGCAGAAGTATTTAGGAGATGTGTTGAAGTTATGTGCAGCACAAAATCAAGTTAAGTGTTTCAACTGAAGCTGCAGTCCACAAGTTATTGAACGTAGCATCATCTTTAATGAGTCAACACCATAACAAAATAAATGGTCTGTATGAAATGACAACATGGTTAAAGCCTATTTTAATTAACTTCCGTGTGAATTGAATACACAAGAAAATAAAAAGTAACTTGAGTTGAGTTTCTTTTTGAAGTAGTAAGAAAAAATATGCATACAGACATCAAATTTTCTGAGAGGTATAAGTTGGTATGTGCTTGTTATTATCAATTTAGATGCTTTATTGTTTCTTGACGCATGATTTAATCACAATATCAGTCAATTGAAAGATTTTTGATAACTCTTCCAGTCCTGCTGTTTTTTTACCTGCATCTACAGATGTAACAGGTGTGAACTAAAGATAAAATGAAATCCTGCTGCGTTTGAGACCAGTTTGACAGCCCGCTGCCTCATGCTGCTTACTGAAAAAATAAATTAATGTAACCTAAATCTTTAAAACAGACATTTTTTATCATTGTGTTGTGGTTTATTAGATTATTACTGTAACGTGTATGTTTTTTAATTTGCTGCAACATAGTTGGGTTTGATGTTGAACTTAGTTGGGTGCCGTTTATTCAGGCCGGCCCAGTTAGACAGACTGGTAACTGAGCAGAATTTAGATTAATTTGCTTTTGTGTTTGCTGAGTCGCTGGACAGCAGCAGAAGTTTGGAGAGTGTTATTGTTGTAAACGTTAGAGCACAGTTGATTAATGTTTTTTTTCAATTTCTTAATGGTGCTGCAGCCACACTGTCCTTCTCAGGATTAGAGTGATAAGAAGCTGCTTTTATAGGTGAATATTGTTATAGAAACATCTTTCCTCTCAATATCACTATTTGTTTGTTCGGTGGTTCATCAGCTTTCTAATGCATATAAACATTCAAGACTTTCAAAGCTTTAAGTAACAGCCGGTTTACATATCGTCCACAAGAAAGTCTGCGTTCATTTATGGTTTTGTGATTTTTCATTCCTGCTGTGTTTGAACATGAGTGTGCCAAGCTTCAGACTGCAGACAGATGTGACATATGAAGATGTTTGGCTGCTCTGGTTTCTGTCTCGAGGGAGATTTGTTCACATTCAGCGCTCTGTGCAGAGCCAGAGGAAGGTCACAACCAAGAGCAGAGTTAACCTTCCTCTTTAAAAAAAGATATGTCACCCAGGCCAGTCAGATGAACGTCTTAATTGGTTTCTGCTTAGGCCTTTTTAATGCTAATGTTTTGGTGTGGAAGTAGAAGGAGCAGCTTGTTGCCTTCAGTGAAATGAAGAAGCATCATGAAGATGGAGTCATTGTTGAGATTGGGGCGTTTTCAGATGTCGTAGATTATCTTTACAGATGAATACAGAGTATTCAGACTAAAGAGATGGTGTTGAATCAAAACATTTTGTTAAAAAGACGAACAAGTGTAAATTCTTATACTTTAAACAAGAATCAGAATAGTTTTGTCATTACAGAGGAGTAAACAGATTACAAACAGATAACAATAAAAAATATAAACCCTATAATAAAGCACAAGAAGAAGAAAAAAGGGGAGAGGCAGCAGAATGGGAGACATTTCACATAAATTAATATATATTGCACTGTTGTTCCACAGTACTGAAATGTTTATTGTTTTCTGTTTTTATTTTTTGGAGGCGTTCAATACATTGTAGATGTTGATTGAGCTACTGCTCCCAGTAGTGGGTGCATGAATACACTTTTCTCCCTAACTGGTTAAAAAAACCCTTTTGAAATTGAGAAACAAAGTAGAAAACATAATCAGTGGCTCCTAAATGCCAATCTCTCAATATCAGATCACATTTCTGACTGAGGGATTTGCTGAGCTTGAAAGCTGATTCTCAGCAGCCTGTTTTCCTCCTGCACACAAGACACTGTCCACCAGACCACCTTTTATATTGTGTGTGTGTGTGTGTGTGTGTGTGGACAGGCAGCCATGTTATCCAGCAGGACAGGAGGCGTGTGGCATTTTGAGCCACCGTTCGAGTCGACTCTGTCTGCCCCTCTCACTGGTGTCTGACCACATGAAACCCAGTCAAATAATACACTTCAATCCTTCAAAGTCATAGAAAACCAGTATTATAATTAAATGTTGGGATTATTGCGCCAAAAGTTAATTTCATAAATGCAAAACCGGTGGCTCAGAGCTGCATTTGCAAATTTCCATTTTGTCCCTAATGTTTATTTTTCATTAACTGCGTCAGTTATATTTTTAACTAAACTCTCATTTCCTTGAAACTGCTCTCTCAGTGACGACTGTATTCTTCTTTTGGATATTTTACAGTAAATACAATGAACTTTTTGTGGAAGTTGTGGCCCCTGCGGACAAAAGTGGTCGTGTTTCCATGAGTGATGATGCATAATGATTGTGCAAATCTAAAAAAACATTTAAAGCAGGTGCTGAAGTGTTTCCATGTGTTTCACCGCCTCATGTTGTGAAGATCTGTGTTTCCCCTGTATTCAGTGCAGGGCTTTAATGGCCATTTGGTTTAATTTTAAGCATTAAAACATTGCCCCCAGTGCTCTCTAATGAAAATCTTCCTCCTGCTTCCTTCTAGTCCTCTAGTACTACACACTGGCAAATGCCCATCAGTATTAATTTGAGGCTGTTTCACAACCAGTTAAAAACTCCTTGTATTTGCAGAAAACACCTTGCATAAATTCTAATTACAAGGTTATAGCAGCTGTTGGTTCTCTGGGTTCAAGTTGGCTGATATTAGAAAGCAAGCTGAAGAACATTTTTACCAGACTGAACAAACAATCAAAAGGCAGAGCGCTTTCCAAGATTTCCACACTTGTGCAAAAATATTTGTGCTGCTCAGGCTCTGAGTGGGAATTCAGTCTGTGACAAAAATTTCCTCCTCAACGTTAACCTTCATGTATTTTTAGCCAAATATTTTAGATGTGGTGACGCTTTGTTTTCTCTGGGGAAATGTGTTTTGAAAATAAATTAAACTTGCCTCCTTTTAGAATTAAAAACAGCTGAATTTGCAGTATGCACAAATGGAACATCACCAAAAACTACAGGCCCACCTGACCATCTCAACAGAAAGTAATTGTTGGTTTTTAAATCAATAAAACAATGAATTAATGGGCAAATGTCAGGTTAAATATTGAGTGCTGAAGTTAAAAATTCCAAACTAAAGAAAGAATAAATTGATTATATTTTAACAGTTGTTTATCCATGCAAGAGTGCAAGAAAAGCCACATGTTGAACTTTCTGTGCCAATTAATTAATTAATTTCCATATGAAGTCACTGAATCACTCACTAATATAATTTCTTTGTTTTTTCTCTTCTCTTTCTCCAGGCTGTCTGAAGAACTCCACAAGGGGACAGAATGGCAGTGAAGCGACGGTTCCTCCTCCGCTGAAATAACGGACACACTCCACTACATGAGACTGCTGACCTGATTTTTAACAAAAATCAGCATACGGTTATGGAACACTTTTTAAAGAAACACTACAGACTCAGTTTTTTTTAGTATGATTTAGTTTATTTCCTATTTATGACCCTTTTTATAACATCCCACAGAAGAAGCACTTGAAGGCTTCACTCTTGAATGGAGAGTATCGAAGCATTTATATGACAAAAATCAAGCATCGGCTTTTGGTGGATTATAGCAGCTTGTCGTTTGACGTTTGGGATCCGGACTACCTCTGATAATCCCACCTGGTCTTTTTGACGAGGGATCACCGCTGAGTGCACGAGGCAGTTGTGGCTTCGTGACACTCCGCCCCAGCTGCATTGGAAGATGTTCCAATTCAGCAAGTACCCCATGGACATTTTAGAGATGCTGAGTGGACACCAGGCCCACCAGTTCAAAGGCCTGGGACTAGAACGACAGCTGAGCCACCAGCAGCAGGTCCAGCTGCAGCATCAGCAGCAGCTCCAGCAGCAGCACCAGCCCTCCGCCGACAGCTCCGGGAGCCTCCTGTCCGGCCTCGGCCTCGGCTCCCTCCAGAGCTCTCGCAGCAATGCCTTCGCCGACTCCTCGTCGTTATTTGCCAAAATGAGCGCCCCTCCGCCCTCCATCTCCCACCAGAGCCAGTCGTCCTCGTCGTCTCACAGCTCCCGCAAGTCGAGTAAGATGAGCAGTAGCAGCAGCAGCAGCAGCGGGAGCTCGGGGTACCCCCAGTTCCTGCGGCCTTTTCACCCCGCCGAGGCCGCGCTGGCTCAGGAGCAGCTCCACTCCGGCATGGGACGCTTTGACTTTAGTGGGAGCAGCAGCGGAGGGAGCGCCGGAGTCATCGGGGGGGTGGTCACACCTGCACCCCCGCCTCCACCGCTGCATCCAGGTCTCTCTGTCCCCCAGCCCTCCTCTGGTCCCCCGACCTCCTCGCCCTCTCCCTCCACCTCTTCAGCCTCCAACAACCCCTCCAGCAGCACTGCAGTCCCCTTAGTCGGCCAGTCGGACCCCCGCAGCCTCCACCAGCAGTTCAGCTGCATGCTCGCTGCCAACCAGTACTTCCTGTCCGGCGTCCCCACCAACAGCAGCTTGGAGCAGTTCCTCGTCCAGCAAGGCACTCACAACCACTTGGGCTTGGGTCTAAGCCAAGGGGCCTCCGACTCAAACTCGGCCCTGGCCCCTCCCCCCGCCCTCCACTCCTCACACAGCCACAGCCACACAGCTCCGACGCCTCAGCAGCAGCAACAGCAGCTGACCTCTCATGCCTTATCTCACCCACACAGCCACACTCACCACCCGCACCCGCTCCACCCGGCTCCCCAGCCCGCCCCGCTGGGTGGCTTTGATTTCCAAGGCATTCCAGTCCTCTCTTCCAACCAGATAGCATCACTAATGCAGCAAGAGGCCGGCCTCCCCCTCCCCCTGCCCCTGCACCTGTCTCTCTCTAAAGATGATTCAAAGTCAGGCGACAG
Organism: Centropristis striata; assembly: GCF_030273125.1. NCBI lineage: Eukaryota > Metazoa > Chordata > Actinopteri > Perciformes > Serranidae > Centropristis > Centropristis striata. Next base: position 30,309,398 of record NC_081530.1, read on the forward strand.
AGAGAGTTCATCATCGTCTTCAGCCGGAGGAAGCAGGAGAAAGAAAGCGATGGCGGGCTACCTGCCCCAGAGGAAAACCGAGAGTAGTAGCCACAGTCACAGCAGCCACAGCCATAGCAGCAGCAGTGTTGCTAACTGCCATAACAGCAGCTCAAGTGGGCACAGTCAGAGCTCCTCATCGGGCCTCGTGGGAGGAGGATCTGGGGGCGTCGGGATAAGTGGCATCGGAAGCGAGCCGCCGCATTCCTCTCTCCTTTCATCGTCCTCGCAGCAGTCATCCTCCACTGTCTCCTCCTCCTCGTCTGCCCCTCCCTCCTCTAACTCCACCTCTGTGCTCGTAGCCAACGGCAGCCGACAGTTGTCCAAATCCCAAGACAGCCACAGTAACAGTTCGTCTGGCCAGCCCGAGCCAGAGCCCCTTTACCACTGTGGTGAATGTGGTAAAACCTTCACCCACCTCTCCAGCCTTCGAAGGCATCTCCGCAGCCACGGCTTGACACCGGAAAGCCAGAGCAGGAAGTCAGACTGTAACTCCCCCAGCCCCGAGAGGATATTCTGCTGCGGCGAGTGCGGGAAGAGATTCAAAAAGAGGGGTCACCTCATCCAACACAGCGTCACCCACTCGGAGAACCGGCCTTTTGTCTGCAACATCTGCCAAAAGTCCTTCAACCGGCGAGAGTCGCTCACCAGACACGAGAAGATTCATGATGAGAAGCCTTTCCGCTGCCCGGCGTGCGGGCGTTGCTTCCGTGAGAGCACCTCTCTCCTGAACCACGCCGCGTCGGGCGCCTGTGGCAAACCTCCTCGGAGTTCAAAAAACCGGGGCAGCGGCGGAGGGAGCACGCCGAGCAGCAGTAAAATGGGAAGCAGCGGTGACAGGGTGGGACTCCCAAACGATGGGGCAGCAATGACGAATAACAAATATGCAACGGATTACTCCAGAAATCGCTACCAGAATCAGTCGACGTACAGCAGCACGGTCGACGACTACCGGCGATCACAATCCTCGTCTCTGTACTCCTCAGAGAGCACGCTAGCCAGTGAAATGACCAGCCAAACTCTGCGTAAGGCCCCTTTAGCTCCAACTCTTCATCCACACCCACAGAGCCAGCACCACCACCACCAACAGCCGCCACCGCCACAGCAGCCGCAGCCCCACCTCCCCCTCTCCTCCTTATTGGATGATTCGGAGGATGAAGTCACCAGCAGCGCGATGTCGGCCATCGCTGCTGCAGCCGCCGCCTCTTGTGATTTAAACGCAGAAGGCCGGGACGGGGAGAGGAGGGACATCATCGGAGGCTTGCTGGGGGGGTTGGGGTTTGGTAACCTGGGTGGACCCTCGTCCACGTCCAGCCTCAACGGTTCCACCATGCCTTTGACCCACCCCAGCCATCCGCACAGCAAGCCCCGGAGGCCGAGGAAGCCCAGAGAGAAGCGGGACCCGAGCACCATCGTCAGGAGAAGAAGGAGCCCGGCGCCTCCGGGGGACGGATCGGAGAGACCGTACAGCTGTCAGATCTGTGGTAAACGCTTCAGAAGGGCGGAGACCCTGCGGCGCCACAACCGCGTCCACACGGGGGAGAAGCCCCACGCCTGCGATGTGTGCGGCAAAATGTTCCGCGAGCCTTTCCACCTCACCAAGCATCTGACTGTACACTCCGGTCAGAAGAACTACAAATGCAATCTGTGTGGGAAGATGTTCGCCTATGCACAGAGCCTCGTGAGACACGGGAAGCTGCACAGGAAAGGAGAGATCGACAGCCAGGGGAGGAGGGTTAAAGGAGCCGCCGCTGCTGCCGCCGCCGCCGCTGCCGCCATCAGTCAAGTCGGCAACACGGGAAACGCTGACTACTTCTCTTCCTGCTCCCAGGGAGAGAAGTCTCCAACATCTGGCACCCCGTCTCAGAGGCTTTACACCTGCACAGTGTGCTGGAAGTCGTTCCGCCACTATTTCCACCTGACGGCGCATCAACAGACGGTCCACGGCGGCGGCGTCGGCCTGGAGAAGTCCTTTCGTTGTGAAGTCTGCGGCAAAGCCTTCGCATACTCCAACAGCTTAGTGCGCCACAAGCTCTCTCAGCACGGCATCGACCGCAACGGCCAGCGGGTCAACCAGTCGCAGCCCTCTGGATACTCGCCGCTCTTCTACGACTCTGGATCAGGTACAAACTACCCCGGGTCGTCTCACATGCAGCAGGGCGCCGCTGGGCAGCAGCAACAACAGCAGCAACCGCCGCCGCCGCAACCACCGCCGCCACCCCAGCAACCGCAGCAGCTGCAGCAGCACCCTTTTCACTACCGCTCAAAAAACTTCCAAAAGCGGCATGGACAAACAAAAAAGCAAAGGAAAAAAAAACGCCGAGTGCTGATCCACAGCATCATGAGAGATGGAAAGCTGGTGGGAGTCCCTCTGAGTAAAGACACCCGCAGGAAGCTGATCGCTCTGAGGAGGAAGCGGGGCCGGCTGCAGGCGCAGGTCAACAAAAAAAAGCTCCTGGCCCAGCTGAGGGTGAAGGGCTGCGTGATGAGGGTGAAGTCGTGGTGCGGCGGCGCCGTCAGAGTCACCGGGCTCACCTCCATGGAAGTCCCCATCAAACGCTTCCCCTGCCCCATCTGCCCCAGCACCACGTACGCCAGGCAGGGCTCCCTGCTGCTCCACCACGCCGTCAGGCACCCGACGAGAACCTCAGACCGCCACGCCCGCCTGCGCTGCCAGGTGTGCGGGAAACGCACCAGCTCGTTACACAAAGCCTTGAAACACAGGGGCCACCATCTCAAACAGGCCGCATTCCAGTGCAGCAAATGCCGACACCGTTTCTGGAGCCCCCGGCTCCTGGCCCGCCACAAGTTCTGCTGCCGGGGGGGGACCAGCAACAGCGGGAACTGGGAACTGGTGAAGATGAAATCCCCGCCGTCACTCGAGCAGTCAGAAAGTGACCATTCACCGGTCCAGCTAACGGTCCCGGTTCTGGTCCTGCCTGAGAGATCAACTGTTTTGACTGAGTACAGTCAGTAAAAAAAAAAGAAAAAAAAAAGTTTTCTAGACTAGATTGTTTTGATGTTTATTTTTTTTAAATAATCCAAGAAGCAAGCAAGAGCTAGCAAGTTTTTAACAGAACAAATAGGAGAAAGGGGGAAGGGTTTAGTATAACTACCATAATATCCCCAAACCTCCCGCAGAAACCTGCAAACAATCCTAATTTACTGCAGCAGAGGTGGCTGATAAATTAGAGAGGACTTCAAAAGGCCCCAAAATCAGAGCCACCCTCATCACGTGTCCCCTAAGGTGGAGGAACTCTAGACCAATTATAGTAGCACCTGTTTGACAAATGCATTAATCCAGTTTCCTTTCCAACATCCGTTTATTTTTATTTTCCCACTAGCAGTGTTTGCGCATACATATGGATTGGATGCCTATAGTAGAAGTGAGGTACCTTTTTAGTACCAGTTTATTTTTTCAAATTGTTTTCACATTATTCACAGTTAAACCGTATAGTCCGTGTCTCTTGCTCTGTATGTGTTTTTATTTGTTACCCCAGTGGAGAATCTCACTTTTTATACTGAGATGAAATCTGCCCTCAACATAAATTAATCTTTAAAAAAAGAGAGAGAAAAAACAACAAATCCTGAGAACCTCATGAGAAGTATTAGTCACTAAATGCAGTCGATGTGGCTGTAAAGGATAAAAAGGAGTTAGGACAAACAGAACAGTGTTGGTGACCTTGTTTTTAAATGTACACTACTTTTGTCATTTTTTAAAGAGGCGTGGCCGCAGAGAAAACACGACTCAAACTGTTAATGTGTTCAGGATTTGAAAAGGACAACAGAAATAACCGGAGTGTACTGTACAATTCGTATTATATTTTATTATATATTGATGATTTGCTGTTTTTTACTCCAAGTATCATTTCTTTTATCATCGTTGGTATTGTATGGGTGGGAGGGAACGAGTTGGGGGCTATCTTTGTAAAACAGCGGGATGAATATATGTATCGATGTGATATTTTTTCCCCCTCCCTGTACCCCTTTTACCCACTCCCTCATTGCCACAGTTATGCCCAATTTTTGTAACAAAAAGCGTGTACACATAGTTCATTACTTAGGTCCTGTCCAGACGTGTTTTTTCTTTTTTCTGTAAAACTAAAACATGTAATATTATTACTAAATTACTATCCTTTTCTTTGCCTAAAAGTGAGTTGTTGAAAACCCTCAAATCAAATAAAAAAAAAAATCTGAAATGGTACTTTTGGTTTTAAGTTTATGTTAAAGCTGAAGGTAGTGAGGAATAGAAAAACTGATTTTTTTTTTTTTTTTTTTTTTACGAGATTTCTTTAATTTTCCCAGAGATAGAACTGTTTCCCTTAAAATAAAAACTCAATTTAAAGCTGCCCCAAATAAATATTCACCCATTTTTAAAAAGTATTATTGTAACTGTATGCTTTTCTATTAGCGCCCAACTGATTTGGGATTTTTGAGACTGATACTGATTCCAATTTTAGAGGCAAAGGTTCACAGATAACCGATTTGCTGCCCAATATAATGATTTTTAATCTGGAGTTAAAATTGATAAATTCCATGTTGATTTTGCACCAATTCGACTCTGCAAAGGAAGCCAGAAGACTCTCTTAAACAGAAAAAAACACTTTTAAAGAATATTTAACATTATTATACATGGGATGTGTTACACTGTCAACTATAATAGAAATGAAAATTAAAAAAACATTCAGAATAAATAAAATTAAAAGGCTAAATAAACATCAGTACTGTATATTGATAATTCAGTATCAATCAATTGCTGATCATTTGAATAAATCAAAATAAAAACGTTTTTATATTGGACAACATGCTGAAAGTTCCTATCAAATAACATGGTTCTTTACAGGAAATCTCTTTGAAATTATTATGAAAAATATTTAGAAATTACCGCACAAAATAATGTTTCCAAAACATTTTTTTTAAAAGTATTGTGTCAATATTACATCATTGAAGCTGCTGAAAACCTTTAACTGTTAAAGCTGAGTGAATAATTCAACTCAGAGGTTGATTGAAGAATGGTGCTTTCTTTTCTTCTCTTTTACCCTCCAGGGAATTATTGTAATGATAATAATATGAATTTGTTAAAAAAAATATAAAAAAATACAGGTGTGTTTCTGCCAGATACAGGTAACTGGAGTAGAAGAGGAAGGTTTTCATCTCACAGGTAACCTCAGCAGGCAGTGAGCTTCAACTGGAACAGAAAACAGTGTTTTCCCTCTGAACTTAGGTGGTTTGTATCACACAGAGAGCTGAGGATCCTTTTGTTCAGGTGAGAGACGCACTGATCCATGTCGGCTGATACTGAGTAACAGTCTGGTACCAGTGTTTAATTAATGTTTGATTAATAAGCCTTTATGTCTCACTGTGTGGAAGTGACGGATCCTTCTTTATGTGCAGGACAACATCAGCCATCACTTAAACTTTGTTTTATCACTTTTAGTCAGGCGGCTTAGGACCAGATTTGAGAAGAAAGGGGACACGCCGGACAAAAGCACCAACATTTTTCCACATGCTCTCTATCACCAAAGGTTTCAACTTCTATTCCACGGATTTTGGGTTAAGCGAAATCCGTGGCTATTTCACGGATTTCTGTGAGACCAGGTTGCATATAAGCCATAAGTCTATGAGAACCAATATATCTTCCAAGCCACTTAGAAGGTCAATCTTGGTGTCAAAATATACATTTTCTGGGTCAAAGAATCATTTAAAGCTATTGAGAATATCACTGGATGACTCACTGTAAATAATTTGTTGATCAAGATCTGACATGAGATGAAAGCGTACCCTTGATTTGTTTGAGCAGTGTACATGGCAGCTAATCCACACTCTCCCGTGAACATTGATTCCAAACAGTTTCAACTCAGGATACCCTGCTGCAGCACTTGAAGCGAGTTGCCCAGTCTGAGTGAAAATGAACATATCTATTTGATCAAATAATCATCTAGTGATATTCTCAATAGCTTTAAATGATTCTTTGACCCAGAAAATGTAGATTTTGACACCAAGATTGACCTTCTAAGTGGCTTGGAAGATATAGCATTTCTCATAGACTTTATATGGCTGCCATCACCGCAATCTTGATGAAGTGGCTCCTACTAAAAATTGAAACCTATAATGATGGAGAGAATGTGGAAAAAATGTGGTGCTTTTGTCCGGTGTGTCCCCTTTATTTGGCTAAGCCACCTGACTATTTGTAAAACAAACAAATGCAAAGATATACAGTGCTTAACACATTTATTAGACCAGCAGTTTGTGTCACAGTTAGTCAAAGTCAAATTTATTTCTATAGCACATTTACAGACGGCTGAGTCTCACCAAAGTGCTTCACATAAAAGTGCAATAAAAAACAGAATTGACAAAGGTGAAAGAAAACAAAATTAAATTCAAAATAAATTAAATGAAGAAGGGATGATTTTAAAAGCACTGTGGGATTACTAGTGGACACTATTCCTTAGCACTTGCCAGAGGAAAACTTTAATTGAAGGCAAGAGAAAAGGGGTTTAAAAACCAGTTGTCCTAAATTAACAGCATTAGTAAATACCAGAATTATTTTTAACCCATTGAGGCCTGAAACGCCTGTAAAACCTCTGGGCGATTTTAAAATCAGCCCCTAAAACCTGAAGTTTTTCTGGAAATTCAACAGAAGTGTCAACGCTACTAACTAAATAATAGATTTTTCAGCCTCTAGCAGATAGAATGAAATTCAAAGAGTATTTGAGAACAAAATGACATATCCACTTTCCAGGCTTCAATGGGTTAATGTTTATGTAATGATTAATACAGCAGTATGTAGAAGCTCTTTAACCCAAATGATATTTTTAATCCTAAAATATAATTGTTATCCATGAATTTTCAATTTTACGATAAACTGTAAAAATAGTAAAGCACATTATTTTTTCTTCAGAGTCAAATTGTAGTTGTTTACTTGCATTCCTGAACAGATAAAAAAGAGTTTTAGTGGTTGAATGTTATCTTTATTCATTTCTGACTTCTCAGAGAAATCTGACTTTAAAAAGGTGAATTCAGTTTATTTGTCAAATATATAACCTTTTTAGTTTTAAACAAGATTTTAGAAAAAGATTTCTAAAGTATTTGATTTCTCGTTTTTATGGCAGGTTTTCATATAAATATGTTAACTCACTTTTAACTATGTTTTCCCATATGAAAACTGCTGACATTTCTTCACAGTTCAAACGTTAAATTTTGATTGCTTGTAAGTTCTGGATGAACAAAAGGTGATTCAGGCACTCTAAAATATTGGAGAACTATCTAGTGAGCAAGGAAAGATCAAATATTACTTATAATAGTGACATAATATTTATAAAAAGCCAATGTTTCAACCACAAGGTCATCAGGGCTTTAAACAGACATCAAGCTAAGACCTCATCTCTATAGTGACTCAAGTCATTTTGAAACAATTGAAAATAACACAGAGGTGAGAATAGAGAGAAAATAATTAAATCAAATGATATATTATGTTTAGGTGGTATATCCAGTCTGCTAAAGCTTTTGCTAAAAGTGATGATTGTTAATTGTTAAAGTAGCAAAGTAGCCTAATCTCTGTCTGTGAAAGCAAGATGTTAAATGGAGTTGTGGTATAATGATGCTGACAACTTGGAGAAATTGTTTTAAATGGAAATGACTCGTTAGAAAAAATTAATCCTTAGAAGTCTAAACATTCACATTACTTAACCCTTTGGAGTTTGGGGCTATTTTGTCGGTTTTGGACTCCTTTTCATTCTGCCTGTATGAACTACAGAAAGCTTCACCATGCCATGTTGGTATCATTGTTTTCAAGACAACCTCACCTATATGACCTGATTATTTTTTTTCATTTTGAACACGAAAAAACACAAACATTTACAAAAAACACATAAAACATGAAAAACAAACCAAAAACACACAAAGTTACAAAAAAACACACACAAACACATAAAAAACATAAAAAACAAATAAAACCAAATAAAAATAAATTAAAAAAAAAACACAAAAATGACAAAAAAAACCCCACAAAGAAATTACAAAAACACAAATAAAAACAAAGAAATTATTGTTTTTTTTTTTTTAAATTACAGTAAACACAAAAGTGCACTACAAATGCTAAATGCACAAAGCTGAATTAGAAAAATCTCTGCAAAAAAAGTAAAAAATCATGTTATTACACTTCGAGGTGTTTTTTAAACCTTTGCTAAAAAAGGGTTGATGCATTAAATTGGACATTGAAACTTGTGGAAAAGCCAAAACTTTAGAGTTCAGCTGACAGCAGGGAAACATGCTGCTGAAGTTTTTACATTGTGACGTCATGAAGAAGACTTGCTCCGGCGCTTTCGTGGACTCCGGAGGGTTAAACTTATGTGGTTATGGTCAGTTTATGGATCTAAAGAATATTTGCAGCTGCTATTAAAGTACTCGTTTACTTCCAATAACCTTTTTCTGATCTAAATAAACTCTCCTACAATAATGAAACTTTCAGAATGACACAAACAGCTCAACCACGACGTCCATCCCCTCCAAGCTTTGTTTCACATATTTAACCCACCGTGCATATTTTTATCGGTGCTCTCCTCCTACAGAGACTGAAGAGGTTTCTCTCTCTGAGCTGCAGTGACGGAGGTCAGGTGTGCTGCACCTGGAGCGTGCGCTCAGGTGAGCTCTTCATGCCTTCATGAGTTCACAGCTGCTGCTTCTGCTTTTAACTTCACATGTTGTGAAACGTGTCTCACACAACAGCAGTTTTCTAGGCGTAACAGCAGATTGATCAGTGGTGGAAGAAGCATTCAGATCCTTTACTGAAGTAAAAGTACTAAAACCACACTGAAAAAATACTAGACTACAAGTAAAAGTCCTGCATTACAACACAGTAAAACATTACTCAAAGATTTAGGAAAATTGTCCTAGGTAAAGTAAACATTCTGCAGTTTTTTATTATTATATATGGTGTTTTTGGGCTGCATTATTGTATATCAGGGATGGGCAACTGGAGGCCCGGGGGCCGCATACGGCCCGCACCCTCACTTGAAGTGGCCCTCAGTACAACCACATGCATTTGAGCATGAAATCTTAAAAGTGCAGTGTAAAAATGCACAAAATTACTTCTTGTAATTAATGTTGGTTAATGCTGTTCTTGCACTTAAAAAAATACAATAAAACACAAGTGGTTATTTTTTATTTGCTTCAAACCTTTTGTATTCCTATTTATACTGTTAAACATGCATTTGAACATGAAATATGTTAAGTTACTGCACTGTAAACATATTTAAAATTGCAGTTTCATCATATCTGGTTAAGTGCACGGTCCAATATGTGGCCCTGTGGTAGTGAACATGAAAAATTGTGGCCCCCTTTAGCATTTAAGTTGCCCATCCCTGGTTTATATGTTGCATTTTACTGATTAATTTATCTGCGTTATATGCAGGAGTGCTGGAAATCCTTGAAAAAGTGTTTTCAAGGTTTGAAAAGTGCTTAAAAAGTGCTTATCTACAACACCAAGTAGTTATAATCCAATCCACTTTATTTGTATAGCACATTTAAAAAACAAAAACATCTCCAAAGTGCTGTATAAAGAATCATAAAAACAATAAAAACAAACATTTCCATATAACAATCAGCAATAAATAATCAAATAAGTGCATAAATCTAAAATTATGCTATAAATAAAACAATAAAACCAAACAGATAAACATAAGATAAATAAAAGACGTAGGTAAATGTAGTAAAATAAATAAAAGAGATAGAGGACTTAAAACCAATAACAATGATAATAATAAACAATAATATGATAATAAAACTTTTTATATGGCATTTTTGTACAGAGGGTGTAGCCTAAAGAAGACGCAAATATTGCATGATAAATAAAACATTATGCAAATAATATAAATAAATAAAAACAGAGGCAGAAAAAAGCAATATCTAAAAACTATTTATTAATCTATTTAAAAACTAAACAAAGCATGCATTCTATAGTTTTAATTTTTATTTTATGTGATGAAATTAAATAATCAGTTTACTGTATGTACTCTGTATACCCTTATATAATATATGTGTAATTTTGCAGAGCTGTAAGTTGCTGAAAAGGCTTGAAATTGCACCTGGAAAATGCTTGAGTTTAGTTATATTTATTTATTTTTTATTTTTTGTTGTGGCTGTAGCACATTTAAAAACAACCTCAGTTGACCAAAGTGCTGTACAGTTATTAAAATACAATAAAAATCAGACACAAATATAGTTATAAATGAAAACAATGAAAACAATAAAATACTAAAAACAGTAAAACAATAAAATAGTAATAAAAGCTAAATCTTAAAATGAGAAGAAAAAAAGAAAAGAGTAAAAAAGTAAATACATAAAAAAACCAGCATAGAAAACTATTAAATGAAACCATTTTAATAATACTAATGTAAAAAAAAAAACAGCACTACACTAGGCTAATATGTCAACAAACAAGAACATTTATACTTTAATAAATATGAGACAAAAAATGTTTTATTTTTAGTTTTTGTTGTGGGAATTTTTTTGGTATATTTTTCAGCATCAGTTCCATAATAATAATAACAATAAATTATATACATATATATAAATGCATGCAGTGTAGAATATTACATTTTAATTAAAACATTTGTAAATAAAGTTAAAATATATCATACACAGCACAGAAAACAATAAAATGAAACGACTTTAATAATACTAATGTAAAAAAAAAACAACACACTACACTAGGCTAATATGTCAACAAACAAGAACATTTATACCTTAATAAATATGAGACAAAAAATTAAACCTTTAGTTTATCAGACAGAATCACCGGACATGAGACGTAGTGCAGTAAAGCTGCAGACTAAATTGAATTTAATACTTTGGTGCAATGTTGACAATTGGCCACTAGATGGCGCCATTTAAACACACTTTAACTGTTTCTGCCTCACATGTCTGCAGGAGAGAAACGAGGGGAAAATAATTTCTGTTGGGAATGTCTCATGAAACTCAGATCACACATTAGTGGAGTCAAGCTGTTGTTCCTCTATTTCACTGAAGCGTGCCAGCGTACAAACACGCCTCCTGTGTGTGTGTGTGTGTGTGTTTGTGTGAGTGTGTGTGTGTGTCAGAGATAATTTTGGCCTCTTACTACTCGCACATTCCTGCCGTGTATTTGACAGCACTCTGTCACCAGATAGGACCTGCAGGCCTCTCAAGGTCCTTCCAGGAACTGTTGTTCCCACAGTGCAGCTGCTGCATCTGATTCATGAATCACTCACATTAGTATCAACAGGAAACACATGATGCGGCATGTTTACCAGCCGTTTGTGCCTTTATTTACTTTATAGACTGTTATAATTGGGTTGTTGTTGAAGTAACAGATTTGCCATTTTCCCTTTCACTTTGATCAGCAGACAAAAAGAAAACGTGACAGGATTATTAACACGACTGAACATTATTAAACAGAAATGTAACCAGATGAGAAGATTAGGCAACATTAACATTTATTTAATTAGCAGTGCACATTAATAAACAGTGCTATAAATAAAGGGTGTATTTTTATTTTTATTGTATTTTCTTAAATTATTTGTTTTTACCAAAACATTTTTTCAGCATTAGTTCACTATAATAACTAAGACTACTATAAGATTAAAATATAATAATAATAATACATCTTTACAGATGCTTGCAGTGTAGAGAAAAACTTTTTAATGATAAAAGCATATATAAAGTTAAATATGAGTAAAGATATGAGTTTACAAGATAAAAACTACTAAACTACAATGTGGTAGGCTACTAACAAGAAATGAATATATAAACAAATACAGTATACAAAACAATAAAATGTAACTATTATGTGAAAAAACAAAACTACGCTACCCTCAGATATCAACAAAAAAAACATTCTCTCATTTAATAATAATAATACATTGTGTGTATATATATATATATATATATATATATATATATATATATATATAGCGCTTACTTGTATTAATAATATAACTAGTAGTAGTAAATAATTGAATTATAGTAAGTTAACTATACTATTATTTCATAATATGATAGTCACTATAATCACTATACTACTATAATAGTATTTTTATTTTTCAAATGTTTTAATTTTTTTTTCGTTTGTATTTTTTCATGTTGTACAATTTATAATAAAGAAATAAATGTGATTTAAAAACTGAAAGAACAACAACACAGCACTCACAAGCAAACATGCTCTTATAACAAGTAGTAGTAGCCTACTAGTTATAAGTAAGTTATAGATAAATATTTATTGTATATTTTAATTGGATCTTGTTTCATGTTTTTATCACTTATACTTATTTTATGTTTCAAATGCTTTGTTTATATTTTTGTGTTGTGTTATAGAATTAACTATAAAGAAAAAAGACACAGGACTAATCCCACCCTAAAATATACAAAATACAGCATACAAAACAATAAAATGTAACTGTTATTAAAAATACTAACGTCAAAAAACAACACTACACTAGCTTAATATGTCAACAAACAAACATTATCTTATTTGTATTATTAATTATTAATACAACTAGTAGTAGTACTAGTAAGTAAGTTATAGTTACATATTTGTTTTATTTTGAAGTTTTTAAATTTGATCTTGTTTCATGTTTTCATCAGTTCACATAAATACATTGTATTTTATGTTACTACACCAGCCTAATGTGTCAAGAAACTAAACAAAAAAATATGTACCTGTATTATTAATACAACTACTAGTAGTACTATTAATAAGTAAGTTATAGATAAATATTTATTTTATTTTTATGTTTTTAAATTTGATCTTGTTTCATGTTTTCATGAGTTCATAATAAAACTTTTAATTTTATGTTTTAAATTATTTTTCTATTTTTTTTAATTTAGTGTTGTAGAATTTGTAATAAATAAATAAATGTGATTTAAAAAGAGAAAAACACTAATCCCCCTCTCCCCCCTCCCCCCTCTCTCTGTGTTCCCTCCAGACGGCCTGTCACGCGGCTCTAGCATGGGGAAACCTGTGGGCGGAGACTGTGACCTATTTTAAGCCAATCAGAGGCCGGGAGAGGCAGCGAGTGACCTAGATTCAGCCAATCACGGCGCGGCAGGGTCGCCGGTAGGCAACAGTCGGCGCGTGCCGGAGCCATGTGCTTCTTCAGGCAGATCGGGACATTTAACAGGCAGAAAAACACACCGATTTTATCACAAAAACACCATTTAAACACCTTGAATTGCAACGATTTGAACATGTTAGGGGTTAAAGTTAACGCTTGAGTAAAAATACAACTTATTATATAGAATAAAACATTTTTATTTATCTTTTTTTTTCAACTTATTCTGCTAAAATCACGGCATTATTGTTGTTTTTGCTCCTATAAATGATATGTATTTATATATAATGTGTTCAATAGAAACTGTGTGAGCATCTGTGTGCCCACACGTGCACTCGTGGTGTTTGCTTTGTTTGAGCTGCTTATTCTGACTCTTCAAATCCTGTCACGTTGTGGGTAAGAATAATATTAATTTCCCCGCTTTTCTCAGACAAAACAGAGAGAAGGGGAAATAACATTTAGAAGGTAAACACCGTCCCGGTGTGTCGGGCCCGTGTGAGTGTTTTTCAGTGGTCAGTCTGTTGTTTCGGCCTCCTGTTTAAATGACAGCGTGAGAGCAGCTCGGAGGGGCGTGGTGCCTTCACGGTCCATCCAGGAAGGAGCTCAGCTCAGGTGGGCGCGACAACAAACGCAACAGTCCCAGCTGCTGTCAGCCATTGGCTGCAGGATCTGGGAGGTGTTTGTGATTTATGCAAATATATGTGGCGTTCAAGTACTGCCGGAGTAATAAAGGCATTAATACACACCACTGTGGAAAGCAAGCATACTAAATGTTGGTACATTCAGCAAGAAGATTTGTTTTTCTCACGTTAATGTGTAGAAATGGATGATGAGACTACTAAAATAATTTTATGTTTTCCACTAGTGGATGGAGTGTCTTTGTTTTATGTCTTATAATTCTGATTTTTGTACTTTTTTATATACTATTTGTTTTTATTAGGGCTGCAACTGACGATTATTTTCATTATCGATTAATCTGTCGATTATTGAAATGATTAATCATTAGTTGTTTTGTCAATAAAATGTTAAGAAATATCAATCAGTGTTTCACAAACCACAAGATGACGTCTCTTGTTTTGTCCACAAACCAAAGAGATATTCAGTTTATTGTCATAAAGGAACAAATAAATGAAGAAAGGATTGAAGAAGCTGAAATAAGAAAATTTGGACTTAATGTCTTTAAAAAACTGCTCAAACCAATTATTTGATTATCAAAATAGTTGGCGATTAATTGAATACTCGATTATTGTTAGATTAATCGAATAATTGTTGCAGCTCTAATGTTTATTTTACCTTTTTTATGACATATGACATTATTCTATTTTTAATCTGTTTTACTCTATATGCCTACTTGTGCTGCTGCAACACCTGAATTTCCCCCTTGGGGATCAATAAATAAATATCTTGAATCTTATTTTATAATAACTTAAAAATCTACTATCCTATTTACAAGCCCCAATTAGTATTGCTTAATAAATGAGTTATGTAGCCTACTAATAATCTGTATGGAGTTTCTTGAAAATTTTGGAGAGAAATTGGCTTTCATTTCCCCAAAGTAAGATTACTTTGTAATTTCTCACAAACCATGTTGAGATATTTATTTTACTATCATGGATAGTAAAATTTGTCAAATCATGACATTGCACCAGCAATGTATAGTACAAAAAAAATATAATTTTACTATAATAATAGAGTACCAGGTGTTATCAGTCTGTTTTTATTATCTCTGCCCCTAAAAACACCCGTGAGGTCGAATTCAGTCAGTATTTAAACATTATACCAGATTAAAGAAGTGTTTTCTTTCCTCATTTTTTTTGTTATAGAATTTTATTATTGTACTTTTTTTTGGAGTTGACAGTCTATCATGTAGTCTATGTACCTAAATATTTATATATAATTTAATACTTTGCTTCTTTTGTTTTACTTGTTTATTACATCTTGTACCTCCTATCTTGTTTTGTTGTTGTTTTTCTAGACTACTAGTGGATACGGCCGTCACTGCAGTGCTGAGCACTTTGCGGGTGTTTATATGTCTGTCTTGTCTGTGTGGGGGCAGTTTTTGTCCTGTGAAGTCTGGATATTGATTTAAACTCATATTTATTGTTGTCATTAAGAATGATTTTGCTAATTATTCTCTCAATTCAGATTTGTCTGGAAAAATCCTCACATTTAATGCGTTTGTGTGAATCTATCAGCTAATATATTAACCGTGTTTTATACTAGATAGATAGATAGATAGATAGATAGACTTTATTAAAGTCTTTATTAACTTTATCAAATTACAGTGTAGCAGCAGCATTACACACAGAGACAATGACAACACAATTAAATAAAAAGAACAACCTAGGCATACTTCAAGCAATAAAATACATTCAAAATAAAAATGTCTAAAGAAGGAGTATGGATTCTAGTGCGGAATAAAATATAAATATACAGTATAAAAATATAGGTGCCGTGTAACAAATAAGGTGCAGTGTGCATGAAAAACACAAAGTGCATTGGAGTATAACCAAGTTGAACAGCATGTTTTAAAAACACATAGATTTAATTAACATTTGTCTTCCTTCTTCCTCAGGTTCACAGTTTGAATTGTGTTTTTTACACGTGGAGAGCTCAGATTTACCAGCTTTCCCATGCGCCCGTGAACACGCTCCGTGTTACCAAGCGGGCAGCGATGGGCGAAGGGGGCGTGGCCTCTGCATGCAAATGAGCCACGCCCCCAATCGCCTTTCCCCCGTGAGCGGTGACGTCACACGAGCGGCCCGTGTTGGTTCCAGCTGACTGGCAGAGAGAGAGAGGGAGAGAGCTTCAGAAAGAGAGAGAGAGAGAGAAAGGGAGGGAGGGAGAGAGGGAGGAAAATAAGAGCCATCAGTCTCATCTATCTGACTCTCATACTACTGGATATTATTATTTTTTTCGGGGGGGATCTCTTTATTTCCTTCATCTTTATATTTTTTCGCTCATATTTAATCACAAGTTATTTTGTTTTTTCTTATCTTCGCTTCGCCTCTACTGTTTCTAATCCTCCCTCTCTACTCTCTGCATGGGACTACACAGCCATCCGCGTTTCTATCTGCTTTTATTTTATTTTTCCTCTCTGGAATAAAAAGCCGAGCCGAATCAGCGACCCGGACCGGAGCGGACCGGACCGGAGCGGACTGTGAGTTTGTCAAAACAAACAAGAAAAGAGAAGCGGACTTCTCCTCCTTCTTCTTCTCCTTCTCCTTCTTCTTGAGTCGCTCCAGGATCCAATCTGTCTTCCTGTGTGCGTGCATCACTAGTTTAAAAGAGGTGACAGCAACTCGTGAGAGGATGAATTGGACTCTGTGAACATGGTGCCATTTTGGAGATAAGTCCCCCCTCTTTTTATTTTTTAAAATATTTTTTTTCTTCATGGGACGGGCGCACCAGCGGGACATCAGGTGGAGATCTTGAGCGCGTCACCTTTTGACGGCGCGCCTGTCAATTAGTGTCGCTAATTGGATTATTTTGATCTTGAACTTAGAAGTCTGCAGGTTGCTCCTCTCCACCACCTTCTCCCCTTCACCTCCCACCTCCCACCTCCTCCTTCTGCCTTGGAAGTTATGTCAAGGCCTCTTACTCAGCTCCTGCCGCCGGATCTCCCTGCCGGGGCCACCAGCCCCCAGTTCGGGGCCAGTAACCCGGCTGGAAGTGGCCCCCAAAGCGGACACCTGACCTCCATGACCAACCTGAAGTCGCTGCTCCAGCTGCCAATCAAAGCCGACCAGAGAGGCCCCAAGGACTGCTGCGAGATGAAAGGTGAGCATGTGCACGTGTTTATGTGTGTGCGTGTGCCCGAGCGCGTG
The DNA here is from genome assembly GCF_030273125.1 of Centropristis striata. Classification (NCBI taxonomy): domain Eukaryota; kingdom Metazoa; phylum Chordata; class Actinopteri; order Perciformes; family Serranidae; genus Centropristis; species Centropristis striata. Next base: position 30,326,352 of record NC_081530.1, read on the forward strand.
CGTGCGTGACAGGAGGATTTCTATAGGCGAGAAACTTCTTAAAGGGACAGTAACCAAAAAAACACCTCAGCCAACAAGTCCCTGCAGGAACAACACAGAGATGTGCACTTTTGAACATTGAAATGCATTTTTTTTGTTACATTTAAATGCACCAAATGTGCAATGCATGGGTTTTTGTGCAACATTATGGTGAATTTTATTGTAAAAGATTAATAATAATCCATATTAAGTGCAATAAAATACATTAGGGTGGCATAAGGCTTAGCTAAAATGCACATTAGAGATATTTGAAGCTTGTGCATGAATATTATCGGAATATTTTAGTGCTATCATATGAAATTGACCTAAAACTGGTTGATAACAGGACATTTTTTGAGTAAAAAGGGAGAGAAATGTCATAATTTTGCTGCTTTTTGTGTCAAATCTTGGGTTGAAGCCTAAACGAACATCATGCATGGGTTTTTGTGCAACATTATGGTGAATTTTATTGTAAAATATTAATACTAATCCATATTTAGTGCAATAAAATACAATCGGATAGTATACAATTTAACTAAAAATGCACATTAGAGATATTTGAAGCTTGTGCATGAACAGTATAGAAATATTTTAGTGCTATAATATGAAATTGAGCTAAAACTGGTTTATAACAGGACATTTTTTGAGTAAAAAGGGACAGAAATGTGATCATTTTGCTGCTTTTCTTTGTCAAATGTTGGGTTGAAGCCTAAATGAACATCATGAATGTTTGAGCTGCCGCTTTAGGAAGTTATAATCTGCACTTTTTAAAAATAATCTTTCAACATTTTAATGAAAATTAATGGTAGATTAATTGCTAATCATCAGCTGTTCCTCTAATATATAAAAAGAAACCATAACAAGTGCTCGCCTTTGCAGAAAAACCACAGGAATATTACAGTGATTATTCATTAGTGTATGTGTGTGTGTGTGTGCATGTGACTGAGTGGGTAGGTGTGATTGTAAAAGACAGAGGCCCCACTTATCCAACACACACACACACACACACACACACACACACACACACGCTCACTCACTCACATGCACAAACTGTTTTCACTTCAGCCTTCCTCCTTCTGGCCCGCTGGATTTTTTATATATTAGATGCTTCCTTTTTGCATTTGAAATGAAGTGATCGTGAGGAGGAGGAGGTGGTGGAGGTGGAGGACGATGGTGGAAGAAGAAGAGGGTTTAAAAAAAGCAACACAATCTGGAGTGGATGCCATCAAAATAGAGAGAAAGCAGCAGCAGCGTTGTGATTCTCCGCTCTGTTTAAATAAAGGTTACTGAGTGGGATTGAATTGTTTCCCATCCGCCAGCTGCCATGACAAATATTAACCAGGCTGCAGCTCTCTCTCTCTCTCCTTCCTCTCTCTCTCTCTCTCTCTTTCTGTGGGGATCATAACTCCCAGTCAGCTGCTGTCACACACACACACACACACTGGTTTTGTTTGGCTTGTGAGGACTCTTGCACGGACATTTTTAAACCTTTTACTATCCTGTCACTATGATAAAACGTCCTCACAATGGCCTGTCAAGATTCACAAATATGGATAAAATAAACAGAGAGAGGGAGTTTAAATGCTCCCTGCAGGTTGGCGACCCCTGGTGGCCTCTTGGTGCAACTGCAGCACTTTTTTTTTTTTATTCCTTTTGCATGATGAGGAGGAGGTGGAGGAGGTGGAGGAGGAGGAGGAGGAGGAGGAGATGATGGTGAGCGCGGCTGACAGGCTCTCCATGGAGTCAGAAGCAGCTCAGAGGCCCCGGCTACAGCCTCATTGTCAGCGCCCATAGAGCCGAATTCTCCTAATGACTGGTGATGCATTCAGGGGAGTGTAGAGAGAGAGAGGGAGAGAGAGAGAGAGAGAAAAGATGTTGCCGTGTGATGTTTTTTCAGTTTCCACGATGCAGAGTGGATGTTTCGCTCCTTCGCCCTCCTGGCTAGCTTTGTTTGACGCCTTCACAAACACCCACTCCATCTCGCACATCTCTTCCTCTCTGTCTGTCGTTCCCTCACATGTCTCTGAGTTTTTTTCTCTCCTCTTCATCATCACATCTCCTCCTCACAGCGCCCTGTGCTGATTTACATTTTCTCAGGCTTTGTCCTCATCTTTTACAGTGCACTCTCATTTATTTCCTCTCCTGCTCTGCTCTGCTCCTCTTCTCCTTCTCTTCTCTCCTCCTGCCGCCACTCTTGAAGGGTTTTCCTCATGACGCTTGAAGTCTCTTTTTAAATTCTTATGTTTGCATTCGTCTCCTTACTGTGGAGCCTGCAGGCGTGTTATTAATTTGTGTGCAAGATGAAATCTTTTGTGCCCTTTGACTTAATCACTTGTGCACACAAATTAGTAATTTATACTATCAAATCAATTTGTGCTCTTGCACGACTGTCATTTCACTCTAGATAGATAGTTTAGTCACATGTTGGTGTCGCTGAACTCTGCCTGTTAATGTATTTTTGCTTGTCCCTATAACAGTGTTTTTCGAGCACTGTGTAGCCTTATGAAGAGCACATAAATAGTGAAACTTGTCAGGGAAATCAAAGTAAGTTGTTTGGGTTTAGTGCATGCAACAAGAGTCTGACAATTGAAGCCAATGCAGAAATGTCTGAAAGTTGCATTCTTTCTAATGGCCACCAGGGGGCGACTCCTCTGGCTGCAAAAAGAAGTCAGATTGTATGAGAAAATTACCCTACATCTCACTTGATTTATTGCCCTTTGAAACATTCTTATGAGTTTATTTTGCTCCTACCTAAATAAGTAATGAATGTTCTCAAATCACTTAATTTGTGCTCTTGAATGACTGTCATGCCACTCTAGATAGATAGTTTATAGTTTAATAGTTTAGTCACAGGTTGATGTAGCTGAACTCTGGCTGCAATCCGCATCGTTTTCCCTTTCCTTGCATATACGTTTTGAATTTGCACCTAAAACCTGCAGAAAATAAAATGCAAAAACCTTGAAATAGAAGCAGAAAAAGCTAAATAAGTTGTTCCATTTGGCTGAGGTTGAAGAGTTAATGCATGAGTAAAAGCAAAATGTGACAAAGTGCAGTGGAAACGGGCTTAGAGAATCCATCACATGTCACTTAAACTGAAGCCTCAATCCTCAAATCTGTTTGCCTGTCGCCATTTTACGTCGCTTTTAAATCAAGTCGTCTCGTTGAGTTTCTGCAATTGTCTTAATGGTTGCAGCGGGGTTTCATGAGGTCTTTATTCCTTCTGTCTGCTGAATCCTTTGAGTTTGGTGTCGAGCAGACAGTTTAAAAGAAGCTGTCAGCTGATGATGATGATGATGATGATGATGGGCAGAGAGATTATGAGGGACTTGACTCTCTGCTCTCTTCCTCCCTCGCTCCATCTCTCCATCCTTCCTCTGCTGTTTTCACGTTGTAATCTCCTGTGTCTTTATGTTCTTTAATCCTTTTAAATTTAAATTTCCGGCCTTCCTGATGTTCTCTCTCTCTCTCTCTCTCTCTCTCTCTTGTTCGTTCTCATTACTCTGTCTTGCTCGGTCGTCCCAGCCCAGTTAAATATGCTCTTTTATTACTATTTTATTGGGTTTTATTATTCAGCGTACCATTTATTCAATATGCGCTTTTGGAGGCGTAATTCTGTAGGATAATATTATCAAAAGATCAGGGTACAAAACAATCACTCCGGTTCTTTCCATGTGCGGCAATTAAGTTTGGTTCTTGGCTTGCTTTGCAGGATTTTTCATTTATTTTTTCTGCTGATGCTTTATTGATGTCTTCTTTATCTATCTTTCCATCGGCCCCACTCCCTCCGTGTGAGGTCAGAGTGCAGGGTCAGTCAAGTCGACTTTATTTATAGATGCCTTTTAATGATTGCAACTAAGTGCTTCACAGAGCGCCGCGGGCACAAAGGCACCAACCTCAGCCGGTGTTCATCAAACAACAGCGGAGCCTCTGGAGCTGTTTGTTGATTGTTGTTTGTCTTTTAAAATGATTTTATGACACGATTGTGATGCAGCGTCTTCCAGTTGATTTAAGATATGGATCACAGAGCGATCCAGAAACTATCAGTCCATCAGAAAAACATCCAAAATTAGTCAGTTTCTAAGGTAATTCTCAAATAATAAACATAAGAGCCAGAACACGGGCTAAAGAGGCAGAATTTATGTACTTAAATAATCATTTTTGTGCCGTCTTAAAGGCTCTCAAAAGGGCAAAAATGATGTCTTTTGGTTGTTTGTTTGGTCAAATATTTCAGAAAAGTATGCAACTTTTGCCGAACTGTAGTGGCATATGGCAGTACCAGGATAAAGATAAATACTTGAACATGAGGTGTTCCAATAGCATGATAAAAGAAAATTCAGAAAGTCAGCCAATTGACTCAGTAATGACAATTAAAGAGCAATTTCTAAGGTTAGCATTAGCAACTAAAGCTACTGGTCCAACTTCTAACTAGTTTGTTTATCTTCGAAAAGTTGCAAAGTGCAAAGTATGCAAAGTATGATACCTTGATATTTGCTGGAATATTCAAATAAAAATTGTGCAGTTTTGAACACATGGTTAATGTTGTGAAAAAGAGCTTCATGGTTAGGGTTAGACACTAAAAAAATGTCTAATATTGAACTATTTACATTTACATACTTACAACCTCTCCTCTCTTGTCCTCTCCTCTCAGCTCTGTGTAAACAGCCTGCAGTTCTGTTTCTCTGAATTTTTGTCACCTGTCTGTTGGTCTCAGCAGAGTCAATCCTGGCTTCCCAGTTGCTCCAAGGAGCGCAGAATTTTATGTTTTTGACAGCATTCGGTTAATGTAAACACTTGATTTTTGGGCAAAATTTTAAACCCAAATAAAAAAAATAAATGTGAATTTTGATTAAATAATGCTTTTATTTAAAAAAAAAAAGTCAGTCTTTTCTTCAATCGTTTTTTACATATTATCCATTCATCGAAAGGATGATAATTTGATGAAAATGTCTGTTTTTACAGTGTCTGTTTATGATAAATGGTTTGCCAGAATATGACCATTCTAATCCACATTGTGCTGTTTTGAACACATGGTTAATGTTGTGAAAAGGAGCTTCATGGTTAGGATTAGGCACTAAAACTACTTGGTTTATGATAGGCAAGAAGAACATGGTTTGGGTTAATAATAATACACTTTTGTGTGTAACTAATGGACTCAGTTAAACAGATTTAGGTGACATAGAAGAGGCCATAGAACGTGACGTATCTATGTTTCAAAGTTAACAAAAATAGCAATGAGTTAGCCCACTTTACTGCTGCCACTAAACTCTTGATCGTTTACGTTACTGTTATCACACAGAATCCATGATTGTACTTTCTGACGTGCTGCATTTCATTAGAGATGAGGACAAGAAGGGGTTAAATCACCCCAAAGGTTAAATTCAATAAGAAAAGCACTAAACTATTGTTCGCTTTCAAGTTGTATCATTCGCTCTGGTTTATGAGAGGAGTAGCTCCTTCACTCTTAAAATATGCAGGAACATTTTTTCCTCTTTTACAATCTTTTTTTGCTCAAAATGAAATGTTTTATGGCCACGGTTCATCTCATAATTAGTTGACTTGGTTCCAGACTGTATTAGTAAAACTTGAAAACAGCAAGAGTGTGTTTTATTACTCATGAATTCAACTTTTCATTTCTGAAGTGTGAGGAAATAGAACGCTGCTAATGTAGAAAATAAAAGGCATGGGTGTTTGTTTGCCTGAGGGAGTCAAACCTGTGACCATCTGGACCAGATTCTTCCTGTAAACACTTCCAGTATGTTATATGATCATTTTGTGTCCACAGTTTTATTAGAGCTTTGATATTTTTTTTGTAATTGCGGATACAAATCAGCAGACATGCACACATGCATGCATGGCTTCGTCATGTGACCTTTTTCAGTTTTAAAGATTAAAAGCTGAAAGTGTTTCTGTGGTGGACACAGTGTGTTGGAATGAGAGACCGCATCAGTTTGAAAAGTGTGTTCTGCAGAGTCAATAAATCACTGCCACATTAAGCTGAAGGCAGTTTGATTACAGTAAACAAATGAGATTTTCTCTGTGCAGCCAGACTCTCGGCTGCCGGTTTGTTTTCCAGCACAAAATACTGAACATTTTTCACTCCCTGATACTCAAACTCGTTCCTTCGAGCTGCATAGTTTCAGCTGTTATCTGTTATCTGTCCTTTCACCCTTCAGCTCAGAGGCGAGGGAGAGGTTACACTTTGGGCGGGAACAGTTTGTCTTTGAGTATCAAGATGAAATAATCTCACACACTCACTCCTCCCTCCTCTCCAGACAAAGACAAACTGGTGGACTCTGATGAAGACTCTCAGGGCGTCAACGCCGGAGGCCCCGGTGGCGTCGGAGGGACCCCCGGCTCCGGCTCCTTGAGGCCCAACTCGCAGTCGGCGTTCCTGGGCCCGCTGCTGTGGGAGCGGACCCTGCCCTGCGACGGAGGCCTGTTCCAGCTGCAGTACATGGACCTGGAGGAGTTCCTGACCGAGAACGGGATGGGGCTGCACAGCAACGGGCCGAGCTCCACCAGCGCCCAGATCCCCTCTCAGGTGAGACTGGAGGAGACCAAAGCTGGAGCTCGAAAAAGATTTATTTTCACTTTACAAGCTGTTTTCCCAGCGTGAAGGTGAACTAGGAAAGATAAAAGCAAAATATCCTTCCATCCGACATTAAATTTAGCTTCAAAAAGTCGCTTGTTGACTTTTTTTTTTATTAAACAAAGTTGAAGTGATGTTTCGCCACCGTACAGAAGTCAAACGCATCGTATCAAGAGACCAAAAAAGTCTGAAAAGAAGCTGAAAACCACTTGAGTTAACACTTAGCTTCTTCCCTAACTTTCTTAGAAGTTACACTACAGGCCAAAAGTTTGGAATCAAGATAAAATTTGTACAAAAAAGATCATAGTTTCATTGCTGTACTTTGCAACAATATAAACATGATGATTATATAAAGAGTCACTTATTAGAACACATTTTGACTCTAATTATCAGGTCTTTGGGTTTTTATTGCTTAGACTTTGTGTATCCTTCTTTCCTTAATGTATAAATCTGAACTCCTGTGAACTCAGAGCTTTAAGAAAGTTTTTGCTGACGAGGTTGTGAACACCACCAGGGGGAAAGTTTATATAACAATAATAATACTACTAATAATAATAATAATAATAATACATTTGATTTATAAGCGCTTCTCTAACACTCAAGGACACTGTACAATAATTTGAACAAGACAAAACAGGGAAGGAAAACAAGACACAAGAAATAAAACCAAACAAAGAGTGCAGTACAGTGACAAAGAATAATTAAAAAAAAAAAGGAAAAAAGAAATATGTTGCAATCATACGGAGTAAGCTAATTGGAACAGATGAGTTTTGAAGTTTATATGGATTCTACTCGTGAACACAAAACCCCAATTAAAGCAGAAATAATTAACTTATCCTGTGTTTACGAGTCATTTGCATCTAAAAAAACATTCAATATAAACAACAATAATTTCATAGTTAGATGCAAACAAGTGACACAACAAGAAAAGGGTTATTTGGCTTAATTTCCTCTGATCAGGTGAACAAACAAAGCAAACAGAAATGCCTCTCTATCTTGTAATAACATGTAAAAACTCAGAATAATGAGGTTTTCCTGCCTCTCCCACTCTGTGACATTATTACAGCATTAACTCACTTTAACCTGCTTCCTCATGTTAGTTTGCTCTGAGCATCACTTTCCTCTTAAAGTGTGTTTGTGGAAACGCTTTAGGGGCTGTAAACAAACAAACCTCTCTCATTGTTTCTCTGTTTTAGAACGAAGATCCATTTTAATTTGAAAACAAAGAACCATTGTCTCCGGTTGGCATGTGGTGATTTTAAAATATTAACCAGAGGCTCTGCAACCTTTCAACAACTGAATTTAATTTTGAATGAATCGGACGAATCAAACACAACTTGATTTAACAGGATTTAACGCTCTTCTCTTTGTTTACGTCGTAATTTAGACCGATGTTTGTCAGAATCTTGGACATAAATTAATTTATCTGTTTTCCCTGCAGAGCTCCCAGTCGGCGGTGCCCAACCAGAGCTCCCAGTGCCCCCCCAGCTCTCCTCCGCCCTGCTCCTCCTCTTCCTCCTCCATGTCCTCCTCATCTTCCTCCTCCTCGCTGCTGGGACTGGAGACCGTCCAGCCGCAGCCGCCGCCGCTGCCACTGCCACCTCAGCAGCAGCAGCAAGGCATGATGGGAGGACCCGAGTGTCAACATGGTGAGTGAATAAGCAGATTTTGGCTTCTGGGCTTTTTCTCTCCTGTCTCCTGCAATATATAAAGCAAAAAAAGTCCTGCACCTCTATGCAAACAACACAATCCTGATTATAAGTGGGGAGAACTTATAATTCCAGTTTTAATGCTATAAATTGTAAAAACAGAAAAGCTGAATTTCTTTCATAATATACTTGACAAAAATTGGAATAAATGGAATCTGAAGAAAGCTGCAGAGTCGGATAATTTGCATGATTATTGCAGCTTTTAAATGCTAGTGGCAAGCTTAAAGGGGACATATTGTGCTCATTTTTAGGTCCATACTTACTCCTAGAACATGGTAACAAAGTTTAATAGTCAAAATACATTTTTTTTTCCTCATTTTGCTCACCTCTATTCACCATCTGTCTGAAAGGCTACATTCTAGCGCCTGTCTCTTTAAATCTCTTTTTAAATCCCTATATTTTTCCAAATGCCCACAAGTGTTACCGATATTAGAAAAAAAATTGGTCTCTTCATGCTATACATATTGAACTATTTACATTTTTACAACCTGAACCTCTCCTGTCCTCTCCTCTCGGCTCTGTGTAAAAACAGCCCGTAGTTCTCTCCGAGTTTCTCTGAATTTTTGTCACGTGTCTGTTGGTCGTAGCAGAGTCAGTCACGGCTTCCCAGTTGTGCCAAGGAGCGCAGAATTTAATGTTTTTGACAGCAATTTGTTAATGCAAATAGTAGATTTTTGGCCCAAATAAAAGTTTAAAATAGTGAATTTTGATGAAATAATACCTTTTAATCTTATCTTCTTAAAATTTTCTGACGGAAATGTTTTTCACACATTATGCATTCATTGAAAGGATGGAAATTTGATGAAAATGTCTGTTTTTACATATTCTGTTAAAAATTAATTACTAAATTGTCCTTTAATCATTCACTTTATCAGACACGCCAAAGACTTTAAACGAAAGGAGGTGATAAGAGGAAAGTGTTTAATATCTTTAATATCTTAAAACGTTACAGAAATGAACAGATATGCGAGATCGTTTCTCACTGGAGCTCCTGAGAAATCTGCAACGAGATTAAAATCGACGTCTTCACGTGAGACGGCAACATTTGCTCAGCAGCTAATGCAGCCAGACACACATGCAGCTGCTTTGATGTGATCTGGCACTAATGAGGACACAGACTCATGATGCATTACATTAACTAACCCTTCCACAATAACCAGAGTAGGATTTTGTCTAATTATATCTCTGTGTGATAAATGGCTGACACGTTGTTCTCCTCTTCTCTCTCTCTCTCTCTCTCTCTCTCTCTCTCTCTCTCTCTCTCTCTCTCTTAGCCTGTTTTCATCCAATATATATTCATAATTTATTGTTTCCTCTCTCTGCTGCTTTGATGTGAACCACAACTGCAAGAATATCACAAGAGCAGTTCTGTCTCTCTGTCTTTAATTAATTTTTTTTTCTTCTCACAAGTCTGACAACTTGCAATTGTGGTTAATTGAAACCACAAAGCCTTCTCTTCATAATGCTGACGCTCGGGTTTTTTTAATCCTGCGAGCCATCGATTGAATCATCGCAGCTAATTTGATGATTCACGGTGATTTATTGACACACATGTCTTTGTAAATGTTCCGCGTTTGTGTAGACATTTAAAGGCGGGACGAGACGATGACTAATGCAGCCTGTGCAGCTAGTTTGATTATATTTTACACGTTTTAGAGAGCTGTGATGCTATTTTAATGCAGGTTAAAGGCACAGACCTGTGGGCAGGCAGATTCACAGTATGCATGCAAAAAAAAGCAAGCATCAGTGTCCATCCTGCAGAGATAGAGATGGATAATGTTTGTTAATTCTGCACAGGGATTTATTAGGCAATAGCTTACTTAGCGAATCATTTTGGTGCATTAACTGATTTTTTTGGCTACTAGGGGGCGGTGCATCAGGCTACAAACACAACAATAACATATAGGCTAATCACCTTTATAGAATAGCAAATATGTCGGCAAGCTCACTTTGGTGTCTACCAACTCAAATATCTGCAGCTTTAGCGGCTACATGCTCCTCTGTGTTCACCAGCAAGTCACAACTTTATCGCTGTTAGCATGTAGCTAAAAAGAGTTTTATTGTTTCTTAGGAAAGTGCGGACAGTGAACCAAAACGAAAAGTGGAAAAACACAAAGAAAGTTGCAGAATCAAATAATATGCATGATTATTGCAGCTTTAACAGCTAGTAGCTAACTTAAAGGGGACATATTATGCAAATTTTTAGGTTCATAAGGTTCATACTTGTAATTTGGGTTTCTTCTAGCACATTTCATGTTTAATATACAAGAAAAACAGTTTATTTTTTCTTATTTTGCACACCTCTATTCACCATCTGTCTGAGACGCTCCGTTGTAGCTCCTGTCTCTTTAAATCTCTTCCCTAAAAAGCCCAGTCTGCTCTGATTGGTCAGCGTTTCTGAGTAGTCCCGTCTGTGCTTTTAGTGTCTTTGTACCATGTAGCATATTGTGGCATTTTTACATAAGAAATCAACAATTAATACATCAAAACCAAGCAGGAAACTATAATTGAACATGTTCCAGCAGAAATTGGGTCTGAAATTGGGGGGAAATTAACAGCATCTGCAACCAAAATTACAGGTTTCCCCGAGGTTAGCATGTAGCTACATGTAGCAGTGTATGTAGTGTAAACACTGCAGTAATGTGACCATAAACAGAAATCTGCGACGAGGTGATGTCATCTCGGGCTGAGAGTAGAAAAAACAGTTGGAAACTAATCGTTCAGATTGGTCCGAAACATGAAGTTTTACCCACAGTGATAACTTTTACACACATTTACTGCAGTATTTGAAACTTTGCAAGCATTTAATATGAACTTTATACATGGTCACATTACACAAATAAGGAAAAGCTTAATAGTTCCCCTTTAATTTGCACACAACAGCTACAAATATGTCCCAAACAGGAGGGAGAAGAGGCAGTGTGTTGTTGATCTGCAGTAACAGGTGCAGAGACTTAAAACTGTCATGTGTTTGTTAACTCAGTTGTTATTTGTGTGTGTGTTTGTCTGGGTGAAGCACTTTACACTCAGGCTGGATTTATAAAAGGTGCACGTCAGAGTCTCAAAGGTTAATTATAAGTTGGCGAGCTCCAACTGCTCTTCCCGCTTGTTGTTTAGAAAATGCTGCCCGACCAGGTCACTTCTGTGGAACTGTTTTTAATCACGTAGCGATAATTAGCTCCCTTTCTTTGTCCCGTATACCTACGCTTTCTCACAGCAGACTTTTATGAGGCGTTTGCAGGCAGCGACTATCAGAGAGGAGGATAAACTGCCCAGCAGGGTCTGAGAAATCTGACTGGAACATTGTGAAAATGGTCTTTTTTTTCTTCTTCTTCCCTCTGAGTCATAAGCAATAAGAGAGGAGATGTTTCACTGTGAGAGGGAGCTTGAAGAAAAAATAAATGAGTAGAAAAAAAACGAGTGGAAAACGAGACACAGACAGAAGAGAGAGGCATGAAAGGAAGCAGCAGAGTCTCAGCAGAGCGAATACCAATGGATACTGCTGCAAGGCTCTGAGTGTGTGTGTGAGTGTGTGTGTGTTCATATCTGCCTGAGTGCTTCTGTGAGTGTCTATGAAAACACGCCATCAGTGTGTGTGTGTGTGTGCATGTGTGTGTGCAGTGCGCTGAACTTTGAACGTGCATATGAGAGTGTCCTCTTTGTTTCGGCATTTGCATGCAACTGTTTAGGCTTTAATGTGAACATGCTCTCATATGTGTGTGTGTGTTTCTCTGTGTGTGTTAGTGTGTGTGTGTGCTCTTTATTCTGAATTATAAACACGTGACTGGGCCGAGCGTGATGCATCCAGCCAGAAATCCCTCAGGTCACTGTGGAGCTGAAGTGTTACTACAGAGCTGCAGAGAGAGAGAGAGTCATCCAGAGGAATAGATGGAAAATAGAGACTGGTTATAATAATCTGATCCATGTGCACATGTTTGCTTTGATTTTAATTCATTCTGGGCAAAAGGGGAAACGGCTTATACTAAAATATGGATGCATCTGTGGTTTTAGACGGTTTATGTTGTTGCTGAAAATGCAGTAAAAGCTACATTTTTTACATCTGATAGGATTCAAACTGAAGTCTTTAGCTGAAAATGGAGACTAAAAGTGTTACTAGAGCTGCTGTGGTGGAGCTGGACACGAATATTAGAATAAAATATGCAGATTTCCCCCTTTTCTGCTTTTATTTACCTAACAAAAGCAAACTAAACCTGCCAAATGTAGTTTTTGCTACAAGATTTTAGCCACACATTGCTAAAAATAAGAAGGTTTATGATGTTGCTGAAAATGCAGTAAAAGCTACATTTTTTTAACATCTGATAGGATTCAAACTGAAGTCTTTAGCTGGAAATGGACACAAATGGGGACTAAAAGTGTTACTAAAGCAGCTGTAGTGGAGCTGGATACAAATATTACAATAAAAAATGTAGAAAAAACAACAAACTGATCCTGTAAAAGTTAGTTTTTGCTAAAAAAAAATAAAGCTAAAATAATAATACTGCCTGGTACAACTAAAGGTACATTTGTTTGGATAAATATAATGATAACAACAACAATAGCTCACAAGATTTTAAGAGCTGATATCTGGACATTGTCCATGGTTTTCTTGATAATAACCAAAATCATCATAAAGAAAACCATGGAAAATTGCTAGATATCGGCTTCCATGACTGTATAAAGCTAGTTTTCAGTTGTTTGATGTATGTTTACATGTTTTAATGTTAAAAAAACACTTCAGTTTGCACCCGATGTTTGCAACTTGGTCTCACCAATCTGCGTACAAATGAAACGACTTTGAACTTTCAAATCACGTGCAATGCATACGCCAAAATCCTTTTTGTGTGCATATTTTGCATGCATATGTTATGCACAGGAATATTTACAAAAATAGCGACACTACCGGTTGCAGGACTTTTAAAGGTTCACTGTTCTTAAAAAAACAACAACATTGCAGTTTCGTTGAATTTAGGCTGCAAAACCACTGACCTAGATTTAGGGCAAAAAAGTTCCTGGTCAGACATTATAAAAGACAGTTTAAACTGTAAATACATGCATGTAAATGCTGGAAGTGAAGTAGTTATGAGGATATCACAAACCCCGTTCTTCTGGGTGACAGATTGGCGTATCATGTGGTTGCAAAATTGGATTTTGGTGTATGCATTGCATGTCATTTCAAGGTCTAATGTCGTTTTATTTGTACACCAATTCGAGAGGAAGGTCTGCTGTCTGAGACGCTCCGTTGTAGCGCCTGTCTCTTTAAGAACCCCTCCTTAAAAAAAAAAAAGTTCAGTCTGCTCTGATTGGTCAACAGACGACTGTAACGACTGTCACTTTTTACCCTGAAAACTCCCAGTAAAGACCTGTCTGCACCAAGAACAATAACTGCAATCACAACATAATTAAAGCCATTGATTCAGCTTTTATCAACCATATTTCTCATAATAGGAATGTCAATAGCAAAAAACAAGAAAACAGCAGCCACTTAAAAGCTTCTAAACCAAAAACTACACAATCGAACATGTTTCAGCGCTAATGTGGACGTAAATTGATCGTTCAGTTGGACTGGAAACGTGAGCTTTTTGCTGAATGTCCAACATTGTAACATATGACAGAAAATAAGGAAAATCATGACAGATCCCTTTAACTTGCAGTTCAAATCAGCTGTTATCAGGCTGCAGCTCGGACTCTTCCAGGTCACTTCCATCACTCAGAACCCTCAAACGCAGACTGTAAAAGCCCAGATCCCCGAGAGCGTTCTGCATGCTGCAGGACCATGAACTCATTGAACTGAGCTGTGGAAGGAAGCATCTGCTGCACGTATTTACACAGCTATTACAAAGGGCGGTCCTTAATGGTGATCCCTCGTACAACTGTACAGATTACTGCATGAAACGTGAAGCAACCTGGAGAGACTGAAACTGAACCACCACCACCTCCTCCACCTCCTCCACCACCCAGATCTAATCAGCTCTTCCTCTGCACGCCGCTGAGCCGTGCACCAAACTTCATGGGAATATGTGCAGTTTTTTAAATCCTGCTGATGAGACTGAAGTGCTGAAGCTTCAGCGGGAAGTGGAGACAAAAACAAACAAGCCGATCATGGAAAAAAAGGGCCCAACAGACAAACAAACCAGAGTTAACGTCGAGCAGCAAAATCAGGAACTCTCTCTGCAAACTGACTTTTACATTTTACCTATTTATATCCTGGATTTCAGGCCTCATTTTTAAAATATTTTCAGTTGGATTCAGAGCTGTATGACCTGATTCCTCTTCACCCACATGTTGTCAAATTTAAATGGATTTAATACAAAGAAATTGAACAGAATTAGGCTTGTTACGGCTCTTCGCGTTTCTCTAAAAGTGCCTTAAGGTTGACATTTATGTTTTTTATTGGAATTTCTCAAACTCCATTATCGTCGAAATTTGCATCATAGATTTCCTTTAAAAGATTATTCCTGATGACCTTCTGACTTTTCCTCTGGTGCTGCCAAGAGGTTGACATTTGGGGTTTTTAGTGAAATATCTCTGAAATATCTATCTTTATCCAAACTGTTGGATGGATTTCTGTGAAACTCTAATAATGTTGCCCAGAGGATTAATTGTAATAACTAGTTCAAAACTGACTTTCCCATCAGCCTCAGCCAATAGTATGTTCCTGCAGCACTTTTAGGAACACAGATCTTTGCAACATCTCTTCCAGTAAAGGCTGAAGCGGTAAACGTAAGATTACGGGGAAGTTACTGCGTCACCTGACAATCAATCATTCCAGAAATGTCGTCCTGAACCTGCAGCCTCTCCTCTCAACTGTACTTTCAGTTTAGTGCTAATTAGCCGCCGTTAGCATGTTAACAAACCAGACTAACATGACAAACATCAACATGCTCGCAATATGGTTTCAATTATCTTATTTTTATGCACATTTTATAAGTATTGCATTAGAAAACTGCATGTAAACAGCTTAATTTGTTCTATAGCTGCAAGTTTTTTGCTCACTTGAGGTTGTTTTTGCTTTCATCCATAAGGAGTTGATGCACTATCTTAGATATGGAAATGCCTCTAACGATAAGTTTTGACGTAGCGGACATTTTGAGAAACACCTTCATCCTTTTTTCAGCAACATCGTGCATTATTTACGATTTTTTAAGCATTGCCAAGTTGCAGCAATCATATCATGCAATCATTGCACACTATGGGTGTTAATGCAATGCAATGCTAATACTGTTTCAATTTGAAATAAGCACTGCCTTTGGGCTGTGTTTTATCTTATTTTTATGCACATTTTTTTAAGTATTGCATTAAAAAACTGCATGTAAACAGAAACATTTGTTCCATAGCTGCACAAAAGAAACATTTTTTGCTCACTTGAGGTAGTTTTTGCTTTGATGCAAAGAGTTGATGCATTAACAGGGATATGGAAATGCCTCTATCAATACGTTTTGACGTCCTGATCAGCTGTTTCGGCTGTTGGCGTCTTGCTGAAGTTTGATTTTATCTGCATGAATCAGAGCCAACACGTGCTGACATGAAAGAACAATTGAAACTTGTCCAGTTGAAGCAGATTCCTGAAGAGCTCTCTGCTTTATTCTAATGCACATGACTTAAATAGCAGCTTCTGACAAAATGCCATAGCTTATTCACTCCAAACCAGTTAATGGAAACACGCTTTGATTTGCATTTCATTTGTGTGAGCGTTTAGCTTAAGTGCAGCCTCACAGAGCTGCTAGGAGAGCTCTTCATACAGCAGGACTTAGCTGCAAAATAAATGTAAATATATTTGATCTTTTGCATCTCCTTGTTGTCACTACAGAGAGGAAAAAATATCAAAACTAAGTATGCATAAAAAGGTCAGCAGCCTGTATCTCTGCAGTCACTTCCCTCACAGACAATCTGAGCACTGATGAGTCCGTCCTTGGCTTCAGAGATGACGTACAGTATGTGACTTCTGCAGCTCCTAACCAGAAAAACCAAATACCAGAGTCTAGACGGGAAGAATCCCACATAAACCCTGCAGGAATCAGTCAGCCACTGAGACGAGTATGTGCATTAAGAGTTAAATTCAGGCATTAAAAGGTGAATTTAGTGAAAATGTGGCTGTGCATTCTTTGGGATTTAGAGTGAAGAGCTGTCTCTTTAACAGAGGAGAGCGCAGGATAAAGCCACGCCGAGGCAGTCGGTGATTTAACATTCAGGGCTGTGATTAATCCTGGAGAGGGAAGGGTTAAACAAGACACTGACTCTGCACTCTGTAACACCGCACAGAGAGAGAGAGGGAGAGAGAGGGAGAGAGAGGGAGCAGCGCTGGAGGGGGAGAGCGAGTCAAGAGTGTTCGCTTTGCATGTTTTGAAATCTCTCCCTCTCTCTCTCACACGCTCGGGCCATGTGCGGCCGCCACGTCACGTGCCGCTGCAGAAAGCATCGGAGCGAGAGAGCCAGCATGCAAGAGAGAGGGAGAGGGAGAGGGAGGGGAGGAAGGGAGGGAGGGGCTGGGGGAGGAAAGAGAGAGCGAGGCAGGAGGAAAGTGGAGGGAGATAAAGAGAGAGAGAGAGAGAGAGAGAGAGAGAGAGGAAACAGAGGAGATTACAGAGAGAATAAACACTGAGGACGAGGCAGGGAAAAAAAATCTTTAGGATGGCAGACTAAACAGTGAGCTGGAAGGGAATTTTAATTGAATTTTAAAGCAGGTCTGTGTGCAGCAGTTTATTCACCACAGAGAAAAGACACAATGATTCTTATTGCTTTGTAATAACGACACAAATTCACATTCACCACATAAATAAGTTCCTCCTCGGCCACAGAATGAATCTACTCCAACCAGAAACCTGCTGAATTTAACAAGTTCTGCAAACGAAGAATTTTCCAAAATGAACCTTTTAAACAATTAATAATATGGCCTTTTTTCTTTTTGATCGGCTGCATTTGTGAAATGCAGAATACACCATCGTGCATCAAGTTACAGAGAAACATCTTTGTGCTTTTCTCAGCAACAATGTGCATTATTTACCATTTCTTTAAGCACATTTGCTTCCCAAATTGTCAAGTTGCATGCATTCAGTGCACACTGCAAATGATTTGTTTCTTACCAAGATAAAATCTGAGATTTAGATGTGTTAGATAATGTATCTTGTTTTAAGAGTTAATTTCATATTTTAAGTGTTCAACATACTTATTTCTAGATTTAACAATCTTAATTAAAAGACATCATTTCCCTCAGATTTAGTGTTTTTATCTTATTTTTAGACACCCCTTGTTTGCAGTGCACACTATGGGTGGTAACGCCATGCAATGCTCCTGCTGTTTCACTTTGAAATAAGCACTGCTGTTGGGCTGGGTTTTATTCTATTTTTCTGCAAACAAACACTTTGCTCAACATCCTGCAAAACTAAACATTTTGTGCTGCTTCGTAAAAGCTTTTCTTGTCATTTTGTGAAGTGCTTTGCAGCATTTTGGCTCCTGAACAACCTCCAAACTGGTACTTGAAACAACCATTACTGCACTCCGTCGTAGGGCCATTTTCAGTGTGAACACCTGGTTAGGGTTGGGAATGCTCTGCAGAGTTTATGCTCCATGAGTTTCTCTCTCTCTGACAGTTTTTGCAGACCAGAGACGGATCGGTACTCGGCCTTTTGAGTATTCTGAGAGATTTCTAGCTGGTTAAATATCTGGACCTGTGTGTGAGTCCAGTGCCTTTAATGTGGACTTTGTTTTGACCAGAAACAGGCGAACTAAATCCAGTGAGAATGCGAGACACAGGGCAGATCAGCAACTAGAACAGACTGAACAATCCTTCTCCCAGACCATTCTCTCCTCCATATTTTCTGCTTATTTTGCTGCAAATCAGCACAAACAGCTCCAATAATGGACATCCACTTGTGGACAAAAGAGCTCCTGTCTCACACGTGGTCTCGTAGCTCTTCTCCCGTGACTTTTGGTCGACTGAACGCCGTTTGAGGACAGACTTGTTGGTGAATCCTCCCCCGTGAAATGTCTCGAAACATGTGACTCTGCGTCACTGATCACTAGTTTAATGTACAAACCACAACAACTTCATGATACCTTGTTATTAGACTGACAAGTCACGGCTAGTTTTATAGCACAAAGACGAGTCAAAGTGCAAAACAAATAAACCAGATAACAACACAATTGATTAAAGAGAAAAATGTAGAAGTTTAAGAGATTTAAGGTGCAGAAATATGAGAAACAAAGCTTTAAGGCCTTTTATGAACACAGGGTTGAGCAGACAGTCATGTGAAGTGATTAATACACTAATCTGATAACTTTAAAGTCATATAATGTGCAGCGGACATGAAGTGTGGTTACAGTTGTGATGATCAGCTCCCCACGTCAGAGTCCGAGGCTTTGGCTGCTCTCTAAGAGGTTTTGCAGAGTTGTTACGTCACGCTGCTTAAGACTCGGCTTCTTACTGAGTTATTTTTCTCACAGGAGGACGGCTGTCATGAAAACATGAGCAAAACAATATTAATGCTGCTGACTGAGGACGCTCGGCACACAGCTGCTGCTTCAATCCATTATCAGTTTTTGTCGGAAAGTCAAAAGCTTTGTGCACACTCAGGCTGCAGAGATTCTGCATAAAACAGCGTGTTTTTAATGTTTGAAAGCATAAAAGATTTACAATACGTGAGTATTTTGTATAGTGTTTGTGGAGAGCAGTTGGAGCCTGAATTCATCTAACAAAAGTTTATGATATGACATGTTTTGTTCAGCAAAATAAATCACTTTTCAGTGTTACAGCAGCAAAAAGTATCAATAAAATAACAATAAGTATAAACAAGCAATAATAACAAGAAATAAAAAACAAGTATCAACACTTTACACATTAAGAAATATAAGATTTGGAGCAATATATACAATATTGACAGCTGAAAATTGCATTATTACACAAAGAAAAATATTTATATTGACTTCTTTATGACTTCTAATATAGAAACGAAGCAGCGTAGAGATTTTTGAATTTTTGGGGGGTTCAAGATGTTGATCAAAGTGAAAACTAATGATCAGCTCATATAGGTGAGGTTGTACTGAAACAAATGATACCAACATGTCACAGTAAACCTTTTCTTAAAGTGTTTTATATACAGGCAGAGAGAAAAGTATTAGATCTTTAAAGCTTAAATGCATTTGCCAGAAGTAAAGAGCTGCTATAAACGAGCTTCACCACAATGACGTTTAATGTCTCTGGAAACCTCGGCGGTCTCGTTCAGACACTTTGAGACACGTGAAAGCTTCAAGTTTAACAAGTCGGGTATTTACTGACGTGTTTCAGGTCGTAGAACAAAACGTGAAATCTCTTAAAAAACTCTTAAAACTTTATTTAAGACATTGAACCGTTCACCAACAGCTCGTTGACTCTCACACGAGGGAACCGGAAGTGCAGATATTCCTACTCATTTCCAGGTCTGGGAGTCTCTCCTGCAGAGCTCCGTGTGGAGGCCTGCTCCGTGTGGAGGCCTGCTCCGTGTGGGGGTCTGCTCAGGAGAGTGTCCAGCGTCTCATAATGTGATGTGGCGGAGCGTGAGCGCTGATTTAGAAACATGTGGTGACATAACTCCCAGTCAGTGTTGACATGAGGAACAAGACTCCTGGGGTGTGTCACCTGGACTCAATTGTTTCTGCTGTGAGTGTGTGTGTGTGTGTGTGTGTGTGTGTGTGTGTGTGTGTGTGTGTGTGTGTGAGTGTGTGTGTGTTTGTGTGTCCACTGGTGTTCTTGCACACTCGTGTGAGTGTGCACGTGCCTGGCGGTGTGTTTGTTTGTGTGCGGAGGCGAGTCAGAGCCTGCAGCCTGGCTGGGTGTGTTCACCTCGGACATGTGTGATCTCAGTCTGACACAAAGAGCCAGACACACAGCAGATGTTACACACCACAACTGACAGTAATAACAGTATAATAATAATAATGATAATGATAATGATAATGATAATAATAATAATAATAATAATATTAATAATAATAATAATAATAATAATAATTAAAGTAGTAATAACAATAATATTATTAATAATAGTAATAATAATAACAACAATAATATTATAGTAAGAATAATAGTAATATAATAATGTATATAATAATAATAATAATAATAATAATAATAAAATGTCAGTGTTTTATTAAAGAGGGAAAGTGAAATATAATTAAAAAAATAATAATAATAGTAACAATAATAATATAGTAATAATAATAGTAATAATTGTAATAATAATAATAATATATTATAATAATAATAAAATGTCAGTGTTTTATTAAAGAGGGAAGGTTAAATATAATAATAATATTAATATTAATAATAATAAAATAGTAAGATGTCAGTGTTTTATTAAAGAGGGAAAGTGTTATATATTAAAAAAATAAAATAATAATAATAATAATAAAATAATAACATGTCAGTGTTTTATTAAAGAGGGAAAGTAATATATGATAAAATAATACAAATAATAATAATACTACAATCATAATAAATTAAATTATAATTTAGATTTTATAAAAGAAAGAATTAAAACCCCTTGTGGAAAAGGTCATTAGATTTGATCTTTTATTCTTTGTACTCATCAAAATATAATTTGAATTTAGAAATTAAGTGAGCTTGTGCTTCTTGAGTACATTTAAAACAAAAAACACAGTGAACTCTGTACAGACTAGATTAAATCACAAGTAATAATTTTGAAGCAAGAAAAAAAAAATCACTGTAAATCTAAGCATTTATTTTTACTTTAACGTGTGTTTTACTTTCAATTATTTGCTAAATAAACATCGTGCTCTATTGGAGAAGACTTGAAACTAACTACTGAGACCATAAAATCATTAAAAGAAGTTTACTGAGGTCAGAAATCAAGAGAGAAATCGGGTTATTTTCCACACAAACACAATCAGGCTTCATTTTGCAGCATCAGAGTCGCCCCCTGCTGGTTGTTAGAGAGAACGCAGGTTAAAGACACTTCTGCATTGTTTCACTTGTCCGACCTGGAGGTTGCTGCTTGTTTTGAGCTTTCTAAAGTCCTATAGGAGTGTGTGTGTGTGTTCAGCTGCTGTTTCATCATATAGCTGCTGCTGTGAAGGAAGAGTCTGTTGTGTTTAAGTTGGAGAGGAAGAGGCCAAACATGTGTTTACATTACGGGGAGGGGAGCCCTTCTTATGTAACACACTTCCTATATCACGTTCCACGTGTGTATTGAATTTCCAGTGTGTGTTTGTGTGTGTGTGTGTGTGTGTGTGTGTGTGTGTGTGTGGCACAAACAGCTGCTGGCAGTTCATCTCCATGTCGTCCACTCGGAGCCGACTGGACAGGAAACAAAGCGCTGCTCGGACTCTTTATCTGATTATAGTGCTGACGGTCGGACTAATTCTGCTGCTACGACTATTAATAGTGATATTAGTGCTGCTGCACAGGCTGCTGGGTACATCTACTGCTGCTCCTGCTGCTGCTGCTGCTCCTTTTCCCTCACAAAATGATATTTATTGTCACTGTAAAGCATAAAAACAAACCAGTTCAGTAGAAAAGAAGTTGACCGGATGCCTCAGCTTCAAAGATAATGGAGTTTAAATGCGAAGAAGTGCTTAAATTTGATGAAAACTTACTGAAGATGAAGAAGAAAACATAGTTTAAAACCACTGAAAAAGCCTCAATTACTGTAATCACAACAGAAGTTAATTGTTACCTCCATCGTGGCATAATTAGCATAATTACCATCGCTGCCGTAATTGCATTGTTTCTTTTTATTACATAAGAACCGACTGAAACAGGAGGAAAGGATTTAAACAGGGAGACACTCTGTCTGTATGGAAGGCCATTTACACCAGTTATAACAATGTAAACTTTGAAAGTAATGATTATGAGATAAAAAGTAATTATTATGAGATATAAAAATGGAAATTATGAGATAAAAAAGTCATAATTATGAGATAATAAGTCAAAATTGTTAGATTTTAAAAAGTCATAATTATTATATATTTTTTTTAAAGTCATAGTTTTGACAATAAAGTCATTATTATGAAATAAAAAGTCAAAATTATTACATTTTAAAAAGTCAAAATTATGAAAAAAAAGTAAACATTTTGAGAAGTTATAAATATTAGATACAATTATCATAATTATGAGATAGTCATAATTATTAGATTAAAAGAGCCATCATTATTAAATTAAAATGTCATAATTATTGGAATAAAAAAGTCATAATTATTAGATTTAAAAAGTTATAATTATTAGATGAAAAACAGTCATAATTAATAGAAAAAAATCATAATTATGAGATAAAAAAAGTCAGAATTATGAATTAAAAATGTCATAATTAAGAGATAAAAAGACATAATTATTAGATTAAAACAGTCAAAATTATGAGATAAAAAAATCATAATTATGAGATAAAAAGTCATCATTATTAGAAAAAAAAGTCATAATTATGACAGTCATAATTATTAGATTTAAAAAGTTATAATTATAAGATGAAAAACAGTCATAATTAATAGAAAAAAATCATAATTATGAGATAAAAAAAGTCAGAATTATGAATTAAAAATGTCATAATTAAGAGATAAAAATACATAATTATTAGATTAAAAAAGTCAAAATTATGAGATAAAAAAATCATAATTATGAGATAAAAAGTCATCATTATTAGAAAAAAAGTCATAATTATGAGATTAATAAAGTCATAATCATGAGATACAAAATCATAACTTTGTATCTCAGAATTTTGGTGAGATAAAAGTTTTAATTTTTATTTTATATGTTGGAAATGTGCTTCCATGGTGCTGCATGCTCCATACTGCTCTAAGACAATGATGGTGAGGGTTTTTCTTTCTTCGGGGGGTTCCTACATTTCCCAGCATGCCTTTGGTGGCCCCCCTCAGAGAGCAGCAGTGAGTGTGTGTGTTGCGTTGGGCTGCTGGTTGGCGTGTAGGTGGATCAGGTGAAAGCAGAGCTGGATCAAACGAGCGATTAGTCAAGAGGAAGAGTTGCTCACCTGACTCTCAAAGCTCACCTCGGCTATTTTCTGCCTCTGTGGGCGTCTCTGCCCACTGCAGCTCCTCTCCACACAAACACAGAGATCACTTTAAACATCTAGCAAACTCTGTTGGACCTTGAAAGGAAAGAAAAAAGTTTCTGCAGCGCATCATCAGTATGCTGGTGTTGTCTCCATGCGAGGATCAACGCTTCACATCCCGAGGCGAGTCCTGTGATGAGACTTTAGGAGATCCAGCAGCCGGTTTGAAAACCAAACATCTCAACCAGGATTTAGAGACTCGACGGGAGCATGAATGAGAAACCAACGCTCTAATTCTGAAACGTAGAGTCCTTGAATTACACCAAACGAGACCTTGAAAAAAGTTAAAGCAGAAACTTTAGTTTTGCAGATCTTGTAGACGGGAAGCAAGATTGTTTAATTGTTTGCCACAATGCACAATGTTTTTTTCCACATATCAATATTAACACATTTATCTCATAATTTTGACTTTTTTTCTCATCATTTTGACTTTTAATTTCATAATTAGCACCTTTTATCTCATAGTATGTGACATTTTATCTCATAATTTTTACTTTTTATCTCATAGTTATGACATTTTATCTCATAATTATGACTTATCTCATAATTTGGACTTTTTATCTCATAATTTCAACTTTTATCTCATAATTATGACTTTTTATCTCATAATTTTGACTTTTTATCTCATAATTTTGACTTTTTTATCTCAAAATCTTCACTTGTATCTCATAATTTTGATTTTTAATCTCATAATTATCACATTTTATCTCATAATTATTACTTTATCTGATCATTTTTACTTTTTTATCTCATAATAATGACTTAATATGGGCAAAAAAAGGGCAAGGGAATTTAATTCAGATTTATGGAATTTATCGGTATCTCTCTCTTTGTTCACTGACAAATGTACTGTTAAAATGAGTTTTAAAAAAAACAAGTAAAAATAATTTTAACTGGGCAGGAGAGGAGGTGTTTTAACCAGGAGATCCCTGTTTGTGTCTCATTTTGTGGATAGAAAAGTGGTTCTGATTCCCAAACATGGAAAACTGCTATATGCTATATTATGGCTGCTATCTATAGCTATTGTCAGGCAAACCTGTAATCTTAGCTGCAGATTTTGTTCACATCTCCTCAAATTTCAGATCCAATTCCTGCAGGAACATTTTGTATTTAACCAACTGTTGTACAGGAAGAACAACACGGTTATCATGTGTCAGCACTTGTTGAAAACAGCACTCGTTACCTGTCACATTTCATATGAAATCACACAAACGTCTTCATGGGAAAATCTTGAAAGGACACAGGTGTGCTCGATTGTACTGAGTCTATTGTAGGAGGAGCAAGTAGCTGCCTGACTCATGAACTGATAAAAATCACACGAAAATAGGTTATTTAACACGTCAAAGAACAACTTATGAATGTCAGAAAACAGCTAAACATTAAAACAACACAATGCATTTGATAAAATTTGGTTGTACAACATATTGCTGGTTGTAAAGCTTCATTAAGACACATATTTTAGTATAAATATTGGGTATTTTTTAAGAAAAACTAAAAATAAACACACCAAAAATCAACCTTGGTGCTGACTGGGTTTAAAGAAGAAGATACCTTAACTGATAAGATATATTATTGTGAATGAATTCAGAATAAACATGTCACAATAATCACAACATCAGCTTATCAAGTTCAGCAGAAATGCTAAAGGTCATTGTACTATTTTGGCCGCTACGTGTTTTTTTTGTTTACATTTTGTTACCGACATGTCTGCAGAATAAACAGCAGGTTTCCCGGGAAACTATCAG
Organism: Centropristis striata; assembly: GCF_030273125.1. Lineage (NCBI taxonomy): Eukaryota > Metazoa > Chordata > Actinopteri > Perciformes > Serranidae > Centropristis > Centropristis striata. The sequence goes on from NC_081530.1 coordinate 30,351,466, forward strand.
ACTCTTGAGCCAATATATTTATTTATCGGTTCATTTGTAGTTAACAGAGCCTGAGAGTAAACTTTTTTTTCTACTTGTTTTGATTATGCAATTTCATTTTTTCTGTTGCGTTTTTTGCTTTTTTTTGCCTATTTTTTTGTGCATTTTTTTGTTTATATTTAAAATAATTTTAAACTCTTCAGAACTCTTAAGAGCTAAAGGTTCATTGTTTTTTTTAAATGCATGCACTTATTATTATATGCCTTTATATTATCATAATATCAGTTGAATAAGATAGTCTAAAAATTAGAATAATATTGTTTATTGCAATTATTTCTGGGATAATATATTATACAACAACAAGTACTTATTGTGACAGCCCTAGTTAGGAATATATATATTTAAAACAACATATTAAATAGAAGTTTCTGACTTAGTGTGATGTTTTTGGCATGAAAACGGTCCGTGTTAAATTTAAAATAATCCAGTTTGAGCTGCTTTAATCCAGAAATATGAATCTACAGGCTTCACTTGTATGTAATGTATATATTTAGTTCTATAAAAGTGAGTCTCCCAGACTGCAGAGTGATGGACGGAGAGCCGGGGAGCAGCAGAGATTGACAGGCAGAGAGAGAAACACACATAATCTCAGCTAAATTAATGAAAGCAGAGAGAGAATCTGAGATTCAGCGGCTGCTGCGTCCAAATGGCTCCTGCTCTCAGACAGGAAATGAAGCCAGGCGAAGCCACGCTTGGCGGCTGTTTACCCGCCAGCAGCAGCAGCAGCGGCAGCAGCAGCAGCAGCGGGAGCCGTGTTCTTGGATCAGTTTCAACTTTTTGCCCAAAATGGTTGTTATTAGGACGGGGCTTTGGGCAGACTTATCCAGGATCAGCCCCGTCCAGCTGCCAGAGAGTCAGATCAAACCGGCAGCAGTTCATCTGATGGAGTCGCTGCTCTGCAGACAGATGGAGCGCAGGATGTATAGGCGGATAAAGAGGAGGATATATGGTGCGTTGCATTATGGGTGGTAAACAGCACTTGCATCCAAAAAGGTTTTATCAAAGTGTGCATGAACACGTGCTCAGTTTGCAGAAAATGTAGATGCACGAAGGGCTGAAATCAAGGATTAAAATGCACAAACTATGCATGAATCATCACTTTTTTTGATTATGTTATCCATAAAATGCAGCAGCAAATTGTAGGATACTCAATTGATCATTTTTATTAATTTGTATTTTTTTTGTCACTTGTGTGCAGCAGAAACAGGCTGTTTTTAACATGTCATCAGTTTGTAAAGCTGATGGATGAAAATTCTTTGTAAACAGCATTTGCACCAAAAAAGGTTTTATCAAAGTGTGCATAAACATGTGCACAGTTTGCAGAAAATGTAGATGCACGAAGGGTTGAAACCAAGGATTAAAATGCACAAACTATGCATGAATCATCATTTTTTTTGATTATGTGATCCATAAAATGCAACAGAAAATTATACAATGCTCAATTCAGGAAGTTTGACGTTTTTTCGGTCACTTGTGTGCAGCAGAAACAGGCTGTTTTTAACATATCACAGTTTGTAAAACTGATGATACACGTCGGGCTGCAACCAAGTATTTTTTGATTATTTGATCCTTTAAATGTTTCAGCAAATTGTGCAAACATCCATCCAAAAATCAAACAATGTACAATTCAATTTATTTGTTGTCTTTTGTCACCTGTGTGCAACAGAAACAGGCTGTTTTTAACATGTCATCAGTTTGTAAAGCTGATAGATGAAACGTCTTTGTAAACAGCATTTGCACCAAAAAAGGTTTTATTTTTGGGATTATTTGATACATTAAATGCAACAGCAAATCGTCCGAACATCCATCCAAAAATTTAACAATGCTCAATTCATAATTATATTAATTTGTAGTGTTTTTGGTCACTTGTGTGCAACAGAAACAGGCAGTTTTTGACATTGCATCAGTTTGTAAAGCTGATAGATGGAAAGTGTTCGTAAACAGTGCCTTGTGTACACATCCAGCAGACTCACAGCAACATAATCATTTATTTGGAGTCGTGTTTGTGTCCAGTTGATGAATTTAAGTCCAATATTTACTTTACTCTGTTGTTGTTCTCTAGCAGCTCCTGAGGGAAATATCTCCTGTCTCTTTTGCTGCTAAACGCTCCACCATGTTCAGCTGCTGCTCGCTAACTGTGTGTGTCTGCTGAACAGAAGCTTTCTACAGCTTATCTTTCCTGGAATTGAGGCCGATGTGAGAGCAAATGGCTTCACGTGTCTGAAAAGTAAAGACCAATGCAATTGTCTTAAAGCTGCATTGTTTCCAACGGCCAGCAGGGGGCGACTCCACTGGCTGCAAAAAGAAGTCTGATCGCTTAGAAGTCAATGAGAACATGACTCTACTTCTTACTTGATGTATTACCTCAGTAAACATTCTCATCATGACTTTATGGTCTTAATTGGTACTTTTAAGTCTTCTCTAATACAACATGGTGGTAATTTAGTAAATTATGGTCCCACTTAGAGTCAAATAGTTGATAAAGCAGGGTTTGATTCAGGTCGGGGCTGTCTTGTGATGCTGCCACGGTGTGTTTTGTCCAATTATGTTCAATTCTGGCTTTAAAAAAATGGCCAAAAAGGCAAATTCTTCTTTAAAAACCAATGGGTGACGTCCACTTCTCTCATACAGTCTGTTCTACAAAAGTCTCGTCAAACGTGATCGGTCAATACTACTCGTACTACAAATGGAAACAAGAATGCTTCTGTTATGCAGATATCTGTTTCTAGAGATAATTTAGTTTGTTTAGCTGGAAACAGAAGCATTTGGACGCTGCTGATAGCTGATAACAACACTGAAATACCAAGAAATCGAAGCCTCTTCCAAGAGAAGATAAACCAGGTTTTGATCCAAACTGTGCAGGACGACAAGTTACCTTAACTCTGGCTAATCGACAACAAGCTTCTGTGTTTGGGAATCCACGTGACTTTTGTTTACCAGCCCTGGTCTGATGGCAGCTGGGCACTGGGAGCCCAAAATAACCAAATACACACAAAAAGTTTTCCACTCTTTGGCTCGGACCACAGAAAACCATCTATAAAGGATAATAGCTGCAGAACTGGATGATGCCTTCATGTCATACTGGTGGTTATGTAATTATGAGCTCCAAGCTCTGGAGAAAACACTCTGAATCAGGTTGTAGTGGTAGATATTAGCAGTAAATATGGATATATTCTCAAAATATTGTGTAGGCGAATGTTTTCATAAGCAGATCAAAGTCACCGAGAACAAATGAGGAGTCAAGCTTTTTTCCACTCCTTACAGCTGGATGTAAACACAATCACAAGAAGATTTTTATCTCAGAGTTTGACATCAGTTTGAACTTGAACAAAACCACTCAGAGAGTTTATATATCCAGATATTCCCACTCGTGTCGCGGCACTGCTCTCTCAGTGTGCAGTCAAGTGTTTTCAGCTGGTTTTCAGGGGGGACACGACCCTCCGATGGTCCCAGTACCCCCCAGTACCCCCCAGTACCCCCCCGCCCCCTGCCATGGACCGTCAGCCTGATTTCTCCGAGCCTGCAGAGGATTTGGTTGTGGTATTGTGGTTGATGCGCATAATAAAATGACTGTCGGCTCGAAGCAGCAGTCAAATAGCGAATCAGTGTCAGCCGTGCTGCTCAGACTGATTTGTAGGTTTACAAATATGCTCCGAAAGCACAAAATCTCAGATGGCTGAGGACATTTTTGTGCTTTTCCCTATTTTCTGTCATATCTATAATGTCAAAAATGACAGATGATCATATCAGACGTGGCCAAACTTTCAAATAAAGTGCTAAATGTGTAAAAAATAGTGAGCATTAACCTCATGTTTCCGACCGTTCTGAATGCTGTGTTTGCTGTTTTTTCTTCTCACAGCTTGTGACGGATTTCTATATATGGTCATCACTTCCAGTGCATGTTACTGCCATGTTTATATTACAAACACTGCTACATGTAGCTGCATGCTAGCACCAGGGAAACCTGTAATATTGGTTGTTGATTTTGTTCATATCTCTTTAAATTTTTGGATCACGTTCCTGCTGGAACATGTTTGATGGTGTTTTCAGGGCCGTCCACACTACAGTGGCGGCTACTTTTCAGCTGTTTTCTTTCTTTACTTTCTTGTAATTCACAATTATTAATGAGAGTAATGATAATTAAATGTGAAATCAAGTGCTTTAATTAAGTTTTGAAGCTTTTATTGGGGATTTTTCACCATAAAATATGCTGCAGGAATGGTAAGCACGGTTGCCAACTGTTTTCCCTGGTTTCAAAAGTCGCTAAAACTAGAAGAGGAGAGGGAGAGACTATGTTGTTGGCAAAAGAGCCGCCCACTATGATCATTATGAGCAGCTTGCATAGGAATTACTTACAATATAATATATTGCTCACATTTTCCTTGATGCAATAAGCCATTAAATATGTCGGTATTCGCTTTTTCAGAGAGAAAGTTGCTAAGAGGGTCAGAGAACTTGCTAAATCCAGCAAAAAAGATACCAAATTGAAAACAATGGTACATAAATCAAGAGCACAAATGCATAAGACCCGAACAAAAACAGACTTATTGGTGCATATTAGGTTTTTCGTAAGGGTGGTCTGAAAAAGACAGGCGTGAAAAACGGAGCGTCTCAGGCGGAACGTGACTAGAGAAGCAGCAGACGTGGGTAGTATAAGAAAAATTATGTTCTTGTGCACATTATACGTGTAAAAATGTTCTCGTAGCAACCCAAAATATAAATATGAGCTTAAAAAAATTTGCACAATATGTCCCCTTTAATATCTGTCGTTAGTGTTTGATGTAATCTCTGGTCTCTGCAGGTAAAAATAACTTATAAGCCAAACTATAAACACCTCTCTTTTCTGTTTAAATTTTGCTCAAGTATCAGAAATCTTTCCACTACTGTTTCACTCGATATTGGTCCCCAGCTCCTGCAGTTATTTATAATTCTGTGGCTCGGAGCCTGGAGCTCCAAAAAAAGCGTCTTACAAACGCTGCCACAGTTCAGTTCTGACTGGTGCTGGATGATTGCTCAACTAACTAAGTGAAAACATTTAGGAAAATCTAGTTTGTTTTTTTTCTCCCTTCCTAGTATCAGAAATGTAGATTTGCTGTGATGTGCAGCTGGTGCAGAGATACGACTGAAAATAGGCGCTCTATTCTTGGTTCTGTAGTGTTACATTGAGAACGGAGAGCTGATGCAGAATGGCTGCGGGGTAAAAAAGCACCAAAGAGGGTTTTTTAGATTTGCTGCCACACAATTTACGAGCAGCATCCGAGAATAACTTGAACTGACATCATGTTTTTTCACAGTGTAATGTTAAATTCATTAGATTTATTTCATTCCATCACATTGATTTTAAACACAAAATGTCGTGCCACTACAGCTCGAATCGAATCAGAGGGAGAAAAAAAATCGACTGCAACACCAGCAACCAACCAACATGATGTGCTGCCTTTCAGTGGAGCTTTATTAAATGCAAAACAGGCTCAAGAGATCTGATTCTGATCAGATTTTCTTTAATTTCCTTGTTGCGGCTCAGATATGATCGTCCTGCGTCTCTGCTCAGCTGATACGAGCCTCGCACGGGGCACCACAAAGGGTTAAACAAAATCCTGATCTTTCCTGCTTGTTGTAAATCCAGCATGATGTGAACTCGCTGCCCTGCTCAGCGGTTTCTGGCTCCACGCCGCCACCTGGTGGCCAGTTTGCAGAACCAGCAGAGTGAATTATTTGGAGGGTTTAAGTGAGAGTGTGAGAAGCTGCAGCGTCCACTTGGGATTATAATGTGCAAGAAACTATCTGGAAATGAGAGATGGGAAAATAAACACACTTTCAGCTCCTCTACCCCTCCCCACACACACATTTTATATTAAATTTGAACATATTGCTCGCTGTCTATATGCTAATCCTCTTTATGTTCCACTCATCTCTCAGTGGGCCTCATTCTTGGCTCGCTGCTCTCTGGATGAAGCAGAGAGAGACACAGTGTTCAGCACATATTATCTTCTTCCAGTGGCATCAACCCCAACAAACCACACAATGAAGTTGCCTGTTATGGAGATATTTATTCATTTTCATGCAACGTTAAAGGAAAGATCCAAATCAGGTCCTTTTTTATGTCCTAAAGGGATAAGAGGAAACTTTTACCGCTATTAATGTAAATAAATAATAATAACCACTTTTAATAACCATCAGATGTCAGTATGATTTACATTAAAGTTAAACATGTCTTTGTTAGAACTAAATAAACTGGATTGTGTCAGAAATGTCTCTAAAACTTTTTATCTTTAATATTTTATTTGCACAATAAAACAAGGACCAGAAGCACAATAGCAGAAAAAAGGAAGAAAGTTGTGCAGGCGAGATTAAAAAAACCTTTATAGAGCAAAAAATCTCACTTCAATAAGAAATAAATACAAAAGAAATACAAAAAAAGCAAGTCGTAAAAGAAAATATCTTAACAAAGAATAAAAAAACATTTAAAAAAGTAAGCAACATCCATCAAGCAAATGTGTAAAATAGAAATATTTTTAAAATCATCAGACACCAAAACTATTAATCTAAATAAAAATAATAACCACTTAATAACAGGATTGTTATCGTGTCTGGCCAGAAATGTCTCTAAAATGTTTTATATTTAATATTTAATTTACACAATAAGACAAGGAACAGAAACACACCAATGGGAAAAATGAAGCAAGTTGTGCAATTGAGATTAGAAACCCTCATAGTGAAAAAACTATTTCACTTCAATAAGAAATAAAATACAACAAAATGCAAAAAGTGCAAGTCGTAAAAGATTCAAAAACAATCACAATGTAAGCAACATTAATCATGCTAATGTGTAAAATAAAATAATTTAAAAATCATCAGACACCAAAACTACACGACATAATCCCGAATTAGGAAATTGAATATCTTTTTTTTTATTTTGTCATATTTTTATTTTATGGCTCAGAGAGTCTAAACAACATGCTGGTAGCTGTTTCCTGTATTTTTGTGACAACAAAGAAAGGAAACGGATCAGGAACTACTTTTTCTTATTATTTCCGACAGCACATGACTGCTATAAATTGTCCTCGTGTGTACACTGAAAAATATCCTTTAATAATTAGTATAGATATGGTGGATTTATAGTTAGGTCTTCAAATGTAGAAACTAGCCTTTAAATGGTGCATTTTGATCGGCTGAAATATTTTTTATTTTATATATTTACTTACTTTTTTACATTAGGAGCTGGAGGGGTTTGAAGACAGGCTGAATGTGAGAAAAGAATAAAAAAATTGATTTAACAAAAAAAAAAATACATATATATATACAAAGAATACAATTAATTTCTACTGACTGCTCTTTAACAGCTGACATTCATAGGGGAAAAAATGACATTAAAACACTATTTTCCTGGTAGTTGAAACAATTTCTGTGGTCATGTTTTTGTCCTCAGTTGAAGCTTTTTTAAATGTTTTAATTATTTTTATTTTATTTATATCAAACAGCAATACAATGCACAGTTACAAACAAGAAGAAACGAGTTACAGAAAGATAAACAATGCAAAAATAAAATAGAAGTAAATAACATAAAAAAGAAGAAGAAGAATTAAATGGAAAAGAATTAAACAAAAACAAACCAATAAATAATAAAATAAACAGACGCAAGATTACATGTTAAAGACATTAAACGCAGTGCATATGTTGGCAGTCTTCACAGCTTTTTTGTTTTGTAGACAGGAGAGAGTTGAGATATACTGTTCAAACTCTGACTTCAACAAAAAGAAATTTGTTTTTTGTTCTTGAAAACTTACATTTGTGTATAAGATATGCATCATCATCCTTCTTTTTGTGATCAAAACAGACAAATATGACATCTTTATAATGCAAAGTAAAACCAGTGAAAATATTTGTGTTAACAATGTCCTCCCAGAGTTTGTAGGTAAATTCACAAGACCAAAATAAATGTGAGCACTTTTGTGGGGTAAAATCTATGTAGCAGTTTTAAATGACACTTCCTTCGTTTTATCAGTTAAAATAAACTTTTGAGGTAGGGACCAGACTTTTTTCCAATCTATGTTCCTCAGTTGAAGCTTGATGTGATCAAACCTCCACTGTTGATCATCATGTTATCATCTTTAGCCTGTTAGCCTTTAGCCTGTTAGCCTTTAGCCTTTAGCTGCTCTCTGACATCTGACATGTGCCGTCCTCGGAGGGCAGATGGACTCTAATCTGCAGATAAAACTGGATGATGATGATTGAACATAAATTAGTCATGAAGTCAGTCCTGCTGATTCTGTGTTTATCTGAACTGACTGTTGAGCAGATTATTCTCCACTGGTATCAACCAGCTCTCTCTGCTCTGTTTTCTAGTAATTTATTGATAATGACGGTCACAAACAAAGTGACCAGTGAACAGCTATCAGAAATATCAGCTGACAGAGGAGATTTCAAACCAGAGTTTTAGCAGAAACTTCATGTCTGCAGCTGAGCTCGACCTTTAACCTTCCTCTGGCCTTCTGGCTCCTGACAATCTGCAGCAGATTTGCAGTTGTGTCGTTAATCTCTTCTTCTACATCTGGCACAGACAGCTCTGTGAGCACAAATAACTTAAAGCTGAAGAAATCTTTACAGCTTTTAGTTTTGTATCTAGAAAACGGTTTCAATAATAATAGAAATTGTGTAAAAAGATTGATTCGTTTCCTAATTCGAGTGGACTTTTAATTCGGGAAAACAAGAGTCAGACTGGTTTTTTGATTTGTTTACAAGCAGAACAAGCAAGTTAAAAGCAACACTCAATGATTGTTGTAAAAAAGATCTTTATGTAGATATTCATATGTTAATACAGACACCCTAGATTCCCCCTAAAGTTCCTGAGAGTGGTGGAAGAAGTATTCAGACTCCTTACTTCAGTAAAAGTACTAATACCACACTGTGAAATGACTCCACTGCAAGTAAAAATCCTGCATTCAAAACTTAATGAAGTAAAAGTACAAAAGTATCAGCATAAAAATGTATTTAAAGTATGAAAAGGAACCTTGTGCTTAAGTACAGTACTTGAGTAAATATACTTCGTTACATTGGAGTGAGTTAAAAGGTGCAAAGTGTAATTTTCTGCTTCTCTCAATCAAAACAATAACAAAGAGTCATTGTAGAGCCTCTCTTGGTTAGAATTCCTTCAGGAGTTTTTTAACTGGAGCAGAATTATTATCAGAGCTCTTCTCTTTTCTTAAACAAACAGAACAAGTGATTAAAACCTGTAGAAACACTGAACTAAGCAGTTTCATGTTAAAATTGTGTGTTTTTCCAATGTAGTTTGGCACAACAAACTGACCGATCCTCTCTCTCTGCTTCTCTCTCCCTCAGGTGGTCGGGCGGTGCCTCAGGACCAGTCACCCACCTCCACCTGCCCTCCGGGACCCTCCGGACCTCCGACGGCCGCCAACGGCAACAGCGACATCATGGTGAACTTTGACCCCGACCCGGCGGACCTGGCGCTGTCCAGCGTGCCGGGCCAGGAGGCGTTCGACCCGCGGCGGCACCGCTTCTCCGACGAGGAGCTGAAACCTCAGCCGATGATCAAGAAGGCCCGCAAGATGCTGGTCCCCAATGAGCAGAAGGTACTACATCTCCCACAATTCTTTGCTGCTCTACAGAAATGCTTTCTGACTAGTTTTACTGTCAAAATGTGATCAAAAAGTTTTTACTGCTATTATGATATGATCAAAGTCAAACATTAATATTTATAAAGATCCTGACCGGTTTAATATGGTAATAAATAGAAAAAATATATACATAAAATTATATATAATAAATATGTATTATAATAAATAATATGATAAAAATATATAATAAAATAAAAATAATACATAATAAATAATAATGATAACAATAATGTAATAATAACAATAAAAATAGCGATAATAATAATAATAATAAGGATAATAAAAAGGTAATAATTGTTATTATAATTTAATATTAATGTGTATGAGAGAAGGACTTTTTAAAAAAAAAAGTATTTCAGTTTCACACTTATATTTATCAATAAATTAGAAAAAACAGTTTCAAACTGCAAAGATTTAAGATTTTGGTCTCAAAGCTGCAAAACAAAAACAAAAAAACTCATTATCAAGTCTTTTTTTTTTGAGTCCTCCAAAATGTAGTTTCCAAATTAAAATCTCTTTATATTTGAATATTTCATAAAAATCTTTTAAATTCTTAATTATTTTAACCTGCTTTATTCTTTCTTTTTTGGAGACATACACACATTTATACACACAGACGGCCTTTGAAATGAGTGGATTTCTATCAGAAACAGTTTGAAATATTCTAACAGTGCTGACAGAAAATAACTAATAATTAAAAAAAGAACATCATCCACAGCTGAAGTAGAATAAAAGCTGAATAAAAGCTGAATAAAAGCATGACCTCCTTCAGCCCCTGAGTGCTCTGCAGACAGAGGTCAGGTTTCCTCTCTGACAGCTGCTGTATTGATGTGGAACAGAACCTGAAGGAGCACGATGCCCACTCGTACCGACGTCTGAAATATTTTGTCCTCAGTTCATGGCACAATAAGAGGCGCTCTGATCGATGGCTCGTGCTTTCACAGTTCAGCGCGGAGCAGCTGCAGCTCCTGAGGCGTTTGTAATTTATGGAGAGATGAAGGCGCTCTCCTCGTGCTCGCTCCTTTTATAAATCATTCCTGTGCAGGTTGTGGGGGAAAATGATCTCCGGCCAAAGTTAAAGACGAAGCTGGGATTGTTCTGCAGCGATGAGATTTTAAGATTCAGCTCCAACCCGAGCGGGAAAATATGTCGGCAATCAAAAGATGAAAGATGTTCCAGGATCACCACATTAAGGAGAGTTTAATTTTTTCATAAGCTAATTAAAAACTAATCTCAGAAGGGTAATGACTTTGCAGAGTTTCACTTTGCAGAAAGTAAACAGATCCTTTAAAAAGTAAAAAGGCTCTCTGAGGAAACACAGAGCACCGTTTTGGGTCTGCAGCGATTCCACCGGCATAAATCTTTCAGATACAGATCTCCATTTTCAATTTGGACCCATGTTTTGCTCACTAAGTCCAAAAGTTTAACACAACAATCTCGGCGGTTTCCAATCGGCCCCTCATGGGACCCTCGTCGGCCAAAAAAAAATTATTTCATGCCCCAAAAAACAACGTTGTTCGACTGCCGAGAATTTATTCATTCAGCTGAGCAGCTCAGCAGGCACGACTGAACAGCTGCAGTCACACAGAGCTGCTTCCATAGATTCATTACTTCTCTTTTAATTATAATTATCGCATATTATTGCATATTACTTATAAACTGATGGTGCATCTCTTTTGTAAACATGCAGACCTTTGGATTGCTAGAAAGCTTTCTGTCTCTTAATGTGTCTGTGTGTCTGTTAATTAATAAGTATTCAGATTACTTAAGTAAAAGTACTAATAACACACTTTAATTAATTACTCCACTACAAGTAAAAGTCCTGCATTCAAAACCTGACTTAGTACAAAAGTATCGACATCAAAATGTACTGGAAGTATCAAAAGTAAAAGTTCTCCTTACGCAGAATGCTTTATATATTCCAAATATGATATTTTTATTATTAGTATTGATGCATTTATTTAATTAGCACTTTAATAATGTTCATGAAGGGCTAATTTTAACTACTTAATATACTGTCAGGTGGTGCAATTTATAAAAAATGCAAATCTTGTTGCAAATCATCACAGCAGTAAAATCCACTTCTCCAGTGTGTATCCTTATGTCCAATATCTTGTTAATACACATAATGTATGCTATAATGTCGCAGCTTCTGTTTGCTGTTTGTCTTGAAGGACTATGTTTGTTGTTTTTGTACCAAAAGTTAGACTTGTTTTGCGAACAGCTACAAAGCAACTTTTTCTGACAATGAATCTAAAGAAATTAAAGACATAACATGAGATTATTAGAAACAGATAATTTGGCTTTGTTTGCATTTATTTGGTGTGACTACAGAATTAGCAATGGGGCTACAGGTTTGATGGATGGATGGATGGATGGATGGATGGATGGATGGATGGATGGATGGATGGATGGATAGATGATGGATGGATGGATGGATGGATGCTAGATGGATGGGTGGATGGGTGGATGGATGGATGATAGATGGATGGATGGATGGATGGATGATAGATGGATGAATGATAGATGGATGGAGGTCAAGAGACGCCTGTTAGCCAATCAGAAATTTCTTAAGTATTTTCAATGTCCATAGTATAAAAACAACATAATTTAGTCTGTTCGTCATGTTTTTAATGTTCTTGTGTTGCAAATATTCAACTGTGGCCCTCTGTCCTCCTTCCCTTCTTCCTCTCCTGTCCTCTCTCTCTCTCTCTCTCTCTCTCTCGTCACATATCTGACCCTTATAACTCATCCCACGCTCTCTTTTTGTTTTTGCTCTCTCCTCCCCCTCACCTTCCTCCCCACACACCACAACATACCACACCACCGCACGGCGTCGACGGCGACGACGACACCAGGACGACAAGTACTGGAGCCGGCGCGTCAAGAACAACGAGGCGGCCAAGCGCTCGCGGGACGCCCGGCGGCTGAAGGAGAACCAGATCTCGGTGCGCGCCGCCTTCCTGGAGCGGGAGAACGCCGCGCTGCGCCAGGAGGTGGCCGACATGAGGAAAGAGCTGGGCCGCTGCAGGAACATCATCAACAAGTACGAGAGTCGGCACGGAGACTTGTGAGGCGGAGGAAGACGGCGGACGGAGACGGCGGAGGAAAAAGGCGGGGAGGGGAGAGGAGAGAATGAGAAAAGGGTACAAGGCAAACCCAACAACAGCAGCACTTTAGTTGAAGTGGCGAGGGGGGGACGGCCGGCGTAGATCTGCAGTAAGCGCTGTGCGACACCGGGCGCAAACACCTAAAGGTGCACGCTCGCTGTGCTTCAGGACGCCACGACAGGAAAGCACAGCGACGCCACCTTTTTCCAGTCTGACTCTTCTTTGTACATGCTGCTTCGCTGAACCCACTAACCCCGTACTGTATCACCGTGTGTGTGTCACATCGGCAGCTTAACGTCACCCTCTCGGTGCTGTGCTTACGCCCGGTGTCGCACGGCATTTTTGCAGGTAGTGCGTCGCAAAAGCCCGCTGCTCCGGCCAGTTCAAACAGGGTGTTGATTCACATTATGCCAGTGAAATCTCACTTTTTAAGCTCAAGGCACGGATCCAAGCCAGGGGAGGTCAGATGTGTAATTTTTTTCTATAAATAGGACAAAAAAAACATGTATATTTTTGAGGAAGGCAAGACTAGTCCAGCAAAGAGGAGGAGAAGAGGAGGAGGAGGAGGAGGGGAGGTGCATGGTTTTCGTCCATAACGCAAAGAGATTTTGACATAGGATTATTGTATATTTTTCTATTAGCAGAGATAGTCAGGAGGAGGATTTTGGAGATAATCTTTTGTATATTTTATATATGGGGCGGGGAGGGGCTGTTAGCTGGACAGTCACGGGGCCACACGAAAACGCTTTTTCCTCCCAGCTGTTTATCGCTAAATAAAAAACAACAACAACAACAGATAATCTATTTTCGATTTCACTGAGCTGGGTTAGTCGGAGGCGGAGCCGCAACGGAGAATGTATCACGGTTGAATCAGGTATTTTACACGGTGCGAGACGAGGCGGGGAATCTTAGTAAGAGAGAGAAAAAGAGAGAGAAAGAGAGAGAAAGAGGGAAGACGGTGAAACAAAAATTGTATAGTTTTAAAGAAATTTTTGTGTTCGTTTGTTTTCGTTCGTGGGCTCGTTCAAGCACTTGATTTGTTATCTTCTATTTGATTCCGTGTCTGATTTTTCTGAAATAATCGCAGGGCTTTTATTTGTGTGAAGGTGAAGGAGAGAGAGAGAGAGAGAGAAAAAGAGAGAGAGAGAACAGGAATTAATTAGCCATCAGAACAGCTGGATGTGAGCAGATGTCTGAAAATAACTAAGGTGGAGAATTTCGCTGGCAGGTTTGCATTTACTTTTGTCGAGAACGGGTCCTGCTCACACACTTATACACACAAAGACACACAAACACACTCAGCGAAAGACAATTAACAACAACACAATGTGGTTGCAGTCTTTCTCTCTCTGTTTACTCATCGATTTCTCCAGGATGCGCAAAAATGAAACTGGTTCCGGGTTGATTTGCCCAGATCGAACAGTGACTGAAACCTTCAGCATGCACACACACACACACACACACACACACACACGCAAACAAACAATCCTCACCCAGGTTTTAACCCTTATTGTTGTTGTTGATGTTGTTATGGACTTCTATGGTGCTGATCTGATCTGATCCTTCACCTGACTCACACACACACACACACACACACACACACATGCAAACACCTCCACCATCTCAGACACAGTACTGAACTGCCTATACCCTTTCTTTGTCTTTTATTCCTTCTTTTTAGTTTATTTTTTTCTTTATTTTGTTGCATATTGTATCGATAAATCGTATATAGATTTACACACAAACACTTGTCTATACCTCTCCTTCAAACTTTACCCAATGAGAAATGAGAAATGCACCCTACTGCTACTGTACCATACAACTGTACTATTGAATATTAAACTATTCTCTCACTAGATATATATAAATATATGTATATGATATATGCTTGAATTATGTGATTATAGTTGTAATATACATAATTGAATATATTACAGAAAATCCCATGGAATCATTTTTGTCAGTTTTCTCTCAGGTGTTTTTGTCTGAGGTATTAAATACACGTATTAAAAAAAAACACAAAAAAGTCTTTGATTGGATCACAGAATTTGTGGTTTGGTTTTTTATTTTGGGGGGAGGTGGTCGGTTATATTTTATTTTTATTTTTTTTTCTTGCATTTCACAGCCGTTTGGGTTTAATCTTCTGATTCTGTTGTTCCCCAGTAAATTACTAACTCACTCAACTTTCTCCTCAGACCAGCTGACCGTTCACTAAGCCCCGCCCCCCTTAGTTAGTATTACATATATAATAATATTATAATAATCTTTATTTATAGAGCACTTTTCTAAACACGTTATAAAGTGATTTACAAAGACAACTTAAAAACAGACATGAAACATCAGATAAAAATTGAAAAGACAGTTCAACGGAAGGTTAAGTTCAAGTAAAATCAGGAAAGGCAATCCGATAAAAGTATGTTTTACGAAAGAGAGATTTAAAAGAGATCGTTGACTCAGCCGACCTGATTGTACAGAATCCATTGATCCATTTCAGCCAATTTCCCCCAGTGGCCACTTGTGGTATTGCAGTCTATAAAGTATTTTCCCTGCAGACAACAATAGTAAAAAAAATACTTCTGCAAACTGTTAACAGGCTCAATTATGTTCACTGACTATTTTGAATGTATAACATAGTGCAAATTATTGCATTTATGATCACTGAAAGTTTAATGTCTTTAAAACTTTCCTCTGGCCCTGCAGTTCATTTAATGGCCACAAGAGGCCGCCTGCATAGAGAAAAAAAAAGAGAAATCACATACTCTTCAGCTGATGAATAGTTTATAAATGTATTGCTCCATTGAGCAGATATTATGGCTTAAATAAAAGGCACATAAAGGACACAAGGCTTCAACAGAACCCACAAAATGACCACAACTAACTGATCCTACTAACAAGAACTGTGTAAATGCCATCCCTCTGTGCCACAGATGGACCCATTGTAGTTTATTTTGACTCAGTCCCATATATACACTGTGCAAAAACTCGCTCGTGCACCAATTGTGGATTAACCCATTTAAGCCGGGAAAGCATCACCGCATTTCTACCATTAAATCCGGGGGCGGTGTTGCGTTATTCTACCATTAAAGCCGGGAAAGTGGATATGTCGTTTTGTAGTATTTGTAGTTTTTTCCACCTATTTTCGGTCTCTTGGCCAATGAAATGCATCAGAATACACGTGGGAGTGTCGCAATGCAACACGTTGATTTTTTAAATTTTTTTATTGAAGGTTTCGACAGATAAACTCAACTTCTCATGAAAGCCACAGGTATAACCTGAATTTCAATTCTATCTGCTACAGAGGCTGAAAAATATATTATTTAGCAGGAAGCGTTGACACTTCTGTTGAATTTCCAGAAAAACCTCAGGTTTAAGGGGGTTATTTTAAAATCACCCAGAGATTTTACAGGCATTTTAGGCCTAAATGGGTTAATCCACCGCTGAAAATAGTCCCAAACAAATGCCATGTTTCCTCCAGTTTAAGTGACGTTTACTAAAAGCTAAAGTGACCAGCTGTTTTAGTAAATCACTGAGGTAATCTTTTCCATGTTTGTCATACAGTATGAGTAATATTGATAAGAAATGTTCCCTATTTTGGCAGTATGAACTGAGCTGCAGGTATGGCATCAATTGGATGGAAACTGGTGGAAACTCCCGGCAGGTTGAGCAGACAGAAACTAAACTGCACATATTCAGTGGGCTGCATAACGTAGAAGTTAAGCTGGAGGCCAGAAAATGTGTCCACCTGTCACAAAAACTCGCTCGAGCACCAAATGTGGATCAATCCCTCATTGAAAATTGTCCCAAACAAAGTGTCAGAGTGGAAAGAAGAACAATATTGCACATATTCAGTGGTCCGTATAAAGGTAGGAGTAAAGTTGAAGGCACATTTGTTTGGACAAATATAATATGAACAACAAAAATAGCTAATATGAGTTTAATTTAAGAGCTGATTTCTAGACATTTTTCCATGGTTTCCTTGATAATGATTTTAGTTATTTTCAAGAAAACCATGGAAAATGGCTAGAAATTGAAGAAAACTATTCTCTTATAATTTTTTCCATGACTGTAGGTCAGCATACTTCTTCATCTAGGTAGCCACTCAATGCTAATGTTAGCAGGCCAAAAAAAAAAATCTAATTAATCCATTCATTACACTTTTGCTATTCAGTTTTCAGAAAAGGAGATTTAAAAAAAGAGGAAACCCTCCGCCATGCACACATGCAAAGCCCAGTCACATTTTATTAGCTGTGATTGGACAGTCGTTGTTCGTGGGCGGGGTTTAGTGAACAGTTGTGTCTGTTTTAAAAACAGAAACTTCTTGAAAAAGTTCTTGTCGCCTGCTTTAAAGCCACAGTTTCCAGCATTATAACGGCTGTTGTTGTTGATACTTATTTTCATGCAACAGCTGTGATTTCTGACCTAAATCCTCTTTTGAACAACTTTCACTTGATTTCCCACGAGCCTGTTTGCTGTCAGCACCACCCGTAGAGACTTAACTGAACCCCAGGTGAATTGTGGGAGCTGTAGTCCTCTCCTCCGCTAGACGGGAAGACATTTAAACCTGATTTCCACTGATAGACACTTCTGAATTCAAATCCCTGGAAGGAAAGTCTTCTTCCGTCCGGTGATGGAAGAAGAAAGCCATGTGGTATTTTTCCCTTTTGATATCTGGGATTTTTGGATTTCTTCACAGACGTTTCAGAAACTTTTTGACAGTGCTATTTTTCTATGTAACTGTGTTGTTGAGCGTGTTGCAGTTTTTTCCCGCTGGGTGTTTGAGGCCCGCTCTTCTCGTGGCGGCAGTGACAGTTTGCCGCTCTACGGTGAAGCAGCGTTGCGGGTAATAAATACAAACAATAATAATTATATTGGTGATGATAACAATAATGTACACAGCCTTGTTCTTTCTTCTTCAACTTTGTGGATTCTCAGCTAACTTCTCCATGTTGTGACTGACTGTTATGAGTCCCATGGGCGCAGCACGACCCCGACTTCTCACCAGTATTGTGTGTCCACGGGGAAGATGGCGTATGTGGTTTGGCTGTTTTCCCTCCAAACACCAATAAAGGCTTCTCCTTACTCACCGACGGAGCTTTTCTGGTGTCTTGTTTAATCTGAAATGCGTACAAACCAGGCGGTAAGGCAGATGATACACCTGCAGTTCCTTCAATGGCCACAAGAGGCAGCCTGCATAGAAAAAAGCAATATTTTAAGGTCCCGACAGTACAGAAAGGTGAGCACATTGGTCCCAGATAACACAAATAAAAGAAACTTTGGAAGTCAAGTACTCATTAGGTAATTGTACTTATTTTATTTTGTTTATAAATGGTTTAAAAATGTATTTCTATATACAGTCATGAAAACAAAATGATTAGACCACCCTTGTTTTCTTCAATTTCTTGTTCATTTGAATGCCTGGTACAACTAATGGTTCATTTGTTTGGACAAATAATAATAATAACAACAAAAATAGCTCATAAGAGTTTAATTTAAGAGCTGATATCTAGACATTTTCCATGTTTTTCTGGATAATGATTTTGAGAAAATTAAGAAAACAAAGGGGATTTCATATTTTTTTCCATGACTGTATAATAGCTTAAATAAATGTACGAAAAGAGCATAAAGCTAGAAGTTCTTGTGAAAAAATTGCATGAAGGTGCGCTCTCTTAAAGGAACAGTATGCAATTATCGAACAATAACCAAAAAGGCCTGTTACAGACATAAAACATATTCTTAGAGTTAAACGTAGGAAAATACGTACAAAGAAAATAATGCAGTGAACATACGATAACAAAAGACAAGCAAACAAGCCATCCTAATATCTGTGATGTTTTTATTGTGTGTGCGTCTGTGAGTGTGTGAGTGAGATATTGAATAAGAGATTAAATCTTGTGAACAGAAAGTGCAGCAGCAGACCGTTGGGAGGCACTCGGACCCTTCGACAGCTTCTCTGTGCACAGATCCACAAAGAAAGTGTGTGTAAGTGTGTGTGTGTGTGTGTGTGTGTGTGTGTAAGTGTTTCATCACGTCCGTGTGCATGTGCAGCTACATGTGTGTCTGCACTGATGCATGCCTTAATGTGTGTTTCCATGACGACTGCTATGAATCGTAGGACAGACATGAGACAGCGGAGCCCCTCAACCTCCGTTATGTAACACACACCATCCTGCTCCCTGTGTGTGTGTGTGTGTGTGTGTGTGTGTGTGTGTGTGGGAGTGGATGGCCTCACCACCTGTATCTGGTGGGTTGTTTCAGCTGTTTGTCGGTGTTTGCGTCAGCGGCTCCCCCTCGTCACGCCGCAGACCATCTGCACAAGCTGGTGACGCCGACGGTCCGAGCCAAAGCGTCGAGCTGCATCGACCCGATCCGCCACATTGAGCCGAGCCGGGCCGGGTGGTGCCGAGCCGGGTGGTGCCGGGCCCTGTGACCCTGCTGCTGGAGATATTAACAGTAGAGCTCTGCATCTTAACTGGTCTCACAATTCGATTTGATTCGATTACCTGATGCTTCACATATCGTTTATACTCCTGGTCTGATGAATGTGGGTTCATTTTTTATTATTTAAAGCAGGGATGGGCAACTGGAGGCCCAGGGGCCACATACGGCCCGCACCCTCACTTGAAGTGGTCCTCAGTACAACTACATGCATTTGAGCATTAAAATGCAAAAAATTACTTCTTGCAATTAATGTTGGTCTGCTGTTCTTGCACTGAAGAAAAAAAAAGAAATCACAGTAAGTGGCTATTTTTTATTTGCTTCAAACCTTTTGTATTCCTGTTTATACTGTTATACATGCATTTGAGCATGAAATGTGTTAAGTTACTACACTGTAAACATATTTACAATTGCAGTTTCATCATATCTGGTTAAGTGCACGGTCCTATATGTGGCCCTGTGGTAGTGAACATGAAAAATTGTGGCCCCCTGCAGCATTTAAGTTGCCCATCCCTGATTTAAAGTCTTTAAAGGACAATAAAGGACCTTTTCCCAACCCTAACCATGTAGCTTTGTTTGAATCCACAGCGTTAACCACGTGTATCAAACTGCAGCCGTAGTGGAGCATTATAGGGCTTTAAAAAGTGACTCCAAGCATCCATATGTGACGAGTTGGGGGTCGAGGAAGCAAAGGGTGCCGAATTTTGTGCACGAGACTGAAAGGAGAGTAAGTAAAACTCAGAAGCACGTGGAGAATTCATGCTAACATGAACGTGTGTCCACCGGGAGAACTGGGTGAGAGGTGAGTTCACTGTTCCACCTCCAGTCTCAATGGGAACCAGATGGCCAACCTCACACACACACATACACACACACACACACACACACACACACACACACACACACACACAGACACACACACACACACACTTCACCTCTGTGTGCCTTTCCTCCTATTTGCCTCGTTAGTTTGGTTTAAGAAGCATCTTCTCCCATCAGGCTGCAGCTCCATTACGCTTAATTCACAAGTTCATTAGAATAATTTAAAATCAATTCAGGGAGAACCAGACACAAACGAGGTTTAATTCCCAATTTGTGCAATAAAAATCTAGATAAAAGTCACTGATAAACTCATTTAAGTCGGTTAATTATGAGAAAGATTGTAGCTGTGCAACAAAAACACACACGTCTCTCCTCCTGCTGCACACAGAGCTGCTTCTTTTACACTCTGCTGTTATTTCAGACAATTTCCACTCATTTCACCACCAGAGGAAACTCTCATCAGTGTGTTGAGTGGATGTGCATTGAAATCCTGCAGGCTGAAGGTGTCTGCAGCGCCTCCTGGTGGCCGGCTGGAGGAGAAAACAAACATAAATCTGTGTAATGATGAAATAAGATGAAACTTAAAAGATTATTGTGCAGAAAATAATCACCTGCAGGAGCTGGTGGGAAGCTGCAGGAGATTAAAGACCCACATCTGTATAAATTAAAGCTATTTTTCAACATAAAACTGAATCAGAAACACTGATGACTCAATTGTTGTTTATTTCTTTTATTAAATTCTAAAGTCATATGAGGTTCTCATGATGTTTTCTCTTTGTGTGGGTAATTGAAGCCATTTGTTTGAATTTAGGCCAAATATAAGATGTTTAAGATCTAAACTCCTTCAGAAGATCAACACTAAGAACTTGCACCAAAGCTAATATAGAAACAATCACATTATAATTAAAGTTGTGTTCATTTTCAGGAACTATTTGTTTCATTTCAGCAGCAGTAATTAAGTCATTAAAATGGTTTAAAGCCCATCCAAAACTGTTTGTTCCTAACTGGAGTGTAACTGATTTTGCTCTTTGGTAAACTACTTTAAAAAAACAAAAAACAAATATGAATGAGTAATCGTTTCCCCATAATACTTATACAATTATTTGAGTTACAATGTTTTTTTTTCCACAGAGATAATTTGCTAACTGCAGACGAAGCAGTTTTATGTGCATTTTTTGATTGTTTACACAAGACTTAAACCCAGGAGACCACTGTGTTTTAACTGTATCAAACCAAATGTCAACATCTCCCACTCTTGATAAAAAAAATAATAATAATTTGTGCAACTTTAAATGTGGCATTAAGTGACTTTCCACATGTTGTTCTCCCCGCTTACTTCTACATATTTCGACCACAGTTTTCACAAAATTCTGTAAAAACATGGTCACACGGAATCAAATCAAACTTTTTTTATTTTAATACCATTTATACTATTATAGTATATTTATACTATACTATTTATACCATTAATACCATTCATACCGTTTTATTTGCACTGTTTTTTGCTTTTGTTTGTATTATGTAAAGTGTCTCAGAGAACCTTTAAAAGTGATATAACAATAAAATCAATAAAAATGATATTATTATTATTTTCATTCTAACTTAACAACACAAAGTCTTAACAGTAGTGGAGACGTGTTAAAATAAATAAAAATGACTAAAATGTTTAGTGATGTTGAAGGTCTGACACACACACACACACACACACACACACACACACACACACACACACACACTTTGTCAGGCTGCTGTCTGAGCCGTTTCAACCTTTGGACAACGTGTGTTTTTCTCTGTCTGACACTGGGAGCACGGGACAGAAACTCCTGAATCATTAATGTGTATTATCAAAAATACCATCATTTATCTGTGTGTGTGTGTGTGTGTGTGTGAGCAGACAGCAGGTCACATCAGGGTTTAACTGTCACATCTGTTGCCGTGTCGTCTCCGTCTCGCTGTGAGGACGACGTCACTCTAAATGTCTCTCTGAGGCTCCGTTTGCCCTCAAAAACCTTCAGCAGCAGCAGCTCCACCTGATCCCGACCAGCTGTCAATCACAGCCGCCTCCTCAGGCCCTGTGTGTGTGTGTGTGTGTGTGTGTGTGTGTGTGTGTGTGTGTGTGGGCACTAAAAAAACAACAACTTTGTATTCACTCCCCACTAACAGCAGGATGAAACTGTAGGAGAATATAAAAAGCCTCAAACCTTCAAACAACCTCAGATTCTTTATTTATTCTACAAACACAACAGATCAGCTTTGTCAACATGAACCTGATTCATTAAGGGTGTTTTCTTTACAACCTGGGTCATTCAGGTAGATTCCTATGAGTTGTGATAACATTAGAAGACATAGATTAACACCTCACCTGGATTTATTTAAAAACAGGAAACCAAAGTAAACTGTAACCTCCATTAGATTAAACTCAATGACTCAGGTGTTGGCCGAAACACTCTGCAGTTTATTTTTTGTCCATTTAAGGATTAAAACCAACAATTTTAGATGCACAAACTTTGTTTCTTACAGTGTTGTTGTCTGATAATCAATGCTGCTCCTACAAGGTGGAAACCACTGCATCACACAACAACAATGCATGCAAAAATTAAATGAAAACAAAAGTTAGAAATTGAAAAAATTAGCTAAAGATAGAAAAAGGGGATAAAATAAAAAAATTGATGATGATGATGATGATGATAATAATAATCATTTATTTATTTATCTGCCCCACTTTACGATTTCTCTAAATTGACCATGTTGGAAAAAAGTCTTGAATTGTGCAATTATGTTTTATTTATTTATTTAAAGGTGGTAATGTATAACAAAATATTATTTTTTGGGATGGTTAAAGCAGTTAAGTAGTTAATTGTAAAATAAAAATAATAATAAAAAATGCTTGTCTGACAGCCCTTGCAGAATATTTAGCAAATTTTTGCCTGTCTTCAAAAATAAATAAATAAATAATAAAAACATTTTTTTAAATTGCTGTCCAGGATTTTAGGGTCAGAATTGTTTTTGGGGGTCAAATTGTGTTTCTATCTTCAATAATTATTTCTAATGTTTATTTTCTGCATTAAAGATGTTCAAACGTTGTTTTCTGCTGTTTATTTTCACCACACGTATAAAACTTGATAAAAGAAGAAAAAAAAAGTTGTTGTGAAAAGTTTTCCGCCTCGTGCTCTGGCTTAGCTGTGATTGGGTGCAGCCCAGGTGTGACAGGTACCGTCCAATCAGATCCCTGCAGGTGAGCAGGCGGACATGAACCTGTCAACCTGCTGCTGTGATGCTGGTTGACCTGTCGGAGCTGGTAGCTGTTCATGCTTCTGGATTTGGGAACTTTATTCAGGATAAACCTCCCGGAGCTGTCCCCCCATAGACTGTATGGTCCCCCCTCAGGTGACCTGTCTGCTGCCTGCTGCCGGACCGGAACCACGCTGTCAGAGCCTGGACCAGCATGAGGTAAGCTCAGTACCTGCTGCTGCTTTCAGTCAATGCTGATGGCCTGGCTCGGCTCGGCTCGGTTTGGTTCGGCTGTGTCAGTGAGCTATGACGTTGCATTTGTGTGTTGCTGATGCTGTTCAGATTTGTGGTAAATATGAATTATTGGTTTTTATGGCCTTTGCATGCTTGCAGGTGTTGCTGCTCTCTGTTGATTAATTTTCAATCTGTGTTACTGTGTCAAAGAAACTGAGCTGTGCAGCTAACTGGTGTTTTCTGTGCTCTGCCTGTCTTTTCTGCAGAGTGAAACATTTTAATATTTCTGTCTGAGCTGAGATGCTTTTGTGCTTGTTTTCATCTGGGCCTTGACGTTTTCGATCACTTCTTGCAAGATATTTAGCTGGTCACTGATCAACGTGATACATTGTTGATAGAAAAATGTTGATTTGTGCAACTTCCCTCACATTCTACCTGCTTATGTCTACATGTTTTGACCACAGTTATCACAACATTTCTGGTTATGATCATTTGTCAAAGTGGACATTTGAATGATGTGAGCTCTCACTAAACAAGACACATTCATAGTTTTGTTCAGATTTGTGATGAGCATGAATTATTGTTTTTTTATGGCATTTGCATGCTTGCAGGTGCTGCTGCTGGATCTGCTGATTCATTTACACTCTCTGTGTGTGTTTGTGTTTCTGTGCATTTGCATTTAAATTAAGGAAATTGAGCTGTGCAGCTAAATGTGGTGTTTTCTCTGCTCTGCTTGTCTTGTTGCAAATTGAAACATTTAATATTTCTGTCTGAGCTCAAATGCTTTTGTGCATGTTTTCATCAGGCTTGTAGAGGTTTTCTGGGGGTTTCTTTTAACTGGCTTGCAGAAAAACATCTTGTGGTTCTGTTGAGAGTTGTGGAATATTTGTCGTTTGTTATTTTTCCTGATATTTGATGCTAATATCTGTCACTGACTCTCTGCTGATGCTGCTTTTGCTTTTGCTGTTTTCTGCTGCAGCTCCACTCCAACCTGCTGCTCTTCATGTGCTGTTTTGTCTTTCTTATCCTCGACTTAAGTGTCTCTGACTAAAAGGGACTTTGTTGGCACAAGTAACCAGGAAAATGACTTTAGTTACTTAGTTTCCATACGGGTCCACTTTTGCATACCTTTTGGTCTGGGACTGATATTTATGGTTTGGACTATATTTCCAGTGAATAAATATTGCACAATTAATCAAATAATTATACATAAAAAGTACTGCCTTGCAAACTGTATTTTGCAGGAAAAATGTAATTTCTTAATAGTGTGAATACTTAGTCAAAGTCAAAAATGAAAGAATACACTTCCAAAGACCAATCTGACTTATTGAGACAATATCCAGACACTTTTCAAAATAAAAGCCCTCTAAAGTGTCATATATGAGCTGTGTTCTCTCTAACTTAAGAGTTTTCTGCAAAAATCACTCTCGTATGATGAAATGCATCAAAGGGTTAAATCAAACAGTTGTTTTTTGAGAAATTCTGAAGATATTATGATGCATATCACAACATCTATATTATTTCTTTGCTATGTTACCCATGCAGCACGTTATAACCCTCAGCTTTCATGGACAATACCTGAAAACAAAGTGTGGTTAACCCCTCCTCCCTGAAAGACTCTGTGTGTGTGTGTGTGTGTGTGTGTGTGTGTGTGTGTGTGTGTGTGTGTGTGTGTGTGTGTGTGTGTGTGTGTGTGTGTGTGTGAGATGATGAAGTGGGCAGTGAAATGTCAACAGCAGCATACTGATGAGAGAATCAGGCCGTCTGATCTAATTGTCTCCAGGCTGCTGCTGCTGCTGTGGGCTGGCTGGACTCTATTAGACAGCAATGCATTGTGGGAGGTTTTCACACTAACGTCCTGCTGATGAGTGCACGCTCAAGTCCAGGCAGGTTTACAGATCTGTGCTGTTTATTGTGACTCTAAGACATTGTTTCTGTGTCACAAAGACGCAGAGTTACTGTGTGTCGTGCTGCAGAGTCTCAGGATCAACAGCGTCTTTAAATTACAATTAATTTTAATTTTCAATCACAGAGCTGGCCTGGAAACTAAAAAGTGTTCACATAAAAGTTGTCCATACAGGTCTACTTTTTCATTATTTTTGGTCTGGAGCTGATATCTATAGTTTGAACTATTGGTAGTTTTGTTCCAGTGCATAAATATTACACAATAAATCAAATGAATGCTAATTAAACACAACAATTGCTGCCTGTAAACTGTATTTCAGAGGAAAAATTATGTTTTTGTGTGTGAATAAGTAGTCAAGCTTAATAAAGAATACATTTCCAAAGACCAATCTGACTTAAAAATCAAAGTTCATCACCTCAAAGTGTCACTCAGACAATATCCGGACACTTAATGATAATGGATTTTCAAAATAAAAGCCCTCTAAAGTGTCATATACGAGCTGTGTTCTCTCTAATTTCAGATGAGGTTACTGTAAAGATCACACTCGTATGATGATATGCATAAAAGTGTTGAATCAAACGGTTGTTTTTAAGAAAAACTGAAGATATCAAGATGCATATAACAACATCTATATTATTTCAAACACAGAGCTGGCCTGGAAACTAAAAAGTGTTCACATAAAAGTTAAAACAGCAGCTTGACTTCATTACACTGTTGTGCTTCTTCTCCACTTTATGGATTTACCAGTTCAAGAAACAAATGGATCCGGTCCTGAGGACAGTGAGCGAGTTTAACCTCGGAGATGATGAAAGGTTCTGATCCCTGTGGAGATAAGTAGTTGTTGCTGCAGCAGAAATATTATGTTTCAATAACAGATAAAGAGTCCACAGCAGAGCAACAGTGTAAGAGGTAAAAACGACAAGATAACAAACAACAGGAGTTATTTTTCTGTTTATTCTGATGCTAAATATCAGGAACACGGTGATTTAAAGTCCCACTGAGTCTTCTGTGTAAAAACATTCCTATCTCTGCTCTGCAGCTCAAAGAAACACGTGGAGGCGAACTCATTATGCAAAATAAAACCTGATGTGATGAATAAAAGAACATGTCCTCATGACAGGCAGCCTCTAAAATAATCATATAAAAGATAAGAATGTCGGTGTGCACGGCGACAAATATGTGCATCAAAGACAATCAACAGGTGGCGTTCAGCCAATCACAGCTGGACACCCTGAACATGGTTTCAGTGTATTTAAAATGCAACATTACATTTAAATCCTGATAACTTTGAGGGAAATACCTGCTGGTACAACTTTTAAAGGCCAAATATTTTGGGAAGAATAAATCCTGGTGTTTATATTTTAGTCTGTTTCAGGATGCTGTAGAAATGATGACTTTCCCTCTTTTGAAGAGTTCAATATTTTACTGTTAATAATGTGATTCAGAATCTGAAGTCTTCTGCTAAAAATCTGACGTCTGATTTGGTCGGAACACCGAACACCAGAGCAGGATTATGGCCGGTACTCAGGGTGCAAAAATAAAATACTGCAAGTCACCACTGCGTCAATTTCTGGAAAAAAAAGTAAATTTTGTAAAAAAAAAAGAGTAAATTTGATAAAAAGTAAATTTTGGGAAAAAAAAGGCAATTTCATGAAAAAAAAAAAGAATTTCGAAAAAAAGGCAATTCCGTAAAAAAAAAAAAAGTCATTGTACAGTATGTCATCAATTCTGTAAAAAAAAGTAAATTTCGTAAAAAAAAAGTAGATTTTGAAAAAAAAAGTAAATTTTGAAAAAAGTCATTTTTTTCGTAAAAAAAGTCATTGTATAGATTGTCGTCAATTTCATAAAAAAGTAAATTTTGTAAAAAAAAAAAACGTCATTATATAGTATGTCGTCAATTTTGTTAAAAAAGTAAATTTCATAAAAATAAATTTTGAAAAAAGTAAATTTCGGAAAAAAAAGTAAATTTTGAAAAAAAGTTAATTCCGTAAAAAAAAAGTAATTATATATTAGGTTGTCCATTTTGTAAAAAAAAAAAAAAAAAGAAGTAAATTCTGTAAAAGAAAAAAAAAAAGTCAATTTCATAACAAGTAACAAGTATTTTATGCAGCTAGTTTTCTTCATAATAATGGTGTTCTTTTTTTTTTTTTTTTTGCATGCATTGTCAATGTTTGTAGACTAATAATTGGTGTTTACTGGAGGGAGGAAAGTGAGGAGCAGGAACAGCCACAGTGAGATGTTTGATGAAGAGCGTCTGCAAACCTCCGACAGGTAAACAATTGATTGTACCTGCTGGAGCTCGGGTCAGCTGCAGGTTATTATGAGGCTTTAACCCGGATCACAGTCAGCCAGCTTCCACCAGACATAAAATCTGAGGTTAAACTGCAAGTTTCTGACCCTTTAATCTCTGTGAAAGGACACTTCAGATATTGATCAAAAGTATTGTGTTGATTTTGTGCTTCGGTGCATGTAAACTATCGACAAACGGACTCAGGGAGATTTTTTTCTTTTCCTGCACAGCTCATTAGAGCTCCAGCACATCCCGTACATACATCCAGCCTCGTGCATTCAATAGTCCCCGAGCCGTCCCTCCATGTGACCACACATAAATCAATCGTCCGTCTCTCTAACTTTTGCCCCCGAGCCCTCTAACAACGTCGACTTGGTCTGACTCGCAGGCCGCTAACGATGCTGCAGCGCTCACTTGTGTGTCGCTGCGACCGTGGGAGGCCTCGTTCTGCCTGATTTCTCCTCATTAGACGCACTGTGGCTGAAAATGCTCCAAATATACAGTGAATATTGCCAATATTGGTTGTCAACAAGAGTTATGATACACGGGCAGAACGGCTAAATCAGGCGCAGCTAAGTACAAACAACCAGCAGAGAGGGACTTCTGTTAATTAGTTTCACTTTCTCTATTAGAATGCATTAAATCACGGCTGATTTAACACATATACAGTGTAATTTAATGTACAAACGAGGTGGATATTCCACCCCGAAACACAAAATGTAGAGAATTCTGTGTAAAAGCTTTCAGCCTGAATGAAAAATATAAAACCACTAATAAAGATTTCCTCTAAAGAGCAGATCAATGTCAGCTGGATTGATTTTGAGTGTCTGATTTCTAAACATTAACCCTACTATTGATTTATTTTTAAAGATTTCAGGTGTATTGATTCTTTTCTTGTGTGCAACGTGAACAGAAAGTTCAGCAGCTGCAGCTTCAAACTGAAAGAAACACTTCAACTTGTATACAGACACTGGCGCTTTTTATATATATATTTTTATATATTTGACTATTTTCCCACATACTTTGTATTCTGTACATTACCTTTTTACTGTTCAGCTTTATGTTTCTGTGTAACTACGCAGGAATTGCAAAAATGCACAGTCAAAATCATGCTGAGTATGAACATTCTGGGCCAATAAAGTTCATTCTGATCCTGAAAAGCTGCAGTTTTTTATAGACTGAAGCCTTTAAACACCTTCTTGGCACCCTGACGGTCATTTAAAGAAAGACAGGCAGCTGATTGTTGCATTTTTCAAGGAAACAAGCAAGTATGATTTACATTTGAATCAATATCGCTACCTGGAATTCGGTACTTTACTTTCTTTTTAATAACAAAGTTGTAGTTTCAACCTGCCTGTCAGTCTCAGTGGAGATGTGTATGCGACTGTTTTCAGCTCACTGTTTTATTGTATTACATTATACAGCAGGGACCGTTGTCTGTGTGGAGTTTTGAAAAGTGTAACTAGACTTTATGCTCTATTGCCCTAATTTCACAGACTTAAACAAGCTTCGGGAGCAATGTAGACCTATTCGCTCTCTTTCTCTGGCTCAACCACGGCCTCTCTGATTTCTGCTCTGTGCGCACATGTATGTCATTTTATTTAATTTAATTTCACCTTTATTTATATATTTCCCTACCCCGTTTTAACAGCAGGGATATTAAGAGCCAGTGGTTTACGTGACAGCAAACATGGTAAATAACTTTCAGCATAGATTTTTTTTGCCAATCATTCAGCTAATGCAGTGGAAAAACAATTTCAGTCTTAACCGGATGCTCTCAGGTACCGAAATTAGTAGAGGTGTGAATCAGCGTGTCGGCCCAGCGATATGACTTTATCTCCATACTTGAGTCACGATACGATATTATTGCGCTTTGAAGCATTTTGCGATATGGTGAGTATTGCGATTTAATAGTTTAACTGCATTTTTTGTGTCCACAAAATTCAATTCAATCAATTTTGTTTTGTTTTGTCCAATCAGAGAAAATTCTCAGTCTGTTCATCTCACTTCAGTCTTTTTATTTCTCCACAATGAGTCAAACCCACAGACTGACCAACAAAGTATCCAGTCAAACTGAACTGATATTAAACATGTTGGACGACAACAACTGCAACATTTTATCAAACTTTAAAAAACTTTAAGCTTCCCTGGTCCCATTTAAAAAAAAAAAAAAATCAAACATAAAAAGTGTTATTTGAACTACTTCCCAACATGATGGTGCCTATAGATTCAACAGATCTTCTAGTTTCAAAAGATACCAGTATCCCCAGTATATTCCTAAAAGTGAGCCCATCAGAACGCTAAATATCGATAATTTGCGGCGGGCCATGAATCAATATAATATTGCCACGAAAAATATCGCAATACTATAGTGTTGCGATTTTCTCCACCTCTAGAAAATAGTCACTGATTGATTAAACTTGAATCAATACTCTGAAGTACCTGCATAATCTGGTCTGTACCGTTAAACATACTGAGTTCGGTACTCAATCCTAACAAAGTTGATGTGTAGAGCATTTTAGCAACATTTGCTTGCAGTTCAAGTCAAGTCAAGTCAAGTATAGTTTATTTGTCCCAACTTGGGCAATTTGTTTGCAGTCTAGGTGTATAAAATTCATAAAAACCAATACATTCCAACACACATACATACAGCAGATCACAGCCTCATTATATATATATATATCTAAAGATAAAACAAACAAAACAATAGTGCAACAGAAGGCAATTCCAGGTGAAGTGTCAACCACATAAGTCCCCAACCTCAACATCAACAACATCATCCTCATCGTCAATATCGAACTCATCGTCATCATCATCATCACTATCACTATCAACATCACCATCATCGTTCAACCAGGTTCAGTTCCCTAATGGAAGTGGGTTGTGTCCAAAATTCACTCTGGTTTGGTCTCTGCCAGCTACTATGAAAAATATACGTTTCATGAGCTGCTTGGTTCACTAACTAACTAGTTTCTAACTTTGATCGTCTGAGGTTTGGTTCTCAGCAGGAAAGTTTACAGAGAAAACAGCTGCTGTGACTGGGAATGATGCAGATGAGAGCTCTTAAACCGAAACAATGAGCTCAAAGACTCTAAAACTAGAGCTGAAAACAGAAGGGTTGATTCAGTATAAACATACCAGCAGTGAGTCCTCTACAGTATAAAATCTGTAGATAAATATGTTCAAAAAAGGTTCAATGTGTTGAAAACTCGCCCTGCCACGGGCTACAAACTGATAATAAGCCAACACGTCCTGCAGCCTGAAGGATTTAAAACTCATCAATGTTGTTCTGTTTACCACGTCTGTAGACTTTCAGTTCAAGCTGACCAGTTTTGGAGCACAGCTCCCCGAGAAACATTTTACCGCCGAGTGGATTATCCCTGTTAAGTAAAGTGAAAGTAAATGGGACTAGTGGGATCGCCCTGAGCGCAGAGAGAGGATACTCCCCAAGTTAGAGTCTAATTGGTCCGCGGGGAGCCGCCGAGGGCTTGATGTGGAAAAACAGAGCTTTTTAAAGCAGCTTGAGGAAACGGAGGAGCTTCTAACATCATTTAAAGCATTTACCCAGAGCCGGCAGCAGACATGGATCTGTGGGCGGGCCCAGGGTCTTAATCAGGCTGCTTTAGACAATTAAACCTACATTGTTCTGATTTATATGTAACAATAGGCTCATTAATGTGTTTTTAACAGTTAATGACGCACAGAAGATGCACACAAGGCCTGTTTGAAGGTTTAATTTATGATTTGTTTTGATGTTTTTGTGGAATTTCACGCCAACAGCAAAAATGTAGATGATTTCTGGTAGGCCTGGGCCCTTTAAAACTACCTTACACTTTACACCTTCAGGTCCCTAAACGGTCCCTCTCATACAAGTGTCATAAAAATGTGATTTTTTTTTCTTCACTTTTACAGCATCAAACCTTTTAGCAGCTTCAGACCTAGCCATAGATAGAAATTATTATTAATTTTTTTCATTTTTTATGTTTTTAAGCCATTTTTGTCATAAGAACCCCTGATTTTCTCAATAATGGGAGTCAATGGGACCAAAACGGGCCTTAAGGGTCAAAGTGTGAGTGTTATGCGTATCTATTGTTATGCCTATTCTATACACCTTGCAAAAGAGGAATTTTGGAATTTTGAAAATTATAATAAAAAACAAATCCTGGATAAGTTTCATACAATTATCCTTTTAACTGACCGATATATTGAGAATCAAAAACATAAAATTAGCAGAATGTACACGTTCGGTCCCTAAGGTGCCTCGAGGGTTAATGAAGCACAGAAGATGCACACAATGCCTGTTTGATGGATTAATTTATGATTTGTTTTGAAGTTTTTGTGGAATTTCACACCAAAAACAGAAATGTAGATGATTTCTGGCCTCATTTGTTCACTTTATGTAAACACAAAGGAAGAAAAAGACCCATAATTCATAAAAAAAGCTGATTTGAGAGTCACTGAAATCAAATCTGACGCAATAAAAGTATTTTTTGCCAGCTAGTTTTATCCACGATCACTGTGTTCTTATTCACAGTCTGCAGACGACTCCTATTGTGAGGATTAACCTGCATCAGAGTCAGCACCAAAGTTTGTATGTAACAATAGGCTCATTAATGTGTTTTTAACAGTTAATGAAGCACAGAAGATGCACACAATGCCTGTTTGAAGGATTAATTTATGATTTGTTTTGATGTTTTTGTGGAATTTCACACCAACACAGTACAACATGGTCTCACAGGAATCCGTGAAATAGCCACGGATTTGCTTAACTCAAAATCCGTGGAATAGCCACGGAATCACTCAAATTTCCGTGAAATTGACACGGATTTTGCTACAATGCAAGTTAATGACAGTCATATCCCGTGGCTATTCCAACATACAAAGTGATTATGTACATTCACTGAGTGAATATTTAGAAAATAAAACATATATTTCTCGCTAGAAATGTGATCAAAATCCATTTTTATGCAGAAACTAAGTCAAAATATTGATTTTTTTTTCACTAAAAATGAGAGAACTGTCCGCCATGTTTTTTGTTCTGACCGCCGGAACCTTGAAAGTCACGTGACTTGGAACAAACCAATAGGAACAAATATCCATGGAATAGCCACGGGATATGACTGTAATTAACATGCATTGTAGCAAAATCCGTGTCAGTTTCACGGAAATTTGAGTGATTCCGTGGCTATTCCACGGATTTTGAGTTAAGCGAATCCGTGGCTATTTCACGGATTACTGTGAGACCAGGTTCCACAGTAACACGTAAATGATTTCTGGCCTCATTTGTTCACTTTATGTAAACACAAAGGCAGAAAAAGACCCATAATTCATAAAAAAGCTGATTTGAGAGTCACTGAAATCTAATCTGATGCGATAAAAGTATTTCTCTGCCAGCTAGTTTTATCCACGATCACTGTGTTCTTATTCACATTCTCTGCAAACCTCCAACAGGTAAACAACTGATTCTACCTGCTGGAGCTCAGGTTATGAGGATTAACCTGCATCAGAGTCAGTACCAAAGTTTGTATGTAACAATAGGCTCATTAATGTGTTTTTTAACAGTTAATGACGCACAGAAGATGCACACAATGCCTGTTTGAAGGATTAATTTATGATTTGTTTTGATGTTTTTGTGGAATTTCACACCAACAGCAACAACGTAGATGATTTCTGGCCTCATTTGTTCACTTTATTTAAACATAAAAGGAAGAAAATTACCCATAATTCATAAAAAAGCTGATTTGAGAGTCATTTAAATCAAATCTGACGCCATGAAAGATTCACAAATCTCTGTTCACAGGCCTAGATTCATTTTAAATTAGGCGGCAATTAAGCTAACGAGCCCAAAACTAGAAACACGACAAAATCAATGTTTCCTTTTCTGGAGAAACAAAGAAAACAAAGAGTGTGACTGCAGCACCAAGTGTCTCTGTGCAGGGGTCCTCGACACTCAGAGGGAAAGTTTGCAAACTGCAGCTCCGACGCAGACTCCCAGTATTTATTACCAACAACGTTTGATGGATTTTCAAATTAAAACGGTGACTTAGGACTAAGGCGGTGACGTGGAGTGTGAAGAGGCTCAGTGATCCGGCGGTACAGTAAGTGTTCCTCCTCTAATGACTCTTTATGGAACGCTGCCTGGCTCAATGGATGCTAATGAGTTTCTGGGAAAAGCTTTTTGACGAAGCTGCTGCCTCCAAAACCCAACACGAGGCTCCTTCTCACACACACACACACACACACACACACACACACACACACACGTACAGTTTTAGTTTTTTGTAATGGGGTATTTGCCTTTATTTCCTTTGTCTTATCCATCTTCATTATGTATGAAAAAAGTTGACAAAGACAAAAATGAAGGACATTTTCACTATAATTTTAGTAAGTTTTGTAACCACACAATACAGTTTCAGTTAATTATCATCATCATTTAACCTTTAACCCTTAAAACAAAGTCTGAAATATCAAAAAAGCCTTTAAAGAAGTGAGGACCGGCCGAAATGTCCTCACTTTGCAATAATGTCCTCACTCTGTTGGTTAAAAACGGGTCCTGGTCCTCACTATGTAGGAAGAACAAGAACACACACACACACACACACACACACACACACACACACACACATACACACACACACTCACATGATACACTATAAAAAATCTAAAATGTAGAATGAAAGAAAAAAAAAATAGAATAACTTTTTTTTATTATAAGTTATTTAATAAAACTATTTCTGCTAACTATTTTTTTTTAAACTTTTTATTACTTAAACTTTTACTTTAAGGTAACAGAACGTTGCTTTAATTTTACATTCAGCAATATGATGTATTTTTTTCTGTATTTATTTATTTTACCTAGGATTCATTAAGCAATTTATTAATACTGTAAAAAAAAAACCTTCCAATTCATGGTTAATATTTGTAATAAAATAATATGATAATCTATTTAAAAATGCAGATAATATACAGTACATATCTGTAATAAAAACATATCAATAGAATAACTTTTTTCAATATAAGTTATATAATTAAACTTTTTTATGTAATTATTTTTTTTACATTGTAAACATTGTTATATTGTAATAAAATAATAGATACAATTCAGTAAATATCTGCTACTTAAAACATATCTGTAGAATATAGTATTTTTTTTTTTTTTTAATTTTCTTACATTAAATATAAAGTTTCATTGTAAGAAAACAGTAAGTTGCCTTAATTTTACATTTAGCAATATGATCTTTTGTAAATTTTTTTACATAGAATTTAAAGACTGTTAAGCAAATAAATAATGCTGTAAAAACATTTTTTGATTAATATTTATTATAAAATAATGTGATAACATTAAAAATATCTTTTATTATATCTGCAGTGTTTTACATTAACATGAAAGTAAGTATTTGACAACTTTTGCTGCCACTTTTTAATTATTTTTAACATGAAAAAAATGTAAAAAAACAAAGTCATTTACATTCAGCAATATGTGTATTTTTCTTTTTTTCTTTTCCATAGCATTAATTGACTGAAATTAACCTTTTACGATCATTAAACAGTTGAATAAAACTGTAAAAGAAAAAAATCATAGTATCCCATTATATAAATTTACAGATTTCAACTTTTTCTTTATTGTTAATATTTGTAATAAAAGTAATTTGACCTTTTTTTATGGCATTTAACTTAATATAGAAAAACAAGAAAAACCTGTAAAATAATACATTAAATTTCTAGAATTTAAAAAAATCTTTTACAGTGTATTCAACACTTTCACACATTTACATGACTTTCAACTTTTATTTTATTGTTAATATTTGTAATAAAAGTAATTTGACCTTTTTTTTGGCATTTAACTTAATATAGAAAAAAAACAAGAAAACCTGTAAAAAAAAATACAGTAAATTTATAGAATTTTTATTTTTTATCTTTTACAGTGTATTCAACACTTTTACACATTTACATGACTTTCAACTTTTATTTTATTGTTAATATTTGTAATAAAAGTAATTTTACCTTTTTTTTTGGCATTTAACTTAATATAGAAAAAACAAGAAAAACCTGTAAAATAATACAGTAAATTTCTATAATTTTAAAAAATCTTTTACAGTGTATTCAACACTTTTACACATTTCCATGACTTTCAACTTTGATTTTATTGTTAATATTTGTAATAAAAGTAATTTGACCTTTTTTTTGGCATTTAACTTAATATAGAAAAAACAAGAAAACCTGTAAAAATAAAACAAACAGTAAATGTATAGAATTTTTATTTTTTATCTTTTACAGTGTATTCAACACTTTTACACATTTAGGCCTACATGACTTTCAACTTTTATTTCATTATTAATATTTGTAATAAAAGTAATTTTACCTTTTTTTTGGCATTTAACTTAATATAGAAAAAACAAGAAAAACCTGTAAAATAATACAGTAAATTTCTATAATTTAAAAAAATCTTTTACAATGTATTCAACACTTACACATTTACATGACTTTCAACTTTTATTTTATTGTTAATATTTGTAATAAAAGTAATTTGACCTTTTTTATGGCATTTAACTTAATATAGAAAAAACAAGAAAACCTGTAAAAGCTTGAACTGAAAAAATAATTTTTATTTTTTATCTTTTACAGTGTATTCAACACTTTTAAACATTTACATGACTCACATACACAGATAACATGAGGTACATGCACAATCCTCCCTCCTACACACACACACACACACACACACACACACACACACACACACACACACACCCAGCCAGCTGCTGAGTATTCTTCATCAGTTCTTTATGGCCCATTTAGCGTCTCATTTGCGCGCTGAACCGCGTCTCTCTGTGTATCGTGTTGTTTCTTTCCGCAGACTCTAATTAACGTCGTTGCCTCTGAGAGCGCTCGCCTCTACATCACCGCGGCTAATTACAGCCGCCGTCACGGCACGCGAGATAAACGAGGGCCGACGCAGGTCAGGACTCTGTGTTAGAAACAGATCTTAGAGTTTTAATTTGCTTATCGTCTGACAGCCAGAGTTCACTGATGTGTTGTTTCTTAAATAGTTTCACAAACCGAAGAGTTTGGACAGAATTATAACCCAGAAATCACTTGATAACAGCAATTTGTGGCATGGTTTGTGTCTGTAATTTAATATATTATGTCTGAGTAGTTCTTTCCTTCTTTATGCATTATTTTCAGTGGATACATTTTTTATTGTGAATGCTTTACCAAGGTTTTATTTCATGCACTAAACTCTTTTTTTAGCTCAATTTTTCCCCTTAATCCTGTTTATGGATATTCATACAACTATTTCTTCACAGATTATTCCAGTTTTAGGAAATTGTGTTAAAAATCTTCGAAATGTGAACATATTTTGGGTAGAAAATCTTCTTAAGAGTGTTTGAAAGTTTGTATAATTTTGGTTACTGGTTTTCTTTCCGTTGTGAGTTGATTCACAAAGAGTTTTCTCGTGTTAATTTTCTGCACAGAAAATGTTCCGAGACTGATAGTTGATGCTCTTCAAGCCTGTGTATGCTACATCCTGTGTACGTGTATGCTATTTTTAACTCTATGGAGTCTTTTGGGGCTGTTTTGTCCATTTCTGAATCATTTTCATCCTGCCTGTATACAACACTTGAAAAATGTTTAAATGCCATGTTGGTATATATATATTTTCAGCACAACTTCACCTATATCAACATTTTGAACCAAAAAGAAACAAAGAAAAACCAACATAAATGTGATCTTGTGATTGTGTGTCATCCTTTAGTCACTTTGTGTCTTTTTTGGGGTAATTTTGTGTCTTTTTTTGGTCATTTTGTGTCTTTTTTTGTCATTTTGTGTCTTTTTGTGTGTTATTTGTGTATTTTTTTAGTGATCTTGTGTCTTTTTGTGTCTTTTTTTGGTCATTTTGAGTCTTTTTGTGTCTTTTTTTTTGGTCATTTTGAGTCTTTTTTTAGTCCTTTAGTCCAACATAAAATGTGATTTTGAATCTTTTTTTTTTACTTTCAAAACACTATCATGCTCAATAAAGAATTTTAAATGTTTCAAATGTGAACAAAGGTGTCAAATCTAACATATAAGAGGGTTCCATCCAGTTCTATCATTTGATACTAAATATATTTGAGCTTGTCTCCAGTTTTACTTGGTATATCATCATCAAACTGAAACTGGCCTCATGGAGTTTACAGCCAGAACTTTAGAGGTAAATGTACAGTAGGGCTCCACGCTGCTTTGTTTTCTAGTCTGGATGGAGACAACAAGTCTGGATTATTTGGAGCTTTTGGAGACTCCAGAGGGTTAAAACGCGACGTTGTACCGTGATGTGTACATATGACATATGTTCCATGACACATGACCTCTTCTGCTGTTTAGGTTGGAGAACTTGTTGCTAATAAAACATTGAGAAGTTTGAATGAGTTCACTTCAGATTCTGGGTCAGTTTGAAAAGAAGTGAACAGCTTCTGAACTTGCTGCAGCTTGTTTTTACACATCTGACCGACTTCTTCTCCATCGCTGCTCACAGAAAGAAAAAAAAAAAAGATTTCTTAGAAAAATCTGCTACTCTGTTTATATTTCTGCCGTTTCTTTGCATGTTTTACATTTTTATATCAATATTTGACTCGATGTTGTTGGTGCAGTCATGTGATCTGTGTCTTTTGTTTATTGTAGTTGTTCTGTTGAAGCAGGTTTAAAGACAATAAAAGTCTCTCAGGTGGAAACACAGAGACAGACTCTCTTTCTGCTCGTTAGAGGAAACGTTCCTGGAAGGTTTCTTGGAGCCGAAGAGGCCAAAAGGTTTTCTAGGAAAAAGGGACCCCTGTAAATGTTTCCTGTGTTACATCACACAGCGGACCACACACACACACACACACACACACACACACACACACACACACACACACACACACACACACACACACACACACACACACACACACACACACACACGGCCCTCTGTTCTTCCAGTCATGCCTGCTGACTCTGTTACATCACAGTTTTTCTTTCTTTCCTCTACGTCACTTTCTCTCTCCTTCATCCATCTCTTTCTTCACCTCCTCCTCGCAGAAACCTGACCTTTGACCCCACATTCCTTCTCTCCCTCCCTGGTTTCTGTCTCGCCCTTTCTGCATACATCCCTTCCAGATACCTTGCATTTACTTTCTTCCTTCCTGCCTCTCCCTTGCTCACTTCTTCCTTTCCTTCTATCCTTCATTTGTTCCGACTTTTCTAAAAAATCAGACATAAAAATAGCTTCTTTATGTTCTTTCCATCGTCTTTTTGTCTCTTAAATCTTCTCTTCCTCCCTTCTTCCTTTCTCTCTGTCCTCGTGACTTTTTATCTCCATTTCTCTACCTCTTCCTTTATTTCTGCACAATTCCTTTATAACTCTTGCAAAATAAGTTGTGATTTCTGTTCGGTTTATTTGTCTGTCGGCAGGATTACAGAAACATTCCCAGCCCAATTTTCATATAACTTGGAAGAACTCATCACATTTTGGAGCAGATATGAATCGCAGAGCAGATACACAAATTATTTTTCAATTTTTACATTTCCAGATAGGACAGGATTAAGATCCAACACAGATCTAGTGTGAGCGAATGGTTTTAACTTCACTGTGATCAGGGGAAAGCTGTCAGAAACACAGAGCTAACCAGAAAGATGGAGTCAATAAACGAAGATCAGATTAAACGGCTCACTATCTGCACCGTCCGGCTCCGAGCGGGTGTCTCTATCAGCAGAACTCCATTTAAAAAAAGAGGAAAATAACAACGTGGCTTTAATTTCCGGACACATTCACCATGGAAATCTTTTCTCAATGTGTCCAAGCATCTCCTGTAATTCAGCAAATACATAATCGAACAAAAAACTTCTCAATAATGTGGAATAGGCCCACACAACTCAGCTCTTTCTGCAGCTACTGTGGTTTTGTCCTGATTTTTGCAGATTTTCCTTCATCAGCTTCTTAAGAACTTTGTCTATGCTGCAGTACCACTCTCTGCCTATGTGTGGGGGGCGCTGTTTCACCAAAACACAAATATCACTAAAACTATCTGGGTGAAAAACATCTAAAAATCACATTTTAATCATGAACTATGTTGTGCAGAGCCGGGTTTGCATGCATGGTCAATGTTTGTAGATGCAGCTGGATTAAGAAAACGAGAACAATATATTTTTTTGCAAACCATTAGGTTCACATTCAAGTAAATTGCATATTTAATTAAGATAAGATATATTCTTATTAGTCCCATAACGGGGATAATTCCAGTGTTACAGCAGCAAAATGTGTATTGTAAAAATAGAAAGAAGCATCAATAAAATAACAATAAATATAAACAAGCAATATTAAAAAGAAATATAAAGGTAGTAACAATTTAAACTTAAAATGTATCATGTGTGATATATCTCTATATTACATCCTGCCATGTCATCTGCACTTTACTCCTTAGACACTTTGTTTTTTATTACATATAGCTATATTTATATGTATACTTATATTGTTATTGTTACCTATTGTGATCATTGTTTTTCTTATATTTTCCTACACTGTGATTGTTATCGTAACTTTGGAGCAATCTGGAACCTCAATTTCCTTCGGGATTAAAAAAGTTCTATTTTTATCTTATCTTATCTTATCTTATCTTATCTTATCTTATCTTAAACAAGAAGAAATATAGTTGAAAACTGTACTATTACACAGAGAAAAATATTTGTGCACACTGCACAGTGATAATATACCTGATATTGCACAGTTTATGTACTTTAAGCTGCAGCTATTGTCAGTATTTGGACAGTAATCTTTGTCAGATTTATGTTAGATTAATAATAAACTGTTCTGCGTTGCATGATAATAGTTCAAGTGCTGCTCATCTGATATTAATAATCATAAAATCTGACACATTTGTAGATGGTTTCAACGTCTACTTGTCTTGCTTCATTCATGGATCTCATCTCCTGGTCCTTTCTGTCTGAGTGCTCCTCTAGTTTGACGTTCTTTCTCTCCTTCCTCTTTTTCTTTCACTTCCTAGCTTCCTTTTCTCTTTCCTTGTTTCTCCTTTTATCTCCTTTTGTAGCTGAACTTTCCTTCTTCACTTCCTCCTCTTCTCTCCTGATTTATTTCCGCAACTTCCTACTTTTTCCCCTTCTTTTCCTCTAATCTTCCCTTCTTCTTTCCATCCTGATTTGTTTGATCTCTTCTCCATCTCTCTCACTCTCTCCTCTTTTCCCGTCCTTCCTATACTTCCTAACCTCCTTTTCTCTCTCCCTCCATTGGAATTCATCAGCCTCTCTCCGCTCTGAAAGGTGACTGGCCGTTTCCCCGCACCGACTCACCGATTGGATGTTGTCATGGTAACGGCCGCTGGAGGGGCGGCTGTTTGGAGCGACTCGTCCTGCAGAGGTGGAGGAGGTGATGCTCCGTCATGCGTGTGTATATATGAGTGTGTGTGTGTGTGTGTGTGCGCAGCGACTTAAGTACTCAGGCGTGTTTGCACATGATGTAAAAGTTTGTATTGTACTCAACATGCGTGTGTGTGTGTGCATTGATTTTATAGTGTGAGGGAAAGATAATGAGAGAGGATATTGTTTGCTCAGTCACCTTGCATGTATAGTGTGTGTGTGTGTGTGTGTGTGTGTGTGTGTGTGGGCCTCTTCAGCACCTCTGCATGCTTCGCTGTGTGTGTTTGTGTAACATTTGACAGCCATATCTCTTTACATTAGTATTCTGTTGCACTGTGAGTCTGTGTGCATGCTGCAGAGCTGTTTATAGACGTGTGTGTGTGTGTGTGTGTGTGTAACAGCAGCCCGCCTGTTTGCACATCAATATTCATGCATGTCAATGACGCTGCAGCACAATGTTGTATTTCCACGTAATCATACTTTCTGCATGTTTATGAGTGTGTGTGTGTGTGTGTGTGTGTCCGTGTGTGTGTGGGTGGTGTTAGCTGAAGGCAAGAGGAGCTTACACACACGCTTAAGCTCCCTCTCCACATCAGGGAGCAGCTCAGCTGGAGCTGTGTGTGTGTGTGTGTGTGTGTGTGTGTGTGTGTGTGTGTGTGTGTGTGTGTGTGTAAAACTGTGCCCTTAGCTGCCAAAGAAGGGCCAGAGGAAGAATGAGGTGACAATCTAAAAAAAAACCAAGGATGGATAGAAAATGCAAATCTGTCTAAGAATGGATCGTAGAGAATTAAAGGGAGCGTGACCGCACGACTCGCACTCTCTACCGGATTAAAAACAACATTTAAGGAAAAGTACAACAACAAAAAACATCCCTAATCCTTAAAGTGAGAAAGCATCTATGCAGAACAAATACAATAAAACACTGAAATCTAATTTGTGCACTTCTTTCTAATGCGTTCAGAGAACACTTTGCAATATTAATACCGCCAAAACCCAATAAAGTGGAAACATTATGAATGATTATTCCAGGAGCGCTCATATTTTTTTTTTTTTTTACGAATAGAGCAGGATAGCCTGGAGGTAAGAGAGTAAAGTCAATGTGTGAAATATTTAAATTAACTATATTGTTCTCCCGGGGAGAGCAGCAGTGAGGAAAGAATGAAAAATCAAGCAGAAACAGGATTTAAAGTGGTAATCCTGCAGATCTTGTGTGTTTTTCTGTCCGTCTTTGTGACTAACTGGAGCTACAGGGAGCAGCAGGTGAGGCACAGTGTAGTTTAATTATAGTAGTATTAGTCTAGTATTAGTAGAAATTCAAAGTTCTGCACAAATGACAGAAATACATTAAGAAACCATTACAGAAAACACAAGGTTACTGGGTATTTTGCTGAGGTTGTATAATGAACGATGCTGCACTCACCTGCAGAGACGCAGATTAATAAGAATTCATTGACACCGATGCCATTATCAGTCCTGCTTATCGGTCTGATTCTTTACTGATTCCCTTATTGACTCCTGATCGATATTCTGTGTGGGAAAAAATGGTGTTCAGGACTGTTTCTTTCTTTCTTTCTGCTGTGACTCCTCCTTGTTGCAAGTTTCCAGCAGCGTAGAAACACAAAGTTTGATGTTTTGCAATCAGGAAAGCATGATAAGAGGAATTGATACGTTTGGGAAGTGTCTTTTGTGCAGGATAACACAGTTATAATGTGTTATGTTATAAAAAAAAAGAGAAAATGCAAGCTGAATTTAGCTGATACATTAAAAGAAAAAAAAAATTGGAATGGAGTTTATACATAAACACCTTTCCAAGTGCCCACAAATGTCATGAATATTGTAAAAAAAAAAAAAAAAGACCAAAAAATACATACAATCACCAAAAAAGTGACACAAAATGACCACATAAGACGTAAAATTTCCACAAAAACACAGAAAAAAGACTCAAAATTACCAAAAAAGTCCACTTAATGTACACTTTTTAAGGCATTGTCATGCTTCCAGCTTCTCCTGTCCTCTCCTCTCAGCTCTGTGTAAACAGATTCTCAGTGAATATTCAAGGACTGTCTGAAAGGTCAAATGTCGACGAGGATGCCTGTTTTGACAATTTCTTTCTACAATAAACGTTGTATTTTTGGCAATATGTAAAATAAAATATACGTTTCAATTGGGATGGTGGAGTTCAGAGGGTTAAACCACTTTTTAATTACATTTATGGACAAATGTTTGTAATGTGATCTAGAAAATAAGTGCAATATAAATTTATATATATTGTAGAAGAAGATTTTGGTGCCCACATCTATTTGTAATTGGCATTTTCCTGTTGAAAGTTTTGCAGACATTGTAGAAACATTATGCAACTAGAGTGAAAAACACCACAAGATGCCTTTAATAAAACAAAAAACAATGTTTACAAAAATAAACTGAGCCTTGTGCAGCAATATTCTCTTAAATGTATCTGAATAAAATAAGAGAAATCAATTCTAACAATATAAAACCAAGTGCAAACACTTTACTTTTAAAAGGCACATACACTGTAAAACTATTTACTGTAAAATTACAGTAAATTACTGGCAGCAGTTTCGCCAGTAAGTTACTGTAAAATTACCTCTACTGTATTATAGAAATACAGGTTCGTTTACTGACAAACTGACTCGAAACGAAGAAAAAAAATAGCGCAACGTTTAAATGTTTAACTCTAAATTATGTTACAACTAATCCATGAAAACGCTATATTAGCTTCACTGGAAAAACAACACATTGTGATTATTTCAACCCAGACAAAAATGGAATAAAACTTTTCTTCTTTTAGAAAATAACGCCTTTATTTTCCCGACATGCTCAGCTGAAAACCGTAAGTTCCTGAATGCCTGAGCAATCATGATAACTCCCACAATGCATTGCTTTCACAGCAATATAGTGTACAATCATAATACAGCAAGTTACTGTTAGAATTTGACTGTAAATTTACAGCAAAGTCTTACAGTGTAGAATAAAGTGATTTTTACAGAAATATCACAATTTTAAGCTTCATTTTGGCACTTTTTCTTACGTTTCCGTTCGTAACCTATTTGTTTATTTGTTTATTTAAAAAGGACGCCAAGACGACAGCTCGTCTTCCTGTGGTCCAGGCAATAATATTTAATAGAGCACAACAGGCATTACAATCTGAAGTCAATATAAAAATATATAAAAATGACAGAAAAAGAAAGCATTATACAGTTATGTATCAAAAAGTCCAACCACACTCACATCAGATGATGCTATAATGAAGGTGTTGCTACTTTCTAAGGTCAGAAAACTTCTCCAGAACCCTGACGTTCTTACATTCACCTGTACAGGATTTAGCATATTTACAGAGATTATATACACTGTCTAAATTCTTAGATCCGACTTGCAGCCCACTAACAGTCAGTTAATGAACACACCAAAGGTCACAGAGTCTCAGCTTCACACATGCTTCATTACGTGCAGATAAAGAAACGCTGCAGCTCTAAATTTAGTTCATGGAAGAATGTTTTTAACTCGGTGTTCCCTCTGCCTCCACCCGGCCTCCTCCTGCTCTCCTCCTGTTC
Source organism: Centropristis striata (assembly GCF_030273125.1). NCBI lineage: Eukaryota > Metazoa > Chordata > Actinopteri > Perciformes > Serranidae > Centropristis > Centropristis striata. Next base: position 30,396,129 of record NC_081530.1, read on the forward strand.
TCCGTCTCAGCGGGGAATCAAAGAGCGTTTAGAGGGAGGCCATGTTTCACGTCTTATTTGCTCTCGCCGGCGCGGGCGCCATCATTACAGTCATCATTGTTATTATGAGCAGCAGCGGCGTAGCGCGAGGCTGCTGGGCTCTAATTGGCTGCTCCGCTACACCAGGTTAGCCTCATTTGCAGGCCTTGTTATCTCTCGTGTGTGTGTGTGTGTGTGTGTGTGTGTGTGTGTGTGTGTTATGTCATGGAGGTGGAGGTGTAACGAGGTTAGCTGTTGGAGAGAACTGTTTGGTCGTCGTGGTGACAGACGAGCTAAAGGACTGAGTGGCTGTTTGACTCGAGAGAAAACATGGCGGAGAGGTCGATGTGAACCTCTTAAACCGGTTCAGAGGCCTCGTTAAGCTGATTCTAATTAATGCTCGGGGTTTGACTCAGGGTTTGACTACAGCACCATAATTAACAGGAAACCAATGAGCCAAATATCAACAGGTGTGTGAGGGTGCTCAGTCCGTTTTGTGTGTGTTTGCAGAGCATGGCGCATTGTTTTTTCCAGTATTATATTGATATTTAACCCATAAGAACCAATGGTGACACCGGTGTAACAAACTCTTTAAATCTTCTAGAATCTCCCTGATTCAGCTTTATCCTTCACATTAACTCATTAAGCCCTCGCTAAGCGATGTATACTCAACAACAGGAAGTGACTTCTCCAAAATGTGGCTGTGACTGGAAACAGAAATGTGAAAAAGTAGCTAATTTCAGAAATCATATTTTTAGCTACGTGGCTAAATTTAAACCTATTTAACAAGTCTAATCCGTTAATAGGGCATCCTGCATTGCATTTAACTTGTTCTGACCATATTTCCTGAACAAATTAAAGTCACAATTTTGATATATGTTATGGAGATACAAACAAAAAAACTTCTCACTTGATTTATTACCTCAGATTTTTTTTTCAGGACAACACTATGGTCTCAATCACTAGTAAAAAAAATCTTCTTCATGACAATTTGATGTTAATAGTTCTAATAACGGCCCCATTTAGAAGAAAATAGAAGATAAAGAATCGTATGATTTGGGGCGGGGTTACCTTTGATTGACAGGTCACTAACAAGGTGAGCCGTCATCAGGAGAGAAGAAGAACAATGCGTATCCACGGCAACGTGTCAATAAAGTTAAATATAGCGTTATATAGATAGAAAAGAGGACGTTTACCGGTTTGGTCTCATAACTTTGACCCTTTCACTGTATTTTCACTTAATGACAGTTTATTTGAACGTTTTGTTCAGTAAAAATGTCTTGTTCAGCGCTTTTAAGGTTGTGCCTCGCTAAAGTATTCATTAGACCAAAATAAAGCGCCGTCTCACTGACTGTGTGACATTGACGAGGTTCTCTAGTGACACTAATTCATTTAGTTTCTGCAAACTGTCATTGTGATAAAATTTCAATCATCATTATTATTATTAAACATCAGAAGGACGATCAGTTATTCATTCATGACGCTGATGTTGAAACAAACTTTACAAACTGATCATTAACAGAAAGGTCATGGGCAAAATGAATGATGAATCATAAACAACTTAAAAAGTGCCTTTGATTGACGTGTTATGTGACGCTGTGCAGACTAAAATATAATATTATAATCAGTGAAACTGGCGACCAAGCACCATGAATTAAACATTGTTTATTTTTGCCAATTTCCTTGATTGTGTTATTATTTTTGCTGCCAGCACAGCGTCCCATCAAATGTCAAAGGTGAATTTATTTAATAGATTTAAAAAAGATCTTTAGTAATTAATTCAAATACATTCTATTAGCATTCAAACTACTTTTTAATAATGATTGAAGGTGATGAAGAGTTCAAATGGTGGACTTTCACCCTGGAGAATTGGGTTCATGTCCCGTGTGAAAACAAAAGTAAACTTGCGTGGCCTCGTAACTGCTTCACTTCTGGCATTTAAGGACTTTTATTTACTGTTAAAACTGTCTTTTGTATCGTCTTACCAGGAGTTTTTCCCCCCTAATCCTAGGTCAGTGGTTTTTGTAGCATAAATTCACAGAAAAGCAGAAAAGATGTTTTTACAACCACAGCCCGTACCTGTGCATGTATAATGAGGTGTGTGCTATATTTACGGTCTATACTGTCGTTCAGCTTGGAGATCTTGTTGGATGAGTCAGCAGGATGGACACTTTATTAATAATGAACAGCGGTGAAATCTGGAGGTTGTGACTGACTGTGTGTCTGTGTGTGTGTGTGTGTGTGTGTAGTAACTCCTCTCTCTCTCTCTCTCTCTCTCTCTCTCTCTCTCTCTCTCTCTCTCTCTCTCTCTCTCATCATGCTGCCTCATTAACCTTCATTCACTCTGCTTCCTCCTCCTCCTTGTCCTCTTTTTCTTCCTCATCCTTTTCCTCATCCTCTTCTCCCTCCTCCTCTTCCTCATCCTCTTCCTCGTCCTGCTCCTCCTCCTCCTCTTCTTCCTCTTCTAAGTCCTCGTCCTCCTTGTCGTCCTCCTACTCCAAGATGTCGTCGTCCTCCTGGTCCTCCTGGTCCTCCTGGTCCTTGTCCTCATTGTCGAACTCGTCCTCCTCTTCATCCTCCTCCTTCTCCTCCTTTTCGTCCTCCTCTTACTCCTCCTCTTGGTCCTCTTGGTCCTCCTCTTCTTCCTTGTCCTCGTCCTCCTCCTCCTCCTCCTTGTCTTCTTCTTCCTCCTGTTCCTCCTCCTCGTCCTTGTCCTCATTGGTCGAACTCTTCTTCATCGTCGTCCTCCTCTTAGTCCTCCTCCTCCTCTTCGTTGTCGTCGTCCTCCTCCTCCTCATTGGTCTTCGTCTTCCTCTTCATTTTCCTCCTCCTCCCTTTCACCCTTCTCTCTTCAGTGTCCTCCTGGTCCTCGTTCTCCTCCTTGTCCTCCTGGTCCTCCTTATCCTCCTAGTCCTCCTCGTCCTTTTCCTCATTGGTCGAACTCTTCCTCCTCTTCTTCCTCCTCCTCCTCCTCCTTTTCGTCCTCCTCTTTGTCCTCCTCCTCCTCTTCGTCCTCCTCTTCGTGCTCCTCCTCTGTAATGCTGGATGGTAATTTGAGCTAACTGCTAGCCTCCCCATGCTAACAGGCGTTCATCAGGTTTAATGTTCTCCGTCTGTGAGCTTGAATCCTATTAGCTAACTGACAGTAAACACAAGCTGCAGCTGACGGAGATTACATCAGTTTTTAGAGTGTTTCAGTCATAAACCAACATTTTGAAGCTTCAGTGATGAAACAAACGCTGCTTTAGATTTCTCTGTTGGGAGCGCTCATCTCAGTCACAATGTTTTTTTTGGAATATTCATGTAAAGGTTTTCCAGCCGTTCATCAAGTTTTCCAGACAGTAAAAATCACAGTGAGTGTAAAAACCTTCCTGCCTCGACTTCACAGCTCTAACAGACATTGTTGTGTTTTATAGAGTCTTACTGCTGTATAATAGATATAATAGATAATAGTAATATATAATAATAGAGCTTTAATGGGCCGTTTTACTTTCTAAGATCTCTGTTTTCAGATTTGTCTTTCTCTCTTTCTTCTCTCAATCTTTCGCTCATGTTTTTTACTCCAAGTCGTCCTCCTCCTCCTCTTCGTCCTCCTCTTCGTCCTCCTTTTTGTCCTCCTCTTCATCCTCCTCCTTTTCATCCTCCTTTTCCTCTTCCTCTTCATCCTCCTCGTCCTCTTCGTCCTCCTCTTCATTTTCCTCCTCCTCCCTTTCACCCTTCTCTCTTCAGTGTCCTCCTCCTCCTCGTCCTCTTCGTGCTCGTCCTCTTCGTCCTCCTCCTTGTCCTTCTTGTCCTCGTCAACTTCGTCGTCCTCCTCCTCTTCGTTGTCGTCCTCCTCCTCCTCCTTCCTCCTCTTCATTTTCCTCCCTTTCACCCTTCTCTCTTCAGTGTCCTCCTCCTCTTCCTCATTCTCCTCCTCCTCCTCGTCCACCTTGTCCTCTTCCTTTTGCTCTCTCTCTCCTCCTCGTCCTCCTCCTCCTCCTCATCCTAGTCCTCCTCTTCCGCTTCCTCCTCCTCCTTCTCCTCCTCCTTAATGGGCCGTTTTACTTTCTAAGATCTCTGTTTTCCAATTTGTCTTTCTCTCTTTCTTCTCTCAATCTTTCGCTCATGTTTTTTCTCTTCTTCATCACTCAGAGGCCTCTCTCCTCTCTCCTCTCCCTCGCTCCCTCGCTCCCTCTCTCCTCTCTCCTCTCCTCTCTCCTCTCTCCTCTCCTCTCTCCTCTCTCCTCTCCTTGCTCTTTGTGATCTTACTTTGTGCTCTTTTTTTATTTCCTCAAATAAAACCGAATCCCTGACACGTCTCTCTCTCTCTCTATCTTCACCTCCTCCACGCCGTCATCACCTCCCTATTCACCTCCCCATTCACCTCCCTATTCACCTGCCATCAGTGAGCGGTGAGTAATCACAGTGAAGCCGTTCAGGTAATTAATATGGAGATAATGTTGGCGGTGTGAGGGTCTCAGTGGGACGCAGCAGCTGATTGGCTGCATTGTTGCAGATGACGGACGAGTGTTCTCACTGTTACTGTTCGTCAGAAAACTCGTTTAGCGTGTTTCTAAAAAAAAAAAAAAAAAAACCTTTCACAAGGTTGCCAGGCAACCTCAGGAAGTTGCTGACATATAAACCCCCAAAAAACTCCAAGTTCATGTTTTCACACGGCTGGTTGATTATCGCAAAAATCATATTCATGAATACATTGGTCAATATTGAGTTAATTATTTATTTGATATATTTTTTAAATATTTTTATTCATAATTATAATATTTGATATTTATATCTTATATTTTAATAGCTTATATTTTTATTTATTATATTTTTATTATTTATTATTATATTACTTTATATTTTGTATTTGTATTTTTCTAATAATTCATTATTTTTTATAATTTCACTATTATTCTAACTAACTCAGCATTTAATAAAATAAAAAAATAATGAAAAGTTGGATTCTTAAAAGTAACAACAACAATAAAATTGTTTTAAAAAATTAACTTTTTTTATTCACTAACAATTTTCTTTTTATTACAAAAAAATATAATCTCAATGAGACTTTTATCTGGTTAAATAATAGAAAAAAATATATAATTAATTCTGCATATTGGCTCGAAAATCCTGACCGTTTTTCTCCTTTTATTTTAACATTAAATATAAAGTTTTACTGTAGGAAAGTTTTCTTAATTTTACATTGAACAATATGATGTGTATTTTTTTAAATTATTTTATTTTATTTTATTTTTTACATATAATTCACTGTAATTTAACATTAAAGACCATTAAGCAGTTGAATAACACTGTAAAAAAGTCTAAAATGTCCCATTATATTAATTTACAGATTTTAACTTAAACTTCATGGTTAATATTTGTAATAAAAATAATTTCCCTTTTTTCCCTGTTTGGTATCCGCACTTAAAAAAACAACAGAACCCCCCAAAATAATACAGTAAGTTTCTAGAAAATAACTTTTTATTTTTTTACAGTGTAGCCAGTGTAGTGTTTTCTCTGCGTCCTTAACTTTCATTTTATGGGTAATATTTGTAATAAAAGTATTTTTTTAAATTTTCATGGCATTTGCAATTGATGTAGAAAAACGAGAAAAAAACTTAATAATAAATAAAATAGTATATTAATAATATAGTAAATATCTAGAAAATAAATTTTTAAAAATGATTATTAATTTTTTACAGTGTAGCCTCTGTTTTCTCTGCGTCCTGTCCTTCGATCCCTCTCGCTGCTCTCTGCTCTTTTAATCGAGAGTTGTGTTATTAGTAAAATTAGAGCGTCTCCGTGCCGACGCTCTGCTGTCACATTGTTTTGAGCTTCTCTGGCTGTGATTGGCTGTGACGAGGCTGATTGGATCTGTCTGCAGCTCCTCCAGTCCGACACACCGTCAACACAATCTCCGCTCCCTGTTCCTCCTGCAGCTCCAGACCCCTCTTTGCATAAATTCACTCTCTCCCATTTGCTCGCTAATGCGCCGCACCAGCCTGCGCATAATTGTGCTCATTTAGGCTTTTGAGAAGCTAAGCTGCCTCCCATCAGTGGAGTGCTTCTGTCTTTAGAGATTTCATATTTCACTGTGCTCAAGTATTCTGCATGTCGACGGTTGGGAACATTTTAGCATGTAAATGATCCCCCTTTCTTCCTTATTTGCATTGCTAACAGCGGTGGGATGAATGTGTGATGAGTGAGTCAGTGAGGTTGTCATTTCAAAACCATTAGCAGACGCTAACACGCTGATGGGAAGAGATGAAGACGCTCCGGCCTCCTGCTGTCCTCTCAACTCTCCCTCTGTCTCTCTGTCCACTTCATAATGTTTCTGTCTCTTTAGAAACTTTTGGTCAAACTGCGTTTTTGTTTCTTTGACGAAAGTTTTCTCGACCCACAGAGAAAAACTTCAGTTTTAACCTGAAGAGCAACTAGTTAATAAAGCTGTGAGAAAAATCAGAGAAGAACTATAAAGTTGTAGGGCTGGGCGATATGGCCCTAAAACAATATCACAATACTTCAGGGTATTTTTGCGATAACGATATTCTTGACGATATTACTAAATACTGAAAAATATATAGGAAATATGATTTTTTTTGTCTGTATAAATAAATAAAAAAACGAAAAATCAATCATACATCTAAATGTAGTGTAAAATGCAAGTCTCAACAGTTGCCAAATACATTTTTTTTTTCCTTTTGTCTCTTGAGTATGAGCAAATAATTAAAAATAACCATCTACGGGGTCCGGGAGCAGACTTTTTAAAATAATTTTGTGTCTTTTTTAAATAACTGTCTTTTTAAATAATGTTGTGTATAGATTCTCAGGTCTGAGAAAGCACTGTGTGCGCGTGTGTTAAAATCTGAGAGAAATACTGTGTGTGTACGTTCTCAGTAAGGTTATTCTCGTGTAGTGTTGTGTATTAATGAGTATGTAAAATGTATAAATTATGTTTTTTTCACTTGTAATGAAGCTGGCAAAGGGTTCAACCGTGTCCCGTCTCTTCATTTACATTTCCCTCTTCAGAGGGTCATTACAACTGCAGGTAACAGGAAACATTCCTCATTTTTGGGTGGAATGTCCCTTTAATGAATTTGCAAGAGACATTGAAGACAGAGTAAACTTCCCCTTCAGCACCAGCAGGACGCTCCGTCCTCTCCTTTCTCCACCTTGTTAAAGAGTCTCCCATGTGGTCTCTGTCCTCCTCAAACCCTCCACCGTCTCCATCTGTCCGTCCTCGTCTCCTCTGTGTGCTTCATCATATCTTTAATGTGTCTGGGGCCTTCTGGACCCTCAGCACCAGCAGCAAACATCAAACAACACGTGTCTCATTTCACCTCACTGTCCGTCTCCGTCCTCCTGAGTCTCTGTGTCTCCTCTCCACTGTCCTGTCCTCTGCAGCTGCATGAGACGCCAATAACAAACTGTGGCTGCAGCACCGAAGATTGTACGTTTTAAAGTCATTGTAGATTTGCTCTGGTGGGAAATGTTGTCCGAAAAATGGAAAGTTAACAAGTCGCAAAATCTTTAAGAAGCATTAAAGACAACGAGAGGAACCTTTTGGTATAATTTGGTTTAATGAGGTGGTCGGAGAAACTCAACAGTCAGCAGTTTCCTGATGACGGAGTTTAAATATCGACACATTTAGGCCCCGTTTACACGAGGACGCTTGCGGGTAAAAACTACAAAATATTTTATCGGAAGTGCCTTTCGTTTAGACAGTGACGGCGTTTTGGGGGCTTAAAGACGCAAAAATCTGAAACCACCCTCCAAAGTGGAAAAGTTAAATACGCTCCGCCGTAGCGTGTCGTCTACACGCCAAGACGCAAAACTCTGCTCAGATCTGCCCACGTCACGTATGTGTTTACGTCACATACATGCTCCAGTACAGGAAAATAAACAAACGTGGGATTATTTCCATGCGTCGGACCTTCAAGCTGCTCTGGCAGCTCTAATAAACTTACAGGAGTCTTTCCACCAAATGTACAGGATATGTACAGATAGTATTAGTGAACAGAGAAGGATCTGGAATTACCTCTATCACATTTTGGATGTAGCAATTCGTCGGAGGCGAGCCAGACGGCTGTGAACGAGACCTGGGAGATCTAGTGATGGTGGAGAACTTTGTGGAAGGAGTTGCTGATGAAAATGTGTGGCGTGAAAACTTCTGCATGCCCAAAGATGCTCTTATCTCTTTAAGTGATGCCGCCTGGCTGCATACAATCCAATTTCACATACTTTTGCGTCACCGTATGCAGCAGATTTCCTCCCAAAAATGCTCGTCTAAACGAGGAATAAAAAGTGAAGACGCGACGCTACTTTTGCGTCTTCTGTTCAGACCGTCCTCGTGTAAACGTAGCCTTAGTCGGTTACCTCTCGCTGCCTTTTGACTTCATGTTGACTAGACCTTCATCTCTGGTGGACGTTTTGACAAACAGACCAAACTCTGCATCCAGGTCTCCCCACAAATCACATCGAAAACTGTTATTATGTTCCTTTAGAGGTGAAAAATAATGTTGTGATGACTGAAATGTCACAATTTCAATTAAAAAACAACCATTTATTGAAATGATCTTTCAATTTTCTACTATCAAAATCAAAAACAGAATCAGTGATCATTACCTTTACCCCCAATTAGCGTCTTTTCTACTCTCTGTGCTGTTCTATGTAATGCTCACATTTCTTTTGTAAAACTGAACATAATTTTATTCAATAAAAAGTTACTGATGCAGGAAAAAACCTTTTTGTTTGAAGCTTGTTAGCGTGGCTGCTCACTAGCTGTGTGTCCAGTCAAGTCAAATCAAATGGCAGTGTGATGTGTTGCTGTAGGCTAATCCATCAGTAAACAGGAGAAGAAGAGAGAAAAAACAA